>NW_028123773.1:0-634488 GCF_965194805.1 Balaenoptera borealis
TGAAATAAGTCACACAGAAAAAGACACTTATCATAAGCTATCACTTATAGAGGGAATGTAAAAACCGCTACACTTGAACTGAATTACAAAACAGAACAGAGTCACAAGTTTACAAAACACACTATGGCTGCTTAACGGGAAAGGTGGGGTGGGGTGATGCATAAAACAAGGGTTTCAAATGAGCTCAGATACCGTTCCATAAACCCAATATGTAATAGAAAGACCTACTCCTTGCTCAGTGAACTGGACTCCACACCCCCTATTCACCGCACAAGAATATATCTGACTAGTAAGAATCTTAAAACCTATGTATTGATATCTCTCTGGAAGTGAGTCAAGTGGCTGTAAAGCGGCAGAAACACAGCCGTGAAAAGCAGCTAAACCCCATTATAAAAATAAATTACTTTTAAAAACCCGTGAAACACAGACAGTGAAAGAGAGAGAAATTCTTACAAAATTCGTTCAGGGGCTGTGATGCAACCTGGATTGACCATATCTAGACCCACAGCTGGATGAGACATAAGGGTGGACACTCTCGGGGCTGAGAGGTTTGGTGAGGTTGGGGGAGCAAACGCAGAGCCTTTAAAGTAATACTGCCTGTTACCCATCCCATGGGTCCCAAATCTCCAGGTTCAAGGGCATCTTCCTACCTCGAAAACATGCATGAGAAACCCAGAAGGTGGTACACCGTGTGATCGGGAAAGGTTTCTAAAACGCACCTCATTTCTCATCTCCTTGTGCTCGGGTTCGCCATTCCAGCCGCTTTACTAGCAATCTCCCTCCTTGGAGAATCAGCACCTGTAACCTCCCGTTCCGTACAGCTTGCAATTTGTCCTGAGGATGAACGGGAAGAGGGGGAGCCAATGAGAGACTAGCTCTAGGTGTTGGGACAGGCACAGGTCACTCTATTTTCCCATCAGGAAGAAGAATTAACCACAGGCTCAGCCTGCCGCCCGGAAGCAGAATAGGGCCTGAGGCAGTCCTGCGCTTTTGCGGCCAGCTCCCAAAAAAGCGAGTTGAAAAATGGAGCTCAGGGGCACTGCAATTCACAAACCTGCAGAGTTATAAATGATAACTCTCGTCCACAAATATATTGAGGGAAGGCAACGAAGAGGATCTGAAAGCAAGGCAGAATTGCAGGAAACAGATTTCAGGAGGTCGATTCGAATCGCCTTTAAAGCACATGAAAAGCGGCAAAACGTCGACAATGATGCCCTTGGCCAAAAAGGGCGTATGCGTTTTTTCCTGAATATATTCAGGAAAAAACGCATACGTCCTTTTTGGCCAACCAAGCAACCTGGAAAGGCAAATCAGCGCTACAAAGAAGTCTCGCTTCCCATCGGTCAAAAGGGCCATGCGGAAAAAAGTGTCAAAACCAGAAATGCAGGACAGGCCATGGAGAAATGGGAGCCTTGCTACGCTGATGGGCGGGATGTAAATTGCCAACAGCCACTCTGGAGAAGGGTACGGTGTGTCCTGAAACATCGAAAAAACACAGCTTAGAGCGCATAGGGCACTTCCACTCATGGGCGTATAAATTGGGAAAACTAAAAATCAGCAAGACACAGGCACCCCAAAGTTTAGGGCTGCTCTGTTGACAAGAACCTCCACTTCATGACACCTCAAATATCCCAGGAAAGAGAAAAATGGATAAAGAAGTGGTGGTCCTTATGTACAATGGAATATCACTCAGCCATGAAATCAATGTCATAAGGCTAGTAGCAGCATGATGAGTGGCTTTAGCTACGACGATTCTAAGTGAAATAAGTCACACAGAAAAAGACACTTATCATAAGCTATCACTTATAGAGGGAATGTAAAAACCGCTACACTTGAACTGAATTACAAAACAGAACAGAGTCACAAGTTTACAAAACACACTATGGCTGCTTAACGGGAAAGGTGGGGTGGGGTGATGCATAAAACAAGGGTTTCAAATGAGCTCAGATACCGTTCCATAAACCCAATATGTAATAGAAAGACCTACTCCTTGCTCAGTGAACTGGACTCCACACCCCCTATTCACCGCACAAGAATATATCTGACTAGTAAGAATCTTAAAACCTATGTATTGATATCTCTCTGGAAGTGAGTCAAGTGGCTGTAAAGCGGCAGAAACACAGCCGTGAAAAGCAGCTAAACCCCATTATAAAAATAAATTACTTTTAAAAACCCGTGAAACACAGACAGTGAAAGAGAGAGAAATTCTTACAAAATTCGTTCAGGGGCTGTGATGCAACCTGGATTGACCATATCTAGACCCACAGCTGGATGAGACATAAGGGTGGACACTCTCGGGGCTGAGAGGTTTGGTGAGGTTGGGGGAGCAAACGCAGAGCCTTTAAAGTAATACTGCCTGTTACCCATCCCATGGGTCCCAAATCTCCAGGTTCAAGGGCATCTTCCTACCTCGAAAACATGCATGAGAAACCCAGAAGGTGGTACACCGTGTGATCGGGAAAGGTTTCTAAAACGCACCTCATTTCTCATCTCCTTGTGCTCGGGTTCGCCATTCCAGCCGCTTTACTAGCAATCTCCCTCCTTGGAGAATCAGCACCTGTAACCTCCCGTTCCGTACAGCTTGCAATTTGTCCTGAGGATGAACGGGAAGAGGGGGAGCCAATGAGAGACTAGCTCTAGGTGTTGGGACAGGCACAGGTCACTCTATTTTCCCATCAGGAAGAAGAATTAACCACAGGCTCAGCCTGCCGCCCGGAAGCAGAATAGGGCCTGAGGCAATCCTGCGCTTTTGCGGCCAGCTCCCAAAAAAGCGAGTTGAAAAATGGAGCTCAGGGGCACTGCAATTCACAAACCTGCAGAGTTATAAATGATAACTCTCGTCCACAAATATATTGAGGGAAGGCAACGAAGAGGATCTGAAAGCAAGGCAGAATTGCAGGAAACAGATTTCAGGAGGTCGATTCGAATCGCCTTTAAAGCACATGAAAAGCGGCAAAACGTCGACAATGATGCCCTTGGCCAAAAAGGGCGTATCCGTTTTTTCCTGAATATATTCAGGAAAAAACGCATACGCCCTTTTTGGCCAACCAAGCAACCTGGAAAGGCAAATCAGCGCTACAAAGAAGTCTCGCTTCCCATCGGTCAAAAGGGCCATGCGGAAAAAAGTGTCAAAACCAGAAATGCAGGACAGGCCATGGAGAAATGGGAGCCTTGCTACGCTGATGGGCGGGATGTAAATTGCCAACAGCCACTCTGGAGAAGGGTACGGTGTGTCCTGAAACATCGAAAAAACACAGCTTAGAGCGCATAGCGCACTTCCACTCATGGGCGTATAAATTGGGAAAACTAAAAATCAGCAAGACACAGGCACCCCAAAGTTTAGGGCTGCTCTGTTGACAAGAACCTCCACTTCATGACACCTCAAATATCCCAGGAAAGAGAAAAATGGATAAAGAAGTGGTGGTCCTTATGTACAATGGAATATCACTCAGCCATGAAATCAATGTCATAAGGCTAGTAGCAGCATGATGAGTGGCTTTAGCTACGACGATTCTAAGTGAAATAAGTCACACAGAAAAAGACACTTATCATAAGCTATCACTTATAGAGGGAATGTAAAAACCGCTACACTTGAACTGAATTACAAAACAGAACAGAGTCACAAGTTTACAAAACACACTATGGCTGCTTAACGGGAAAGGTGGGGTGGGGTGATGCATAAAACAAGGGTTTCAAATGAGCTCAGATACCGTTCCATAAACCCAATATGTAATAGAAAGACCTACTCCTTGCTCAGTGAACTGGACTCCACACCCCCTATTCACCGCACAAGAATATATCTGACTAGTAAGAATCTTAAAACCTATGTATTGATATCTCTCTGGAAGTGAGTCAAGTGGGTGTAAAGCGGCAGAAACACAGCCGTGAAAAGCAGCTAAACCCCATTATAAAAATAAATTACTTTTAAAAACCCGTGAAACACAGACAGTGAAAGAGAGAGAAATTCTTACAAAATTCGTTCAGGGGCTGTGATGCAACCTGGATTGACCATATCTAGACCCACAGCTGGATGAGACATAAGGGTGGACACTCTCGGGGCTGAGAGGTTTGGTGAGGTTGGGGGAGCAAACGCAGAGCCTTTAAAGTAATACTGCCTGTTACCCATCCCATGGGTCCCAAATCTCCAGGTTCAAGGGCATCTTCCTACCTCGAAAACATGCATGAGAAACCCAGAAGGTGGTACACCGTGTGATCGGGAAAGGTTTCTAAAACGCACCTCATTTCTCATCTCCTTGTGCTCGGGTTCGCCATTCCAGCCGCTTTACTAGCAATCTCCCTCCTTGGAGAATCAGCACCTGTAACCTCCCGTTCCGTACAGCTTGCAATTTGTCCTGAGGATGAACGGGAAGAGGGGGAGCCAATGAGAGACTAGCTCTAGGTGTTGGGACAGGCACAGGTCACTCTATTTTCCCATCAGGAAGAAGAATTAACCACAGGCTCAGCCTGCCGCCCGGAAGCAGAATAGGGCCTGAGGCAATCCTGCGCTTTTGCGGCCAGCTCCCAAAAAAGCGAGTTGAAAAATGGAGCTCAGGGGCACTGCAATTCACAAACCTGCAGAGTTATAAATGATAACTCTCGTCCACAAATATATTGAGGGAAGGCAACGAAGAGGATCTGAAAGCAAGGCAGAATTGCAGGAAACAGATTTCAGGAGGTCGATTCGAATCGCCTTTAAAGCACATGAAAAGCGGCAAAACGTCGACAATGATGCCCTTGGCCAAAAAGGGCGTATCCGTTTTTTCCTGAATATATTCAGGAAAAAACGCATACGCCCTTTTTGGCCAACCAAGCAACCTGGAAAGGCAAATCAGCGCTACAAAGAAGTCTCGCTTCCCATGGGTCAAAAGGGCCATGCGGAAAAAAGTGTCAAAACCAGAAATGCAGGACAGGCCATGGAGAAATGGGAGCCTTGCTACGCTGATGGGCGGGATGTAAATTGCCAACAGCCACTCTGGAGAAGTGTACGGTGTGTCCTGAAACATCGAAAAAACACAGCTTAGAGCGCATAGGGCACTTCCACTCATGGGCGTATAAATTGGGAAAACTAAAAATCAGCAAGACACAGGCACCCCAAAGTTTAGGGCTGCTCTGTTGACAAGAACCTCCACTTCATGACACCTCAAATATCCCAGGAAAGAGAAAAATGGATAAAGAAGTGGTGGTCCTTATGTACAATGGAATATCACTCAGCCATGAAATCAATGTCATAAGGCTAGTAGCAGCATGATGAGTGGCTTTAGCTACGACGATTCTAAGTGAAATAAGTCACACAGAAAAAGACACTTATCATAAGCTATCACTTATAGAGGGAATGTAAAAACCGCTACACTTGAACTGAATTACAAAACAGAACAGAGTCACAAGTTTACAAAACACACTATGGCTGCTTAACGGGAAAGGTGGGGTGGGGTGATGCATAAAACAAGGGTTTCAAATGAGCTCAGATACCGTTCCATAAACCCAATATGTAATAGAAAGACCTACTCCTTGCTCAGTGAACTGGACTCCACACCCCCTATTCACCGCACAAGAATATATCTGACTAGTAAGAATCTTAAAACCTATGTATTGATATCTCTCTGGAAGTGAGTCAGGTGGGTGTAAAGCGGCAGAAACACAGCCGTGAAAAGCAGCTAAACCCCATTATAAAAATAAATTACTTTTAAAAACCCGTGAAACACAGACAGTGAAAGAGAGAGAAATTCTTACAAAATTCGTTCAGGGGCTATGATGCAACCTGGATTGACCATATCTAGACCCACAGCTGGATGAGACATAAGGGTGGACACTCTCGGGGCTGAGAGGTTTGGTGAGGTTGGGGGAGCAAACGCAGAGCCTTTAAAGTAATACTGCCTGTTACCCATCCCATGGGTCCCAAATCTCCAGGTTCAAGGGCATCTTCCTACCTCGAAAACATGCATGAGAAACCCAGAAGGTGGTACACCGTGTGATCGGGAAAGGTTTCTAAAACGCACCTCATCTCTCATCTCCTTGTGCTCGGGTTCGCCATTCCAGCCGCTTTACTAGCAATCTCCCTCCTTGGAGAATCAGCACCTGTAACCTCCCGTTCCGTACAGCTTGCAATTTGTCCTGAGGATGAACGGGAAGAGGGGGAGCCAATGAGAGACTAGCTCTAGGTGTTGGGACAGGCACAGGTCACTCTATTTTCCCATCAGGAAGAAGAATTAACCACAGGCTCAGCCTGCCGCCCGGAAGCAGAATAGGGCCTGAGGCAATCCTGCGCTTTTGCGGCCAGCTCCCAAAAAAGCGAGTTGAAAAATGGAGCTCAGGGGCACTGCAATTCACAAACCTGCAGAGTTATAAATGATAACTCTCGTCCACAAATATATTGAGGGAAGGCAACGAAGAGGATCTGAAAGCAAGGCAGAATTGCAGGAAACAGATTTCAGGAGGTCGATTCGAATCGCCTTTAAAGCACATGAAAAGCGGCAAAACGTCGACAATGATGCCCTTGGCCAAAAAGGGCGTATGCGTTTTTTCCTGAATATATTCAGGAAAAAACGCATACGCCCTTTTTGGCCAACCAAGCAACCTGGAAAGGCAAATCAGCGCTACAAAGAAGTCTCGCTTCCCATCGGTCAAAAGGGCCATGCGGAAAAAACTGTCAAAACCAGAAATGCAGGACAGGCCATGGAGAAATGGGAGCCTTGCTACGCTGATGGGCGGGATGTAAATTGCCAACAGCCACTCTGGAGAAGGGTACGGTGTGTCCTGAAACATCGAAAAAACACAGCTTAGAGCGCATAGGGCACTTCCACTCATGGGCGTATAAATTGGGAAAACTAAAAATCAGCAAGACACAGGCACCCCAAAGTTTAGGGCTGCTCTGTTGACAAGAACCTCCACTTCATGACACCTCAAATATCCCAGGAAAGAGAAAAATGGATAAAGAAGTGGTGGTCCTTATGTACAATGGAATATCACTCAGCCATGAAATCAATGTCATAAGGCTAGTAGCAGCATGATGAGTGGCTTTAGCTACGACGATTCTAAGTGAAATAAGTCACACAGAAAAAGACACTTATCATAAGCTATCACTTATAGAGGGAATGTAAAAACCGCTACACTTGAACTGAATTACAAAACAGAACAGAGTCACAAGTTTACAAAACACACTATGGCTGCTTAACGGGAAAGGTGGGGTGGGGTGATGCATAAAACAAGGGTTTCAAATGAGCTCAGATACCGTTCCATAAACCCAATATGTAATAGAAAGACCTACTCCTTGCTCAGTGAACTGGACTCCACACCCCCTATTCACCGCACAAGAATATATCTGACTAGTAAGAATCTTAAAACCTATGTATTGATATCTCTCTGGAAGTGAGTCAAGTGGCTGTAAAGCGGCAGAAACACAGCCGTGAAAAGCAGCTAAACCCCATTATAAAAATAAATTACTTTTAAAAACCCGTGAAACACAGACAGTGAAAGAGAGAGAAATTCTTACAAAATTCGTTCAGGGGCTGTGATGCAACCTGGATTGACCATATCTAGACCCACAGCTGGATGAGACATAAGGGTGGACACTCTCGGGGCTGAGAGGTTTGGTGAGGTTGGGGGAGCAAACGCAGAGCCTTTAAAGTAATACTGCCTGTTACCCATCCCATGGGTCCCAAATCTCCAGGTTCAAGGGCATCTTCCTACCTCGAAAACATGCATGAGAAACCCAGAAGGTGGTACACCGTGTGATCGGGAAAGGTTTCTAAAACGCACCTCATTTCTCATCTCCTTGTGCTCGGGTTCGCCATTCCAGCCGCTTTACTAGCAATCTCCCTCCTTGGAGAATCAGCACCTGTAACCTCCCGTTCCGTACAGCTTGCAATTTGTCCTGAGGATGAACGGGAAGAGGGGGAGCCAATGAGAGACTAGCTCTAGGTGTTGGGACAGGCACAGGTCACTCTATTTTCGCATCAGGAAGAAGAATTAACCACAGGCTCAGCCTGCCGCCCGGAAGCAGAATAGGGCCTGAGGCAATCCTGCGCTTTTGCGGCCAGCTCCCAAAAAAGCGAGTTGAAAAATGGAGCTCAGGGGCACTGCAATTCACAAACCTGCAGAGTTATAAATGATAACTCTCGTCCACAAATATATTGAGGGAAGGCAACGAAGAGGATCTGAAAGCAAGGCAGAATTGCAGGAAACAGATTTCAGGAGGTCGATTCGAATCGCCTTTAAAGCACATGAAAAGCGGCAAAACGTCGACAATGATGCCCTTGGCCAAAAAGGGCGTATGCGTTTTTTCCTGAATATATTCAGGAAAAAACGCATACGCCCTTTTTGGCCAACCAAGCAACCTGGAAAGGCAAATCAGCGCTACAAAGAAGTCTCGCTTCCCATCGGTCAAAAGGGCCATGCGGAAAAAAGTGTCAAAACCAGAAATGCAGGACAGGCCATGGAGAAATGGGAGCCTTGCTACGCTGATGGGCGGGATGTAAATTGCCAACAGCCACTCTGGAGAAGGGTACGGTGTGTCCTGAAACATCGAAAAAACACAGCTTAGAGCGCATAGGGCACTTCCACTCATGGGCGTATAAATTGGGAAAACTAAAAATCAGCAAGACACAGGCACCCCAAAGTTTAGGGCTGCTCTGTTGACAAGAACCTCCACTTCATGACACCTCAAATATCCCAGGAAAGAGAAAAATGGATAAAGAAGTGGTGGTCCTTATGTACAATGGAATATCACTCAGCCATGAAATCAATGTCATAAGGCTAGTAGCAGCATGATGAGTGGCTTTAGCTACGACGATTCTAAGTGAAATAAGTCACACAGAAAAAGACACTTATCATAAGCTATCACTTATAGAGGGAATGTAAAAACCGCTACACTTGAACTGAATTACAAAACAGAACAGAGTCACAAGTTTACAAAACACACTATGGCTGCTTAACGGGAAAGGTGGGGTGGGGTGATGCATAAAACAAGGGTTTCAAATGAGCTCAGATACCGTTCCATAAACCCAATATGTAATAGAAAGACCTACTCCTTGCTCAGTGAACTGGACTCCACACCCCCTATTCACCGCACAAGAATATATCTGACTAGTAAGAATCTTAAAACCTATGTATTGATATCTCTCTGGAAGTGAGTCAAGTGGCTGTAAAGCGGCAGAAACACAGCCGTGAAAAGCAGCTAAACCCCATTATAAAAATAAATTACTTTTAAAAACCCGTGAAACACAGACAGTGAAAGAGAGAGAAATTCTTACAAAATTCGTTCAGGGGCTGTGATGCAACCTGGATTGACCATATCTAGACCCACAGCTGGATGAGACATAAGGGTGGACACTCTCGGGGCTGAGAGGTTTGGTGAGGTTGGGGGAGCAAACGCAGAGCCTTTAAAGTAATACTGCCTGTTACCCATCCCATGGGTCCCAAATCTCCAGGTTCAAGGGCATCTTCCTACCTCGAAAACATGCATGAGAAACCCAGAAGGTGGTACACCGTGTGATCGGGAAAGGTTTCTAAAACGCACCTCATTTCTCATCTCCTTGTGCTCGGGTTCGCCATTCCAGCCGCTTTACTAGCAATCTCCCTCCTTGGAGAATCAGCACCTGTAACCTCCCGTTCCGTACAGCTTGCAATTTGTCCTGAGGATGAACGGGAAGAGGGGGAGCCAATGAGAGACTAGCTCTAGGTGTTGGGACAGGCACAGGTCACTCTATTTTCGCATCAGGAAGAAGAATTAACCACAGGCTCAGCCTGCCGCCCGGAAGCAGAATAGGGCCTGAGGCAATCCTGCGCTTTTGCGGCCAGCTCCCAAAAAAGCGAGTTGAAAAATGGAGCTCAGGGGCACTGCAATTCACAAACCTGCAGAGTTATAAATGATAACTCTCGTCCACAAATATATTGAGGGAAGGCAACGAAGAGGATCTGAAAGCAAGGCAGAATTGCAGGAAACAGATTTCAGGAGGTCGATTCGAATCGCCTTTAAAGCACATGAAAAGCGGCAAAACGTCGACAATGATGCCCTTGGCCAAAAAGGGCGTATGCGTTTTTTCCTGAATATATTCAGGAAAAAACGCATACGCCCTTTTTGGCCAACCAAGCAACCTGGAAAGGCAAATCAGCGCTACAAAGAAGTCTCGCTTCCCATCGGTCAAAAGGGCCATGCGGAAAAAAGTGTCAAAACCAGAAATGCAGGACAGGCCATGGAGAAATGGGAGCCTTGCTACGCTGATGGGCGGGATGTAAATTGCCAACAGCCACTCTGGAGAAGGGTACGGTGTGTCCTGAAACATCGAAAAAACACAGCTTAGAGCGCATAGGGCACTTCCACTCATGGGCGTATAAATTGGGAAAACTAAAAATCAGCAAGACACAGGCACCCCAAAGTTTAGGGCTGCTCTGTTGACAAGAACCTCCACTTCATGACACCTCAAATATCCCAGGAAAGAGAAAAATGGATAAAGAAGTGGTGGTCCTTATGTACAATGGAATATCACTCAGCCATGAAATCAATGTCATAAGGCTAGTAGCAGCATGATGAGTGGCTTTAGCTACGACGATTCTAAGTGAAATAAGTCACACAGAAAAAGACACTTATCATAAGCTATCACTTATAGAGGGAATGTAAAAACCGCTACACTTGAACTGAATTACAAAACAGAACAGAGTCACAAGTTTACAAAACACACTATGGCTGCTTAACGGGAAAGGTGGGGTGGGGTGATGCATAAAACAAGGGTTTCAAATGAGCTCAGATACCGTTCCATAAACCCAATATGTAATAGAAAGACCTACTCCTTGCTCAGTGAACTGGACTCCACACCCCCTATTCACCGCACAAGAATATATCTGACTAGTAAGAATCTTAAAACCTATGTATTGATATCTCTCTGGAAGTGAGTCAAGTGGCTGTAAAGCGGCAGAAACACAGCCGTGAAAAGCAGCTAAACCCCATTATAAAAATAAATTACTTTTAAAAACCCGTGAAACACAGACAGTGAAAGAGAGAGAAATTCTTACAAAATTCGTTCAGGGGCTGTGATGCAACCTGGATTGACCATATCTAGACCCACAGCTGGATGAGACATAAGGGTGGACACTCTCGGGGCTGAGAGGTTTGGTGAGGTTGGGGGAGCAAACGCAGAGCCTTTAAAGTAATACTGCCTGTTACCCATCCCATGGGTCCCAAATCTCCAGGTTCAAGGGCATCTTCCTACCTCGAAAACATGCATGAGAAACCCAGAAGGTGGTACACCGTGTGATCGGGAAAGGTTTCTAAAACGCACCTCATTTCTCATCTCCTTGTGCTCGGGTTCGCCATTCCAGCCGCTTTACTAGCAATCTCCCTCCTTGGAGAATCAGCACCTGTAACCTCCCGTTCCGTACAGCTTGCAATTTGTCCTGAGGATGAACGGGAAGAGGGGGAGCCAATGAGAGACTAGCTCTAGGTGTTGGGACAGGCACAGGTCACTCTATTTTCGCATCAGGAAGAAGAATTAACCACAGGCTCAGCCTGCCGCCCGGAAGCAGAATAGGGCCTGAGGCAATCCTGCGCTTTTGCGGCCAGCTCCCAAAAAAGCGAGTTGAAAAATGGAGCTCAGGGGCACTGCAATTCACAAACCTGCAGAGTTATAAATGATAACTCTCGTCCACAAATATATTGAGGGAAGGCAACGAAGAGGATCTGAAAGCAAGGCAGAATTGCAGGAAACAGATTTCAGGAGGTCGATTCGAATCGCCTTTAAAGCACATGAAAAGCGGCAAAACGTCGACAATGATGCCCTTGGCCAAAAAGGGCGTATGCGTTTTTTCCTGAATATATTCAGGAAAAAACGCATACGCCCTTTTTGGCCAACCAAGCAACCTGGAAAGGCAAATCAGCGCTACAAAGAAGTCTCGCTTCCCATCGGTCAAAAGGGCCATGCGGAAAAAACTGTCAAAACCAGAAATGCAGGACAGGCCATGGAGAAATGGGAGCCTTGCTACGCTGATGGGCGGGATGTAAATTGCCAACAGCCACTCTGGAGAAGGGTACGGTGTGTCCTGAAACATCGAAAAAACACAGCTTAGAGCGCATAGGGCACTTCCACTCATGGGCGTATAAATTGGGAAAACTAAAAATCAGCAAGACACAGGCACCCCAAAGTTTAGGGCTGCTCTTTTGACAAGAACCTCCACTTCATGACACCTCAAATATCCCAGGAAAGAGAAAAATGGATAAAGAAGTGGTGGTCCTTATGTACAATGGAATATCACTCAGCCATGAAATCAATGTCATAAGGCTAGTAGCAGCATGATGAGTGGCTTTAGCTACGACGATTCTAAGTGAAATAAGTCACACAGAAAAAGACACTTATCATAAGCTATCACTTATAGAGGGAATGTAAAAACCGCTACACTTGAACTGAATTACAAAACAGAACAGAGTCACAAGTTTACAAAACACACTATGGCTGCTTAACGGGAAAGGTGGGGTGGGGTGATGCATAAAACAAGGGTTTCAAATGAGCTCAGATACCGTTCCATAAACCCAATATGTAATAGAAAGACCTACTCCTTGCTCAGTGAACTGGACTCCACACCCCCTATTCACCGCACAAGAATATATCTGACTAGTAAGAATCTTAAAACCTATGTATTGATATCTCTCTGGAAGTGAGTCAAGTGGCTGTAAAGCGGCAGAAACACAGCCGTGAAAAGCAGCTAAACCCCATTATAAAAATAAATTACTTTTAAAAACCCGTGAAACACAGACAGTGAAAGAGAGAGAAATTCTTACAAAATTCGTTCAGGGGCTGTGGATGCAACCTGGATTGACCATATCTAGACCCACAGCTGGATGAGACATAAGGGTTGGACACTCTCGGGGCTGAGAGGTTTGGTGAGTGGGGGAGCAAACGCAGAGCCTTTAAAGTAATACTGCCTGTTACCCATCCCATGGGTCCCAAATCTCCAGGTTCAAGGGCATCTTCCTACCTCGAAAACATGCATGAGAAACCCAGAAGGTGGTACACCGTGTGATCGGGAAAGGTTTCTAAAACGCACCTCATTTCTCATCTCCTTGTGCTCGGGTTCGCCATTCCAGCCGCTTTACTAGCAATCTCCCTCCTTGGAGAATCAGCACCTGTAACCTCCCGTTCCGTACAGCTTGCAATTTGTCCTGAGGATGAACGGGAAGAGGGGGAGCCAATGAGAGACTAGCTCTAGGTGTTGGGACAGGCACAGGTCACTCTATTTTCGCATCAGGAAGAAGAATTAACCACAGGCTCAGCCTGCCGCCCGGAAGCAGAATAGGGCCTGAGGCAATCCTGCGCTTTTGCGGCCAGCTCCCAAAAAAGCGAGTTGAAAAATGGAGCTCAGGGGCACTGCAATTCACAAACCTGCAGAGTTATAAATGATAACTCTCGTCCACAAATATATTGAGGGAAGGCAACGAAGAGGATCTGAAAGCAAGGCAGAATTGCAGGAAACAGATTTCAGGAGGTCGATTCGAATCGCCTTTAAAGCACATGAAAAGCGGCAAAACGTCGACAATGATGCCCTTGGCCAAAAAGGGCGTATGCGTTTTTTCCTGAATATATTCAGGAAAAAACGCATACGCCCTTTTTGGCCAACCAAGCAACCTGGAAAGGCAAATCAGCGCTACAAAGAAGTCTCGCTTCCCATCGGTCAAAAGGGCCATGAGGAAAAAACTGTCAAAACCAGAAATGCAGGACAGGCCATGGAGAAATGGGAGCCTTGCTACGCTGATGGGCGGGATGTAAATTGCCAACAGCCACTCTGGAGAAGGGTACGGTGTGTCCTGAAACATCGAAAAAACACAGCTTAGAGCGCATAGGGCACTTCCACTCATGGGCGTATAAATTGGGAAAACTAAAAATCAGCAAGACACAGGCACCCCAAAGTTTAGGGCTGCTCTTTTGACAAGAACCTCCACTTCATGACACCTCAAATATCCCAGGAAAGAGAAAAATGGATAAAGAAGTGGTGGTCCTTATGTACAATGGAATATCACTCAGCCATGAAATCAATGTCATAAGGCTAGTAGCAGCATGATGAGTGGCTTTAGCTACGACGATTCTAAGTGAAATAAGTCACACAGAAAAAGACACTTATCATAAGCTATCACTTATAGAGGGAATGTAAAAACCGCTACACTTGAACTGAATTACAAAACAGAACAGAGTCACAAGTTTACAAAACACACTATGGCTGCTTAACGGGAAAGGTGGGGTGGGGTGATGCATAAAACAAGGGTTTCAAATGAGCTCAGATACCGTTCCATAAACCCAATATGTAATAGAAAGACCTACTCCTTGCTCAGTGAACTGGACTCCACACCCCCTATTCACCGCACAAGAATATATCTGACTAGTAAGAATCTTAAAACCTATGTATTGATATCTCTCTGGAAGTGAGTCAAGTGGCTGTAAAGCGGCAGAAACACAGCCGTGAAAAGCAGCTAAACCCCATTATAAAAATAAATTACTTTTAAAAACCCGTGAAACACAGACAGTGAAAGAGAGAGAAATTCTTACAAAATTCGTTCAGGGGCTGTGATGCAACCTGGATTGACCATATCTAGACCCACAGCTGGATGAGACATAAGGGTGGACACTCTCGGGGCTGAGAGGTTTGGTGAGGTTGGGGGAGCAAACGCAGAGCCTTTAAAGTAATACTGCCTGTTACCCATCCCATGGGTCCCAAATCTCCAGGTTCAAGGGCATCTTCCTACCTCGAAAACATGCATGAGAAACCCAGAAGGTGGTACACCGTGTGATCGGGAAAGGTTTCTAAAACGCACCTCATTTCTCATCTCCTTGTGCTCGGGTTCGCCATTCCAGCCGCTTTACTAGCAATCTCCCTCCTTGGAGAATCAGCACCTGTAACCTCCCGTTCCGTACAGCTTGCAATTTGTCCTGAGGATGAACGGGAAGAGGGGGAGCCAATGAGAGACTAGCTCTAGGTGTTGGGACAGGCACAGGTCACTCTATTTTCGCATCAGGAAGAAGAATTAACCACAGGCTCAGCCTGCCGCCCGGAAGCAGAATAGGGCCTGAGGCAATCCTGCGCTTTTGCGGCCAGCTCCCAAAAAAGCGAGTTGAAAAATGGAGCTCAGGGGCACTGCAATTCACAAACCTGCAGAGTTATAAATGATAACTCTCGTCCACAAATATATTGAGGGAAGGCAACGAAGAGGATCTGAAAGCAAGGCAGAATTGCAGGAAACAGATTTCAGGAGGTCGATTCGAATCGCCTTTAAAGCACATGAAAAGCGGCAAAACGTCGACAATGATGCCCTTGGCCAAAAAGGGCGTATGCGTTTTTTCCTGAATATATTCAGGAAAAAACGCATACGCCCTTTTTGGCCAACCAAGCAACCTGGAAAGGCAAATCAGCGCTACAAAGAAGTCTCGCTTCCCATCGGTCAAAAGGGCCATGCGGAAAAAACTGTCAAAACCAGAAATGCAGGACAGGCCATGGAGAAATGGGAGCCTTGCTACGCTGATGGGCGGGATGTAAATTGCCAACAGCCACTCTGGAGAAGGGTACGGTGTGTCCTGAAACATCGAAAAAACACAGCTTAGAGCGCATAGCGCACTTCCACTCATGGGCGTATAAATTGGGAAAACTAAAAATCAGCAAGACACAGGCACCCCAAAGTTTAGGGCTGCTCTTTTGACAAGAACCTCCACTTCATGACACCTCAAATATCCCAGGAAAGAGAAAAATGGATAAAGAAGTGGTGGTCCTTATGTACAATGGAATATCACTCAGCCATGAAATCAATGTCATAAGGCTAGTAGCAGCATGATGAGTGGCTTTAGCTACGACGATTCTAAGTGAAATAAGTCACACAGAAAAAGACACTTATCATAAGCTATCACTTATAGAGGGAATGTAAAAACCGCTACACTTGAACTGAATTACAAAACAGAACAGAGTCACAAGTTTACAAAACACACTATGGCTGCTTAACGGGAAAGGTGGGGTGGGGTGATGCATAAAACAAGGGTTTCAAATGAGCTCAGATACCGTTCCATAAACCCAATATGTAATAGAAAGACCTACTCCTTGCTCAGTGAACTGGACTCCACACCCCCTATTCACCGCACAAGAATATATCTGACTAGTAAGAATCTTAAAACCTATGTATTGATATCTCTCTGGAAGTGAGTCAAGTGGGTGTAAAGCGGCAGAAACACAGCCGTGAAAAGCAGCTAAACCCCATTATAAAAATAAATTACTTTTAAAAACCCGTGAAACACAGACAGTGAAAGAGAGAGAAATTCTTACAAAATTCGTTCAGGGGCTGTGATGCAACCTGGATTGACCATATCTAGACCCACAGCTGGATGAGACATAAGGGTGGACACTCTCGGGGCTGAGAGGTTTGGTGAGGTTGGGGGAGCAAACGCAGAGCCTTTAAAGTAATACTGCCTGTTACCCATCCCATGGGTCCCAAATCTCCAGGTTCAAGGGCATCTTCCTACCTCGAAAACATGCATGAGAAACCCAGAAGGTGGTACACCGTGTGATCGGGAAAGGTTTCTAAAACGCACCTCATTTCTCATCTCCTTGTGCTCGGGTTCGCCATTCCAGCCGCTTTACTAGCAATCTCCCTCCTTGGAGAATCAGCACCTGTAACCTCCCGTTCCGTACAGCTTGCAATTTGTCCTGAGGATGAACGGGAAGAGGGGGAGCCAATGAGAGACTAGCTCTAGGTGTTGGGACAGGCACAGGTCACTCTATTTTCGCATCAGGAAGAAGAATTAACCACAGGCTCAGCCTGCCGCCCGGAAGCAGAATAGGGCCTGAGGCAATCCTGCGCTTTTGCGGCCAGCTCCCAAAAAAGCGAGTTGAAAAATGGAGCTCAGGGGCACTGCAATTCACAAACCTGCAGAGTTATAAATGATAACTCTCGTCCACAAATATATTGAGGGAAGGCAACGAAGAGGATCTGAAAGCAAGGCAGAATTGCAGGAAACAGATTTCAGGAGGTCGATTCGAATCGCCTTTAAAGCACATGAAAAGCGGCAAAACGTCGACAATGATGCCCTTGGCCAAAAAGGGCGTATGCGTTTTTTCCTGAATATATTCAGGAAAAAACGCATACGCCCTTTTTGGCCAACCAAGCAACCTGGAAAGGCAAATCAGCGCTACAAAGAAGTCTCGCTTCCCATCGGTCAAAAGGGCCATGCGGAAAAAACTGTCAAAACCAGAAATGCAGGACAGGCCATGGAGAAATGGGAGCCTTGCTACGCTGATGGGCGGGATGTAAATTGCCAACAGCCACTCTGGAGAAGGGTACGGTGTGTCCTGAAACATCGAAAAAACACAGCTTAGAGCGCATAGGGCACTTCCACTCATGGGCGTATAAATTGGGAAAACTAAAAATCAGCAAGACACAGGCACCCCAAAGTTTAGGGCTGCTCTTTTGACAAGAACCTCCACTTCATGACACCTCAAATATCCCAGGAAAGAGAAAAATGGATAAAGAAGTGGTGGTCCTTATGTACAATGGAATATCACTCAGCCATGAAATCAATGTCATAAGGCTAGTAGCAGCATGATGAGTGGCTTTAGCTACGACGATTCTAAGTGAAATAAGTCACACAGAAAAAGACACTTATCATAAGCTATCACTTATAGAGGGAATGTAAAAACCGCTACACTTGAACTGAATTACAAAACAGAACAGAGTCACAAGTTTACAAAACACACTATGGCTGCTTAACGGGAAAGGTGGGGTGGGGTGATGCATAAAACAAGGGTTTCAAATGAGCTCAGATACCGTTCCATAAACCCAATATGTAATAGAAAGACCTACTCCTTGCTCAGTGAACTGGACTCCACACCCCCTATTCACCGCACAAGAATATATCTGACTAGTAAGAATCTTAAAACCTATGTATTGATATCTCTCTGGAAGTGAGTCAAGTGGGTGTAAAGCGGCAGAAACACAGCCGTGAAAAGCAGCTAAACCCCATTATAAAAATAAATTACTTTTAAAAACCCGTGAAACACAGACAGTGAAAGAGAGAGAAATTCTTACAAAATTCGTTCAGGGGCTGTGATGCAACCTGGATTGACCATATCTAGACCCACAGCTGGATGAGACATAAGGGTGGACACTCTCGGGGCTGAGAGGTTTGGTGAGGTTGGGGGAGCAAACGCAGAGCCTTTAAAGTAATACTGCCTGTTACCCATCCCATGGGTCCCAAATCTCCAGGTTCAAGGGCATCTTCCTACCTCGAAAACATGCATGAGAAACCCAGAAGGTGGTACACCGTGTGATCGGGAAAGGTTTCTAAAACGCACCTCATTTCTCATCTCCTTGTGCTCGGGTTCGCCATTCCAGCCGCTTTACTAGCAATCTCCCTCCTTGGAGAATCAGCACCTGTAACCTCCCGTTCCGTACAGCTTGCAATTTGTCCTGAGGATGAACGGGAAGAGGGGGAGCCAATGAGAGACTAGCTCTAGGTGTTGGGACAGGCACAGGTCACTCTATTTTCGCATCAGGAAGAAGAATTAACCACAGGCTCAGCCTGCCGCCCGGAAGCAGAATAGGGCCTGAGGCAATCCTGCGCTTTTGCGGCCAGCTCCCAAAAAAGCGAGTTGAAAAATGGAGCTCAGGGGCACTGCAATTCACAAACCTGCAGAGTTATAAATGATAACTCTCGTCCACAAATATATTGAGGGAAGGCAACGAAGAGGATCTGAAAGCAAGGCAGAATTGCAGGAAACAGATTTCAGGAGGTCGATTCGAATCGCCTTTAAAGCACATGAAAAGCGGCAAAACGTCGACAATGATGCCCTTGGCCAAAAAGGGCGTATGCGTTTTTTCCTGAATATATTCAGGAAAAAACGCATACGCCCTTTTTGGCCAACCAAGCAACCTGGAAAGGCAAATCAGCGCTACAAAGAAGTCTCGCTTCCCATCGGTCAAAAGGGCCATGCGGAAAAAACTGTCAAAACCAGAAATGCAGGACAGGCCATGGAGAAATGGGAGCCTTGCTACGCTGATGGGCGGGATGTAAATTGCCAACAGCCACTCTGGAGAAGGGTACGGTGTGTCCTGAAACATCGAAAAAACACAGCTTAGAGCGCATAGGGCACTTCCACTCATGGGCGTATAAATTGGGAAAACTAAAAATCAGCAAGACACAGGCACCCCAAAGTTTAGGGCTGCTCTTTTGACAAGAACCTCCACTTCATGACACCTCTAATATCCCAGGAAAGAGAAAAATGGATAAAGAAGTGGTGGTCCTTATGTACAATGGAATATCACTCAGCCATGAAATCAATGTCATAAGGCTAGTAGCAGCATGATGAGTGGCTTTAGCTACGACGATTCTAAGTGAAATAAGTCACACAGAAAAAGACACTTATCATAAGCTATCACTTATAGAGGGAATGTAAAAACCGCTACACTTGAACTGAATTACAAAACAGAACAGAGTCACAAGTTTACAAAACACACTATGGCTGCTTAACGGGAAAGGTGGGGTGGGGTGATGCATAAAACAAGGGTTTCAAATGAGCTCAGATACCGTTCCATAAACCCAATATGTAATAGAAAGACCTACTCCTTGCTCAGTGAACTGGACTCCACACCCCCTATTCACCGCACAAGAATATATCTGACTAGTAAGAATCTTAAAACCTATGTATTGATATCTCTCTGGAAGTGAGTCAAGTGGGTGTAAAGCGGCAGAAACACAGCCGTGAAAAGCAGCTAAACCCCATTATAAAAATAAATTACTTTTAAAAACCCGTGAAACACAGACAGTGAAAGAGAGAGAAATTCTTACAAAATTCGTTCAGGGGCTGTGATGCAACCTGGATTGACCATATCTAGACCCACAGCTGGATGAGACATAAGGGTGGACACTCTCGGGGCTGAGAGGTTTGGTGAGGTTGGGGGAGCAAACGCAGAGCCTTTAAAGTAATACTGCCTGTTACCCATCCCATGGGTCCCAAATCTCCAGGTTCAAGGGCATCTTCCTACCTCGAAAACATGCATGAGAAACCCAGAAGGTGGTACACCGTGTGATCGGGAAAGGTTTCTAAAACGCACCTCATTTCTCATCTCCTTGTGCTCGGGTTCGCCATTCCAGCCGCTTTACTAGCAATCTCCCTCCTTGGAGAATCAGCACCTGTAACCTCCCGTTCCGTACAGCTTGCAATTTGTCCTGAGGATGAACGGGAAGAGGGGGAGCCAATGAGAGACTAGCTCTAGGTGTTGGGACAGGCACAGGTCACTCTATTTTCGCATCAGGAAGAAGAATTAACCACAGGCTCAGCCTGCCGCCCGGAAGCAGAATAGGGCCTGAGGCAATCCTGCGCTTTTGCGGCCAGCTCCCAAAAAAGCGAGTTGAAAAATGGAGCTCAGGGGCACTGCAATTCACAAACCTGCAGAGTTATAAATGATAACTCTCGTCCACAAATATATTGAGGGAAGGCAACGAAGAGGATCTGAAAGCAAGGCAGAATTGCAGGAAACAGATTTCAGGAGGTCGATTCGAATCGCCTTTAAAGCACATGAAAAGCGGCAAAACGTCGACAATGATGCCCTTGGCCAAAAAGGGCGTATGCGTTTTTTCCTGAATATATTCAGGAAAAAACGCATACGCCCTTTTTGGCCAACCAAGCAACCTGGAAAGGCAAATCAGCGCTACAAAGAAGTCTCGCTTCCCATCGGTCAAAAGGGCCATGCGGAAAAAACTGTCAAAACCAGAAATGCAGGACAGGCCATGGAGAAATGGGAGCCTTGCTACGCTGATGGGCGGGATGTAAATTGCCAACAGCCACTCTGGAGAAGGGTACGGTGTGTCCTGAAACATCGAAAAAACACAGCTTAGAGCGCATAGGGCACTTCCACTCATGGGCGTATAAATTGGGAAAACTAAAAATCAGCAAGACACAGGCACCCCAAAGTTTAGGGCTGCTCTTTTGACAAGAACCTCCACTTCATGACACCTCTAATATCCCAGGAAAGAGAAAAATGGATAAAGAAGTGGTGGTCCTTATGTACAATGGAATATCACTCAGCCATGAAATCAATGTCATAAGGCTAGTAGCAGCATGATGAGTGGCTTTAGCTACGACGATTCTAAGTGAAATAAGTCACACAGAAAAAGACACTTATCATAAGCTATCACTTATAGAGGGAATGTAAAAACCGCTACACTTGAACTGAATTACAAAACAGAACAGAGTCACAAGTTTACAAAACACACTATGGCTGCTTAACGGGAAAGGTGGGGTGGGGTGATGCATAAAACAAGGGTTTCAAATGAGCTCAGATACCGTTCCATAAACCCAATATGTAATAGAAAGACCTACTCCTTGCTCAGTGAACTGGACTCCACACCCCCTATTCACCGCACAAGAATATATCTGACTAGTAAGAATCTTAAAACCTATGTATTGATATCTCTCTGGAAGTGAGTCAAGTGGCTGTAAAGCGGCAGAAACACAGCCGTGAAAAGCAGCTAAACCCCATTATAAAAATAAATTACTTTTAAAAACCCGTGAAACACAGACAGTGAAAGAGAGAGAAATTCTTACAAAATTCGTTCAGGGGCTGTGATGCAACCTGGATTGACCATATCTAGACCCACAGCTGGATGAGACATAAGGGTGGACACTCTCGGGGCTGAGAGGTTTGGTGAGGTTGGGGGAGCAAACGCAGAGCCTTTAAAGTAATACTGCCTGTTACCCATCCCATGGGTCCCAAATCTCCAGGTTCAAGGGCATCTTCCTACCTCGAAAACATGCATGAGAAACCCAGAAGGTGGTACACCGTGTGATCGGGAAAGGTTTCTAAAACGCACCTCATTTCTCATCTCCTTGTGCTCGGGTTCGCCATTCCAGCCGCTTTACTAGCAATCTCCCTCCTTGGAGAATCAGCACCTGTAACCTCCCGTTCCGTACAGCTTGCAATTTGTCCTGAGGATGAACGGGAAGAGGGGGAGCCAATGAGAGACTAGCTCTAGGTGTTGGGACAGGCACAGGTCACTCTATTTTCGCATCAGGAAGAAGAATTAACCACAGGCTCAGCCTGCCGCCCGGAAGCAGAATAGGGCCTGAGGCAATCCTGCGCTTTTGCGGCCAGCTCCCAAAAAAGCGAGTTGAAAAATGGAGCTCAGGGGCACTGCAATTCACAAACCTGCAGAGTTATAAATGATAACTCTCGTCCACAAATATATTGAGGGAAGGCAACGAAGAGGATCTGAAAGCAAGGCAGAATTGCAGGAAACAGATTTCAGGAGGTCGATTCGAATCGCCTTTAAAGCACATGAAAAGCGGCAAAACGTCGACAATGATGCCCTTGGCCAAAAAGGGCGTATGCGTTTTTTCCTGAATATATTCAGGAAAAAACGCATACGCCCTTTTTGGCCAACCAAGCAACCTGGAAAGGCAAATCAGCGCTACAAAGAAGTCTCGCTTCCCATCGGTCAAAAGGGCCATGAGGAAAAAACTGTCAAAACCAGAAATGCAGGACAGGCCATGGAGAAATGGGAGCCTTGCTACGCTGATGGGCGGGATGTAAATTGCCAACAGCCACTCTGGAGAAGGGTACGGTGTGTCCTGAAACATCGAAAAAACACAGCTTAGAGCGCATAGGGCACTTCCACTCATGGGCGTATAAATTGGGAAAACTAAAAATCAGCAAGACACAGGCACCCCAAAGTTTAGGGCTGCTCTTTTGACAAGAACCTCCACTTCATGACACCTCAAATATCCCAGGAAAGAGAAAAATGGATAAAGAAGTGGTGGTCCTTATGTACAATGGAATATCACTCAGCCATGAAATCAATGTCATAAGGCTAGTAGCAGCATGATGAGTGGCTTTAGCTACGACGATTCTAAGTGAAATAAGTCACACAGAAAAAGACACTTATCATAAGCTATCACTTATAGAGGGAATGTAAAAACCGCTACACTTGAACTGAATTACAAAACAGAACAGAGTCACAAGTTTACAAAACACACTATGGCTGCTTAACGGGAAAGGTGGGGTGGGGTGATGCATAAAACAAGGGTTTCAAATGAGCTCAGATACCGTTCCATAAACCCAATATGTAATAGAAAGACCTACTCCTTGCTCAGTGAACTGGACTCCACACCCCCTATTCACCGCACAAGAATATATCTGACTAGTAAGAATCTTAAAACCTATGTATTGATATCTCTCTGGAAGTGAGTCAAGTGGCTGTAAAGCGGCAGAAACACAGCCGTGAAAAGCAGCTAAACCCCATTATAAAAATAAATTACTTTTAAAAACCCGTGAAACACAGACAGTGAAAGAGAGAGAAATTCTTACAAAATTCGTTCAGGGGCTGTGATGCAACCTGGATTGACCATATCTAGACCCACAGCTGGATGAGACATAAGGGTGGACACTCTCGGGGCTGAGAGGTTTGGTGAGGTTGGGGGAGCAAACGCAGAGCCTTTAAAGTAATACTGCCTGTTACCCATCCCATGGGTCCCAAATCTCCAGGTTCAAGGGCATCTTCCTACCTCGAAAACATGCATGAGAAACCCAGAAGGTGGTACACCGTGTGATCGGGAAAGGTTTCTAAAACGCACCTCATTTCTCATCTCCTTGTGCTCGGGTTCGCCATTCCAGCCGCTTTACTAGCAATCTCCCTCCTTGGAGAATCAGCACCTGTAACCTCCCGTTCCGTACAGCTTGCAATTTGTCCTGAGGATGAACGGGAAGAGGGGGAGCCAATGAGAGACTAGCTCTAGGTGTTGGGACAGGCACAGGTCACTCTATTTTCGCATCAGGAAGAAGAATTAACCACAGGCTCAGCCTGCCGCCCGGAAGCAGAATAGGGCCTGAGGCAATCCTGCGCTTTTGCGGCCAGCTCCCAAAAAAGCGAGTTGAAAAATGGAGCTCAGGGGCACTGCAATTCACAAACCTGCAGAGTTATAAATGATAACTCTCGTCCACAAATATATTGAGGGAAGGCAACGAAGAGGATCTGAAAGCAAGGCAGAATTGCAGGAAACAGATTTCAGGAGGTCGATTCGAATCGCCTTTAAAGCACATGAAAAGCGGCAAAACGTCGACAATGATGCCCTTGGCCAAAAAGGGCGTATGCGTTTTTTCCTGAATATATTCAGGAAAAAACGCATACGCCCTTTTTGGCCAACCAAGCAACCTGGAAAGGCAAATCAGCGCTACAAAGAAGTCTCGCTTCCCATCGGTCAAAAGGGCCATGAGGAAAAAACTGTCAAAACCAGAAATGCAGGACAGGCCATGGAGAAATGGGAGCCTTGCTACGCTGATGGGCGGGATGTAAATTGCCAACAGCCACTCTGGAGAAGGGTACGGTGTGTCCTGAAACATCGAAAAAACACAGCTTAGAGCGCATAGGGCACTTCCACTCATGGGCGTATAAATTGGGAAAACTAAAAATCAGCAAGACACAGGCACCCCAAAGTTTAGGGCTGCTCTTTTGACAAGAACCTCCACTTCATGACACCTCAAATATCCCAGGAAAGAGAAAAATGGATAAAGAAGTGGTGGTCCTTATGTACAATGGAATATCACTCAGCCATGAAATCAATGTCATAAGGCTAGTAGCAGCATGATGAGTGGCTTTAGCTACGACGATTCTAAGTGAAATAAGTCACACAGAAAAAGACACTTATCATAAGCTATCACTTATAGAGGGAATGTAAAAACCGCTACACTTGAACTGAATTACAAAACAGAACAGAGTCACAAGTTTACAAAACACACTATGGCTGCTTAACGGGAAAGGTGGGGTGGGGTGATGCATAAAACAAGGGTTTCAAATGAGCTCAGATACCGTTCCATAAACCCAATATGTAATAGAAAGACCTACTCCTTGCTCAGTGAACTGGACTCCACACCCCCTATTCACCGCACAAGAATATATCTGACTAGTAAGAATCTTAAAACCTATGTATTGATATCTCTCTGGAAGTGAGTCAAGTGGCTGTAAAGCGGCAGAAACACAGCCGTGAAAAGCAGCTAAACCCCATTATAAAAATAAATTACTTTTAAAAACCCGTGAAACACAGACAGTGAAAGAGAGAGAAATTCTTACAAAATTCGTTCAGGGGCTGTGATGCAACCTGGATTGACCATATCTAGACCCACAGCTGGATGAGACATAAGGGTGGACACTCTCGGGGCTGAGAGGTTTGGTGAGGTTGGGGGAGCAAACGCAGAGCCTTTAAAGTAATACTGCCTGTTACCCATCCCATGGGTCCCAAATCTCCAGGTTCAAGGGCATCTTCCTACCTCGAAAACATGCATGAGAAACCCAGAAGGTGGTACACCGTGTGATCGGGAAAGGTTTCTAAAACGCACCTCATTTCTCATCTCCTTGTGCTCGGGTTCGCCATTCCAGCCGCTTTACTAGCAATCTCCCTCCTTGGAGAATCAGCACCTGTAACCTCCCGTTCCGTACAGCTTGCAATTTGTCCTGAGGATGAACGGGAAGAGGGGGAGCCAATGAGAGACTAGCTCTAGGTGTTGGGACAGGCACAGGTCACTCTATTTTCGCATCAGGAAGAAGAATTAACCACAGGCTCAGCCTGCCGCCCGGAAGCAGAATAGGGCCTGAGGCAATCCTGCGCTTTTGCGGCCAGCTCCCAAAAAAGCGAGTTGAAAAATGGAGCTCAGGGGCACTGCAATTCACAAACCTGCAGAGTTATAAATGATAACTCTCGTCCACAAATATATTGAGGGAAGGCAACGAAGAGGATCTGAAAGCAAGGCAGAATTGCAGGAAACAGATTTCAGGAGGTCGATTCGAATCGCCTTTAAAGCACATGAAAAGCGGCAAAACGTCGACAATGATGCCCTTGGCCAAAAAGGGCGTATGCGTTTTTTCCTGAATATATTCAGGAAAAAACGCATACGCCCTTTTTGGCCAACCAAGCAACCTGGAAAGGCAAATCAGCGCTACAAAGAAGTCTCGCTTCCCATCGGTCAAAAGGGCCATGCGGAAAAAAGTGTCAAAACCAGAAATGCAGGACAGGCCATGGAGAAATGGGAGCCTTGCTACGCTGATGGGCGGGATGTAAATTGCCAACAGCCACTCTGGAGAAGTGTACGGTGTGTCCTGAAACATCGAAAAAACACAGCTTAGAGCGCATAGGGCACTTCCACTCATGGGCGTATAAATTGGGAAAACTAAAAATCAGCAAGACACAGGCACCCCAAAGTTTAGGGCTGCTCTGTTGACAAGAACCTCCACTTCATGACACCTCAAATATCCCAGGAAAGAGAAAAATGGATAAAGAAGTGGTGGTCCTTATGTACAATGGAATATCACTCAGCCATGAAATCAATGTCATAAGGCTAGTAGCAGCATGATGAGTGGCTTTAGCTACGACGATTCTAAGTGAAATAAGTCACACAGAAAAAGACACTTATCATAAGCTATCACTTATAGAGGGAATGTAAAAACCGCTACACTTGAACTGAATTACAAAACAGAACAGAGTCACAAGTTTACAAAACACACTATGGCTGCTTAACGGGAAAGGTGGGGTGGGGTGATGCATAAAACAAGGGTTTCAAATGAGCTCAGATACCGTTCCATAAACCCAATATGTAATAGAAAGACCTACTCCTTGCTCAGTGAACTGGACTCCACACCCCCTATTCACCGCACAAGAATATATCTGACTAGTAAGAATCTTAAAACCTATGTATTGATATCTCTCTGGAAGTGAGTCAAGTGGCTGTAAAGCGGCAGAAACACAGCCGTGAAAAGCAGCTAAACCCCATTATAAAAATAAATTACTTTTAAAAACCCGTGAAACACAGACAGTGAAAGAGAGAGAAATTCTTACAAAATTCGTTCAGGGGCTGTGATGCAACCTGGATTGACCATATCTAGACCCACAGCTGGATGAGACATAAGGGTGGACACTCTCGGGGCTGAGAGGTTTGGTGAGGTTGGGGGAGCAAACGCAGAGCCTTTAAAGTAATACTGCCTGTTACCCATCCCATGGGTCCCAAATCTCCAGGTTCAAGGGCATCTTCCTACCTCGAAAACATGCATGAGAAACCCAGAAGGTGGTACACCGTGTGATCGGGAAAGGTTTCTAAAACGCACCTCATTTCTCATCTCCTTGTGCTCGGGTTCGCCATTCCAGCCGCTTTACTAGCAATCTCCCTCCTTGGAGAATCAGCACCTGTAACCTCCCGTTCCGTACAGCTTGCAATTTGTCCTGAGGATGAACGGGAAGAGGGGGAGCCAATGAGAGACTAGCTCTAGGTGTTGGGACAGGCACAGGTCACTCTATTTTCGCATCAGGAAGAAGAATTAACCACAGGCTCAGCCTGCCGCCCGGAAGCAGAATAGGGCCTGAGGCAATCCTGCGCTTTTGCGGCCAGCTCCCAAAAAAGCGAGTTGAAAAATGGAGCTCAGGGGCACTGCAATTCACAAACCTGCAGAGTTATAAATGATAACTCTCGTCCACAAATATATTGAGGGAAGGCAACGAAGAGGATCTGAAAGCAAGGCAGAATTGCAGGAAACAGATTTCAGGAGGTCGATTCGAATCGCCTTTAAAGCACATGAAAAGCGGCAAAACGTCGACAATGATGCCCTTGGCCAAAAAGGGCGTATGCGTTTTTTCCTGAATATATTCAGGAAAAAACGCATACGCCCTTTTTGGCCAACCAAGCAACCTGGAAAGGCAAATCAGCGCTACAAAGAAGTCTCGCTTCCCATCGGTCAAAAGGGCCATGCGGAAAAAAGTGTCAAAACCAGAAATGCAGGACAGGCCATGGAGAAATGGGAGCCTTGCTACGCTGATGGGCGGGATGTAAATTGCCAACAGCCACTCTGGAGAAGTGTACGGTGTGTCCTGAAACATCGAAAAAACACAGCTTAGAGCGCATAGGGCACTTCCACTCATGGGCGTATAAATTGGGAAAACTAAAAATCAGCAAGACACAGGCACCCCAAAGTTTAGGGCTGCTCTGTTGACAAGAACCTCCACTTCATGACACCTCAAATATCCCAGGAAAGAGAAAAATGGATAAAGAAGTGGTGGTCCTTATGTACAATGGAATATCACTCAGCCATGAAATCAATGTCATAAGGCTAGTAGCAGCATGATGAGTGGCTTTAGCTACGACGATTCTAAGTGAAATAAGTCACACAGAAAAAGACACTTATCATAAGCTATCACTTATAGAGGGAATGTAAAAACCGCTACACTTGAACTGAATTACAAAACAGAACAGAGTCACAAGTTTACAAAACACACTATGGCTGCTTAACGGGAAAGGTGGGGTGGGGTGATGCATAAAACAAGGGTTTCAAATGAGCTCAGATACCGTTCCATAAACCCAATATGTAATAGAAAGACCTACTCCTTGCTCAGTGAACTGGACTCCACACCCCCTATTCACCGCACAAGAATATATCTGACTAGTAAGAATCTTAAAACCTATGTATTGATATCTCTCTGGAAGTGAGTCAAGTGGGTGTAAAGCGGCAGAAACACAGCCGTGAAAAGCAGCTAAACCCCATTATAAAAATAAATTACTTTTAAAAACCCGTGAAACACAGACAGTGAAAGAGAGAGAAATTCTTACAAAATTCGTTCAGGGGCTGTGATGCAACCTGGATTGACCATATCTAGACCCACAGCTGGATGAGACATAAGGGTGGACACTCTCGGGGCTGAGAGGTTTGGTGAGGTTGGGGGAGCAAACGCAGAGCCTTTAAAGTAATACTGCCTGTTACCCATCCCATGGGTCCCAAATCTCCAGGTTCAAGGGCATCTTCCTACCTCGAAAACATGCATGAGAAACCCAGAAGGTGGTACACCGTGTGATCGGGAAAGGTTTCTAAAACGCACCTCATTTCTCATCTCCTTGTGCTCGGGTTCGCCATTCCAGCCGCTTTACTAGCAATCTCCCTCCTTGGAGAATCAGCACCTGTAACCTCCCGTTCCGTACAGCTTGCAATTTGTCCTGAGGATGAACGGGAAGAGGGGGAGCCAATGAGAGACTAGCTCTAGGTGTTGGGACAGGCACAGGTCACTCTATTTTCGCATCAGGAAGAAGAATTAACCACAGGCTCAGCCTGCCGCCCGGAAGCAGAATAGGGCCTGAGGCAATCCTGCGCTTTTGCGGCCAGCTCCCAAAAAAGCGAGTTGAAAAATGGAGCTCAGGGGCACTGCAATTCACAAACCTGCAGAGTTATAAATGATAACTCTCGTCCACAAATATATTGAGGGAAGGCAACGAAGAGGATCTGAAAGCAAGGCAGAATTGCAGGAAACAGATTTCAGGAGGTCGATTCGAATCGCCTTTAAAGCACATGAAAAGCGGCAAAACGTCGACAATGATGCCCTTGGCCAAAAAGGGCGTATGCGTTTTTTCCTGAATATATTCAGGAAAAAACGCATACGCCCTTTTTGGCCAACCAAGCAACCTGGAAAGGCAAATCAGCGCTACAAAGAAGTCTCGCTTCCCATCGGTCAAAAGGGCCATGCGGAAAAAACTGTCAAAACCAGAAATGCAGGACAGGCCATGGAGAAATGGGAGCCTTGCTACGCTGATGGGCGGGATGTAAATTGCCAACAGCCACTCTGGAGAAGGGTACGGTGTGTCCTGAAACATCGAAAAAACACAGCTTAGAGCGCATAGGGCACTTCCACTCATGGGCGTATAAATTGGGAAAACTAAAAATCAGCAAGACACAGGCACCCCAAAGTTTAGGGCTGCTCTGTTGACAAGAACCTCCACTTCATGACACCTCTAATATCCCAGGAAAGAGAAAAATGGATAAAGAAGTGGTGGTCCTTATGTACAATGGAATATCACTCAGCCATGAAATCAATGTCATAAGGCTAGTAGCAGCATGATGAGTGGCTTTAGCTACGACGATTCTAAGTGAAATAAGTCACACAGAAAAAGACACTTATCATAAGCTATCACTTATAGAGGGAATGTAAAAACCGCTACACTTGAACTGAATTACAAAACAGAACAGAGTCACAAGTTTACAAAACACACTATGGCTGCTTAACGGGAAAGGTGGGGTGGGGTGATGCATAAAACAAGGGTTTCAAATGAGCTCAGATACCGTTCCATAAACCCAATATGTAATAGAAAGACCTACTCCTTGCTCAGTGAACTGGACTCCACACCCCCTATTCACCGCACAAGAATATATCTGACTAGTAAGAATCTTAAAACCTATGTATTGATATCTCTCTGGAAGTGAGTCAAGTGGCTGTAAAGCGGCAGAAACACAGCCGTGAAAAGCAGCTAAACCCCATTATAAAAATAAATTACTTTTAAAAACCCGTGAAACAAAGACAGTGAAAGAGAGAGAAATTCTTACAAAATTCGTTCAGGGGCTGTGATGCAACCTGGATTGACCATATCTAGACCCACAGCTGGATGAGACATAAGGGTGGACACTCTCGGGGCTGAGAGGTTTGGTGAGGTTGGGGGAGCAAACGCAGAGCCTTTAAAGTAATACTGCCTGTTACCCATCCCATGGGTCCCAAATCTCCAGGTTCAAGGGCATCTTCCTACCTCGAAAACATGCATGAGAAACCCAGAAGGTGGTACACCGTGTGATCGGGAAAGGTTTCTAAAACGCACCTCATTTCTCATCTCCTTGTGCTCGGGTTCGCCATTCCAGCCGCTTTACTAGCAATCTCCCTCCTTGGAGAATCAGCACCTTTAACCTCCCGTTCCGTACAGCTTGCAATTTGTCCTGAGGATGAACGGGAAGAGGGGGAGCCAATGAGAGACTAGCTCTAGGTGTTGGGACAGGCACAGGTCACTCTATTTTCCCATCAGGAAGAAGAATTAACCACAGGCTCAGCCTGCCGCCGGGAAGCAGAATAGGGCCTGAGGCAATCCTGCGCTTTTGCGGCCAGCTCCCAAAAAAGCGAGTTGAAAAATGGAGCTCAGGGGCACTGCAATTCACAAACCTGCAGAGTTATAAATGATAACTCTCGTCCACAAATATATTGAGGGAAGGCAACGAAGAGGATCTGAAAGCAAGGCAGAATTGCAGGAAACAGATTTCAGGAGGTCGATTCGAATCGCCTTTAAAGCACATGAAAAGCGGCAAAACGTCGACAATGATGCCCTTGGCCAAAAAGGGCGTATGCGTTTTTTCCTGAATATATTCAGGAAAAAACGCATACGCCCTTTTTGGCCAACCAAGCAACCTGGAAAGGCAAATCAGCGCTACAAAGAAGTCTCGCTTCCCATCGGTCAAAAGGGCCATGCGGAAAAAAGTGTCAAAACCAGAAATGCAGGACAGGCCATGGAGAAATGGGAGCCTTGCTACGCTGATGGGCGGGATGTAAATTGCCAACAGCCACTCTGGAGAAGGGTACGGTGTGTCCTGAAACATCGAAAAAACACAGCTTAGAGCGCATAGGGCACTTCCACTCATGGGCGTATAAATTGGGAAAACTAAAAATCAGCAAGACACAGGCACCCCAAAGTTTAGGGCTGCTCTTTTGACAAGAACCTCCACTTCATGACACCTCAAATATCCCAGGAAAGAGAAAAATGGATAAAGAAGTGGTGGTCCTTATGTACAATGGAATATCACTCAGCCATGAAATCAATGTCATAAGGCTAGTAGCAGCATGATGAGTGGCTTTAGCTACGACGATTCTAAGTGAAATAAGTCACACAGAAAAAGACACTTATCATAAGCTATCACTTATAGAGGGAATGTAAAAACCGCTACACTTGAACTGAATTACAAAACAGAACAGAGTCACAAGTTTACAAAACACACTATGGCTGCTTAACGGGAAAGGTGGGGTGGGGTGATGCATAAAACAAGGGTTTCAAATGAGCTCAGATACCGTTCCATAAACCCAATATGTAATAGAAAGACCTACTCCTTGCTCAGTGAACTGGACTCCACACCCCCTATTCACCGCACAAGAATATATCTGACTAGTAAGAATCTTAAAACCTATGTATTGATATCTCTCTGGAAGTGAGTCAAGTGGCTGTAAAGCGGCAGAAACACAGCCGTGAAAAGCAGCTAAACCCCATTATAAAAATAAATTACTTTTAAAAACCCGTGAAACACAGACAGTGAAAGAGAGAGAAATTCTTACAAAATTCGTTCAGGGGCTGTGATGCAACCTGGATTGACCATATCTAGACCCACAGCTGGATGAGACATAAGGGTGGACACTCTCGGGGCTGAGAGGTTTGGTGAGGTTGGGGGAGCAAACGCAGAGCCTTTAAAGTAATACTGCCTGTTACCCATCCCATGGGTCCCAAATCTCCAGGTTCAAGGGCATCTTCCTACCTCGAAAACATGCATGAGAAACCCAGAAGGTGGTACACCGTGTGATCGGGAAAGGTTTCTAAAACGCACCTCATTTCTCATCTCCTTGTGCTCGGGTTCGCCATTCCAGCCGCTTTACTAGCAATCTCCCTCCTTGGAGAATCAGCACCTGTAACCTCCCGTTCCGTACAGCTTGCAATTTGTCCTGAGGATGAACGGGAAGAGGGGGAGCCAATGAGAGACTAGCTCTAGGTGTTGGGACAGGCACAGGTCACTCTATTTTCGCATCAGGAAGAAGAATTAACCACAGGCTCAGCCTGCCGCCCGGAAGCAGAATAGGGCCTGAGGCAATCCTGCGCTTTTGCGGCCAGCTCCCAAAAAAGCGAGTTGAAAAATGGAGCTCAGGGGCACTGCAATTCACAAACCTGCAGAGTTATAAATGATAACTCTCGTCCACAAATATATTGAGGGAAGGCAACGAAGAGGATCTGAAAGCAAGGCAGAATTGCAGGAAACAGATTTCAGGAGGTCGATTCGAATCGCCTTTAAAGCACATGAAAAGCGGCAAAACGTCGACAATGATGCCCTTGGCCAAAAAGGGCGTATGCGTTTTTTCCTGAATATATTCAGGAAAAAACGCATACGCCCTTTTTGGCCAACCAAGCAACCTGGAAAGGCAAATCAGCGCTACAAAGAAGTCTCGCTTCCCATCGGTCAAAAGGGCCATGCGGAAAAAAGTGTCAAAACCAGAAATGCAGGACAGGCCATGGAGAAATGGGAGCCTTGCTACGCTGATGGGCGGGATGTAAATTGCCAACAGCCACTCTGGAGAAGTGTACGGTGTGTCCTGAAACATCGAAAAAACACAGCTTAGAGCGCATAGGGCACTTCCACTCATGGGCGTATAAATTGGGAAAACTAAAAATCAGCAAGACACAGGCACCCCAAAGTTTAGGGCTGCTCTGTTGACAAGAACCTCCACTTCATGACACCTCAAATATCCCAGGAAAGAGAAAAATGGATAAAGAAGTGGTGGTCCTTATGTACAATGGAATATCACTCAGCCATGAAATCAATGTCATAAGGCTAGTAGCAGCATGATGAGTGGCTTTAGCTACGACGATTCTAAGTGAAATAAGTCACACAGAAAAAGACACTTATCATAAGCTATCACTTATAGAGGGAATGTAAAAACCGCTACACTTGAACTGAATTACAAAACAGAACAGAGTCACAAGTTTACAAAACACACTATGGCTGCTTAACGGGAAAGGTGGGGTGGGGTGATGCATAAAACAAGGGTTTCAAATGAGCTCAGATACCGTTCCATAAACCCAATATGTAATAGAAAGACCTACTCCTTGCTCAGTGAACTGGACTCCACACCCCCTATTCACCGCACAAGAATATATCTGACTAGTAAGAATCTTAAAACCTATGTATTGATATCTCTCTGGAAGTGAGTCAAGTGGCTGTAAAGCGGCAGAAACACAGCCGTGAAAAGCAGCTAAACCCCATTATAAAAATAAATTACTTTTAAAAACCCGTGAAACACAGACAGTGAAAGAGAGAGAAATTCTTACAAAATTCGTTCAGGGGCTGTGATGCAACCTGGATTGACCATATCTAGACCCACAGCTGGATGAGACATAAGGGTGGACACTCTCGGGGCTGAGAGGTTTGGTGAGGTTGGGGGAGCAAACGCAGAGCCTTTAAAGTAATACTGCCTGTTACCCATCCCATGGGTCCCAAATCTCCAGGTTCAAGGGCATCTTCCTACCTCGAAAACATGCATGAGAAACCCAGAAGGTGGTACACCGTGTGATCGGGAAAGGTTTCTAAAACGCACCTCATTTCTCATCTCCTTGTGCTCGGGTTCGCCATTCCAGCCGCTTTACTAGCAATCTCCCTCCTTGGAGAATCAGCACCTGTAACCTCCCGTTCCGTACAGCTTGCAATTTGTCCTGAGGATGAACGGGAAGAGGGGGAGCCAATGAGAGACTAGCTCTAGGTGTTGGGACAGGCACAGGTCACTCTATTTTCGCATCAGGAAGAAGAATTAACCACAGGCTCAGCCTGCCGCCCGGAAGCAGAATAGGGCCTGAGGCAATCCTGCGCTTTTGCGGCCAGCTCCCAAAAAAGCGAGTTGAAAAATGGAGCTCAGGGGCACTGCAATTCACAAACCTGCAGAGTTATAAATGATAACTCTCGTCCACAAATATATTGAGGGAAGGCAACGAAGAGGATCTGAAAGCAAGGCAGAATTGCAGGAAACAGATTTCAGGAGGTCGATTCGAATCGCCTTTAAAGCACATGAAAAGCGGCAAAACGTCGACAATGATGCCCTTGGCCAAAAAGGGCGTATGCGTTTTTTCCTGAATATATTCAGGAAAAAACGCATATGCCCTTTTTGGCCAACCAAGCAACCTGGAAAGGCAAATCAGCGCTACAAAGAAGTCTCGCTTCCCATCGGTCAAAAGGGCCATGCGGAAAAAACTGTCAAAACCAGAAATGCAGGACAGGCCATGGAGAAATGGGAGCCTTGCTACGCTGATGGGCGGGATGTAAATTGCCAACAGCCACTCTGGAGAAGGGTACGGTGTGTCCTGAAACATCGAAAAAACACAGCTTAGAGCGCATAGGGCACTTCCACTCATGGGCGTATAAATTGGGAAAACTAAAAATCAGCAAGACACAGGCACCCCAAAGTTTAGGGCTGCTCTGTTGACAAGAACCTCCACTTCATGACACCTCTAATATCCCAGGAAAGAGAAAAATGGATAAAGAAGTGGTGGTCCTTATGTACAATGGAATATCACTCAGCCATGAAATCAATGTCATAAGGCTAGTAGCAGCATGATGAGTGGCTTTAGCTACGACGATTCTAAGTGAAATAAGTCACACAGAAAAAGACACTTATCATAAGCTATCACTTATAGAGGGAATGTAAAAACCGCTACACTTGAACTGAATTACAAAACAGAACAGAGTCACAAGTTTACAAAACACACTATGGCTGCTTAACGGGAAAGGTGGGGTGGGGTGATGCATAAAACAAGGGTTTCAAATGAGCTCAGATACCGTTCCATAAACCCAATATGTAATAGAAAGACCTACTCCTTGCTCAGTGAACTGGACTCCACACCCCCTATTCACCGCACAAGAATATATCTGACTAGTAAGAATCATAAAACCTATGTATTGATATCTCTCTGGAAGTGAGTCAAGTGGGTGTAAAGCGGCAGAAACACAGCCGTGAAAAGCAGCTAAACCCCATTATAAAAATAAATTACTTTTAAAAACCCGTGAAACACAGACAGTGAAAGAGAGAGAAATTCTTACAAAATTCGTTCAGGGGCTGTGATGCAACCTGGATTGACCATATCTAGACCCACAGCTGGATGAGACATAAGGGTGGACACTCTCGGGGCTGAGAGGTTTGGTGAGGTTGGGGGAGCAAACGCAGAGCCTTTAAAGTAATACTGCCTGTTACCCATCCCATGGGTCCCAAATCTCCAGGTTCAAGGGCATCTTCCTACCTCGAAAACATGCATGAGAAACCCAGAAGGTGGTACACCGTGTGATCGGGAAAGGTTTCTAAAACGCACCTCATTTCTCATCTCCTTGTGCTCGGGTTCGCCATTCCAGCCGCTTTACTAGCAATCTCCCTCCTTGGAGAATCAGCACCTGTAACCTCCCGTTCCGTACAGCTTGCAATTTGTCCTGAGGATGAACGGGAAGAGGGGGAGCCAATGAGAGACTAGCTCTAGGTGTTGGGACAGGCACAGGTCACTCTATTTTCGCATCAGGAAGAAGAATTAACCACAGGCTCAGCCTGCCGCCCGGAAGCAGAATAGGGCCTGAGGCAATCCTGCGCTTTTGCGGCCAGCTCCCAAAAAAGCGAGTTGAAAAATGGAGCTCAGGGGCACTGCAATTCACAAACCTGCAGAGTTATAAATGATAACTCTCGTCCACAAATATATTGAGGGAAGGCAACGAAGAGGATCTGAAAGCAAGGCAGAATTGCAGGAAACAGATTTCAGGAGGTCGATTCGAATCGCCTTTAAAGCACATGAAAAGCGGCAAAACGTCGACAATGATGCCCTTGGCCAAAAAGGGCGTATGCGTTTTTTCCTGAATATATTCAGGAAAAAACGCATACGCCCTTTTTGGCCAACCAAGCAACCTGGAAAGGCAAATCAGCGCTACAAAGAAGTCTCGCTTCCCATCGGTCAAAAGGGCCATGCGGAAAAAAGTGTCAAAACCAGAAATGCAGGACAGGCCATGGAGAAATGGGAGCCTTGCTACGCTGATGGGCGGGATGTAAATTGCCAACAGCCACTCTGGAGAAGTGTACGGTGTGTCCTGAAACATCGAAAAAACACAGCTTAGAGCGCATAGGGCACTTCCACTCATGGGCGTATAAATTGGGAAAACTAAAAATCAGCAAGACACAGGCACCCCAAAGTTTAGGGCTGCTCTGTTGACAAGAACCTCCACTTCATGACACCTCAAATATCCCAGGAAAGAGAAAAATGGATAAAGAAGTGGTGGTCCTTATGTACAATGGAATATCACTCAGCCATGAAATCAATGTCATAAGGCTAGTAGCAGCATGATGAGTGGCTTTAGCTACGACGATTCTAAGTGAAATAAGTCACACAGAAAAAGACACTTATCATAAGCTATCACTTATAGAGGGAATGTAAAAACCGCTACACTTGAACTGAATTACAAAACAGAACAGAGTCACAAGTTTACAAAACACACTATGGCTGCTTAACGGGAAAGGTGGGGTGGGGTGATGCATAAAACAAGGGTTTCAAATGAGCTCAGATACCGTTCCATAAACCCAATATGTAATAGAAAGACCTACTCCTTGCTCAGTGAACTGGACTCCACACCCCCTATTCACCGCACAAGAATATATCTGACTAGTAAGAATCTTAAAACCTATGTATTGATATCTCTCTGGAAGTGAGTCAAGTGGGTGTAAAGCGGCAGAAACACAGCCGTGAAAAGCAGCTAAACCCCATTATAAAAATAAATTACTTTTAAAAACCCGTGAAACACAGACAGTGAAAGAGAGAGAAATTCTTACAAAATTCGTTCAGGGGCTGTGATGCAACCTGGATTGACCATATCTAGACCCACAGCTGGATGAGACATAAGGGTGGACACTCTCGGGGCTGAGAGGTTTGGTGAGGTTGGGGGAGCAAACGCAGAGCCTTTAAAGTAATACTGCCTGTTACCCATCCCATGGGTCCCAAATCTCCAGGTTCAAGGGCATCTTCCTACCTCGAAAACATGCATGAGAAACCCAGAAGGTGGTACACCGTGTGATCGGGAAAGGTTTCTAAAACGCACCTCATTTCTCATCTCCTTGTGCTCGGGTTCGCCATTCCAGCCGCTTTACTAGCAATCTCCCTCCTTGGAGAATCAGCACCTGTAACCTCCCGTTCCGTACAGCTTGCAATTTGTCCTGAGGATGAACGGGAAGAGGGGGAGCCAATGAGAGACTAGCTCTAGGTGTTGGGACAGGCACAGGTCACTCTATTTTCGCATCAGGAAGAAGAATTAACCACAGGCTCAGCCTGCCGCCCGGAAGCAGAATAGGGCCTGAGGCAATCCTGCGCTTTTGCGGCCAGCTCCCAAAAAAGCGAGTTGAAAAATGGAGCTCAGGGGCACTGCAATTCACAAACCTGCAGAGTTATAAATGATAACTCTCGTCCACAAATATATTGAGGGAAGGCAACGAAGAGGATCTGAAAGCAAGGCAGAATTGCAGGAAACAGATTTCAGGAGGTCGATTCGAATCGCCTTTAAAGCACATGAAAAGCGGCAAAACGTCGACAATGATGCCCTTGGCCAAAAAGGGCGTATGCGTTTTTTCCTGAATATATTCAGGAAAAAACGCATACGCCCTTTTTGGCCAACCAAGCAACCTGGAAAGGCAAATCAGCGCTACAAAGAAGTCTCGCTTCCCATCGGTCAAAAGGGCCATGAGGAAAAAACTGTCAAAACCAGAAATGCAGGACAGGCCATGGAGAAATGGGAGCCTTGCTACGCTGATGGGCGGGATGTAAATTGCCAACAGCCACTCTGGAGAAGGGTACGGTGTGTCCTGAAACATCGAAAAAACACAGCTTAGAGCGCATAGGGCACTTCCACTCATGGGCGTATAAATTGGGAAAACTAAAAATCAGCAAGACACAGGCACCCCAAAGTTTAGGGCTGCTCTGTTGACAAGAACCTCCACTTCATGACACCTCAAATATCCCAGGAAAGAGAAAAATGGATAAAGAAGTGGTGGTCCTTATGTACAATGGAATATCACTCAGCCATGAAATCAATGTCATAAGGCTAGTAGCAGCATGATGAGTGGCTTTAGCTACGACGATTCTAAGTGAAATAAGTCACACAGAAAAAGACACTTATCATAAGCTATCACTTATAGAGGGAATGTAAAAACCGCTACACTTGAACTGAATTACAAAACAGAACAGAGTCACAAGTTTACAAAACACACTATGGCTGCTTAACGGGAAAGGTGGGGTGGGGTGATGCATAAAACAAGGGTTTCAAATGAGCTCAGATACCGTTCCATAAACCCAATATGTAATAGAAAGACCTACTCCTTGCTCAGTGAACTGGACTCCACACCCCCTATTCACCGCACAAGAATATATCTGACTAGTAAGAATCTTAAAACCTATGTATTGATATCTCTCTGGAAGTGAGTCAAGTGGGTGTAAAGCGGCAGAAACACAGCCGTGAAAAGCAGCTAAACCCCATTATAAAAATAAATTACTTTTAAAAACCCGTGAAACACAGACAGTGAAAGAGAGAGAAATTCTTACAAAATTCGTTCAGGGGCTGTGATGCAACCTGGATTGACCATATCTAGACCCACAGCTGGATGAGACATAAGGGTGGACACTCTCGGGGCTGAGAGGTTTGGTGAGGTTGGGGGAGCAAACGCAGAGCCTTTAAAGTAATACTGCCTGTTACCCATCCCATGGGTCCCAAATCTCCAGGTTCAAGGGCATCTTCCTACCTCGAAAACATGCATGAGAAACCCAGAAGGTGGTACACCGTGTGATCGGGAAAGGTTTCTAAAACGCACCTCATTTCTCATCTCCTTGTGCTCGGGTTCGCCATTCCAGCCGCTTTACTAGCAATCTCCCTCCTTGGAGAATCAGCACCTGTAACCTCCCGTTCCGTACAGCTTGCAATTTGTCCTGAGGATGAACGGGAAGAGGGGGAGCCAATGAGAGACTAGCTCTAGGTGATGGGACAGGCACAGGTCACTCTATTTTCGCATCAGGAAGAAGAATTAACCACAGGCTCAGCCTGCCGCCCGGAAGCAGAATAGGGCCTGAGGCAATCCTGCGCTTTTGCGGCCAGCTCCCAAAAAAGCGAGTTGAAAAATGGAGCTCAGGGGCACTGCAATTCACAAACCTGCAGAGTTATAAATGATAACTCTCGTCCACAAATATATTGAGGGAAGGCAACGAAGAGGATCTGAAAGCAAGGCAGAATTGCAGGAAACAGATTTCAGGAGGTCGATTCGAATCGCCTTTAAAGCACATGAAAAGCGGCAAAACGTCGACAATGATGCCCTTGGCCAAAAAGGGCGTATGCGTTTTTTCCTGAATATATTCAGGAAAAAACGCATACGCCCTTTTTGGCCAACCAAGCAACCTGGAAAGGCAAATCAGCGCTACAAAGAAGTCTCGCTTCCCATCGGTCAAAAGGGCCATGCGGAAAAAACTGTCAAAACCAGAAATGCAGGACAGGCCATGGAGAAATGGGAGCCTTGCTACGCTGATGGGCGGGATGTAAATTGCCAACAGCCACTCTGGAGAAGGGTACGGTGTGTCCTGAAACATCGAAAAAACACAGCTTAGAGCGCATAGGGCACTTCCACTCATGGGCGTATAAATTGGGAAAACTAAAAATCAGCAAGACACAGGCACCCCAAAGTTTAGGGCTGCTCTGTTGACAAGAACCTCCACTTCATGACACCTCAAATATCCCAGGAAAGAGAAAAATGGATAAAGAAGTGGTGGTCCTTATGTACAATGGAATATCACTCAGCCATGAAATCAATGTCATAAGGCTAGTAGCAGCATGATGAGTGGCTTTAGCTACGACGATTCTAAGTGAAATAAGTCACACAGAAAAAGACACTTATCATAAGCTATCACTTATAGAGGGAATGTAAAAACCGCTACACTTGAACTGAATTACAAAACAGAACAGAGTCACAAGTTTACAAAACACACTATGGCTGCTTAACGGGAAAGGTGGGGTGGGGTGATGCATAAAACAAGGGTTTCAAATGAGCTCAGATACCGTTCCATAAACCCAATATGTAATAGAAAGACCTACTCCTTGCTCAGTGAACTGGACTCCACACCCCCTATTCACCGCACAAGAATATATCTGACTAGTAAGAATCTTAAAACCTATGTATTGATATCTCTCTGGAAGTGAGTCAAGTGGGTGTAAAGCGGCAGAAACACAGCCGTGAAAAGCAGCTAAACCCCATTATAAAAATAAATTACTTTTAAAAACCCGTGAAACACAGACAGTGAAAGAGAGAGAAATTCTTACAAAATTCGTTCAGGGGCTGTGATGCAACCTGGATTGACCATATCTAGACCCACAGCTGGATGAGACATAAGGGTGGACACTCTCGGGGCTGAGAGGTTTGGTGAGGTTGGGGGAGCAAACGCAGAGCCTTTAAAGTAATACTGCCTGTTACCCATCCCATGGGTCCCAAATCTCCAGGTTCAAGGGCATCTTCCTACCTCGAAAACATGCATGAGAAACCCAGAAGGTGGTACACCGTGTGATCGGGAAAGGTTTCTAAAACGCACCTCATTTCTCATCTCCTTGTGCTCGGGTTCGCCATTCCAGCCGCTTTACTAGCAATCTCCCTCCTTGGAGAATCAGCACCTGTAACCTCCCGTTCCGTACAGCTTGCAATTTGTCCTGAGGATGAACGGGAAGAGGGGGAGCCAATGAGAGACTAGCTCTAGGTGTTGGGACAGGCACAGGTCACTCTATTTTCCCATCAGGAAGAAGAATTAACCACAGGCTCAGCCTGCCGCCCGGAAGCAGAATAGGGCCTGAGGCAATCCTGCGCTTTTGCGGCCAGCTCCCAAAAAAGCGAGTTGAAAAATGGAGCTCAGGGGCACTGCAATTCACAAACCTGCAGAGTTATAAATGATAACTCTCGTCCACAAATATATTGAGGGAAGGCAACGAAGAGGATCTGAAAGCAAGGCAGAATTGCAGGAAACAGATTTCAGGAGGTCGATTCGAATCGCCTTTAAAGCACATGAAAAGCGGCAAAACGTCGACAATGATGCCCTTGGCCAAAAAGGGCGTATGCGTTTTTTCCTGAATATATTCAGGAAAAAACGCATACGCCCTTTTTGGCCAACCAAGCAACCTGGAAAGGCAAATCAGCGCTACAAAGAAGTCTCGCTTCCCATCGGTCAAAAGGGCCATGCGGAAAAAACTGTCAAAACCAGAAATGCAGGACAGGCCATGGAGAAATGGGAGCCTTGCTACGCTGATGGGCGGGATGTAAATTGCCAACAGCCACTCTGGAGAAGGGTACGGTGTGTCCTGAAACATCGAAAAAACACAGCTTAGAGCGCATAGGGCACTTCCACTCATGGGCGTATAAATTGGGAAAACTAAAAATCAGCAAGACACAGGCACCCCAAAGTTTAGGGCTGCTCTTTTGACAAGAACCTCCACTTCATGACACCTCAAATATCCCAGGAAAGAGAAAAATGGATAAAGAAGTGGTGGTCCTTATGTACAATGGAATATCACTCAGCCATGAAATCAATGTCATAAGGCTAGTAGCAGCATGATGAGTGGCTTTAGCTACGACGATTCTAAGTGAAATAAGTCACACAGAAAAAGACACTTATCATAAGCTATCACTTATAGAGGGAATGTAAAAACCGCTACACTTGAACTGAATTACAAAACAGAACAGAGTCACAAGTTTACAAAACACACTATGGCTGCTTAACGGGAAAGGTGGGGTGGGGTGATGCATAAAACAAGGGTTTCAAATGAGCTCAGATACCGTTCCATAAACCCAATATGTAATAGAAAGACCTACTCCTTGCTCAGTGAACTGGACTCCACACCCCCTATTCACCGCACAAGAATATATCTGACTAGTAAGAATCTTAAAACCTATGTATTGATATCTCTCTGGAAGTGAGTCAAGTGGCTGTAAAGCGGCAGAAACACAGCCGTGAAAAGCAGCTAAACCCCATTATAAAAATAAATTACTTTTAAAAACCCGTGAAACACAGACAGTGAAAGAGAGAGAAATTCTTACAAAATTCGTTCAGGGGCTGTGATGCAACCTGGATTGACCATATCTAGACCCACAGCTGGATGAGACATAAGGGTGGACACTCTCGGGGCTGAGAGGTTTGGTGAGGTTGGGGGAGCAAACGCAGAGCCTTTAAAGTAATACTGCCTGTTACCCATCCCATGGGTCCCAAATCTCCAGGTTCAAGGGCATCTTCCTACCTCGAAAACATGCATGAGAAACCCAGAAGGTGGTACACCGTGTGATCGGGAAAGGTTTCTAAAACGCACCTCATTTCTCATCTCCTTGTGGTCGGGTTCGCCATTCCAGCCGCTTTACTAGCAATCTCCCTCCTTGGAGAATCAGCACCTTTAACCTCCCGTTCCGTACAGCTTGCAATTTGTCCTGAGGATGAACGGGAAGAGGGGGAGCCAATGAGAGACTAGCTCTAGGTGTTGGGACAGGCACAGGTCACTCTATTTTCCCATCAGGAAGAAGAATTAACCACAGGCTCAGCCTGCCGCCGGGAAGCAGAATAGGGCCTGAGGCAATCCTGCGCTTTTGCGGCCAGCTCCCAAAAAAGCGAGTTGAAAAATGGAGCTCAGGGGCACTGCAATTCACAAACCTGCAGAGTTATAAATGATAACTCTCGTCCACAAATATATTGAGGGAAGGCAACGAAGAGGATCTGAAAGCAAGGCAGAATTGCAGGAAACAGATTTCAGGAGGTCGATTCCAATCGCCTTTAAAGCACATGAAAAGCGGCAAAACGTCGACAATGATGCCCTTGGCCAAAAAGGGCGTATGCGTTTTTTCCTGAATATATTCAGGAAAAAACGCATACGCCCTTTTTCGCCAACCAAGCAACCTGGAAAGGCAAATCAGCGCTACAAAGAAGTCTCGCTTCCCATCGGTCAAAAGGGCCATGCGGAAAAAACTGTCAAAACCAGAAATGCAGGACAGGCCATGGAGAAATGGGAGCCTTGCTACGCTGATGGGCGGGATGTAAATTGCCAACAGCCACTATGGAGAAGTGTACGGTGTGTCCTGAAACATCGAAAAAACACAGCTTAGAGCGCATAGGGCACTTCCACTCATGGGCGTATAAATTGGGAAAACTAAAAATCAGCAAGACACAGGCACCCCAAAGTTTAGGGCTGCTCTTTTGACAAGAACCTCCACTTCATGACACCTCTAATATCCCAGGAAAGAGAAAAATGGATAAAGAAGTGGTGGTCCTTATGTACAATGGAATATCACTCAGCCATGAAATCAATGTCATAAGGCTAGTAGCAGCATGATGAGTGGCTTTAGCTACGACGATTCTAAGTGAAATAAGTCACACAGAAAAAGACACTTATCATAAGCTATCACTTATAGAGGGAATGTAAAAACCGCTACACTTGAACTGAATTACAAAACAGAACAGAGTCACAAGTTTACAAAACACACTATGGCTGCTTAACGGGAAAGGTGGGGTGGGGTGATGCATAAAACAAGGGTTTCAAATGAGCTCAGATACCGTTCCATAAACCCAATATGTAATAGAAAGACCTACTCCTTGCTCAGTGAACTGGACTCCACACCCCCTATTCACCGCACAAGAATATATCTGACTAGTAAGAATCTTAAAACCTATGTATTGATATCTCTCTGGAAGTGAGTCAAGTGGCTGTAAAGCGGCAGAAACACAGCCGTGAAAAGCAGCTAAACCCCATTATAAAAATAAATTACTTTTAAAAACCCGTGAAACACAGACAGTGAAAGAGAGAGAAATTCTTACAAAATTCGTTCAGGGGCTGTGATGCAACCTGGATTGACCATATCTAGACCCACAGCTGGATGAGACATAAGGGTGGACACTCTCGGGGCTGAGAGGTTTGGTGAGGTTGGGGGAGCAAACGCAGAGCCTTTAAAGTAATACTGCCTGTTACCCATCCCATGGGTCCCAAATCTCCAGGTTCAAGGGCATCTTCCTACCTCGAAAACATGCATGAGAAACCCAGAAGGTGGTACACCGTGTGATCGGGAAAGGTTTCTAAAACGCACCTCATTTCTCATCTCCTTGTGCTCGGGTTCGCCATTCCAGCCGCTTTACTAGCAATCTCCCTCCTTGGAGAATCAGCACCTGTAACCTCCCGTTCCGTACAGCTTGCAGTTTGTCCTGAGGATGAACGGGAAGAGGGGGAGCCAATGAGAGACTAGCTCTAGGTGTTGGGACAGGCACAGGTCACTCTATTTTCGCATCAGGAAGAAGAATTAACCACAGGCTCAGCCTGCCGCCCGGAAGCAGAATAGGGCCTGAGGCAATCCTGCGCTTTTGCGGCCAGCTCCCAAAAAAGCGAGTTGAAAAATGGAGCTCAGGGGCACTGCAATTCACAAACCTGCAGAGTTATAAATGATAACTCTCGTCCACAAATATATTGAGGGAAGGCAACGAAGAGGATCTGAAAGCAAGGCAGAATTGCAGGAAACAGATTTCAGGAGGTCGATTCCAATCGCCTTTAAAGCACATGAAAAGCGGCAAAACGTCGACAATGATGCCCTTGGCCAAAAAGGGCGTATGCGTTTTTTCCTGAATATATTCAGGAAAAAACGCATACGCCCTTTTTGGCCAACCAAGCAACCTGGAAAGGCAAATCAGCGCTACAAAGAAGTCTCGCTTCCCATCGGTCAAAAGGGCCATGCGGAAAAAACTGTCAAAACCAGAAATGCAGGACAGGCCATGGAGAAATGGGAGCCTTGCTACGCTGATGGGCGGGATGTAAATTGCCAACAGCCACTCTGGAGAAGGGTACGGTGTGTCCTGAAACATCGAAAAAACACAGCTTAGAGCGCATAGGGCACTTCCACTCATGGGCGTATAAATTGGGAAAACTAAAAATCAGCAAGACACAGGCACCCCAAAGTTTAGGGCTGCTCTTTTGACAAGAACCTCCACTTCATGACACCTCAAATATCCCAGGAAAGAGAAAAATGGATAAAGAAGTGGTGGTCCTTATGTACAATGGAATATCACTCAGCCATGAAATCAATGTCATAAGGCTAGTAGCAGCATGATGAGTGGCTTTAGCTACGACGATTCTAAGTGAAATAAGTCACACAGAAAAAGACACTTATCATAAGCTATCACTTATAGAGGGAATGTAAAAACCGCTACACTTGAACTGAATTACAAAACAGAACAGAGTCACAAGTTTACAAAACACACTATGGCTGCTTAACGGGAAAGGTGGGGTGGGGTGATGCATAAAACAAGGGTTTCAAATGAGCTCAGATACCGTTCCATAAACCCAATATGTAATAGAAAGACCTACTCCTTGCTCAGTGAACTGGACTCCACACCCCCTATTCACCGCACAAGAATATATCTGACTAGTAAGAATCTTAAAACCTATGTATTGATATCTCTCTGGAAGTGAGTCAAGTGGCTGTAAAGCGGCAGAAACACAGCCGTGAAAAGCAGCTAAACCCCATTATAAAAATAAATTACTTTTAAAAACCCGTGAAACACAGACAGTGAAAGAGAGAGAAATTCTTACAAAATTCGTTCAGGGGCTGTGATGCAACCTGGATTGACCATATCTAGACCCACAGCTGGATGAGACATAAGGGTGGACACTCTCGGGGCTGAGAGGTTTGGTGAGGTTGGGGGAGCAAACGCAGAGCCTTTAAAGTAATACTGCCTGTTACCCATCCCATGGGTCCCAAATCTCCAGGTTCAAGGGCATCTTCCTACCTCGAAAACATGCATGAGAAACCCAGAAGGTGGTACACCGTGTGATCGGGAAAGGTTTCTAAAACGCACCTCATTTCTCATCTCCTTGTGCTCGGGTTCGCCATTCCAGCCGCTTTACTAGCAATCTCCCTCCTTGGAGAATCAGCACCTGTAACCTCCCGTTCCGTACAGCTTGCAATTTGTCCTGAGGATGAACGGGAAGAGGGGGAGCCAATGAGAGACTAGCTCTAGGTGTTGGGACAGGCACAGGTCACTCTATTTTCGCATCAGGAAGAAGAATTAACCACAGGCTCAGCCTGCCGCCCGGAAGCAGAATAGGGCCTGAGGCAATCCTGCGCTTTTGCGGCCAGCTCCCAAAAAAGCGAGTTGAAAAATGGAGCTCAGGGGCACTGCAATTCACAAACCTGCAGAGTTATAAATGATAACTCTCGTCCACAAATATATTGAGGGAAGGCAACGAAGAGGATCTGAAAGCAAGGCAGAATTGCAGGAAACAGATTTCAGGAGGTCGATTCGAATCGCCTTTAAAGCACATGAAAAGCGGCAAAACGTCGACAATGATGCCCTTGGCCAAAAAGGGCGTATGCGTTTTTTCCTGAATATATTCAGGAAAAAACGCATACGCCCTTTTTGGCCAACCAAGCAACCTGGAAAGGCAAATCAGCGCTACAAAGAAGTCTCGCTTCCCATCGGTCAAAAGGGCCATGCGGAAAAAACTGTCAAAACCAGAAATGCAGGACAGGCCATGGAGAAATGGGAGCCTTGCTACGCTGATGGGCGGGATGTAAATTGCCAACAGCCACTCTGGAGAAGGGTACGGTGTGTCCTGAAACATCGAAAAAACACAGCTTAGAGCGCATAGGGCACTTCCACTCATGGGCGTATAAATTGGGAAAACTAAAAATCAGCAAGACACAGGCACCCCAAAGTTTAGGGCTGCTCTTTTGACAAGAACCTCCACTTCATGACACCTCAAATATCCCAGGAAAGAGAAAAATGGATAAAGAAGTGGTGGTCCTTATGTACAATGGAATATCACTCAGCCATGAAATCAATGTCATAAGGCTAGTAGCAGCATGATGAGTGGCTTTAGCTACGACGATTCTAAGTGAAATAAGTCACACAGAAAAAGACACTTATCATAAGCTATCACTTATAGAGGGAATGTAAAAACCGCTACACTTGAACTGAATTACAAAACAGAACAGAGTCACAAGTTTACAAAACACACTATGGCTGCTTAACGGGAAAGGTGGGGTGGGGTGATGCATAAAACAAGGGTTTCAAATGAGCTCAGATACCGTTCCATAAACCCAATATGTAATAGAAAGACCTACTCCTTGCTCAGTGAACTGGACTCCACACCCCCTATTCACCGCACAAGAATATATCTGACTAGTAAGAATCTTAAAACCTATGTATTGATATCTCTCTGGAAGTGAGTCAAGTGGGTGTAAAGCGGCAGAAACACAGCCGTGAAAAGCAGCTAAACCCCATTATAAAAATAAATTACTTTTAAAAACCCGTGAAACACAGACAGTGAAAGAGAGAGAAATTCTTACAAAATTCGTTCAGGGGCTGTGATGCAACCTGGATTGACCATATCTAGACCCACAGCTGGATGAGACATAAGGGTGGACACTCTCGGGGCTGAGAGGTTTGGTGAGGTTGGGGGAGCAAACGCAGAGCCTTTAAAGTAATACTGCCTGTTACCCATCCCATGGGTCCCAAATCTCCAGGTTCAAGGGCATCTTCCTACCTCGAAAACATGCATGAGAAACCCAGAAGGTGGTACACCGTGTGATCGGGAAAGGTTTCTAAAACGCACCTCATTTCTCATCTCCTTGTGCTCGGGTTCGCCATTCCAGCCGCTTTACTAGCAATCTCCCTCCTTGGAGAATCAGCACCTGTAACCTCCCGTTCCGTACAGCTTGCAATTTGTCCTGAGGATGAACGGGAAGAGGGGGAGCCAATGAGAGACTAGCTCTAGGTGTTGGGACAGGCACAGGTCACTCTATTTTCGCATCAGGAAGAAGAATTAACCACAGGCTCAGCCTGCCGCCCGGAAGCAGAATAGGGCCTGAGGCAATCCTGCGCTTTTGCGGCCAGCTCCCAAAAAAGCGAGTTGAAAAATGGAGCTCAGGGGCACTGCAATTCACAAACCTGCAGAGTTATAAATGATAACTCTCGTCCACAAATATATTGAGGGAAGGCAACGAAGAGGATCTGAAAGCAAGGCAGAATTGCAGGAAACAGATTTCAGGAGGTCGATTCGAATCGCCTTTAAAGCACATGAAAAGCGGCAAAACGTCGACAATGATGCCCTTGGCCAAAAAGGGCGTATGCGTTTTTTCCTGAATATATTCAGGAAAAAACGCATACGCCCTTTTTGGCCAACCAAGCAACCTGGAAAGGCAAATCAGCGCTACAAAGAAGTCTCGCTTCCCATCGGTCAAAAGGGCCATGAGGAAAAAACTGTCAAAACCAGAAATGCAGGACAGGCCATGGAGAAATGGGAGCCTTGCTACGCTGATGGGCGGGATGTAAATTGCCAACAGCCACTCTGGAGAAGGGTACGGTGTGTCCTGAAACATCGAAAAAACACAGCTTAGAGCGCATAGGGCACTTCCACTCATGGGCGTATAAATTGGGAAAACTAAAAATCAGCAAGACACAGGCACCCCAAAGTTTAGGGCTGCTCTTTTGACAAGAACCTCCACTTCATGACACCTCAAATATCCCAGGAAAGAGAAAAATGGATAAAGAAGTGGTGGTCCTTATGTACAATGGAATATCACTCAGCCATGAAATCAATGTCATAAGGCTAGTAGCAGCATGATGAGTGGCTTTAGCTACGACGATTCTAAGTGAAATAAGTCACACAGAAAAAGACACTTATCATAAGCTATCACTTATAGAGGGAATGTAAAAACCGCTACACTTGAACTGAATTACAAAACAGAACAGAGTCACAAGTTTACAAAACACACTATGGCTGCTTAACGGGAAAGGTGGGGTGGGGTGATGCATAAAACAAGGGTTTCAAATGAGCTCAGATACCGTTCCATAAACCCAATATGTAATAGAAAGACCTACTCCTTGCTCAGTGAACTGGACTCCACACCCCCTATTCACCGCACAAGAATATATCTGACTAGTAAGAATCTTAAAACCTATGTATTGATATCTCTCTGGAAGTGAGTCAAGTGGCTGTAAAGCGGCAGAAACACAGCCGTGAAAAGCAGCTAAACCCCATTATAAAAATAAATTACTTTTAAAAACCCGTGAAACACAGACAGTGAAAGAGAGAGAAATTCTTACAAAATTCGTTCAGGGGCTGTGATGCAACCTGGATTGACCATATCTAGACCCACAGCTGGATGAGACATAAGGGTGGACACTCTCGGGGCTGAGAGGTTTGGTGAGGTTGGGGGAGCAAACGCAGAGCCTTTAAAGTAATACTGCCTGTTACCCATCCCATGGGTCCCAAATCTCCAGGTTCAAGGGCATCTTCCTACCTCGAAAACATGCATGAGAAACCCAGAAGGTGGTACACCGTGTGATCGGGAAAGGTTTCTAAAACGCACCTCATTTCTCATCTCCTTGTGCTCGGGTTCGCCATTCCAGCCGCTTTACTAGCAATCTCCCTCCTTGGAGAATCAGCACCTGTAACCTCCCGTTCCGTACAGCTTGCAATTTGTCCTGAGGATGAACGGGAAGAGGGGGAGCCAATGAGAGACTAGCTCTAGGTGTTGGGACAGGCACAGGTCACTCTATTTTCGCATCAGGAAGAAGAATTAACCACAGGCTCAGCCTGCCGCCCGGAAGCAGAATAGGGCCTGAGGCAATCCTGCGCTTTTGCGGCCAGCTCCCAAAAAAGCGAGTTGAAAAATGGAGCTCAGGGGCACTGCAATTCACAAACCTGCAGAGTTATAAATGATAACTCTCGTCCACAAATATATTGAGGGAAGGCAACGAAGAGGATCTGAAAGCAAGGCAGAATTGCAGGAAACAGATTTCAGGAGGTCGATTCGAATCGCCTTTAAAGCACATGAAAAGCGGCAAAACGTCGACAATGATGCCCTTGGCCAAAAAGGGCGTATGCGTTTTTTCCTGAATATATTCAGGAAAAAACGCATACGCCCTTTTTGGCCAACCAAGCAACCTGGAAAGGCAAATCAGCGCTACAAAGAAGTCTCGCTTCCCATCGGTCAAAAGGGCCATGAGGAAAAAACTGTCAAAACCAGAAATGCAGGACAGGCCATGGAGAAATGGGAGCCTTGCTACGCTGATGGGCGGGATGTAAATTGCCAACAGCCACTCTGGAGAAGGGTACGGTGTGTCCTGAAACATCGAAAAAACACAGCTTAGAGCGCATAGGGCACTTCCACTCATGGGCGTATAAATTGGGAAAACTAAAAATCAGCAAGACACAGGCACCCCAAAGTTTAGGGCTGCTCTTTTGACAAGAACCTCCACTTCATGACACCTCAAATATCCCAGGAAAGAGAAAAATGGATAAAGAAGTGGTGGTCCTTATGTACAATGGAATATCACTCAGCCATGAAATCAATGTCATAAGGCTAGTAGCAGCATGATGAGTGGCTTTAGCTACGACGATTCTAAGTGAAATAAGTCACACAGAAAAAGACACTTATCATAAGCTATCACTTATAGAGGGAATGTAAAAACCGCTACACTTGAACTGAATTACAAAACAGAACAGAGTCACAAGTTTACAAAACACACTATGGCTGCTTAACGGGAAAGGTGGGGTGGGGTGATGCATAAAACAAGGGTTTCAAATGAGCTCAGATACCGTTCCATAAACCCAATATGTAATAGAAAGACCTACTCCTTGCTCAGTGAACTGGACTCCACACCCCCTATTCACCGCACAAGAATATATCTGACTAGTAAGAATCTTAAAACCTATGTATTGATATCTCTCTGGAAGTGAGTCAAGTGGCTGTAAAGCGGCAGAAACACAGCCGTGAAAAGCAGCTAAACCCCATTATAAAAATAAATTACTTTTAAAAACCCGTGAAACAAAGACAGTGAAAGAGAGAGAAATTCTTACAAAATTCGTTCAGGGGCTGTGATGCAACCTGGATTGACCATATCTAGACCCACAGCTGGATGAGACATAAGGGTGGACACTCTCGGGGCTGAGAGGTTTGGTGAGGTTGGGGGAGCAAACGCAGAGCCTTTAAAGTAATACTGCCTGTTACCCATCCCATGGGTCCCAAATCTCCAGGTTCAAGGGCATCTTCCTACCTCGAAAACATGCATGAGAAACCCAGAAGGTGGTACACCGTGTGATCGGGAAAGGTTTCTAAAACGCACCTCATTTCTCATCTCCTTGTGCTCGGGTTCGCCATTCCAGCCGCTTTACTAGCAATCTCCCTCCTTGGAGAATCAGCACCTTTAACCTCCCGTTCCGTACAGCTTGCAATTTGTCCTGAGGATGAACGGGAAGAGGGGGAGCCAATGAGAGACTAGCTCTAGGTGTTGGGACAGGCACAGGTCACTCTATTTTCCCATCAGGAAGAAGAATTAACCACAGGCTCAGCCTGCCGCCGGGAAGCAGAATAGGGCCTGAGGCAATCCTGCGCTTTTGCGGCCAGCTCCCAAAAAAGCGAGTTGAAAAATGGAGCTCAGGGGCACTGCAATTCACAAACCTGCAGAGTTATAAATGATAACTCTCGTCCACAAATATATTGAGGGAAGGCAACGAAGAGGATCTGAAAGCAAGGCAGAATTGCAGGAAACAGATTTCAGGAGGTCGATTCGAATCGCCTTTAAAGCACATGAAAAGCGGCAAAACGTCGACAATGATGCCCTTGGCCAAAAAGGGCGTATGCGTTTTTTCCTGAATATATTCAGGAAAAAACGCATACGCCCTTTTTGGCCAACCAAGCAACCTGGAAAGGCAAATCAGCGCTACAAAGAAGTCTCGCTTCCCATCGGTCAAAAGGGCCATGCGGAAAAAAGTGTCAAAACCAGAAATGCAGGACAGGCCATGGAGAAATGGGAGCCTTGCTACGCTGATGGGCGGGATGTAAATTGCCAACAGCCACTCTGGAGAAGGGTACGGTGTGTCCTGAAACATCGAAAAAACACAGCTTAGAGCGCATAGGGCACTTCCACTCATGGGCGTATAAATTGGGAAAACTAAAAATCAGCAAGACACAGGCACCCCAAAGTTTAGGGCTGCTCTTTTGACAAGAACCTCCACTTCATGACACCTCAAATATCCCAGGAAAGAGAAAAATGGATAAAGAAGTGGTGGTCCTTATGTACAATGGAATATCACTCAGCCATGAAATCAATGTCATAAGGCTAGTAGCAGCATGATGAGTGGCTTTAGCTACGACGATTCTAAGTGAAATAAGTCACACAGAAAAAGACACTTATCATAAGCTATCACTTATAGAGGGAATGTAAAAACCGCTACACTTGAACTGAATTACAAAACAGAACAGAGTCACAAGTTTACAAAACACACTATGGCTGCTTAACGGGAAAGGTGGGGTGGGGTGATGCATAAAACAAGGGTTTCAAATGAGCTCAGATACCGTTCCATAAACCCAATATGTAATAGAAAGACCTACTCCTTGCTCAGTGAACTGGACTCCACACCCCCTATTCACCGCACAAGAATATATCTGACTAGTAAGAATCTTAAAACCTATGTATTGATATCTCTCTGGAAGTGAGTCAAGTGGCTGTAAAGCGGCAGAAACACAGCCGTGAAAAGCAGCTAAACCCCATTATAAAAATAAATTACTTTTAAAAACCCGTGAAACACAGACAGTGAAAGAGAGAGAAATTCTTACAAAATTCGTTCAGGGGCTGTGATGCAACCTGGATTGACCATATCTAGACCCACAGCTGGATGAGACATAAGGGTGGACACTCTCGGGGCTGAGAGGTTTGGTGAGGTTGGGGGAGCAAACGCAGAGCCTTTAAAGTAATACTGCCTGTTACCCATCCCATGGGTCCCAAATCTCCAGGTTCAAGGGCATCTTCCTACCTCGAAAACATGCATGAGAAACCCAGAAGGTGGTACACCGTGTGATCGGGAAAGGTTTCTAAAACGCACCTCATTTCTCATCTCCTTGTGCTCGGGTTCGCCATTCCAGCCGCTTTACTAGCAATCTCCCTCCTTGGAGAATCAGCACCTGTAACCTCCCGTTCCGTACAGCTTGCAATTTGTCCTGAGGATGAACGGGAAGAGGGGGAGCCAATGAGAGACTAGCTCTAGGTGTTGGGACAGGCACAGGTCACTCTATTTTCGCATCAGGAAGAAGAATTAACCACAGGCTCAGCCTGCCGCCCGGAAGCAGAATAGGGCCTGAGGCAATCCTGCGCTTTTGCGGCCAGCTCCCAAAAAAGCGAGTTGAAAAATGGAGCTCAGGGGCACTGCAATTCACAAACCTGCAGAGTTATAAATGATAACTCTCGTCCACAAATATATTGAGGGAAGGCAACGAAGAGGATCTGAAAGCAAGGCAGAATTGCAGGAAACAGATTTCAGGAGGTCGATTCGAATCGCCTTTAAAGCACATGAAAAGCGGCAAAACGTCGACAATGATGCCCTTGGCCAAAAAGGGCGTATGCGTTTTTTCCTGAATATATTCAGGAAAAAACGCATACGCCCTTTTTGGCCAACCAAGCAACCTGGAAAGGCAAATCAGCGCTACAAAGAAGTCTCGCTTCCCATCGGTCAAAAGGGCCATGCGGAAAAAACTGTCAAAACCAGAAATGCAGGACAGGCCATGGAGAAATGGGAGCCTTGCTACGCTGATGGGCGGGATGTAAATTGCCAACAGCCACTCTGGAGAAGGGTACGGTGTGTCCTGAAACATCGAAAAAACACAGCTTAGAGCGCATAGGGCACTTCCACTCATGGGCGTATAAATTGGGAAAACTAAAAATCAGCAAGACACAGGCACCCCAAAGTTTAGGGCTGCTCTTTTGACAAGAACCTCCACTTCATGACACCTCAAATATCCCAGGAAAGAGAAAAATGGATAAAGAAGTGGTGGTCCTTATGTACAATGGAATATCACTCAGCCATGAAATCAATGTCATAAGGCTAGTAGCAGCATGATGAGTGGCTTTAGCTACGACGATTCTAAGTGAAATAAGTCACACAGAAAAAGACACTTATCATAAGCTATCACTTATAGAGGGAATGTAAAAACCGCTACACTTGAACTGAATTACAAAACAGAACAGAGTCACAAGTTTACAAAACACACTATGGCTGCTTAACGGGAAAGGTGGGGTGGGGTGATGCATAAAACAAGGGTTTCAAATGAGCTCAGATACCGTTCCATAAACCCAATATGTAATAGAAAGACCTACTCCTTGCTCAGTGAACTGGACTCCACACCCCCTATTCACCGCACAAGAATATATCTGACTAGTAAGAATCTTAAAACCTATGTATTGATATCTCTCTGGAAGTGAGTCAAGTGGCTGTAAAGCGGCAGAAACACAGCCGTGAAAAGCAGCTAAACCCCATTATAAAAATAAATTACTTTTAAAAACCCGTGAAACACAGACAGTGAAAGAGAGAGAAATTCTTACAAAATTCGTTCAGGGGCTGTGATGCAACCTGGATTGACCATATCTAGACCCACAGCTGGATGAGACATAAGGGTGGACACTCTCGGGGCTGAGAGGTTTGGTGAGGTTGGGGGAGCAAACGCAGAGCCTTTAAAGTAATACTGCCTGTTACCCATCCCATGGGTCCCAAATCTCCAGGTTCAAGGGCATCTTCCTACCTCGAAAACATGCATGAGAAACCCAGAAGGTGGTACACCGTGTGATCGGGAAAGGTTTCTAAAACGCACCTCATTTCTCATCTCCTTGTGCTCGGGTTCGCCATTCCAGCCGCTTTACTAGCAATCTCCCTCCTTGGAGAATCAGCACCTGTAACCTCCCGTTCCGTACAGCTTGCAATTTGTCCTGAGGATGAACGGGAAGAGGGGGAGCCAATGAGAGACTAGCTCTAGGTGTTGGGACAGGCACAGGTCACTCTATTTTCGCATCAGGAAGAAGAATTAACCACAGGCTCAGCCTGCCGCCCGGAAGCAGAATAGGGCCTGAGGCAATCCTGCGCTTTTGCGGCCAGCTCCCAAAAAAGCGAGTTGAAAAATGGAGCTCAGGGGCACTGCAATTCACAAACCTGCAGAGTTATAAATGATAACTCTCGTCCACAAATATATTGAGGGAAGGCAACGAAGAGGATCTGAAAGCAAGGCAGAATTGCAGGAAACAGATTTCAGGAGGTCGATTCGAATCGCCTTTAAAGCACATGAAAAGCGGCAAAACGTCGACAATGATGCCCTTGGCCAAAAAGGGCGTATGCGTTTTTTCCTGAATATATTCAGGAAAAAACGCATACGCCCTTTTTGGCCAACCAAGCAACCTGGAAAGGCAAATCAGCGCTACAAAGAAGTCTCGCTTCCCATCGGTCAAAAGGGCCATGCGGAAAAAAGTGTCAAAACCAGAAATGCAGGACAGGCCATGGAGAAATGGGAGCCTTGCTACGCTGATGGGCGGGATGTAAATTGCCAACAGCCACTCTGGAGAAGTGTACGGTGTGTCCTGAAACATCGAAAAAACACAGCTTAGAGCGCATAGGGCACTTCCACTCATGGGCGTATAAATTGGGAAAACTAAAAATCAGCAAGACACAGGCACCCCAAAGTTTAGGGCTGCTCTGTTGACAAGAACCTCCACTTCATGACACCTCAAATATCCCAGGAAAGAGAAAAATGGATAAAGAAGTGGTGGTCCTTATGTACAATGGAATATCACTCAGCCATGAAATCAATGTCATAAGGCTAGTAGCAGCATGATGAGTGGCTTTAGCTACGACGATTCTAAGTGAAATAAGTCACACAGAAAAAGACACTTATCATAAGCTATCACTTATAGAGGGAATGTAAAAACCGCTACACTTGAACTGAATTACAAAACAGAACAGAGTCACAAGTTTACAAAACACACTATGGCTGCTTAACGGGAAAGGTGGGGTGGGGTGATGCATAAAACAAGGGTTTCAAATGAGCTCAGATACCGTTCCATAAACCCAATATGTAATAGAAAGACCTACTCCTTGCTCAGTGAACTGGACTCCACACCCCCTATTCACCGCACAAGAATATATCTGACTAGTAAGAATCTTAAAACCTATGTATTGATATCTCTCTGGAAGTGAGTCAAGTGGGTGTAAAGCGGCAGAAACACAGCCGTGAAAAGCAGCTAAACCCCATTATAAAAATAAATTACTTTTAAAAACCCGTGAAACACAGACAGTGAAAGAGAGAGAAATTCTTACAAAATTCGTTCAGGGGCTGTGATGCAACCTGGATTGACCATATCTAGACCCACAGCTGGATGAGACATAAGGGTGGACACTCTCGGGGCTGAGAGGTTTGGTGAGGTTGGGGGAGCAAACGCAGAGCCTTTAAAGTAATACTGCCTGTTACCCATCCCATGGGTCCCAAATCTCCAGGTTCAAGGGCATCTTCCTACCTCGAAAACATGCATGAGAAACCCAGAAGGTGGTACACCGTGTGATCGGGAAAGGTTTCTAAAACGCACCTCATTTCTCATCTCCTTGTGCTCGGGTTCGCCATTCCAGCCGCTTTACTAGCAATCTCCCTCCTTGGAGAATCAGCACCTGTAACCTCCCGTTCCGTACAGCTTGCAATTTGTCCTGAGGATGAACGGGAAGAGGGGGAGCCAATGAGAGACTAGCTCTAGGTGTTGGGACAGGCACAGGTCACTCTATTTTCGCATCAGGAAGAAGAATTAACCACAGGCTCAGCCTGCCGCCCGGAAGCAGAATAGGGCCTGAGGCAATCCTGCGCTTTTGCGGCCAGCTCCCAAAAAAGCGAGTTGAAAAATGGAGCTCAGGGGCACTGCAATTCACAAACCTGCAGAGTTATAAATGATAACTCTCGTCCACAAATATATTGAGGGAAGGCAACGAAGAGGATCTGAAAGCAAGGCAGAATTGCAGGAAACAGATTTCAGGAGGTCGATTCGAATCGCCTTTAAAGCACATGAAAAGCGGCAAAACGTCGACAATGATGCCCTTGGCCAAAAAGGGCGTATGCGTTTTTTCCTGAATATATTCAGGAAAAAACGCATATGCCCTTTTTGGCCAACCAAGCAACCTGGAAAGGCAAATCAGCGCTACAAAGAAGTCTCGCTTCCCATCGGTCAAAAGGGCCATGCGGAAAAAACTGTCAAAACCAGAAATGCAGGACAGGCCATGGAGAAATGGGAGCCTTGCTACGCTGATGGGCGGGATGTAAATTGCCAACAGCCACTCTGGAGAAGGGTACGGTGTGTCCTGAAACATCGAAAAAACACAGCTTAGAGCGCATAGGGCACTTCCACTCATGGGCGTATAAATTGGGAAAACTAAAAATCAGCAAGACACAGGCACCCCAAAGTTTAGGGCTGCTCTGTTGACAAGAACCTCCACTTCATGACACCTCTAATATCCCAGGAAAGAGAAAAATGGATAAAGAAGTGGTGGTCCTTATGTACAATGGAATATCACTCAGCCATGAAATCAATGTCATAAGGCTAGTAGCAGCATGATGAGTGGCTTTAGCTACGACGATTCTAAGTGAAATAAGTCACACAGAAAAAGACACTTATCATAAGCTATCACTTATAGAGGGAATGTAAAAACCGCTACACTTGAACTGAATTACAAAACAGAACAGAGTCACAAGTTTACAAAACACACTATGGCTGCTTAACGGGAAAGGTGGGGTGGGGTGATGCATAAAACAAGGGTTTCAAATGAGCTCAGATACCGTTCCATAAACCCAATATGTAATAGAAAGACCTACTCCTTGCTCAGTGAACTGGACTCCACACCCCCTATTCACCGCACAAGAATATATCTGACTAGTAAGAATCATAAAACCTATGTATTGATATCTCTCTGGAAGTGAGTCAAGTGGGTGTAAAGCGGCAGAAACACAGCCGTGAAAAGCAGCTAAACCCCATTATAAAAATAAATTACTTTTAAAAACCCGTGAAACACAGACAGTGAAAGAGAGAGAAATTCTTACAAAATTCGTTCAGGGGCTGTGATGCAACCTGGATTGACCATATCTAGACCCACAGCTGGATGAGACATAAGGGTGGACACTCTCGGGGCTGAGAGGTTTGGTGAGGTTGGGGGAGCAAACGCAGAGCCTTTAAAGTAATACTGCCTGTTACCCATCCCATGGGTCCCAAATCTCCAGGTTCAAGGGCATCTTCCTACCTCGAAAACATGCATGAGAAACCCAGAAGGTGGTACACCGTGTGATCGGGAAAGGTTTCTAAAACGCACCTCATTTCTCATCTCCTTGTGCTCGGGTTCGCCATTCCAGCCGCTTTACTAGCAATCTCCCTCCTTGGAGAATCAGCACCTGTAACCTCCCGTTCCGTACAGCTTGCAATTTGTCCTGAGGATGAACGGGAAGAGGGGGAGCCAATGAGAGACTAGCTCTAGGTGTTGGGACAGGCACAGGTCACTCTATTTTCGCATCAGGAAGAAGAATTAACCACAGGCTCAGCCTGCCGCCCGGAAGCAGAATAGGGCCTGAGGCAATCCTGCGCTTTTGCGGCCAGCTCCCAAAAAAGCGAGTTGAAAAATGGAGCTCAGGGGCACTGCAATTCACAAACCTGCAGAGTTATAAATGATAACTCTCGTCCACAAATATATTGAGGGAAGGCAACGAAGAGGATCTGAAAGCAAGGCAGAATTGCAGGAAACAGATTTCAGGAGGTCGATTCGAATCGCCTTTAAAGCACATGAAAAGCGGCAAAACGTCGACAATGATGCCCTTGGCCAAAAAGGGCGTATGCGTTTTTTCCTGAATATATTCAGGAAAAAACGCATACGCCCTTTTTGGCCAACCAAGCAACCTGGAAAGGCAAATCAGCGCTACAAAGAAGTCTCGCTTCCCATCGGTCAAAAGGGCCATGCGGAAAAAAGTGTCAAAACCAGAAATGCAGGACAGGCCATGGAGAAATGGGAGCCTTGCTACGCTGATGGGCGGGATGTAAATTGCCAACAGCCACTCTGGAGAAGTGTACGGTGTGTCCTGAAACATCGAAAAAACACAGCTTAGAGCGCATAGGGCACTTCCACTCATGGGCGTATAAATTGGGAAAACTAAAAATCAGCAAGACACAGGCACCCCAAAGTTTAGGGCTGCTCTGTTGACAAGAACCTCCACTTCATGACACCTCAAATATCCCAGGAAAGAGAAAAATGGATAAAGAAGTGGTGGTCCTTATGTACAATGGAATATCACTCAGCCATGAAATCAATGTCATAAGGCTAGTAGCAGCATGATGAGTGGCTTTAGCTACGACGATTCTAAGTGAAATAAGTCACACAGAAAAAGACACTTATCATAAGCTATCACTTATAGAGGGAATGTAAAAACCGCTACACTTGAACTGAATTACAAAACAGAACAGAGTCACAAGTTTACAAAACACACTATGGCTGCTTAACGGGAAAGGTGGGGTGGGGTGATGCATAAAACAAGGGTTTCAAATGAGCTCAGATACCGTTCCATAAACCCAATATGTAATAGAAAGACCTACTCCTTGCTCAGTGAACTGGACTCCACACCCCCTATTCACCGCACAAGAATATATCTGACTAGTAAGAATCTTAAAACCTATGTATTGATATCTCTCTGGAAGTGAGTCAAGTGGGTGTAAAGCGGCAGAAACACAGCCGTGAAAAGCAGCTAAACCCCATTATAAAAATAAATTACTTTTAAAAACCCGTGAAACACAGACAGTGAAAGAGAGAGAAATTCTTACAAAATTCGTTCAGGGGCTGTGATGCAACCTGGATTGACCATATCTAGACCCACAGCTGGATGAGACATAAGGGTGGACACTCTCGGGGCTGAGAGGTTTGGTGAGGTTGGGGGAGCAAACGCAGAGCCTTTAAAGTAATACTGCCTGTTACCCATCCCATGGGTCCCAAATCTCCAGGTTCAAGGGCATCTTCCTACCTCGAAAACATGCATGAGAAACCCAGAAGGTGGTACACCGTGTGATCGGGAAAGGTTTCTAAAACGCACCTCATTTCTCATCTCCTTGTGCTCGGGTTCGCCATTCCAGCCGCTTTACTAGCAATCTCCCTCCTTGGAGAATCAGCACCTGTAACCTCCCGTTCCGTACAGCTTGCAATTTGTCCTGAGGATGAACGGGAAGAGGGGGAGCCAATGAGAGACTAGCTCTAGGTGTTGGGACAGGCACAGGTCACTCTATTTTCGCATCAGGAAGAAGAATTAACCACAGGCTCAGCCTGCCGCCCGGAAGCAGAATAGGGCCTGAGGCAATCCTGCGCTTTTGCGGCCAGCTCCCAAAAAAGCGAGTTGAAAAATGGAGCTCAGGGGCACTGCAATTCACAAACCTGCAGAGTTATAAATGATAACTCTCGTCCACAAATATATTGAGGGAAGGCAACGAAGAGGATCTGAAAGCAAGGCAGAATTGCAGGAAACAGATTTCAGGAGGTCGATTCGAATCGCCTTTAAAGCACATGAAAAGCGGCAAAACGTCGACAATGATGCCCTTGGCCAAAAAGGGCGTATGCGTTTTTTCCTGAATATATTCAGGAAAAAACGCATACGCCCTTTTTGGCCAACCAAGCAACCTGGAAAGGCAAATCAGCGCTACAAAGAAGTCTCGCTTCCCATCGGTCAAAAGGGCCATGAGGAAAAAAGTGTCAAAACCAGAAATGCAGGACAGGCCATGGAGAAATGGGAGCCTTGCTACGCTGATGGGCGGGATGTAAATTGCCAACAGCCACTCTGGAGAAGGGTACGGTGTGTCCTGAAACATCGAAAAAACACAGCTTAGAGCGCATAGGGCACTTCCACTCATGGGCGTATAAATTGGGAAAACTAAAAATCAGCAAGACACAGGCACCCCAAAGTTTAGGGCTGCTCTTTTGACAAGAACCTCCACTTCATGACACCTCTAATATCCCAGGAAAGAGAAAAATGGATAAAGAAGTGGTGGTCCTTATGTACAATGGAATATCACTCAGCCATGAAATCAATGTCATAAGGCTAGTAGCAGCATGATGAGTGGCTTTAGCTACGACGATTCTAAGTGAAATAAGTCACACAGAAAAAGACACTTATCATAAGCTATCACTTATAGAGGGAATGTAAAAACCGCTACACTTGAACTGAATTACAAAACAGAACAGAGTCACAAGTTTACAAAACACACTATGGCTGCTTAACGGGAAAGGTGGGGTGGGGTGATGCATAAAACAAGGGTTTCAAATGAGCTCAGATACCGTTCCATAAACCCAATATGTAATAGAAAGACCTACTCCTTGCTCAGTGAACTGGACTCCACACCCCCTATTCACCGCACAAGAATATATCTGACTAGTAAGAATCTTAAAACCTATGTATTGATATCTCTCTGGAAGTGAGTCAAGTGGGTGTAAAGCGGCAGAAACACAGCCGTGAAAAGCAGCTAAACCCCATTATAAAAATAAATTACTTTTAAAAACCCGTGAAACACAGACAGTGAAAGAGAGAGAAATTCTTACAAAATTCGTTCAGGGGCTGTGATGCAACCTGGATTGACCATATCTAGACCCACAGCTGGATGAGACATAAGGGTGGACACTCTCGGGGCTGAGAGGTTTGGTGAGGTTGGGGGAGCAAACGCAGAGCCTTTAAAGTAATACTGCCTGTTACCCATCCCATGGGTCCCAAATCTCCAGGTTCAAGGGCATCTTCCTACCTCGAAAACATGCATGAGAAACCCAGAAGGTGGTACACCGTGTGATCGGGAAAGGTTTCTAAAACGCACCTCATTTCTCATCTCCTTGTGCTCGGGTTCGCCATTCCAGCCGCTTTACTAGCAATCTCCCTCCTTGGAGAATCAGCACCTGTAACCTCCCGTTCCGTACAGCTTGCAATTTGTCCTGAGGATGAACGGGAAGAGGGGGAGCCAATGAGAGACTAGCTCTAGGTGTTGGGACAGGCACAGGTCACTCTATTTTCGCATCAGGAAGAAGAATTAACCACAGGCTCAGCCTGCCGCCCGGAAGCAGAATAGGGCCTGAGGCAATCCTGCGCTTTTGCGGCCAGCTCCCAAAAAAGCGAGTTGAAAAATGGAGCTCAGGGGCACTGCAATTCACAAACCTGCAGAGTTATAAATGATAACTCTCGTCCACAAATATATTGAGGGAAGGCAACGAAGAGGATCTGAAAGCAAGGCAGAATTGCAGGAAACAGATTTCAGGAGGTCGATTCGAATCGCCTTTAAAGCACATGAAAAGCGGCAAAACGTCGACAATGATGCCCTTGGCCAAAAAGGGCGTATGCGTTTTTTCCTGAATATATTCAGGAAAAAACGCATACGCCCTTTTTGGCCAACCAAGCAACCTGGAAAGGCAAATCAGCGCTACAAAGAAGTCTCGCTTCCCATCGGTCAAAAGGGCCATGAGGAAAAAACTGTCAAAACCAGAAATGCAGGACAGGCCATGGAGAAATGGGAGCCTTGCTACGCTGATGGGCGGGATGTAAATTGCCAACAGCCACTCTGGAGAAGGGTACGGTGTGTCCTGAAACATCGAAAAAACACAGCTTAGAGCGCATAGGGCACTTCCACTCATGGGCGTATAAATTGGGAAAACTAAAAATCAGCAAGACACAGGCACCCCAAAGTTTAGGGCTGCTCTGTTGACAAGAACCTCCACTTCATGACACCTCAAATATCCCAGGAAAGAGAAAAATGGATAAAGAAGTGGTGGTCCTTATGTACAATGGAATATCACTCAGCCATGAAATCAATGTCATAAGGCTAGTAGCAGCATGATGAGTGGCTTTAGCTACGACGATTCTAAGTGAAATAAGTCACACAGAAAAAGACACTTATCATAAGCTATCACTTATAGAGGGAATGTAAAAACCGCTACACTTGAACTGAATTACAAAACAGAACAGAGTCACAAGTTTACAAAACACACTATGGCTGCTTAACGGGAAAGGTGGGGTGGGGTGATGCATAAAACAAGGGTTTCAAATGAGCTCAGATACCGTTCCATAAACCCAATATGTAATAGAAAGACCTACTCCTTGCTCAGTGAACTGGACTCCACACCCCCTATTCACCGCACAAGAATATATCTGACTAGTAAGAATCTTAAAACCTATGTATTGATATCTCTCTGGAAGTGAGTCAAGTGGGTGTAAAGCGGCAGAAACACAGCCGTGAAAAGCAGCTAAACCCCATTATAAAAATAAATTACTTTTAAAAACCCGTGAAACACAGACAGTGAAAGAGAGAGAAATTCTTACAAAATTCGTTCAGGGGCTGTGATGCAACCTGGATTGACCATATCTAGACCCACAGCTGGATGAGACATAAGGGTGGACACTCTCGGGGCTGAGAGGTTTGGTGAGGTTGGGGGAGCAAACGCAGAGCCTTTAAAGTAATACTGCCTGTTACCCATCCCATGGGTCCCAAATCTCCAGGTTCAAGGGCATCTTCCTACCTCGAAAACATGCATGAGAAACCCAGAAGGTGGTACACCGTGTGATCGGGAAAGGTTTCTAAAACGCACCTCATTTCTCATCTCCTTGTGCTCGGGTTCGCCATTCCAGCCGCTTTACTAGCAATCTCCCTCCTTGGAGAATCAGCACCTGTAACCTCCCGTTCCGTACAGCTTGCAATTTGTCCTGAGGATGAACGGGAAGAGGGGGAGCCAATGAGAGACTAGCTCTAGGTGTTGGGACAGGCACAGGTCACTCTATTTTCGCATCAGGAAGAAGAATTAACCACAGGCTCAGCCTGCCGCCCGGAAGCAGAATAGGGCCTGAGGCAATCCTGCGCTTTTGCGGCCAGCTCCCAAAAAAGCGAGTTGAAAAATGGAGCTCAGGGGCACTGCAATTCACAAACCTGCAGAGTTATAAATGATAACTCTCGTCCACAAATATATTGAGGGAAGGCAACGAAGAGGATCTGACAGCAAGGCAGAATTGCAGGAAACAGATTTCAGGAGGTCGATTCGAATCGCCTTTAAAGCACATGAAAAGCGGCAAAACGTCGACAATGATGCCCTTGGCCAAAAAGGGCGTATGCGTTTTTTCCTGAATATATTCAGGAAAAAACGCATACGCCCTTTTTGGCCAACCAAGCAACCTGGAAAGGCAAATCAGCGCTACAAAGAAGTCTCGCTTCCCATCGGTCAAAAGGGCCATGCGGAAAAAACTGTCAAAACCAGAAATGCAGGACAGGCCATGGAGAAATGGGAGCCTTGCTACGCTGATGGGCGGGATGTAAATTGCCAACAGCCACTCTGGAGAAGGGTACGGTGTGTCCTGAAACATCGAAAAAACACAGCTTAGAGCGCATAGGGCACTTCCACTCATGGGCGTATAAATTGGGAAAACTAAAAATCAGCAAGACACAGGCACCCCAAAGTTTAGGGCTGCTCTTTTGACAAGAACCTCCACTTCATGACACCTCAAATATCCCAGGAAAGAGAAAAATGGATAAAGAAGTGGTGGTCCTTATGTACAATGGAATATCACTCAGCCATGAAATCAATGTCATAAGGCTAGTAGCAGCATGATGAGTGGCTTTAGCTACGACGATTCTAAGTGAAATAAGTCACACAGAAAAAGACACTTATCATAAGCTATCACTTATAGAGGGAATGTAAAAACCGCTACACTTGAACTGAATTACAAAACAGAACAGAGTCACAAGTTTACAAAACACACTATGGCTGCTTAACGGGAAAGGTGGGGTGGGGTGATGCATAAAACAAGGGTTTCAAATGAGCTCAGATACCGTTCCATAAACCCAATATGTAATAGAAAGACCTACTCCTTGCTCAGTGAACTGGACTCCACACCCCCTATTCACCGCACAAGAATATATCTGACTAGTAAGAATCTTAAAACCTATGTATTGATATCTCTCTGGAAGTGAGTCAAGTGGCTGTAAAGCGGCAGAAACACAGCCGTGAAAAGCAGCTAAACCCCATTATAAAAATAAATTACTTTTAAAAACCCGTGAAACACAGACAGTGAAAGAGAGAGAAATTCTTACAAAATTCGTTCAGGGGCTGTGATGCAACCTGGATTGACCATATCTAGACCCACAGCTGGATGAGACATAAGGGTGGACACTCTCGGGGCTGAGAGGTTTGGTGAGGTTGGGGGAGCAAACGCAGAGCCTTTAAAGTAATACTGCCTGTTACCCATCCCATGGGTCCCAAATCTCCAGGTTCAAGGGCATCTTCCTACCTCGAAAACATGCATGAGAAACCCAGAAGGTGGTACACCGTGTGATCGGGAAAGGTTTCTAAAACGCACCTCATTTCTCATCTCCTTGTGCTCGGGTTCGCCATTCCAGCCGCTTTACTAGCAATCTCCCTCCTTGGAGAATCAGCACCTGTAACCTCCCGTTCCGTACAGCTTGCAATTTGTCCTGAGGATGAACGGGAAGAGGGGGAGCCAATGAGAGACTAGCTCTAGGTGTTGGGACAGGCACAGGTCACTCTATTTTCGCATCAGGAAGAAGAATTAACCACAGGCTCAGCCTGCCGCCCGGAAGCAGAATAGGGCCTGAGGCAATCCTGCGCTTTTGCGGCCAGCTCCCAAAAAAGCGAGTTGAAAAATGGAGCTCAGGGGCACTGCAATTCACAAACCTGCAGAGTTATAAATGATAACTCTCGTCCACAAATATATTGAGGGAAGGCAACGAAGAGGATCTGAAAGCAAGGCAGAATTGCAGGAAACAGATTTCAGGAGGTCGATTCGAATCGCCTTTAAAGCACATGAAAAGCGGCAAAACGTCGACAATGATGCCCTTGGCCAAAAAGGGCGTATGCGTTTTTTCCTGAATATATTCAGGAAAAAACGCATACGCCCTTTTTGGCCAACCAAGCAACCTGGAAAGGCAAATCAGCGCTACAAAGAAGTCTCGCTTCCCATCGGTCAAAAGGGCCATGCGGAAAAAAGTGTCAAAACCAGAAATGCAGGACAGGCCATGGAGAAATGGGAGCCTTGCTACGCTGATGGGCGGGATGTAAATTGCCAACAGCCACTCTGGAGAAGTGTACGGTGTGTCCTGAAACATCGAAAAAACACAGCTTAGAGCGCATAGGGCACTTCCACTCATGGGCGTATAAATTGGGAAAACTAAAAATCAGCAAGACACAGGCACCCCAAAGTTTAGGGCTGCTCTGTTGACAAGAACCTCCACTTCATGACACCTCAAATATCCCAGGAAAGAGAAAAATGGATAAAGAAGTGGTGGTCCTTATGTACAATGGAATATCACTCAGCCATGAAATCAATGTCATAAGGCTAGTAGCAGCATGATGAGTGGCTTTAGCTACGACGATTCTAAGTGAAATAAGTCACACAGAAAAAGACACTTATCATAAGCTATCACTTATAGAGGGAATGTAAAAACCGCTACACTTGAACTGAATTACAAAACAGAACAGAGTCACAAGTTTACAAAACACACTATGGCTGCTTAACGGGAAAGGTGGGGTGGGGTGATGCATAAAACAAGGGTTTCAAATGAGCTCAGATACCGTTCCATAAACCCAATATGTAATAGAAAGACCTACTCCTTGCTCAGTGAACTGGACTCCACACCCCCTATTCACCGCACAAGAATATATCTGACTAGTAAGAATCTTAAAACCTATGTATTGATATCTCTCTGGAAGTGAGTCAAGTGGGTGTAAAGCGGCAGAAACACAGCCGTGAAAAGCAGCTAAACCCCATTATAAAAATAAATTACTTTTAAAAACCCGTGAAACACAGACAGTGAAAGAGAGAGAAATTCTTACAAAATTCGTTCAGGGGCTGTGATGCAACCTGGATTGACCATATCTAGACCCACAGCTGGATGAGACATAAGGGTGGACACTCTCGGGGCTGAGAGGTTTGGTGAGGTTGGGGGAGCAAACGCAGAGCCTTTAAAGTAATACTGCCTGTTACCCATCCCATGGGTCCCAAATCTCCAGGTTCAAGGGCATCTTCCTACCTCGAAAACATGCATGAGAAACCCAGAAGGTGGTACACCGTGTGATCGGGAAAGGTTTCTAAAACGCACCTCATTTCTCATCTCCTTGTGCTCGGGTTCGCCATTCCAGCCGCTTTACTAGCAATCTCCCTCCTTGGAGAATCAGCACCTGTAACCTCCCGTTCCGTACAGCTTGCAATTTGTCCTGAGGATGAACGGGAAGAGGGGGAGCCAATGAGAGACTAGCTCTAGGTGTTGGGACAGGCACAGGTCACTCTATTTTCGCATCAGGAAGAAGAATTAACCACAGGCTCAGCCTGCCGCCCGGAAGCAGAATAGGGCCTGAGGCAATCCTGCGCTTTTGCGGCCAGCTCCCAAAAAAGCGAGTTGAAAAATGGAGCTCAGGGGCACTGCAATTCACAAACCTGCAGAGTTATAAATGATAACTCTCGTCCACAAATATATTGAGGGAAGGCAACGAAGAGGATCTGAAAGCAAGGCAGAATTGCAGGAAACAGATTTCAGGAGGTCGATTCGAATCGCCTTTAAAGCACATGAAAAGCGGCAAAACGTCGACAATGATGCCCTTGGCCAAAAAGGGCGTATGCGTTTTTTCCTGAATATATTCAGGAAAAAACGCATACGCCCTTTTTGGCCAACCAAGCAACCTGGAAAGGCAAATCAGCGCTACAAAGAAGTCTCGCTTCCCATCGGTCAAAAGGGCCATGCGGAAAAAACTGTCAAAACCAGAAATGCAGGACAGGCCATGGAGAAATGGGAGCCTTGCTACGCTGATGGGCGGGATGTAAATTGCCAACAGCCACTCTGGAGAAGGGTACGGTGTGTCCTGAAACATCGAAAAAACACAGCTTAGAGCGCATAGGGCACTTCCACTCATGGGCGTATAAATTGGGAAAACTAAAAATCAGCAAGACACAGGCACCCCAAAGTTTAGGGCTGCTCTGTTGACAAGAACCTCCACTTCATGACACCTCTAATATCCCAGGAAAGAGAAAAATGGATAAAGAAGTGGTGGTCCTTATGTACAATGGAATATCACTCAGCCATGAAATCAATGTCATAAGGCTAGTAGCAGCATGATGAGTGGCTTTAGCTACGACGATTCTAAGTGAAATAAGTCACACAGAAAAAGACACTTATCATAAGCTATCACTTATAGAGGGAATGTAAAAACCGCTACACTTGAACTGAATTACAAAACAGAACAGAGTCACAAGTTTACAAAACACACTATGGCTGCTTAACGGGAAAGGTGGGGTGGGGTGATGCATAAAACAAGGGTTTCAAATGAGCTCAGATACCGTTCCATAAACCCAATATGTAATAGAAAGACCTACTCCTTGCTCAGTGAACTGGACTCCACACCCCCTATTCACCGCACAAGAATATATCTGACTAGTAAGAATCATAAAACCTATGTATTGATATCTCTCTGGAAGTGAGTCAAGTGGGTGTAAAGCGGCAGAAACACAGCCGTGAAAAGCAGCTAAACCCCATTATAAAAATAAATTACTTTTAAAAACCCGTGAAACACAGACAGTGAAAGAGAGAGAAATTCTTACAAAATTCGTTCAGGGGCTGTGATGCAACCTGGATTGACCATATCTAGACCCACAGCTGGATGAGACATAAGGGTGGACACTCTCGGGGCTGAGAGGTTTGGTGAGGTTGGGGGAGCAAACGCAGAGCCTTTAAAGTAATACTGCCTGTTACCCATCCCATGGGTCCCAAATCTCCAGGTTCAAGGGCATCTTCCTACCTCGAAAACATGCATGAGAAACCCAGAAGGTGGTACACCGTGTGATCGGGAAAGGTTTCTAAAACGCACCTCATTTCTCATCTCCTTGTGCTCGGGTTCGCCATTCCAGCCGCTTTACTAGCAATCTCCCTCCTTGGAGAATCAGCACCTGTAACCTCCCGTTCCGTACAGCTTGCAATTTGTCCTGAGGATGAACGGGAAGAGGGGGAGCCAATGAGAGACTAGCTCTAGGTGTTGGGACAGGCACAGGTCACTCTATTTTCGCATCAGGAAGAAGAATTAACCACAGGCTCAGCCTGCCGCCCGGAAGCAGAATAGGGCCTGAGGCAATCCTGCGCTTTTGCGGCCAGCTCCCAAAAAAGCGAGTTGAAAAATGGAGCTCAGGGGCACTGCAATTCACAAACCTGCAGAGTTATAAATGATAACTCTCGTCCACAAATATATTGAGGGAAGGCAACGAAGAGGATCTGAAAGCAAGGCAGAATTGCAGGAAACAGATTTCAGGAGGTCGATTCGAATCGCCTTTAAAGCACATGAAAAGCGGCAAAACGTCGACAATGATGCCCTTGGCCAAAAAGGGCGTATGCGTTTTTTCCTGAATATATTCAGGAAAAAACGCATACGCCCTTTTTGGCCAACCAAGCAACCTGGAAAGGCAAATCAGCGCTACAAAGAAGTCTCGCTTCCCATCGGTCAAAAGGGCCATGCGGAAAAAAGTGTCAAAACCAGAAATGCAGGACAGGCCATGGAGAAATGGGAGCCTTGCTACGCTGATGGGCGGGATGTAAATTGCCAACAGCCACTCTGGAGAAGTGTACGGTGTGTCCTGAAACATCGAAAAAACACAGCTTAGAGCGCATAGGGCACTTCCACTCATGGGCGTATAAATTGGGAAAACTAAAAATCAGCAAGACACAGGCACCCCAAAGTTTAGGGCTGCTCTGTTGACAAGAACCTCCACTTCATGACACCTCAAATATCCCAGGAAAGAGAAAAATGGATAAAGAAGTGGTGGTCCTTATGTACAATGGAATATCACTCAGCCATGAAATCAATGTCATAAGGCTAGTAGCAGCATGATGAGTGGCTTTAGCTACGACGATTCTAAGTGAAATAAGTCACACAGAAAAAGACACTTATCATAAGCTATCACTTATAGAGGGAATGTAAAAACCGCTACACTTGAACTGAATTACAAAACAGAACAGAGTCACAAGTTTACAAAACACACTATGGCTGCTTAACGGGAAAGGTGGGGTGGGGTGATGCATAAAACAAGGGTTTCAAATGAGCTCAGATACCGTTCCATAAACCCAATATGTAATAGAAAGACCTACTCCTTGCTCAGTGAACTGGACTCCACACCCCCTATTCACCGCACAAGAATATATCTGACTAGTAAGAATCTTAAAACCTATGTATTGATATCTCTCTGGAAGTGAGTCAAGTGGGTGTAAAGCGGCAGAAACACAGCCGTGAAAAGCAGCTAAACCCCATTATAAAAATAAATTACTTTTAAAAACCCGTGAAACACAGACAGTGAAAGAGAGAGAAATTCTTACAAAATTCGTTCAGGGGCTGTGATGCAACCTGGATTGACCATATCTAGACCCACAGCTGGATGAGACATAAGGGTGGACACTCTCGGGGCTGAGAGGTTTGGTGAGGTTGGGGGAGCAAACGCAGAGCCTTTAAAGTAATACTGCCTGTTACCCATCCCATGGGTCCCAAATCTCCAGGTTCAAGGGCATCTTCCTACCTCGAAAACATGCATGAGAAACCCAGAAGGTGGTACACCGTGTGATCGGGAAAGGTTTCTAAAACGCACCTCATTTCTCATCTCCTTGTGCTCGGGTTCGCCATTCCAGCCGCTTTACTAGCAATCTCCCTCCTTGGAGAATCAGCACCTGTAACCTCCCGTTCCGTACAGCTTGCAATTTGTCCTGAGGATGAACGGGAAGAGGGGGAGCCAATGAGAGACTAGCTCTAGGTGTTGGGACAGGCACAGGTCACTCTATTTTCGCATCAGGAAGAAGAATTAACCACAGGCTCAGCCTGCCGCCCGGAAGCAGAATAGGGCCTGAGGCAATCCTGCGCTTTTGCGGCCAGCTCCCAAAAAAGCGAGTTGAAAAATGGAGCTCAGGGGCACTGCAATTCACAAACCTGCAGAGTTATAAATGATAACTCTCGTCCACAAATATATTGAGGGAAGGCAACGAAGAGGATCTGAAAGCAAGGCAGAATTGCAGGAAACAGATTTCAGGAGGTCGATTCGAATCGCCTTTAAAGCACATGAAAAGCGGCAAAACGTCGACAATGATGCCCTTGGCCAAAAAGGGCGTATGCGTTTTTTCCTGAATATATTCAGGAAAAAACGCATACGCCCTTTTTGGCCAACCAAGCAACCTGGAAAGGCAAATCAGCGCTACAAAGAAGTCTCGCTTCCCATCGGTCAAAAGGGCCATGCGGAAAAAAGTGTCAAAACCAGAAATGCAGGACAGGCCATGGAGAAATGGGAGCCTTGCTACGCTGATGGGCGGGATGTAAATTGCCAACAGCCACTCTGGAGAAGGGTACGGTGTGTCCTGAAACATCGAAAAAACACAGCTTAGAGCGCATAGGGCACTTCCACTCATGGGCGTATAAATTGGGAAAACTAAAAATCAGCAAGACACAGGCACCCCAAAGTTTAGGGCTGCTCTTTTGACAAGAACCTCCACTTCATGACACCTCTAATATCCCAGGAAAGAGAAAAATGGATAAAGAAGTGGTGGTCCTTATGTACAATGGAATATCACTCAGCCATGAAATCAATGTCATAAGGCTAGTAGCAGCATGATGAGTGGCTTTAGCTACGACGATTCTAAGTGAAATAAGTCACACAGAAAAAGACACTTATCATAAGCTATCACTTATAGAGGGAATGTAAAAACCGCTACACTTGAACTGAATTACAAAACAGAACAGAGTCACAAGTTTACAAAACACACTATGGCTGCTTAACGGGAAAGGTGGGGTGGGGTGATGCATAAAACAAGGGTTTCAAATGAGCTCAGATACCGTTCCATAAACCCAATATGTAATAGAAAGACCTACTCCTTGCTCAGTGAACTGGACTCCACACCCCCTATTCACCGCACAAGAATATATCTGACTAGTAAGAATCTTAAAACCTATGTATTGATATCTCTCTGGAAGTGAGTCAAGTGGGTGTAAAGCGGCAGAAACACAGCCGTGAAAAGCAGCTAAACCCCATTATAAAAATAAATTACTTTTAAAAACCCGTGAAACACAGACAGTGAAAGAGAGAGAAATTCTTACAAAATTCGTTCAGGGGCTGTGATGCAACCTGGATTGACCATATCTAGACCCACAGCTGGATGAGACATAAGGGTGGACACTCTCGGGGCTGAGAGGTTTGGTGAGGTTGGGGGAGCAAACGCAGAGCCTTTAAAGTAATACTGCCTGTTACCCATCCCATGGGTCCCAAATCTCCAGGTTCAAGGGCATCTTCCTACCTCGAAAACATGCATGAGAAACCCAGAAGGTGGTACACCGTGTGATCGGGAAAGGTTTCTAAAACGCACCTCATTTCTCATCTCCTTGTGCTCGGGTTCGCCATTCCAGCCGCTTTACTAGCAATCTCCCTCCTTGGAGAATCAGCACCTGTAACCTCCCGTTCCGTACAGCTTGCAATTTGTCCTGAGGATGAACGGGAAGAGGGGGAGCCAATGAGAGACTAGCTCTAGGTGTTGGGACAGGCACAGGTCACTCTATTTTCGCATCAGGAAGAAGAATTAACCACAGGCTCAGCCTGCCGCCCGGAAGCAGAATAGGGCCTGAGGCAATCCTGCGCTTTTGCGGCCAGCTCCCAAAAAAGCGAGTTGAAAAATGGAGCTCAGGGGCACTGCAATTCACAAACCTGCAGAGTTATAAATGATAACTCTCGTCCACAAATATATTGAGGGAAGGCAACGAAGAGGATCTGAAAGCAAGGCAGAATTGCAGGAAACAGATTTCAGGAGGTCGATTCGAATCGCCTTTAAAGCACATGAAAAGCGGCAAAACGTCGACAATGATGCCCTTGGCCAAAAAGGGCGTATGCGTTTTTTCCTGAATATATTCAGGAAAAAACGCATACGCCCTTTTTGGCCAACCAAGCAACCTGGAAAGGCAAATCAGCGCTACAAAGAAGTCTCGCTTCCCATCGGTCAAAAGGGCCATGAGGAAAAAACTGTCAAAACCAGAAATGCAGGACAGGCCATGGAGAAATGGGAGCCTTGCTACGCTGATGGGCGGGATGTAAATTGCCAACAGCCACTCTGGAGAAGGGTACGGTGTGTCCTGAAACATCGAAAAAACACAGCTTAGAGCGCATAGGGCACTTCCACTCATGGGCGTATAAATTGGGAAAACTAAAAATCAGCAAGACACAGGCACCCCAAAGTTTAGGGCTGCTCTGTTGACAAGAACCTCCACTTCATGACACCTCAAATATCCCAGGAAAGAGAAAAATGGATAAAGAAGTGGTGGTCCTTATGTACAATGGAATATCACTCAGCCATGAAATCAATGTCATAAGGCTAGTAGCAGCATGATGAGTGGCTTTAGCTACGACGATTCTAAGTGAAATAAGTCACACAGAAAAAGACACTTATCATAAGCTATCACTTATAGAGGGAATGTAAAAACCGCTACACTTGAACTGAATTACAAAACAGAACAGAGTCACAAGTTTACAAAACACACTATGGCTGCTTAACGGGAAAGGTGGGGTGGGGTGATGCATAAAACAAGGGTTTCAAATGAGCTCAGATACCGTTCCATAAACCCAATATGTAATAGAAAGACCTACTCCTTGCTCAGTGAACTGGACTCCACACCCCCTATTCACCGCACAAGAATATATCTGACTAGTAAGAATCTTAAAACCTATGTATTGATATCTCTCTGGAAGTGAGTCAAGTGGGTGTAAAGCGGCAGAAACACAGCCGTGAAAAGCAGCTAAACCCCATTATAAAAATAAATTACTTTTAAAAACCCGTGAAACACAGACAGTGAAAGAGAGAGAAATTCTTACAAAATTCGTTCAGGGGCTGTGATGCAACCTGGATTGACCATATCTAGACCCACAGCTGGATGAGACATAAGGGTGGACACTCTCGGGGCTGAGAGGTTTGGTGAGGTTGGGGGAGCAAACGCAGAGCCTTTAAAGTAATACTGCCTGTTACCCATCCCATGGGTCCCAAATCTCCAGGTTCAAGGGCATCTTCCTACCTCGAAAACATGCATGAGAAACCCAGAAGGTGGTACACCGTGTGATCGGGAAAGGTTTCTAAAACGCACCTCATTTCTCATCTCCTTGTGCTCGGGTTCGCCATTCCAGCCGCTTTACTAGCAATCTCCCTCCTTGGAGAATCAGCACCTTTAACCTCCCGTTCCGTACAGCTTGCAATTTGTCCTGAGGATGAACGGGAAGAGGGGGAGCCAATGAGAGACTAGCTCTAGGTGATGGGACAGGCACAGGTCACTCTATTTTCGCATCAGGAAGAAGAATTAACCACAGGCTCAGCCTGCCGCCCGGAAGCAGAATAGGGCCTGAGGCAATCCTGCGCTTTTGCGGCCAGCTCCCAAAAAAGCGAGTTGAAAAATGGAGCTCAGGGGCACTGCAATTCACAAACCTGCAGAGTTATAAATGATAACTCTCGTCCACAAATATATTGAGGGAAGGCAACGAAGAGGATCTGAAAGCAAGGCAGAATTGCAGGAAACAGATTTCAGGAGGTCGATTCGAATCGCCTTTAAAGCACATGAAAAGCGGCAAAACGTCGACAATGATGCCCTTGGCCAAAAAGGGCGTATGCGTTTTTTCCTGAATATATTCAGGAAAAAACGCATACGCCCTTTTTGGCCAACCAAGCAACCTGGAAAGGCAAATCAGCGCTACAAAGAAGTCTCGCTTCCCATCGGTCAAAAGGGCCATGCGGAAAAAACTGTCAAAACCAGAAATGCAGGACAGGCCATGGAGAAATGGGAGCCTTGCTACGCTGATGGGCGGGATGTAAATTGCCAACAGCCACTCTGGAGAAGGGTACGGTGTGTCCTGAAACATCGAAAAAACACAGCTTAGAGCGCATAGGGCACTTCCACTCATGGGCGTATAAATTGGGAAAACTAAAAATCAGCAAGACACAGGCACCCCAAAGTTTAGGGCTGCTCTGTTGACAAGAACCTCCACTTCATGACACCTCAAATATCCCAGGAAAGAGAAAAATGGATAAAGAAGTGGTGGTCCTTATGTACAATGGAATATCACTCAGCCATGAAATCAATGTCATAAGGCTAGTAGCAGCATGATGAGTGGCTTTAGCTACGACGATTCTAAGTGAAATAAGTCACACAGAAAAAGACACTTATCATAAGCTATCACTTATAGAGGGAATGTAAAAACCGCTACACTTGAACTGAATTACAAAACAGAACAGAGTCACAAGTTTACAAAACACACTATGGCTGCTTAACGGGAAAGGTGGGGTGGGGTGATGCATAAAACAAGGGTTTCAAATGAGCTCAGATACCGTTCCATAAACCCAATATGTAATAGAAAGACCTACTCCTTGCTCAGTGAACTGGACTCCACACCCCCTATTCACCGCACAAGAATATATCTGACTAGTAAGAATCTTAAAACCTATGTATTGATATCTCTCTGGAAGTGAGTCAAGTGGGTGTAAAGCGGCAGAAACACAGCCGTGAAAAGCAGCTAAACCCCATTATAAAAATAAATTACTTTTAAAAACCCGTGAAACACAGACAGTGAAAGAGAGAGAAATTCTTACAAAATTCGTTCAGGGGCTGTGATGCAACCTGGATTGACCATATCTAGACCCACAGCTGGATGAGACATAAGGGTGGACACTCTCGGGGCTGAGAGGTTTGGTGAGGTTGGGGGAGCAAACGCAGAGCCTTTAAAGTAATACTGCCTGTTACCCATCCCATGGGTCCCAAATCTCCAGGTTCAAGGGCATCTTCCTACCTCGAAAACATGCATGAGAAACCCAGAAGGTGGTACACCGTGTGATCGGGAAAGGTTTCTAAAACGCACCTCATTTCTCATCTCCTTGTGCTCGGGTTCGCCATTCCAGCCGCTTTACTAGCAATCTCCCTCCTTGGAGAATCAGCACCTGTAACCTCCCGTTCCGTACAGCTTGCAATTTGTCCTGAGGATGAACGGGAAGAGGGGGAGCCAATGAGAGACTAGCTCTAGGTGTTGGGACAGGCACAGGTCACTCTATTTTCCCATCAGGAAGAAGAATTAACCACAGGCTCAGCCTGCCGCCCGGAAGCAGAATAGGGCCTGAGGCAATCCTGCGCTTTTGCGGCCAGCTCCCAAAAAAGCGAGTTGAAAAATGGAGCTCAGGGGCACTGCAATTCACAAACCTGCAGAGTTATAAATGATAACTCTCGTCCACAAATATATTGAGGGAAGGCAACGAAGAGGATCTGAAAGCAAGGCAGAATTGCAGGAAACAGATTTCAGGAGGTCGATTCGAATCGCCTTTAAAGCACATGAAAAGCGGCAAAACGTCGACAATGATGCCCTTGGCCAAAAAGGGCGTATGCGTTTTTTCCTGAATATATTCAGGAAAAAACGCATACGCCCTTTTTGGCCAACCAAGCAACCTGGAAAGGCAAATCAGCGCTACAAAGAAGTCTCGCTTCCCATCGGTCAAAAGGGCCATGCGGAAAAAACTGTCAAAACCAGAAATGCAGGACAGGCCATGGAGAAATGGGAGCCTTGCTACGCTGATGGGCGGGATGTAAATTGCCAACAGCCACTCTGGAGAAGGGTACGGTGTGTCCTGAAACATCGAAAAAACACAGCTTAGAGCGCATAGGGCACTTCCACTCATGGGCGTATAAATTGGGAAAACTAAAAATCAGCAAGACACAGGCACCCCAAAGTTTAGGGCTGCTCTTTTGACAAGAACCTCCACTTCATGACACCTCAAATATCCCAGGAAAGAGAAAAATGGATAAAGAAGTGGTGGTCCTTATGTACAATGGAATATCACTCAGCCATGAAATCAATGTCATAAGGCTAGTAGCAGCATGATGAGTGGCTTTAGCTACGACGATTCTAAGTGAAATAAGTCACACAGAAAAAGACACTTATCATAAGCTATCACTTATAGAGGGAATGTAAAAACCGCTACACTTGAACTGAATTACAAAACAGAACAGAGTCACAAGTTTACAAAACACACTATGGCTGCTTAACGGGAAAGGTGGGGTGGGGTGATGCATAAAACAAGGGTTTCAAATGAGCTCAGATACCGTTCCATAAACCCAATATGTAATAGAAAGACCTACTCCTTGCTCAGTGAACTGGACTCCACACCCCCTATTCACCGCACAAGAATATATCTGACTAGTAAGAATCTTAAAACCTATGTATTGATATCTCTCTGGAAGTGAGTCAAGTGGCTGTAAAGCGGCAGAAACACAGCCGTGAAAAGCAGCTAAACCCCATTATAAAAATAAATTACTTTTAAAAACCCGTGAAACACAGACAGTGAAAGAGAGAGAAATTCTTACAAAATTCGTTCAGGGGCTGTGATGCAACCTGGATTGACCATATCTAGACCCACAGCTGGATGAGACATAAGGGTGGACACTCTCGGGGCTGAGAGGTTTGGTGAGGTTGGGGGAGCAAACGCAGAGCCTTTAAAGTAATACTGCCTGTTACCCATCCCATGGGTCCCAAATCTCCAGGTTCAAGGGCATCTTCCTACCTCGAAAACATGCATGAGAAACCCAGAAGGTGGTACACCGTGTGATCGGGAAAGGTTTCTAAAACGCACCTCATTTCTCATCTCCTTGTGGTCGGGTTCGCCATTCCAGCCGCTTTACTAGCAATCTCCCTCCTTGGAGAATCAGCACCTTTAACCTCCCGTTCCGTACAGCTTGCAATTTGTCCTGAGGATGAACGGGAAGAGGGGGAGCCAATGAGAGACTAGCTCTAGGTGTTGGGACAGGCACAGGTCACTCTATTTTCCCATCAGGAAGAAGAATTAACCACAGGCTCAGCCTGCCGCCGGGAAGCAGAATAGGGCCTGAGGCAATCCTGCGCTTTTGCGGCCAGCTCCCAAAAAAGCGAGTTGAAAAATGGAGCTCAGGGGCACTGCAATTCACAAACCTGCAGAGTTATAAATGATAACTCTCGTCCACAAATATATTGAGGGAAGGCAACGAAGAGGATCTGAAAGCAAGGCAGAATTGCAGGAAACAGATTTCAGGAGGTCGATTCCAATCGCCTTTAAAGCACATGAAAAGCGGCAAAACGTCGACAATGATGCCCTTGGCCAAAAAGGGCGTATGCGTTTTTTCCTGAATATATTCAGGAAAAAACGCATACGCCCTTTTTGGCCAACCAAGCAACCTGGAAAGGCAAATCAGCGCTACAAAGAAGTCTCGCTTCCCATCGGTCAAAAGGGCCATGCGGAAAAAACTGTCAAAACCAGAAATGCAGGACAGGCCATGGAGAAATGGGAGCCTTGCTACGCTGATGGGCGGGATGTAAATTGCCAACAGCCACTATGGAGAAGTGTACGGTGTGTCCTGAAACATCGAAAAAACACAGCTTAGAGCGCATAGGGCACTTCCACTCATGGGCGTATAAATTGGGAAAACTAAAAATCAGCAAGACACAGGCACCCCAAAGTTTAGGGCTGCTCTTTTGACAAGAACCTCCACTTCATGACACCTCTAATATCCCAGGAAAGAGAAAAATGGATAAAGAAGTGGTGGTCCTTATGTACAATGGAATATCACTCAGCCATGAAATCAATGTCATAAGGCTAGTAGCAGCATGATGAGTGGCTTTAGCTACGACGATTCTAAGTGAAATAAGTCACACAGAAAAAGACACTTATCATAAGCTATCACTTATAGAGGGAATGTAAAAACCGCTACACTTGAACTGAATTACAAAACAGAACAGAGTCACAAGTTTACAAAACACACTATGGCTGCTTAACGGGAAAGGTGGGGTGGGGTGATGCATAAAACAAGGGTTTCAAATGAGCTCAGATACCGTTCCATAAACCCAATATGTAATAGAAAGACCTACTCCTTGCTCAGTGAACTGGACTCCACACCCCCTATTCACCGCACAAGAATATATCTGACTAGTAAGAATCTTAAAACCTATGTATTGATATCTCTCTGGAAGTGAGTCAAGTGGCTGTAAAGCGGCAGAAACACAGCCGTGAAAAGCAGCTAAACCCCATTATAAAAATAAATTACTTTTAAAAACCCGTGAAACACAGACAGTGAAAGAGAGAGAAATTCTTACAAAATTCGTTCAGGGGCTGTGATGCAACCTGGATTGACCATATCTAGACCCACAGCTGGATGAGACATAAGGGTGGACACTCTCGGGGCTGAGAGGTTTGGTGAGGTTGGGGGAGCAAACGCAGAGCCTTTAAAGTAATACTGCCTGTTACCCATCCCATGGGTCCCAAATCTCCAGGTTCAAGGGCATCTTCCTACCTCGAAAACATGCATGAGAAACCCAGAAGGTGGTACACCGTGTGATCGGGAAAGGTTTCTAAAACGCACCTCATTTCTCATCTCCTTGTGCTCGGGTTCGCCATTCCAGCCGCTTTACTAGCAATCTCCCTCCTTGGAGAATCAGCACCTGTAACCTCCCGTTCCGTACAGCTTGCAGTTTGTCCTGAGGATGAACGGGAAGAGGGGGAGCCAATGAGAGACTAGCTCTAGGTGTTGGGACAGGCACAGGTCACTCTATTTTCGCATCAGGAAGAAGAATTAACCACAGGCTCAGCCTGCCGCCCGGAAGCAAAATAGGGCCTGAGGCAATCCTGCGCTTTTGCGGCCAGCTCCCAAAAAAGCGAGTTGAAAAATGGAGCTCAGGGGCACTGCAATTCACAAACCTGCAGAGTTATAAATGATAACTCTCGTCCACAAATATATTGAGGGAAGGCAACGAAGAGGATCTGAAAGCAAGGCAGAATTGCAGGAAACAGATTTCAGGAGGTCGATTCCAATCGCCTTTAAAGCACATGAAAAGCGGCAAAACGTCGACAATGATGCCCTTGGCCAAAAAGGGCGTATGCGTTTTTTCCTGAATATATTCAGGAAAAAACGCATACGCCCTTTTTGGCCAACCAAGCAACCTGGAAAGGCAAATCAGCGCTACAAAGAAGTCTCGCTTCCCATCGGTCAAAAGGGCCATGCGGAAAAAACTGTCAAAACCAGAAATGCAGGACAGGCCATGGAGAAATGGGAGCCTTGCTACGCTGATGGGCGGGATGTAAATTGCCAACAGCCACTCTGGAGAAGGGTACGGTGTGTCCTGAAACATCGAAAAAACACAGCTTAGAGCGCATAGGGCACTTCCACTCATGGGCGTATAAATTGGGAAAACTAAAAATCAGCAAGACACAGGCACCCCAAAGTTTAGGGCTGCTCTTTTGACAAGAACCTCCACTTCATGACACCTCAAATATCCCAGGAAAGAGAAAAATGGATAAAGAAGTGGTGGTCCTTATGTACAATGGAATATCACTCAGCCATGAAATCAATGTCATAAGGCTAGTAGCAGCATGATGAGTGGCTTTAGCTACGACGATTCTAAGTGAAATAAGTCACACAGAAAAAGACACTTATCATAAGCTATCACTTATAGAGGGAATGTAAAAACCGCTACACTTGAACTGAATTACAAAACAGAACAGAGTCACAAGTTTACAAAACACACTATGGCTGCTTAACGGGAAAGGTGGGGTGGGGTGATGCATAAAACAAGGGTTTCAAATGAGCTCAGATACCGTTCCATAAACCCAATATGTAATAGAAAGACCTACTCCTTGCTCAGTGAACTGGACTCCACACCCCCTATTCACCGCACAAGAATATATCTGACTAGTAAGAATCTTAAAACCTATGTATTGATATCTCTCTGGAAGTGAGTCAAGTGGCTGTAAAGCGGCAGAAACACAGCCGTGAAAAGCAGCTAAACCCCATTATAAAAATAAATTACTTTTAAAAACCCGTGAAACACAGACAGTGAAAGAGAGAGAAATTCTTACAAAATTCGTTCAGGGGCTGTGATGCAACCTGGATTGACCATATCTAGACCCACAGCTGGATGAGACATAAGGGTGGACACTCTCGGGGCTGAGAGGTTTGGTGAGGTTGGGGGAGCAAACGCAGAGCCTTTAAAGTAATACTGCCTGTTACCCATCCCATGGGTCCCAAATCTCCAGGTTCAAGGGCATCTTCCTACCTCGAAAACATGCATGAGAAACCCAGAAGGTGGTACACCGTGTGATCGGGAAAGGTTTCTAAAACGCACCTCATTTCTCATCTCCTTGTGCTCGGGTTCGCCATTCCAGCCGCTTTACTAGCAATCTCCCTCCTTGGAGAATCAGCACCTGTAACCTCCCGTTCCGTACAGCTTGCAATTTGTCCTGAGGATGAACGGGAAGAGGGGGAGCCAATGAGAGACTAGCTCTAGGTGTTGGGACAGGCACAGGTCACTCTATTTTCGCATCAGGAAGAAGAATTAACCACAGGCTCAGCCTGCCGCCCGGAAGCAGAATAGGGCCTGAGGCAATCCTGCGCTTTTGCGGCCAGCTCCCAAAAAAGCGAGTTGAAAAATGGAGCTCAGGGGCACTGCAATTCACAAACCTGCAGAGTTATAAATGATAACTCTCGTCCACAAATATATTGAGGGAAGGCAACGAAGAGGATCTGAAAGCAAGGCAGAATTGCAGGAAACAGATTTCAGGAGGTCGATTCGAATCGCCTTTAAAGCACATGAAAAGCGGCAAAACGTCGACAATGATGCCCTTGGCCAAAAAGGGCGTATGCGTTTTTTCCTGAATATATTCAGGAAAAAACGCATACGCCCTTTTTGGCCAACCAAGCGACCTGGAAAGGCAAATCAGCGCTACAAAGAAGTCTCGCTTCCCATCGGTCAAAAGGGCCATGCGGAAAAAACTGTCAAAACCAGAAATGCAGGACAGGCCATGGAGAAATGGGAGCCTTGCTACGCTGATGGGCGGGATGTAAATTGCCAACAGCCACTCTGGAGAAGGGTACGGTGTGTCCTGAAACATCGAAAAAACACAGCTTAGAGCGCATAGGGCACTTCCACTCATGGGCGTATAAATTGGGAAAACTAAAAATCAGCAAGACACAGGCACCCCAAAGTTTAGGGCTGCTCTTTTGACAAGAACCTCCACTTCATGACACCTCAAATATCCCAGGAAAGAGAAAAATGGATAAAGAAGTGGTGGTCCTTATGTACAATGGAATATCACTCAGCCATGAAATCAATGTCATAAGGCTAGTAGCAGCATGATGAGTGGCTTTAGCTACGACGATTCTAAGTGAAATAAGTCACACAGAAAAAGACACTTATCATAAGCTATCACTTATAGAGGGAATGTAAAAACCGCTACACTTGAACTGAATTACAAAACAGAACAGAGTCACAAGTTTACAAAACACACTATGGCTGCTTAACGGGAAAGGTGGGGTGGGGTGATGCATAAAACAAGGGTTTCAAATGAGCTCAGATACCGTTCCATAAACCCAATATGTAATAGAAAGACCTACTCCTTGCTCAGTGAACTGGACTCCACACCCCCTATTCACCGCACAAGAATATATCTGACTAGTAAGAATCTTAAAACCTATGTATTGATATCTCTCTGGAAGTGAGTCAAGTGGCTGTAAAGCGGCAGAAACACAGCCGTGAAAAGCAGCTAAACCCCATTATAAAAATAAATTACTTTTAAAAACCCGTGAAACAAAGACAGTGAAAGAGAGAGAAATTCTTACAAAATTCGTTCAGGGGCTGTGATGCAACCTGGATTGACCATATCTAGACCCACAGCTGGATGAGACATAAGGGTGGACACTCTCGGGGCTGAGAGGTTTGGTGAGGTTGGGGGAGCAAACGCAGAGCCTTTAAAGTAATACTGCCTGTTACCCATCCCATGGGTCCCAAATCTCCAGGTTCAAGGGCATCTTCCTACCTCGAAAACATGCATGAGAAACCCAGAAGGTGGTACACCGTGTGATCGGGAAAGGTTTCTAAAACGCACCTCATTTCTCATCTCCTTGTGGTCGGGTTCGCCATTCCAGCCGCTTTACTAGCAATCTCCCTCCTTGGAGAATCAGCACCTGTAACCTCCCGTTCCGTACAGCTTGCAATTTGTCCTGAGGATGAACGGGAAGAGGGGGAGCCAATGAGAGACTAGCTCTAGGTGTTGGGACAGGCACAGGTCACTCTATTTTCCCATCAGGAAGAAGAATTAACCACAGGCTCAGCCTGCCGCCGGGAAGCAGAATAGGGCCTGAGGCAATCCTGCGCTTTTGCGGCCAGCTCCCAAAAAAGCGAGTTGAAAAATGGAGCTCAGGGGCACTGCAATTCACAAACCTGCAGAGTTATAAATGATAACTCTCGTCCACAAATATATTGAGGGAAGGCAACGAAGAGGATCTGAAAGCAAGGCAGAATTGCAGGAAACAGATTTCAGGAGGTCGATTCGAATCGCCTTTAAAGCACATGAAAAGCGGCAAAACGTCGACAATGATGCCCTTGGCCAAAAAGGGCGTATGCGTTTTTTCCTGAATATATTCAGGAAAAAACGCATACGCCCTTTTTGGCCAACCAAGCAACCTGGAAAGGCAAATCAGCGCTACAAAGAAGTCTCGCTTCCCATCGGTCAAAAGGGCCATGCGGAAAAAACTGTCAAAACCAGAAATGCAGGACAGGCCATGGAGAAATGGGAGCCTTGCTACGCTGATGGGCGGGATGTAAATTGCCAACAGCCACTCTGGAGAAGGGTACGGTGTGTCCTGAAACATCGAAAAAACACAGCTTAGAGCGCATAGGGCACTTCCACTCATGGGCGTATAAATTGGGAAAACTAAAAATCAGCAAGACACAGGCACCCCAAAGTTTAGGGCTGCTCTTTTGACAAGAACCTCCACTTCATGACACCTCTAATATCCCAGGAAAGAGAAAAATGGATAAAGAAGTGGTGGTCCTTATGTACAATGGAATATCACTCAGCCATGAAATCAATGTCATAAGGCTAGTAGCAGCATGATGAGTGGCTTTAGCTACGACGATTCTAAGTGAAATAAGTCACACAGAAAAAGACACTTATCATAAGCTATCACTTATAGAGGGAATGTAAAAACCGCTACACTTGAACTGAATTACAAAACAGAACAGAGTCACAAGTTTACAAAACACACTATGGCTGCTTAACGGGAAAGGTGGGGTGGGGTGATGCATAAAACAAGGGTTTCAAATGAGCTCAGATACCGTTCCATAAACCCAATATGTAATAGAAAGACCTACTCCTTGCTCAGTGAACTGGACTCCACACCCCCTATTCACCGCACAAGAATATATCTGACTAGTAAGAATCTTAAAACCTATGTATTGATATCTCTCTGGAAGTGAGTCAAGTGGCTGTAAAGCGGCAGAAACACAGCCGTGAAAAGCAGCTAAACCCCATTATAAAATAAATTACTTTTAAAAACCCGTGAAACACAGACAGTGAAAGAGAGAGAAATTCTTACAAAATTCGTTCAGGGGCTGTGATGCAACCTGGATTGACCATATCTAGACCCACAGCTGGATGAGACATAAGGGTGGACACTCTCGGGGCTGAGAGGTTTGGTGAGGTTGGGGGAGCAAACGCAGAGCCTTTAAAGTAATACTGCCTGTTACCCATCCCATGGGTCCCAAATCTCCAGGTTCAAGGGCATCTTCCTACCTCGAAAACATGCATGAGAAACCCAGAAGGTGGTACACCGTGTGATCGGGAAAGGTTTCTAAAACGCACCTCATTTCTCATCTCCTTGTGGTCGGGTTCGCCATTCCAGCCGCTTTACTAGCAATCTCCCTCCTTGGAGAATCAGCACCTGTAACCTCCCGTTCCGTACAGCTTGCAATTTGTCCTGAGGATGAACGGGAAGAGGGGGAGCCAATGAGAGACTAGCTCTAGGTGTTGGGACAGGCACAGGTCACTCTATTTTCCCATCAGGAAGAAGAATTAACCACAGGCTCAGCCTGCCGCCGGGAAGCAGAATAGGGCCTGAGGCAATCCTGCGCTTTTGCGGCCAGCTCCCAAAAAAGCGAGTTGAAAAATGGAGCTCAGGGGCACTGCAATTCACAAACCTGCAGAGTTATAAATGATAACTCTCGTCCACAAATATATTGAGGGAAGGCAACGAAGAGGATCTGAAAGCAAGGCAGAATTGCAGGAAACAGATTTCAGGAGGTCGATTCGAATCGCCTTTAAAGCACATGAAAAGCGGCAAAACGTCGACAATGATGCCCTTGGCCAAAAAGGGCGTATGCGTTTTTTCCTGAATATATTCAGGAAAAAACGCATACGCCCTTTTTGGCCAACCAAGCAACCTGGAAAGGCAAATCAGCGCTACAAAGAAGTCTCGCTTCCCATCGGTCAAAAGGGCCATGCGGAAAAAACTGTCAAAACCAGAAATGCAGGACAGGCCATGGAGAAATGGGAGCCTTGCTACGCTGATGGGCGGGATGTAAATTGCCAACAGCCACTCTGGAGAAGGGTACGGTGTGTCCTGAAACATCGAAAAAACACAGCTTAGAGCGCATAGGGCACTTCCACTCATGGGCGTATAAATTGGGAAAACTAAAAATCAGCAAGACACAGGCACCCCAAAGTTTAGGGCTGCTCTTTTGACAAGAACCTCCACTTCATGACACCTCTAATATCCCAGGAAAGAGAAAAATGGATAAAGAAGTGGTGGTCCTTATGTACAATGGAATATCACTCAGCCATGAAATCAATGTCATAAGGCTAGTAGCAGCATGATGAGTGGCTTTAGCTACGACGATTCTAAGTGAAATAAGTCACACAGAAAAAGACACTTATCATAAGCTATCACTTATAGAGGGAATGTAAAAACCGCTACACTTGAACTGAATTACAAAACAGAACAGAGTCACAAGTTTACAAAACACACTATGGCTGCTTAACGGGAAAGGTGGGGTGGGGTGATGCATAAAACAAGGGTTTCAAATGAGCTCAGATACCGTTCCATAAACCCAATATGTAATAGAAAGACCTACTCCTTGCTCAGTGAACTGGACTCCACACCCCCTATTCACCGCACAAGAATATATCTGACTAGTAAGAATCTTAAAACCTATGTATTGATATCTCTCTGGAAGTGAGTCAAGTGGCTGTAAAGCGGCAGAAACACAGCCGTGAAAAGCAGCTAAACCCCATTATAAAATAAATTACTTTTAAAAACCCGTGAAACAAAGACAGTGAAAGAGAGAGAAATTCTTACAAAATTCGTTCAGGGGCTGTGATGCAACCTGGATTGACCATATCTAGACCCACAGCTGGATGAGACATAAGGGTGGACACTCTCGGGGCTGAGAGGTTTGGTGAGGTTGGGGGAGCAAACGCAGAGCCTTTAAAGTAATACTGCCTGTTACCCATCCCATGGGTCCCAAATCTCCAGGTTCAAGGGCATCTTCCTACCTCGAAAACATGCATGAGAAACCCAGAAGGTGGTACACCGTGTGATCGGGAAAGGTTTCTAAAACGCACCTCATTTCTCATCTCCTTGTGGTCGGGTTCGCCATTCCAGCCGCTTTACTAGCAATCTCCCTCCTTGGAGAATCAGCACCTTTAACCTCCCGTTCCGTACAGCTTGCAATTTGTCCTGAGGATGAACGGGAAGAGGGGGAGCCAATGAGAGACTAGCTCTAGGTGTTGGGACAGGCACAGGTCACTCTATTTTCCCATCAGGAAGAAGAATTAACCACAGGCTCAGCCTGCCGCCGGGAAGCAGAATAGGGCCTGAGGCAATCCTGCGCTTTTGCGGCCAGCTCCCAAAAAAGCGAGTTGAAAAATGGAGCTCAGGGGCACTGCAATTCACAAACCTGCAGAGTTATAAATGATAACTCTCGTCCACAAATATATTGAGGGAAGGCAACGAAGAGGATCTGAAAGCAAGGCAGAATTGCAGGAAACAGATTTCAGGAGGTCGATTCGAATCGCCTTTAAAGCACATGAAAAGCGGCAAAACGTCGACAATGATGCCCTTGGCCAAAAAGGGCGTATGCGTTTTTTCCTGAATATATTCAGGAAAAAACGCATACGCCCTTTTTGGCCAACCAAGCAACCTGGAAAGGCAAATCAGCGCTACAAAGAAGTCTCGCTTCCCATCGGTCAAAAGGGCCATGCGGAAAAAACTGTCAAAACCAGAAATGCAGGACAGGCCATGGAGAAATGGGAGCCTTGCTACGCTGATGGGCGGGATGTAAATTGCCAACAGCCACTATGGAGAAGTGTACGGTGTGTCCTGAAACATCGAAAAAACACAGCTTAGAGCGCATAGGGCACTTCCACTCATGGGCGTATAAATTGGGAAAACTAAAAATCAGCAAGACACAGGCACCCCAAAGTTTAGGGCTGCTCTTTTGACAAGAACCTCCACTTCATGACACCTCTAATATCCCAGGAAAGAGAAAAATGGATAAAGAAGTGGTGGTCCTTATGTACAATGGAATATCACTCAGCCATGAAATCAATGTCATAAGGCTAGTAGCAGCATGATGAGTGGCTTTAGCTACGACGATTCTAAGTGAAATAAGTCACACAGAAAAAGACACTTATCATAAGCTATCACTTATAGAGGGAATGTAAAAACCGCTACACTTGAACTGAATTACAAAACAGAACAGAGTCACAAGTTTACAAAACACACTATGGCTGCTTAACGGGAAAGGTGGGGTGGGGTGATGCATAAAACAAGGGTTTCAAATGAGCTCAGATACCGTTCCATAAACCCAATATGTAATAGAAAGACCTACTCCTTGCTCAGTGAACTGGACTCCACACCCCCTATTCACCGCACAAGAATATATCTGACTAGTAAGAATCTTAAAACCTATGTATTGATATCTCTCTGGAAGTGAGTCAAGTGGCTGTAAAGCGGCAGAAACACAGCCGTGAAAAGCAGCTAAACCCCATTATAAAATAAATTACTTTTAAAAACCCGTGAAACACAGACAGTGAAAGAGAGAGAAATTCTTACAAAATTCGTTCAGGGGCTGTGATGCAACCTGGATTGACCATATCTAGACCCACAGCTGGATGAGACATAAGGGTGGACACTCTCGGGGCTGAGAGGTTTGGTGAGGTTGGGGGAGCAAACGCAGAGCCTTTAAAGTAATACTGCCTGTTACCCATCCCATGGGTCCCAAATCTCCAGGTTCAAGGGCATCTTCCTACCTCGAAAACATGCATGAGAAACCCAGAAGGTGGTACACCATGTGATCGGGAAAGGTTTCTAAAACGCACCTCATTTCTCATCTCCTTGTGCTCGGGTTCGCCATTCCAGCCGCTTTACTAGCAATCTCCCTCCTTGGAGAATCAGCACCTGTAACCTCCCGTTCCGTACAGCTTGCAATTTGTCCTGAGGATGAACGGGAAGAGGGGGAGCCAATGAGAGACTAGCTCTAGGTGTTGGGACAGGCACAGGTCACTCTATTTTCCCATCAGGAAGAAGAATTAACCACAGGCTCAGCCTGCCGCCCGGAAGCAGAATAGGGCCTGAGGCAATCCTGCGCTTTTGCGGCCAGCTCCCAAAAAAGCGAGTTGAAAAATGGAGCTCAGGGGCACTGCAATTCACAAACCTGCAGAGTTATAAATGATAACTCTCGTCCACAAATATATTGAGGGAAGGCAACGAAGAGGATCTGAAAGCAAGGCAGAATTGCAGGAAACAGATTTCAGGAGGTCGATTCGAATCGCCTTTAAAGCACATGAAAAGCGGCAAAACGTCGACAATGATGCCCTTGGCCAAAAAGGGCGTATGCGTATTTTCCTGAATATATTCAGGAAAAAACGCATACGCCCTTTTTGGCCAACCAAGCAACCTGGAAAGGCAAATCAGCGCTACAAAGAAGTCTCGCTTCCCATCGGTCAAAAGGGCCATGCGGAAAAAACTGTCAAAACCAGAAATGCAGGACAGGCCATGGAGAAATGGGAGCCTTGCTACGCTGATGGGCGGGATGTAAATTGCCAACAGCCACTATGTAGAAGTGTACGGTGTGTCCTGAAACATCGAAAAAACACAGCTTAGAGCGCATAGGGCACTTCCACTCATGGGCGTATAAATTGGGAAAACTAAAAATCAGCAAGACACAGGCACCCCAAAGTTTAGGGCTGCTCTTTTGACAAGAACCTCCACTTCATGACACCTCTAATATCCCAGGAAAGAGAAAAATGGATAAAGAAGTGGTGGTCCTTATGTACAATGGAATATCACTCAGCCATGAAATCAATGTCATAAGGCTAGTAGCAGCATGATGAGTGGCTTTAGCTACGACGATTCTAAGTGAAATAAGTCACACAGAAAAAGACACTTATCATAAGCTATCACTTATAGAGGGAATGTAAAAACCGCTACACTTGAACTGAATTACAAAACAGAACAGAGTCACAAGTTTACAAAACACACTATGGCTGCTTAACGGGAAAGGTGGGGTGGGGTGATGCATAAAACAAGGGTTTCAAATGAGCTCAGATACCGTTCCATAAACCCAAAATGTAATAGAAAGACCTACTCCTTGCTCAGTGAACTGGACTCCACACCCCCTATTCACCGCACAAGAATATATCTGACTAGTAAGAATCTTAAAACCTATGTATTGATATCTCTCTGGAAGTGAGTCAAGTGGCTGTAAAGCGGCAGAAACACAGCCGTGAAAAGCAGCTAAACCCCATTATAAAATAAATTACTTTTAAAAACCCGTGAAACAAAGACAGTGAAAGAGAGAGAAATTCTTACAAAATTCGTTCAGGGGCTGTGATGCAACCTGGATTGACCATATCTAGACCCACAGCTGGAGGAGACATAAGGGTGGACACTCTCGGGGCTGAGAGGTTTGGTGAGGTTGGGGGAGCAAACGCAGAGCCTTTAAAGTAATACTGCCTGTTACCCATCCCATGGGTCCCAAATCTCCAGGTTCAAGGGCATCTTCCTACCTCGAAAACATGCATGAGAAACCCAGAAGGTGGTACACCGTGTGATCGGGAAAGGTTTCTAAAACGCACCTCATTTCTCATCTCCTTGTGCTCGGGTTCGCCATTCCAGCCGCTTTACTAGCAATCTCCCTCCTTGGAGAATCAGCACCTGTAACCTCCCGTTCCGTACAGCTTGCAATTTGTCCTGAGGATGAACGGGAAGAGGGGGAGCCAATGAGAGACTAGCTCTAGGTGTTGGGACAGGCACAGGTCACTCTATTTTCCCATCAGGAAGAAGAATTAACCACAGGCTCAGCCTGCCGCCCGGAAGCAGAATAGGGCCTGAGGCAATCCTGCGCTTTTGCGGCCAGCTCCCAAAAAAGCGAGTTGAAAAATGGAGCTCAGGGGCACTGCAATTCACAAACCTGCAGAGTTATAAATGATAACTCTCGTCCACAAATATATTGAGGGAAGGCAACGAAGAGGATCTGAAAGCAAGGCAGAATTGCAGGAAACAGATTTCAGGAGGTCGATTCGAATCGCCTTTAAAGCACATGAAAAGCGGCAAAACGTCGACAATGATGCCCTTGGCCAAAAAGGGCGTATGCGTTTTTTCCTGAATATATTCAGGAAAAAACGCATACGCCCTTTTTGGCCAACCAAGCAACCTGGAAAGGCAAATCAGCGCTACAAAGAATTCTCGCTTCCCATCGGTCAAAAGGGCCATGCGGAAAAAGTGTCAAAACCAGAAATGCAGGACAGGCCATGGAGAAATGGGAGCCTTGCTACGCTGATGGGCGGGATGTAAATTGCCAACAGCCACTATGGAGAAGTGTACGGTGTGTCCTGAAACATCGAAAAAACACAGCTTAGAGCGCATAGGGCACTTCCACTCATGGGCGTATAAATGGGGAAAACTAAAAATCAGCAAGACACAGGCACCCCAAAGTTTAGGGCTGCTCTGTTGACAAGAACCTCCACTTCGTGACACCTCAAATATCCCAGGAAAGAGAAAAATGGATAAAGAAGTGGTGGTCCTTATGTACAATGGAATATCACTCAGCCATGAAATCAATGTCATAAGGCTAGTAGCAGCATGATGAGTGGCTTTAGCTACGACGATTCTAAGTGAAATAAGTCACACAGAAAAAGACACTTATCATAAGCTATCACTTATAGAGGGAATGTAAAAACCGCTACACTTGAACTGAATTACAAAACAGAATAGAGTCACACGTTGAGAAAACACACTATGGCTGCTTAACGGGAAAGGTGGGGTGGGGTGATGCATAAAACAAGGGTTTCAAATGAGCTCAGATACCGTTCCATAAACCCAATATGTCATAGAAAGACCTACTCCTTGCTCAGTGAACTGGACTCAACACCCCCTATTCACCGCACAAGAATATATCTGACTAGTAAGAATCTTAAAACCTATGTATTGATATCTCTCTGGAAGTGAGTCAAGTGGGTGTAAAGCGGCAGAAACACAGCCGTGAAAAGCGGCTAAACCCCATTATAAAAATAAATTACTTTTAAAAACCCGTGAAACAAAGACAGTGAAAGAGAGAGAAATTCTTACAAAATTCGTTCAGGGGCTGTGATGCAACCTGGATTGACCATATCTAGACCCACAGCTGGAGGAGACATAAGGGTGGACACTCTCGGGGCTGAGAGGTTTGGTGAGGTTGGGGGAGCAAACGCAGAGCCTTTAAAGTAATACTGCCTGTTACCCATCCCATGGGTCCCAAATCTCCAGGTTCAAGGGCATCTTCCTACCTCGAAACCATGCATGAGAAACCCAGAAGGTGGTACACCGTGTGATAGGGAAAGGTTTCTAACACGCACCTCATTTCTCATCTCCTTGTGCTCGGGTTCGCCATTCCAGCCGCTTTACTGGCAATCTCCCTCCTTGGAGAATCAGCACCTTTAACCTCCCGTTCCGTACAGCTTGCAATTTGTCCTGAGGATGAACGGGAAGAGGGGGAGCCAATGAGAGACTAGCTCTAGGTGTTGGGACAGGCACAGGTCACTCTATTTTCTCATCAGGAAGAAGAATTAACCACAGGCTCAGCCTGCCGCCCGGAACCAGAATAGGGCCTGAGGCAATCCTGCGCTTTTGCGGCCAGCTCCCAAAAAAGCGAGTTGAAAAATGGAGCTCAGGGGCACTGCAATTCACAAACCTGCAGAGTTATAAATGATAACTCTCGTCCACAAATATATTGAGGGAAGGCAACGAAGAGGATTTGAAAGCAAGGCAGAATTGCAGGAAACAGATTTCAGGAGGTCGATTCGAATCGCCTTTAAAGCACATGAAAAGCGGCAAAACGTCGACAATGATGCCCTTGGCCAAAAAGGGCGTATGCGTTTTTTCCTGAATATATTCAGGAAAAAACGCATACGCCCTTTTTGGCCAACCAAGCAACCTGGAAAGGCAAATCAGCGCTACAAAGAAGTCTCGCTTCCCATCGGTCAAAAGGGCCATGTGGAAAAAACTGTCAAAACCAGAAATGCAGGACAGGCCATGGAGAAATGGGAGCCCTGCTGCGCTGATGGGCGGGATGTAAATTGCCAAGAGCCACTCTGGAGAACGGTACGGTGTGTCCTGAAACATCGAAAAAACACAGCTTAGAGCGCATAGGGCACTTCCACTCATGGGCATATAAATTGGGAAAACTAAAAATCAGCAAGACACAGGCACCCCAAAGTTTAGGGCTGCTCTGTTGACAAGAACCTCCACTTCATGACACCTCAAATATCCCAGGAAAGAGAAAAATGGATAAAGAAGTGGTGGTCCTTATGTACAATGGAATATCACTCAGCCATGACATCAATGTCATAAGGCTAGTAGCAGCATGATGAGTGGCTTTAGCTACGACGGTTCTAAGTGAAATAAGTCACACAGAAAAAGACACTTATCATAAGCTATCACTTATAGAGGGAATGTAAAAACCGCTACACTTGGACTGAATTACAAAACAGAACAGAGTCACAAGTTTACAAAACACACTATGGCTGCTTAACGGGAAAGGTGGGGTGGGGTGATGCATAAAACAAGGGTTTCAAATGAGCTCAGATACCGTTCCATAAACCCAATATGTCATAGAAAGACCTACTCCTTGCTCAGTGAACTGGACTCAACACCCCCTATTCACCGCACAAGAATATATCTGACTAGTAAGAATCTTAAAACCTATGTATTGATATCTCTCTGGAAGTGAGTCAAGTGGGTGTAAAGCGGCAGAAACACAGCCGTGAAAAGCAGCTAAACCCCATTATAAAAATAAATTACTTTTAAAAACCCGTGAAACACAGACAGTGAAAGAGAGAGAAATTCTTACAAAATTCGTTCAGGGGCTGTGATGCAACCTGGATTGACCATATCTAGACCCACAGCTGGATGAGACATAAGGGTGGACACTCTCGGGGCTGAGAGGTTTGGTGAGGTTGGGGGAGCAAACGCAGAGCCTTTAAAGTAATACTGCCTGTTACCCATCCCATGGGTCCCAAATCTCCAGGTTCAAGGGCATCTTCCTACCTCGAAAACATGCATGAGAAACCCAGAAGGTGGTACACCGTGTGATCGGGAAAGGTTTCTAAAACGCACCTCATTTCTCATCTCCTTGTGCTCGGGTTCGCCATTCCAGCCGCTTTACTAGCAATCTCCCTCCTTGGAGAATCAGCACCTGTAACCTCCCGTTCCGTACAGCTTGCAATTTGTCCTGAGGATGAACGGGAAGAGGGGGAGCCAATGAGAGACTAGCTCTAGGTGTTGGGACAGGCACAGGTCACTCTATTTTCGCATCAGGAAGAAGAATTAACCACAGGCTCAGCCTGCCGCCCGGAAGCAGAATAGGGCCTGAGGCAATCCTGCGCTTTTGCGGCCAGCTCCCAAAAAAGCGAGTTGAAAAATGGAGCTCAGGGGCACTGCAATTCACAAACCTGCAGAGTTATAAATGATAACTCTCGTCCACAAATATATTGAGGGAAGGCAACGAAGAGGATCTGAAAGCAAGGCAGAATTGCAGGAAACAGATTTCAGGAGGTCGATTCGAATCGCCTTTAAAGCACATGAAAAGCGGCAAAACGTCGACAATGATGCCCTTGGCCAAAAAGGGCGTATGCGTTTTTTCCTGAATATATTCAGGAAAAAACGCATACGCCCTTTTTGGCCAACCAAGCAACCTGGAAAGGCAAATCAGCGCTACAAAGAAGTCTCGCTTCCCATCGGTCAAAAGGGCCATGCGGAAAAAACTGTCAAAACCAGAAATGCAGGACAGGCCATGGAGAAATGGGAGCCTTGCTACGCTGATGGGCGGGATGTAAATTGCCAACAGCCACTCTGGAGAAGGGTACGGTGTGTCCTGAAACATCGAAAAAACACAGCTTAGAGCGCATAGGGCACTTCCACTCATGGGCGTATAAATTGGGAAAACTAAAAATCAGCAAGACACAGGCACCCCAAAGTTTAGGGCTGCTCTTTTGACAAGAACCTCCACTTCATGACACCTCAAATATCCCAGGAAAGAGAAAAATGGATAAAGAAGTGGTGGTCCTTATGTACAATGGAATATCACTCAGCCATGAAATCAATGTCATAAGGCTAGTAGCAGCATGATGAGTGGCTTTAGCTACGACGATTCTAAGTGAAATAAGTCACACAGAAAAAGACACTTATCATAAGCTATCACTTATAGAGGGAATGTAAAAACCGCTACACTTGAACTGAATTACAAAACAGAACAGAGTCACAAGTTTACAAAACACACTATGGCTGCTTAACGGGAAAGGTGGGGTGGGGTGATGCATAAAACAAGGGTTTCAAATGAGCTCAGATACCGTTCCATAAACCCAATATGTCATAGAAAGACCTACTCCTTGCTCAGTGAACTGGACTCAACACCCCCTATTCACCGCTCAAGAATATATCTGACTAGTAAGAATCTTAAAACCTATGTATTGATATCTCTCTGGAAGTGAGTCAAGTGGGTGTAAAGCGGCAGAAACACAGCCGTGAAAAGCGGCTAAACCCCATTATAAAAATAAATTACTTTTAAAAACCCGTGAAACAAAGACAGTGAAAGAGAGAGAAATTCTTACAAAATTCGTTCAGGGGCTGTGATGCAACCTGGATTGACCATATCTAGACCCACAGCTGGAGGAGACATAAGGGTGGACACTCTCGGGGCTGAGAGGTTTGGTGAGGTTGGGGGAGCAAACGCAGAGCCTTTAAAGTAATACTGCCTGTTACCCATCCCATGGGTCCCAAATCTCCAGGTTCAAGGGCATCTTCCTACCTCGAAACCATGCATGAGAAACCCAGAAGGTGGTACACCGTGTGATAGGGAAAGGTTTCTAACACGCACCTCATTTCTCATCTCCTTGTGCTCGGGTTCGCCATTCCAGCCGCTTTACTGGCAATCTCCCTCCTTGGAGAATCAGCACCTTTAACCTCCCGTTCCGTACAGCTTGCAATTTGTCCTGAGGATGAACGGGAAGAGGGGGAGCCAATGAGAGACTAGCTCTAGGTGTTGGGACAGGCACAGGTCACTCTATTTTCTCATCAGGAAGAAGAATTAACCACAGGCTCAGCCTGCCGCCCGGAACCAGAATAGGGCCTGAGGCAATCCTGCGCTTTTGCGGCCAGCTCCCAAAAAAGCGAGTTGAAAAATGGAGCTCAGGGGCACTGCAATTCACAAACCTGCAGAGTTATAAATGATAACTCTCGTCCACAAATATATTGAGGGAAGGCAACGAAGAGGATTTGAAAGCAAGGCAGAATTGCAGGAAACAGATTTCAGGAGGTCGATTCGAATCGCCTTTAAAGCACATGAAAAGCGGCAAAACGTCGACAATGATGCCCTTGGCCAAAAAGGGCGTATGCGTTTTTTCCTGAATATATTCAGGAAAAAACGCATACGCCCTTTTTGGCCAACCAAGCAACCTGGAAAGGCAAATCAGCGCTACAAAGAAGTCTCGCTTCCCATCGGTCAAAAGGGCCATGTGGAAAAAACTGTCAAAACCAGAAATGCAGGACAGGCCATGGAGAAATGGGAGCCCTGCTGCGCTGATGGGCGGGATGTAAATTGCCAAGAGCCACTCTGGAGAACGGTACGGTGTGTCCTGAAACATCGAAAAAACACAGCTTAGAGCGCATAGGGCACTTCCACTCATGGGCATATAAATTGGGAAAACTAAAAATCAGCAAGACACAGGCACCCCAAAGTTTAGGGCTGCTCTGTTGACAAGAACCTCCACTTCATGACACCTCAAATATCCCAGGAAAGAGAAAAATGGATAAAGAAGTGGTGGTCCTTATGTACAATGGAATATCACTCAGCCATGACATCAATGTCATAAGGCTAGTAGCAGCATGATGAGTGGCTTTAGCTACGACGGTTCTAAGTGAAATAAGTCACACAGAAAAAGACACTTATCATAAGCTATCACTTATAGAGGGAATGTAAAAACCGCTACACTTGGACTGAATTACAAAACAGAACAGAGTCACAAGTTTACAAAACACACTATGGCTGCTTAACGGGAAAGGTGGGGTGGGGTGATGCATAAAACAAGGGTTTCAAATGAGCTCAGATACCGTTCCATAAACCCAATATGTCATAGAAAGACCTACTCCTTGCTCAGTGAACTGGACTCAACACCCCCTATTCACCGCACAAGAATATATCTGACTAGTAAGAATCTTAAAACCTATGTATTGATATCTCTCTGGAAGTGAGTCAAGTGGGTGTAAAGCGGCAGAAACACAGCCGTGAAAAGCAGCTAAACCCCATTATAAAAATAAATTACTTTTAAAAACCCGTGAAACACAGACAGTGAAAGAGAGAGAAATTCTTACAAAATTCGTTCAGGGGCTGTGATGCAACCTGGATTGACCATATCTAGACCCACAGCTGGATGAGACATAAGGGTGGACACTCTCGGGGCTGAGAGGTTTGGTGAGGTTGGGGGAGCAAACGCAGAGCCTTTAAAGTAATACTGCCTGTTACCCATCCCATGGGTCCCAAATCTCCAGGTTCAAGGGCATCTTCCTACCTCGAAAACATGCATGAGAAACCCAGAAGGTGGTACACCGTGTGATCGGGAAAGGTTTCTAAAACGCACCTCATTTCTCATCTCCTTGTGCTCGGGTTCGCCATTCCAGCCGCTTTACTAGCAATCTCCCTCCTTGGAGAATCAGCACCTGTAACCTCCCGTTCCGTACAGCTTGCAATTTGTCCTGAGGATGAACGGGAAGAGGGGGAGCCAATGAGAGACTAGCTCTAGGTGTTGGGACAGGCACAGGTCACTCTATTTTCGCATCAGGAAGAAGAATTAACCACAGGCTCAGCCTGCCGCCCGGAAGCAGAATAGGGCCTGAGGCAATCCTGCGCTTTTGCGGCCAGCTCCCAAAAAAGCGAGTTGAAAAATGGAGCTCAGGGGCACTGCAATTCACAAACCTGCAGAGTTATAAATGATAACTCTCGTCCACAAATATATTGAGGGAAGGCAACGAAGAGGATCTGAAAGCAAGGCAGAATTGCAGGAAACAGATTTCAGGAGGTCGATTCGAATCGCCTTTAAAGCACATGAAAAGCGGCAAAACGTCGACAATGATGCCCTTGGCCAAAAAGGGCGTATGCGTTTTTTCCTGAATATATTCAGGAAAAAACGCATACGCCCTTTTTGGCCAACCAAGCAACCTGGAAAGGCAAATCAGCGCTACAAAGAAGTCTCGCTTCCCATCGGTCAAAAGGGCCATGCGGAAAAAACTGTCAAAACCAGAAATGCAGGACAGGCCATGGAGAAATGGGAGCCTTGCTACGCTGATGGGCGGGATGTAAATTGCCAACAGCCACTCTGGAGAAGGGTACGGTGTGTCCTGAAACATCGAAAAAACACAGCTTAGAGCGCATAGGGCACTTCCACTCATGGGCGTATAAATTGGGAAAACTAAAAATCAGCAAGACACAGGCACCCCAAAGTTTAGGGCTGCTCTTTTGACAAGAACCTCCACTTCATGACACCTCAAATATCCCAGGAAAGAGAAAAATGGATAAAGAAGTGGTGGTCCTTATGTACAATGGAATATCACTCAGCCATGAAATCAATGTCATAAGGCTAGTAGCAGCATGATGAGTGGCTTTAGCTACGACGATTCTAAGTGAAATAAGTCACACAGAAAAAGACACTTATCATAAGCTATCACTTATAGAGGGAATGTAAAAACCGCTACACTTGAACTGAATTACAAAACAGAACAGAGTCACAAGTTTACAAAACACACTATGGCTGCTTAACGGGAAAGGTGGGGTGGGGTGATGCATAAAACAAGGGTTTCAAATGAGCTCAGATACCGTTCCATAAACCCAATATGTAATAGAAAGACCTACTCCTTGCTCAGTGAACTGGACTCCACACCCCCTATTCACCGCACAAGAATATATCTGACTAGTAAGAATCTTAAAACCTATGTATTGATATCTCTCTGGAAGTGAGTCAAGTGGCTGTAAAGCGGCAGAAACACAGCCGTGAAAAGCAGCTAAACCCCATTATAAAAATAAATTACTTTTAAAAACCCGTGAAACACAGACAGTGAAAGAGAGAGAAATTCTTACAAAATTCGTTCAGGGGCTGTGATGCAACCTGGATTGACCATATCTAGACCCACAGCTGGATGAGACATAAGGGTGGACACTCTCGGGGCTGAGAGGTTTGGTGAGGTTGGGGGAGCAAACGCAGAGCCTTTAAAGTAATACTGCCTGTTACCCATCCCATGGGTCCCAAATCTCCAGGTTCAAGGGCATCTTCCTACCTCGAAAACATGCATGAGAAACCCAGAAGGTGGTACACCGTGTGATCGGGAAAGGTTTCTAAAACGCACCTCATTTCTCATCTCCTTGTGCTCGGGTTCGCCATTCCAGCCGCTTTACTAGCAATCTCCCTCCTTGGAGAATCAGCACCTGTAACCTCCCGTTCCGTACAGCTTGCAATTTGTCCTGAGGATGAACGGGAAGAGGGGGAGCCAATGAGAGACTAGCTCTAGGTGTTGGGACAGGCACAGGTCACTCTATTTTCGCATCAGGAAGAAGAATTAACCACAGGCTCAGCCTGCCGCCCGGAAGCAGAATAGGGCCTGAGGCAATCCTGCGCTTTTGCGGCCAGCTCCCAAAAAAGCGAGTTGAAAAATGGAGCTCAGGGGCACTGCAATTCACAAACCTGCAGAGTTATAAATGATAACTCTCGTCCACAAATATATTGAGGGAAGGCAACGAAGAGGATCTGAAAGCAAGGCAGAATTGCAGGAAACAGATTTCAGGAGGTCGATTCGAATCGCCTTTAAAGCACATGAAAAGCGGCAAAACGTCGACAATGATGCCCTTGGCCAAAAAGGGCGTATGCGTTTTTTCCTGAATATATTCAGGAAAAAACGCATACGCCCTTTTTGGCCAACCAAGCAACCTGGAAAGGCAAATCAGCGCTACAAAGAAGTCTCGCTTCCCATCGGTCAAAAGGGCCATGCGGAAAAAACTGTCAAAACCAGAAATGCAGGACAGGCCATGGAGAAATGGGAGCCTTGCTACGCTGATGGGCGGGATGTAAATTGCCAACAGCCACTCTGGAGAAGGGTACGGTGTGTCCTGAAACATCGAAAAAACACAGCTTAGAGCGCATAGGGCACTTCCACTCATGGGCGTATAAATTGGGAAAACTAAAAATCAGCAAGACACAGGCACCCCAAAGTTTAGGGCTGCTCTTTTGACAAGAACCTCCACTTCATGACACCTCAAATATCCCAGGAAAGAGAAAAATGGATAAAGAAGTGGTGGTCCTTATGTACAATGGAATATCACTCAGCCATGAAATCAATGTCATAAGGCTAGTAGCAGCATGATGAGTGGCTTTAGCTACGACGATTCTAAGTGAAATAAGTCACACAGAAAAAGACACTTATCATAAGCTATCACTTATAGAGGGAATGTAAAAACCGCTACACTTGAACTGAATTACAAAACAGAACAGAGTCACAAGTTTACAAAACACACTATGGCTGCTTAACGGGAAAGGTGGGGTGGGGTGATGCATAAAACAAGGGTTTCAAATGAGCTCAGATACCGTTCCATAAACCCAATATGTAATAGAAAGACCTACTCCTTGCTCAGTGAACTGGACTCCACACCCCCTATTCACCGCACAAGAATATATCTGACTAGTAAGAATCTTAAAACCTATGTATTGATATCTCTCTGGAAGTGAGTCAAGTGGCTGTAAAGCGGCAGAAACACAGCCGTGAAAAGCAGCTAAACCCCATTATAAAAATAAATTACTTTTAAAAACCCGTGAAACACAGACAGTGAAAGAGAGAGAAATTCTTACAAAATTCGTTCAGGGGCTGTGATGCAACCTGGATTGACCATATCTAGACCCACAGCTGGATGAGACATAAGGGTGGACACTCTCGGGGCTGAGAGGTTTGGTGAGGTTGGGGGAGCAAACGCAGAGCCTTTAAAGTAATACTGCCTGTTACCCATCCCATGGGTCCCAAATCTCCAGGTTCAAGGGCATCTTCCTACCTCGAAAACATGCATGAGAAACCCAGAAGGTGGTACACCGTGTGATCGGGAAAGGTTTCTAAAACGCACCTCATTTCTCATCTCCTTGTGCTCGGGTTCGCCATTCCAGCCGCTTTACTAGCAATCTCCCTCCTTGGAGAATCAGCACCTGTAACCTCCCGTTCCGTACAGCTTGCAATTTGTCCTGAGGATGAACGGGAAGAGGGGGAGCCAATGAGAGACTAGCTCTAGGTGTTGGGACAGGCACAGGTCACTCTATTTTCGCATCAGGAAGAAGAATTAACCACAGGCTCAGCCTGCCGCCCGGAAGCAGAATAGGGCCTGAGGCAATCCTGCGCTTTTGCGGCCAGCTCCCAAAAAAGCGAGTTGAAAAATGGAGCTCAGGGGCACTGCAATTCACAAACCTGCAGAGTTATAAATGATAACTCTCGTCCACAAATATATTGAGGGAAGGCAACGAAGAGGATCTGAAAGCAAGGCAGAATTGCAGGAAACAGATTTCAGGAGGTCGATTCGAATCGCCTTTAAAGCACATGAAAAGCGGCAAAACGTCGACAATGATGCCCTTGGCCAAAAAGGGCGTATGCGTTTTTTCCTGAATATATTCAGGAAAAAACGCATACGCCCTTTTTGGCCAACCAAGCAACCTGGAAAGGCAAATCAGCGCTACAAAGAAGTCTCGCTTCCCATCGGTCAAAAGGGCCATGCGGAAAAAACTGTCAAAACCAGAAATGCAGGACAGGCCATGGAGAAATGGGAGCCTTGCTACGCTGATGGGCGGGATGTAAATTGCCAACAGCCACTCTGGAGAAGGGTACGGTGTGTCCTGAAACATCGAAAAAACACAGCTTAGAGCGCATAGGGCACTTCCACTCATGGGCGTATAAATTGGGAAAACTAAAAATCAGCAAGACACAGGCACCCCAAAGTTTAGGGCTGCTCTTTTGACAAGAACCTCCACTTCATGACACCTCAAATATCCCAGGAAAGAGAAAAATGGATAAAGAAGTGGTGGTCCTTATGTACAATGGAATATCACTCAGCCATGAAATCAATGTCATAAGGCTAGTAGCAGCATGATGAGTGGCTTTAGCTACGACGATTCTAAGTGAAATAAGTCACACAGAAAAAGACACTTATCATAAGCTATCACTTATAGAGGGAATGTAAAAACCGCTACACTTGAACTGAATTACAAAACAGAACAGAGTCACAAGTTTACAAAACACACTATGGCTGCTTAACGGGAAAGGTGGGGTGGGGTGATGCATAAAACAAGGGTTTCAAATGAGCTCAGATACCGTTCCATAAACCCAATATGTCATAGAAAGACCTACTCCTTGCTCAGTGAACTGGACTCAACACCCCCTATTCACCGCTCAAGAATATATCTGACTAGTAAGAATCTTAAAACCTATGTATTGATATCTCTCTGGAAGTGAGTCAAGTGGGTGTAAAGCGGCAGAAACACAGCCGTGAAAAGCGGCTAAACCCCATTATAAAAATAAATTACTTTTAAAAACCCGTGAAACAAAGACAGTGAAAGAGAGAGAAATTCTTACAAAATTCGTTCAGGGGCTGTGATGCAACCTGGATTGACCATATCTAGACCCACAGCTGGAGGAGACATAAGGGTGGACACTCTCGGGGCTGAGAGGTTTGGTGAGGTTGGGGGAGCAAACGCAGAGCCTTTAAAGTAATACTGCCTGTTACCCATCCCATGGGTCCCAAATCTCCAGGTTCAAGGGCATCTTCCTACCTCGAAACCATGCATGAGAAACCCAGAAGGTGGTACACCGTGTGATAGGGAAAGGTTTCTAACACGCACCTCATTTCTCATCTCCTTGTGCTCGGGTTCGCCATTCCAGCCGCTTTACTGGCAATCTCCCTCCTTGGAGAATCAGCACCTTTAACCTCCCGTTCCGTACAGCTTGCAATTTGTCCTGAGGATGAACGGGAAGAGGGGGAGCCAATGAGAGACTAGCTCTAGGTGTTGGGACAGGCACAGGTCACTCTATTTTCTCATCAGGAAGAAGAATTAACCACAGGCTCAGCCTGCCGCCCGGAACCAGAATAGGGCCTGAGGCAATCCTGCGCTTTTGCGGCCAGCTCCCAAAAAAGCGAGTTGAAAAATGGAGCTCAGGGGCACTGCAATTCACAAACCTGCAGAGTTATAAATGATAACTCTCGTCCACAAATATATTGAGGGAAGGCAACGAAGAGGATTTGAAAGCAAGGCAGAATTGCAGGAAACAGATTTCAGGAGGTCGATTCGAATCGCCTTTAAAGCACATGAAAAGCGGCAAAACGTCGACAATGATGCCCTTGGCCAAAAAGGGCGTATGCGTTTTTTCCTGAATATATTCAGGAAAAAACGCATACGCCCTTTTTGGCCAACCAAGCAACCTGGAAAGGCAAATCAGCGCTACAAAGAAGTCTCGCTTCCCATCGGTCAAAAGGGCCATGTGGAAAAAACTGTCAAAACCAGAAATGCAGGACAGGCCATGGAGAAATGGGAGCCCTGCTGCGCTGATGGGCGGGATGTAAATTGCCAAGAGCCACTCTGGAGAACGGTACGGTGTGTCCTGAAACATCGAAAAAACACAGCTTAGAGCGCATAGGGCACTTCCACTCATGGGCATATAAATTGGGAAAACTAAAAATCAGCAAGACACAGGCACCCCAAAGTTTAGGGCTGCTCTGTTGACAAGAACCTCCACTTCATGACACCTCAAATATCCCAGGAAAGAGAAAAATGGATAAAGAAGTGGTGGTCCTTATGTACAATGGAATATCACTCAGCCATGACATCAATGTCATAAGGCTAGTAGCAGCATGATGAGTGGCTTTAGCTACGACGGTTCTAAGTGAAATAAGTCACACAGAAAAAGACACTTATCATAAGCTATCACTTATAGAGGGAATGTAAAAACCGCTACACTTGGACTGAATTACAAAACAGAACAGAGTCACAAGTTTACAAAACACACTATGGCTGCTTAACGGGAAAGGTGGGGTGGGGTGATGCATAAAACAAGGGTTTCAAATGAGCTCAGATACCGTTCCATAAACCCAATATGTCATAGAAAGACCTACTCCTTGCTCAGTGAACTGGACTCAACACCCCCTATTCACCGCACAAGAATATATCTGACTAGTAAGAATCTTAAAACCTATGTATTGATATCTCTCTGGAAGTGAGTCAAGTGGGTGTAAAGCGGCAGAAACACAGCCGTGAAAAGCAGCTAAACCCCATTATAAAAATAAATTACTTTTAAAAACCCGTGAAACACAGACAGTGAAAGAGAGAGAAATTCTTACAAAATTCGTTCAGGGGCTGTGATGCAACCTGGATTGACCATATCTAGACCCACAGCTGGATGAGACATAAGGGTGGACACTCTCGGGGCTGAGAGGTTTGGTGAGGTTGGGGGAGCAAACGCAGAGCCTTTAAAGTAATACTGCCTGTTACCCATCCCATGGGTCCCAAATCTCCAGGTTCAAGGGCATCTTCCTACCTCGAAAACATGCATGAGAAACCCAGAAGGTGGTACACCGTGTGATCGGGAAAGGTTTCTAAAACGCACCTCATTTCTCATCTCCTTGTGCTCGGGTTCGCCATTCCAGCCGCTTTACTAGCAATCTCCCTCCTTGGAGAATCAGCACCTGTAACCTCCCGTTCCGTACAGCTTGCAATTTGTCCTGAGGATGAACGGGAAGAGGGGGAGCCAATGAGAGACTAGCTCTAGGTGTTGGGACAGGCACAGGTCACTCTATTTTCGCATCAGGAAGAAGAATTAACCACAGGCTCAGCCTGCCGCCCGGAAGCAGAATAGGGCCTGAGGCAATCCTGCGCTTTTGCGGCCAGCTCCCAAAAAAGCGAGTTGAAAAATGGAGCTCAGGGGCACTGCAATTCACAAACCTGCAGAGTTATAAATGATAACTCTCGTCCACAAATATATTGAGGGAAGGCAACGAAGAGGATCTGAAAGCAAGGCAGAATTGCAGGAAACAGATTTCAGGAGGTCGATTCGAATCGCCTTTAAAGCACATGAAAAGCGGCAAAACGTCGACAATGATGCCCTTGGCCAAAAAGGGCGTATGCGTTTTTTCCTGAATATATTCAGGAAAAAACGCATACGCCCTTTTTGGCCAACCAAGCAACCTGGAAAGGCAAATCAGCGCTACAAAGAAGTCTCGCTTCCCATCGGTCAAAAGGGCCATGCGGAAAAAACTGTCAAAACCAGAAATGCAGGACAGGCCATGGAGAAATGGGAGCCTTGCTACGCTGATGGGCGGGATGTAAATTGCCAACAGCCACTCTGGAGAAGGGTACGGTGTGTCCTGAAACATCGAAAAAACACAGCTTAGAGCGCATAGGGCACTTCCACTCATGGGCGTATAAATTGGGAAAACTAAAAATCAGCAAGACACAGGCACCCCAAAGTTTAGGGCTGCTCTTTTGACAAGAACCTCCACTTCATGACACCTCAAATATCCCAGGAAAGAGAAAAATGGATAAAGAAGTGGTGGTCCTTATGTACAATGGAATATCACTCAGCCATGAAATCAATGTCATAAGGCTAGTAGCAGCATGATGAGTGGCTTTAGCTACGACGATTCTAAGTGAAATAAGTCACACAGAAAAAGACACTTATCATAAGCTATCACTTATAGAGGGAATGTAAAAACCGCTACACTTGAACTGAATTACAAAACAGAACAGAGTCACAAGTTTACAAAACACACTATGGCTGCTTAACGGGAAAGGTGGGGTGGGGTGATGCATAAAACAAGGGTTTCAAATGAGCTCAGATACCGTTCCATAAACCCAATATGTAATAGAAAGACCTACTCCTTGCTCAGTGAACTGGACTCCACACCCCCTATTCACCGCACAAGAATATATCTGACTAGTAAGAATCTTAAAACCTATGTATTGATATCTCTCTGGAAGTGAGTCAAGTGGCTGTAAAGCGGCAGAAACACAGCCGTGAAAAGCAGCTAAACCCCATTATAAAAATAAATTACTTTTAAAAACCCGTGAAACACAGACAGTGAAAGAGAGAGAAATTCTTACAAAATTCGTTCAGGGGCTGTGATGCAACCTGGATTGACCATATCTAGACCCACAGCTGGATGAGACATAAGGGTGGACACTCTCGGGGCTGAGAGGTTTGGTGAGGTTGGGGGAGCAAACGCAGAGCCTTTAAAGTAATACTGCCTGTTACCCATCCCATGGGTCCCAAATCTCCAGGTTCAAGGGCATCTTCCTACCTCGAAAACATGCATGAGAAACCCAGAAGTTGGTACACCATGTGATCGGGAAAGGTTTCTAAAACGCACCTCATTTCTCATCTCCTTGTGCTCGGGTTCGCCATTCCAGCCGCTTTACTAGCAATCTCCCTCCTTGGAGAATCAGCACCTTTAACCTCCCGTTCCGTACAGCTTGCAATTTGTCCTGAGGATGAACGGGAAGAGGGGGAGCCAATGAGAGACTAGCTCTAGGTGTTGGGACAGGCACAGGTCACTCTATTTTCCCATCAGGAAGAAGAATTAACCACAGGCTCAGCCTGCCGCCCGGAAGCAGAATAGGGCCTGAGGCAATCCTGCGCTTTTGCGGCCAGCTCCCAAAAAAGCGAGTTGAAAAATGGAGCTCAGGGGCACTGCAATTCACAAACCTGCAGAGTTATAAATGATAACTCTCGTCCACAAATATATTGAGGGAAGGCAACGAAGAGGATCTGAAAGCAAGGCAGAATTGCAGGAAACAGATTTCAGGAGGTCGATTCGAATCGCCTTTAAAGCACATGAAAAGCGGCAAAACGTCGACAATGATGCCCTTGGCCAAAAAGGGCGTATGCGTTTTTTCCTGAATATATTCAGGAAAAAACGCATACGCCCTTTTTGGCCAACCAAGCAACCTGGAAAGGCAAATCAGCGCTACAAAGAAGTCTCGCTTCCCATCGGTCAAAAGGGCCATGCGGAAAAAACTGTCAAAACCAGAAATGCAGGACAGGCCATGGAGAAATGGGAGCCTTGCTACGCTGATGGGCGGGATGTAAATTGCCAACAGCCACTCTGGAGAAGGGTACGGTGTGTCCTGAAACATCGAAAAAACACAGCTTAGAGCGCATAGGGCACTTCCACTCATGGGCGTATAAATTGGGAAAACTAAAAATCAGCAAGACACAGGCACCCCAAAGTTTAGGGCTGCTCTTTTGACAAGAACCTCCACTTCATGACACCTCAAATATCCCAGGAAAGAGAAAAATGGATAAAGAAGTGGTGGTCCTTATGTACAATGGAATATCACTCAGCCATGAAATCAATGTCATAAGGCTAGTAGCAGCATGATGAGTGGCTTTAGCTACGACGATTCTAAGTGAAATAAGTCACACAGAAAAAGACACTTATCATAAGCTATCACTTATAGAGGGAATGTAAAAACCGCTACACTTGAACTGAATTACAAAACAGAACAGAGTCACAAGTTTACAAAACACACTATGGCTGCTTAACGGGAAAGGTGGGGTGGGGTGATGCATAAAACAAGGGTTTCAAATGAGCTCAGATACCGTTCCATAAACCCAATATGTAATAGAAAGACCTACTCCTTGCTCAGTGAACTGGACTCCACACCCCCTATTCACCGCACAAGAATATATCTGACTAGTAAGAATCTTAAAACCTATGTATTGATATCTCTCTGGAAGTGAGTCAAGTGGGTGTAAAGCGGCAGAAACACAGCCGTGAAAAGCAGCTAAACCCCATTATAAAAATAAATTACTTTTAAAAACCCGTGAAACACAGACAGTGAAAGAGAGAGAAATTCTTACAAAATTCGTTCAGGGGCTGTGATGCAACCTGGATTGACCATATCTAGACCCACAGCTGGATGAGACATAAGGGTGGACACTCTCGGGGCTGAGAGGTTTGGTGAGGTTGGGGGAGCAAACGCAGAGCCTTTAAAGTAATACTGCCTGTTACCCATCCCATGGGTCCCAAATCTCCAGGTTCAAGGGCATCTTCCTACCTCGAAAACATGCATGAGAAACCCAGAAGGTGGTACACCGTGTGATCGGGAAAGGTTTCTAAAACGCACCTCATTTCTCATCTCCTTGTGCTCGGGTTCGCCATTCCAGCCGCTTTACTAGCAATCTCCCTCCTTGGAGAATCAGCACCTGTAACCTCCCGTTCCGTACAGCTTGCAATTTGTCCTGAGGATGAACGGGAAGAGGGGGAGCCAATGAGAGACTAGCTCTAGGTGTTGGGACAGGCACAGGTCACTCTATTTTCGCATCAGGAAGAAGAATTAACCACAGGCTCAGCCTGCCGCCCGGAACCAGAATAGGGCCTGAGGCAATCCTGCGCTTTTGCGGCCAGCTCCCAAAAAAGCGAGTTGAAAAATGGAGCTCAGGGGCACTGCAATTCACAAACCTGCAGAGTTATAAATGATAACTCTCGTCCACAAATATATTGAGGGAAGGCAACGAAGAGGATCTGAAAGCAAGGCAGAATTGCAGGAAACAGATTTCAGGAGGTCGATTCGAATCGCCTTTAAAGCACATGAAAAGCGGCAAAACGTCGACAATGATGCCCTTGGCCAAAAAGGGCGTATGCGTTTTTTCCTGAATATATTCAGGAAAAAACGCATACGCCCTTTTTGGCCAACCAAGCAACCTGGAAAGGCAAATCAGCGCTACAAAGAAGTCTCGCTTCCCATCGGTCAAAAGGGCCATGCGGAAAAAACTGTCAAAACCAGAAATGCAGGACAGGCCATGGAGAAATGGGAGCCTTGCTACGCTGATGGGCGGGATGTAAATTGCCAACAGCCACTCTGGAGAAGGGTACGGTGTGTCCTGAAACATCGAAAAAACACAGCTTAGAGCGCATAGGGCACTTCCACTCATGGGCGTATAAATTGGGAAAACTAAAAATCAGCAAGACACAGGCACCCCAAAGTTTAGGGCTGCTCTTTTGACAAGAACCTCCACTTCATGACACCTCAAATATCCCAGGAAAGAGAAAAATGGATAAAGAAGTGGTGGTCCTTATGTACAATGGAATATCACTCAGCCATGAAATCAATGTCATAAGGCTAGTAGCAGCATGATGAGTGGCTTTAGCTACGACGATTCTAAGTGAAATAAGTCACACAGAAAAAGACACTTATCATAAGCTATCACTTATAGAGGGAATGTAAAAACCGCTACACTTGAACTGAATTACAAAACAGAACAGAGTCACAAGTTTACAAAACACACTATGGCTGCTTAACGGGAAAGGTGGGGTGGGGTGATGCATAAAACAAGGGTTTCAAATGAGCTCAGATACCGTTCCATAAACCCAATATGTAATAGAAAGACCTACTCCTTGCTCAGTGAACTGGACTCCACACCCCCTATTCACCGCACAAGAATATATCTGACTAGTAAGAATCTTAAAACCTATGTATTGATATCTCTCTGGAAGTGAGTCAAGTGGGTGTAAAGCGGCAGAAACACAGCCGTGAAAAGCAGCTAAACCCCATTATAAAAATAAATTACTTTTAAAAACCCGTGAAACACAGACAGTGAAAGAGAGAGAAATTCTTACAAAATTCGTTCAGGGGCTGTGATGCAACCTGGATTGACCATATCTAGACCCACAGCTGGATGAGACATAAGGGTGGACACTCTCGGGGCTGAGAGGTTTGGTGAGGTTGGGGGAGCAAACGCAGAGCCTTTAAAGTAATACTGCCTGTTACCCATCCCATGGGTCCCAAATCTCCAGGTTCAAGGGCATCTTCCTACCTCGAAAACATGCATGAGAAACCCAGAAGGTGGTACACCGTGTGATCGGGAAAGGTTTCTAAAACGCACCTCATTTCTCATCTCCTTGTGCTCGGGTTCGCCATTCCAGCCGCTTTACTAGCAATCTCCCTCCTTGGAGAATCAGCACCTGTAACCTCCCGTTCCGTACAGCTTGCAATTTGTCCTGAGGATGAACGGGAAGAGGGGGAGCCAATGAGAGACTAGCTCTAGGTGTTGGGACAGGCACAGGTCACTCTATTTTCCCATCAGGAAGAAGAATTAACCACAGGCTCAGCCTGCCGCCCGGAAGCAGAATAGGGCCTGAGGCAATCCTGCGTTTTTGCGGCCAGCTCCCAAAAAAGCGAGTTGAAAAATGGAGCTCAGGGGCACTGCAATTCACAAACCTGCAGAGTTATAAATGATAACTCTCGTCCACAAATATATTGAGGGAAGGCAACGAAGAGGATCTGAAAGCAAGGCAGAATTGCAGGAAACAGATTTCAGGAGGTCGATTCGAATCGCCTTTAAAGCACATGAAAAGCGGCAAAACGTCGACAATGATGCCCTTGGCCAAAAAGGGCGTATGCGTTTTTTCCTGAATATATTCAGGAAAAAACGCATACGCCCTTTTTGGCCAACCAAGCAACCTGGAAAGGCAAATCAGCGCTACAAAGAAGTCTCGCTTCCCATCGGTCAAAAGGGCCATGCGGAAAAAACTGTCAAAACCAGAAATGCAGGACAGGCCATGGAGAAATGGGAGCCTTGCTACGCTGATGGGCGGGATGTAAATTGCCAACAGCCACTCTGGAGAAGGGTACGGTGTGTCCTGAAACATCGAAAAAACACAGCTTAGAGCGCATAGGGCACTTCCACTCATGGGCGTATAAATTGGGAAAACTAAAAATCAGCAAGACACAGGCACCCCAAAGTTTAGGGCTGCTCTTTTGACAAGAACCTCCACTTCATGACACCTCAAATATCCCAGGAAAGAGAAAAATGGATAAAGAAGTGGTGGTCCTTATGTACAATGGAATATCACTCAGCCATGAAATCAATGTCATAAGGCTAGTAGCAGCATGATGAGTGGCTTTAGCTACGACGATTCTAAGTGAAATAAGTCACACAGAAAAAGACACTTATCATAAGCTATCACTTATAGAGGGAATGTAAAAACCGCTACACTTGAACTGAATTACAAAACAGAACAGAGTCACAAGTTTACAAAACACACTATGGCTGCTTAACGGGAAAGGTGGGGTGGGGTGATGCATAAAACAAGGGTTTCAAATGAGCTCAGATACCGTTCCATAAACCCAATATGTAATAGAAAGACCTACTCCTTGCTCAGTGAACTGGACTCCACACCCCCTATTCACCGCACAAGAATATATCTGACTAGTAAGAATCTTAAAACCTATGTATTGATATCTCTCTGGAAGTGAGTCAAGTGGCTGTAAAGCGGCAGAAACACAGCCGTGAAAAGCAGCTAAACCCCATTATAAAAATAAATTACTTTTAAAAACCCGTGAAACAAAGACAGTGAAAGAGAGAGAAATTCTTACAAAATTCGTTCAGGGGCTGTGATGCAACCTGGATTGACCATATCTAGACCCACAGCTGGATGAGACATAAGGGTGGACACTCTCGGGGCTGAGAGGTTTGGTGAGGTTGGGGGAGCAAACGCAGAGCCTTTAAAGTAATACTGCCTGTTACCCATCCCATGGGTCCCAAATCTCCAGGTTCAAGGGCATCTTCCTACCTCGAAAACATGCATGAGAAACCCAGAAGGTGGTACACCGTGTGATCGGGAAAGGTTTCTAAAACGCACCTCATTTCTCATCTCCTTGTGCTCGGGTTCGCCATTCCAGCCGCTTTACTAGCAATCTCCCTCCTTGGAGAATCAGCACCTTTAACCTCCCGTTCCGTACAGCTTGCAATTTGTCCTGAGGATGAACGGGAAGAGGGGGAGCCAATGAGAGACTAGCTCTAGGTGTTGGGAAAGGCACAGGTCACTCTATTTTCCCATCAGGAAGAAGAATTAACCACAGGCTCAGCCTGCCGCCGGGAAGCAGAATAGGGCCTGAGGCAATCCTGCGCTTTTGCGGCCAGCTCCCAAAAAAGCGAGTTGAAAAATGGAGCTCAGGGGCACTGCAATTCACAAACCTGCAGAGTTATAAATGATAACTCTCGTCCACAAATATATTGAGGGAAGGCAACGAAGAGGATCTGAAAGCAAGGCAGAATTGCAGGAAACAGATTTCAGGAGGTCGATTCGAATCGCCTTTAAAGCACATGAAAAGCGGCAAAACGTCGACAATGATGCCCTTGGCCAAAAAGGGCGTATGCGTTTTTTCCTGAATATATTCAGGAAAAAACGCATACGCCCTTTTTGGCCAACCAAGCAACCTGGAAAGGCAAATCAGCGCTACAAAGAAGTCTCGCTTCCCATCGGTCAAAAGGGCCATGCGGAAAAAACTGTCAAAACCAGAAATGCAGGACAGGCCATGGAGAAATGGGAGCCTTGCTACGCTGATGGGCGGGATGTAAATTGCCAACAGCCACTCTGGAGAAGGGTACGGTGTGTCCTGAAACATCGAAAAAACACAGCTTAGAGCGCATAGGGCACTTCCACTCATGGGCGTATAAATTGGGAAAACTAAAAATCAGCAAGACACAGGCACCCCAAAGTTTAGGGCTGCTCTTTTGACAAGAACCTCCACTTCATGACACCTCTAATATCCCAGGAAAGAGAAAAATGGATAAAGAAGTGGTGGTCCTTATGTACAATGGAATATCACTCAGCCATGAAATCAATGTCATAAGGCTAGTAGCAGCATGATGAGTGGCTTTAGCTACGACGATTCTAAGTGAAATAAGTCACACAGAAAAAGACACTTATCATAAGCTATCACTTATAGAGGGAATGTAAAAACCGCTACACTTGAACTGAATTACAAAACAGAACAGAGTCACAAGTTTACAAAACACACTATGGCTGCTTAACGGGAAAGGTGGGGTGGGGTGATGCATAAAACAAGGGTTTCAAATGAGCTCAGATACCGTTCCATAAACCCAATATGTAATAGAAAGACCTACTCCTTGCTCAGTGAACTGGACTCCACACCCCCTATTCACCGCACAAGAATATATCTGACTAGTAAGAATCTTAAAACCTATGTATTGATATCTCTCTGGAAGTGAGTCAAGTGGCTGTAAAGCGGCAGAAACACAGCCGTGAAAAGCAGCTAAACCCCATTATAAAAATAAATTACTTTTAAAAACCCGTGAAACACAGACAGTGAAAGAGAGAGAAATTCTTACAAAATTCGTTCAGGGGCTGTGATGCAACCTGGATTGACCATATCTAGACCCACAGCTGGATGAGACATAAGGGTGGACACTCTCGGGGCTGAGAGGTTTGGTGAGGTTGGGGGAGCAAACGCAGAGCCTTTAAAGTAATACTGCCTGTTACCCATCCCATGGGTCCCAAATCTCCAGGTTCAAGGGCATCTTCCTACCTCGAAAACATGCATGAGAAACCCAGAAGGTGGTACACCGTGTGATCGGGAAAGGTTTCTAAAACGCACCTCATTTCTCATCTCCTTGTGCTCGGGTTCGCCATTCCAGCCGCTTTACTAGCAATCTCCCTCCTTGGAGAATCAGCACCTGTAACCTCCCGTTCCGTACAGCTTGCAATTTGTCCTGAGGATGAACGGGAAGAGGGGGAGCCAATGAGAGACTAGCTCTAGGTGTTGGGAAAGGCACAGGTCACTCTATTTTCCCATCAGGAAGAAGAATTAACCACAGGCTCAGCCTGCCGCCGGGAAGCAGAATAGGGCCTGAGGCAATCCTGCGCTTTTGCGGCCAGCTCCCAAAAAAGCGAGTTGAAAAATGGAGCTCAGGGGCACTGCAATTCACAAACCTGCAGAGTTATAAATGATAACTCTCGTCCACAAATATATTGAGGGAAGGCAACGAAGAGGATCTGAAAGCAAGGCAGAATTGCAGGAAACAGATTTCAGGAGGTCGATTCGAATCGCCTTTAAAGCACATGAAAAGCGGCAAAACGTCGACAATGATGCCCTTGGCCAAAAAGGGCGTATGCGTTTTTTCCTGAATATATTCAGGAAAAAACGCATACGCCCTTTTTGGCCAACCAAGCAACCTGGAAAGGCAAATCAGCGCTACAAAGAAGTCTCGCTTCCCATCGGTCAAAAGGGCCATGCGGAAAAAACTGTCAAAACCAGAAATGCAGGACAGGCCATGGAGAAATGGGAGCCTTGCTACGCTGATGGGCGGGATGTAAATTGCCAACAGCCACTATGTAGAAGTGTACGGTGTGTCCTGAAACATCGAAAAAACACAGCTTAGAGCGCATAGGGCACTTCCACTCATGGGCGTATAAATTGGGAAAACTAAAAATCAGCAAGACACAGGCACCCCAAAGTTTAGGGCTGCTCTTTTGACAAGAACCTCCACTTCATGACACCTCAAATATCCCAGGAAAGAGAAAAATGGATAAAGAAGTGGTGGTCCTTATGTACAATGGAATATCACTCAGCCATGAAATCAATGTCATAAGGCTAGTAGCAGCATGATGAGTGGCTTTAGCTACGACGATTCTAAGTGAAATAAGTCACACAGAAAAAGACACTTATCATAAGCTATCACTTATAGAGGGAATGTAAAAACCGCTACACTTGAACTGAATTACAAAACAGAACAGAGTCACAAGTTTACAAAACACACTATGGCTGCTTAACGGGAAAGGTGGGGTGGGGTGATGCATAAAACAAGGGTTTCAAATGAGCTCAGATACCGTTCCATAAACCCAATATGTAATAGAAAGACCTACTCCTTGCTCAGTGAACTGGACTCCACACCCCCTATTCACCGCACAAGAATATATCTGACTAGTAAGAATCTTAAAACCTATGTATTGATATCTCTCTGGAAGTGAGTCAAGTGGCTGTAAAGCGGCAGAAACACAGCCGTGAAAAGCAGCTAAACCCCATTATAAAATAAATTACTTTTAAAAACCCGTGAAACACAGACAGTGAAAGAGAGAGAAATTCTTACAAAATTCGTTCAGGGGCTGTGATGCAACCTGGATTGACCATATCTAGACCCACAGCTGGATGAGACATAAGGGTGGACACTCTCGGGGCTGAGAGGTTTGGTGAGGTTGGGGGAGCAAACGCAGAGCCTTTAAAGTAATACTGCCTGTTACCCATCCCATGGGTCCCAAATCTCCAGGTTCAAGGGCATCTTCCTACCTCGAAAACATGCATGAGAAACCCAGAAGGTGGTACACCATGTGATCGGGAAAGGTTTCTAAAACGCACCTCATTTCTCATCTCCTTGTGCTCGGGTTCGCCATTCCAGCCGCTTTACTAGCAATCTCCCTCCTTGGAGAATCAGCACCTGTAACCTCCCGTTCCGTACAGCTTGCAATTTGTCCTGAGGATGAACGGGAAGAGGGGGAGCCAATGAGAGACTAGCTCTAGGTGTTGGGACAGGCACAGGTCACTCTATTTTCCCATCAGGAAGAAGAATTAACCACAGGCTCAGCCTGCCGCCCGGAAGCAGAATAGGGCCTGAGGCAATCCTGCGCTTTTGCGGCCAGCTCCCAAAAAAGCGAGTTGAAAAATGGAGCTCAGGGGCACTGCAATTCACAAACCTGCAGAGTTATAAATGATAACTCTCGTCCACAAATATATTGAGGGAAGGCAACGAAGAGGATCTGAAAGCAAGGCAGAATTGCAGGAAACAGATTTCAGGAGGTCGATTCGAATCGCCTTTAAAGCACATGAAAAGCGGCAAAACGTCGACAATGATGCCCTTGGCCAAAAAGGGCGTATGCGTTTTTTCCTGAATATATTCAGGAAAAAACGCATACGCCCTTTTTGGCCAACCAAGCAACCTGGAAAGGCAAATCAGCGCTACAAAGAAGTCTCGCTTCCCATCGGTCAAAAGGGCCATGCGGATAAAACTGTCAAAACCAGAAATGCAGGACAGGCCATGGAGAAATGGGAGCCTTGCTACGCTGATGGGCGGGATGTAAATTGCCAACAGCCACTCTGGAGAAGGGTACGGTGTGTCCTGAAACATCGAAAAAACACAGCTTAGAGCGCATAGGGCACTTCCACTCATGGGCGTATAAATTGGGAAAACTAAAAATCAGCAAGACACAGGCACCCCAAAGTTTAGGGCTGCTCTTTTGACAAGAACCTCCACTTCATGACACCTCTAATATCCCAGGAAAGAGAAAAATGGATAAAGAAGTGGTGGTCCTTATGTACAATGGAATATCACTCAGCCATGAAATCAATGTCATAAGGCTAGTAGCAGCATGATGAGTGGCTTTAGCTACGACGATTCTAAGTGAAATAAGTCACACAGAAAAAGACACTTATCATAAGCTATCACTTATAGAGGGAATGTAAAAACCGCTACACTTGAACTGAATTACAAAACAGAACAGAGTCACAAGTTTACAAAACACACTATGGCTGCTTAACGGGAAAGGTGGGGTGGGGTGATGCATAAAACAAGGGTTTCAAATGAGCTCAGATACCGTTCCATAAACCCAATATGTAATAGAAAGACCTACTCCTTGCTCAGTGAACTGGACTCCACACCCCCTATTCACCGCACAAGAATATATCTGACTAGTAAGAATCTTAAAACCTATGTATTGATATCTCTCTGGAAGTGAGTCAAGTGGCTGTAAAGCGGCAGAAACACAGCCGTGAAAAGCAGCTAAACCCCATTATAAAAATAAATTACTTTTAAAAACCCGTGAAACACAGACAGTGAAAGAGAGAGAAATTCTTACAAAATTCGTTCAGGGGCTGTGATGCAACCTGGATTGACCATATCTAGACCCACAGCTGGATGAGACATAAGGGTGGACACTCTCGGGGCTGAGAGGTTTGGTGAGGTTGGGGGAGCAAACGCAGAGCCTTTAAAGTAATACTGCCTGTTACCCATCCCATGGGTCCCAAATCTCCAGGTTCAAGGGCATCTTCCTACCTCGAAAACATGCATGAGAAACCCAGAAGGTGGTACACCGTGTGATCGGGAAAGGTTTCTAAAACGCACCTCATTTCTCATCTCCTTGTGGTCGGGTTCGCCATTCCAGCCGCTTTACTAGCAATCTCCCTCCTTGGAGAATCAGCACCTTTAACCTCCCGTTCCGTACAGCTTGCAATTTGTCCTGAGGATGAACGGGAAGAGGGGGAGCCAATGAGAGACTAGCTCTAGGTGTTGGGAAAGGCACAGGTCACTCTATTTTCCCATCAGGAAGAAGAATTAACCACAGGCTCAGCCTGCCGCCGGGAAGCAGAATAGGGCCTGAGGCAATCCTGCGCTTTTGCGGCCAGCTCCCAAAAAAGCGAGTTGAAAAATGGAGCTCAGGGGCACTGCAATTCACAAACCTGCAGAGTTATAAATGATAACTCTCGTCCACAAATATATTGAGGGAAGGCAACGAAGAGGATCTGAAAGCAAGGCAGAATTGCAGGAAACAGATTTCAGGAGGTCGATTCGAATCGCCTTTAAAGCACATGAAAAGCGGCAAAACGTCGACAATGATGCCCTTGGCCAAAAAGGGCGTATGCGTTTTTTCCTGAATATATTCAGGAAAAAACGCATACGCCCTTTTTGGCCAACCAAGCAACCTGGAAAGGCAAATCAGCGCTACAAAGAAGTCTCGCTTCCCATCGGTCAAAAGGGCCATGCGGAAAAAACTGTCAAAACCAGAAATGCAGGACAGGCCATGGAGAAATGGGAGCCTTGCTACGCTGATGGGCGGGATGTAAATTGCCAACAGCCACTATGTAGAAGTGTACGGTGTGTCCTGAAACATCGAAAAAACACAGCTTAGAGCGCATAGGGCACTTCCACTCATGGGCGTATAAATTGGGAAAACTAAAAATCAGCAAGACACAGGCACCCCAAAGTTTAGGGCTGCTCTTTTGACAAGAACCTCCACTTCATGACACCTCTAATATCCCAGGAAAGAGAAAAATGGATAAAGAAGTGGTGGTCCTTATGTACAATGGAATATCACTCAGCCATGAAATCAATGTCATAAGGCTAGTAGCAGCATGATGAGTGGCTTTAGCTACGACGATTCTAAGTGAAATAAGTCACACAGAAAAAGACACTTATCATAAGCTATCACTTATAGAGGGAATGTAAAAACCGCTACACTTGAACTGAATTACAAAACAGAACAGAGTCACAAGTTTACAAAACACACTATGGCTGCTTAACGGGAAAGGTGGGGTGGGGTGATGCATAAAACAAGGGTTTCAAATGAGCTCAGATACCGTTCCATAAACCCAATATGTAATAGAAAGACCTACTCCTTGCTCAGTGAACTGGACTCCACACCCCCTATTCACCGCACAAGAATATATCTGACTAGTAAGAATCTTAAAACCTATGTATTGATATCTCTCTGGAAGTGAGTCAAGTGGCTGTAAAGCGGCAGAAACACAGCCGTGAAAAGCAGCTAAACCCCATTATAAAATAAATTACTTTTAAAAACCCGTGAAACACAGACAGTGAAAGAGAGAGAAATTCTTACAAAATTCGTTCAGGGGCTGTGATGCAACCTGGATTGACCATATCTAGACCCACAGCTGGATGAGACATAAGGGTGGACACTCTCGGGGCTGAGAGGTTTGGTGAGGTTGGGGGAGCAAACGCAGAGCCTTTAAAGTAATACTGCCTGTTACCCATCCCATGGGTCCCAAATCTCCAGGTTCAAGGGCATCTTCCTACCTCGAAAACATGCATGAGAAACCCAGAAGGTGGTACACCATGTGATCGGGAAAGGTTTCTAAAACGCACCTCATTTCTCATCTCCTTGTGCTCGGGTTCGCCATTCCAGCCGCTTTACTAGCAATCTCCCTCCTTGGAGAATCAGCACCTGTAACCTCCCGTTCCGTACAGCTTGCAATTTGTCCTGAGGATGAACGGGAAGAGGGGGAGCCAATGAGAGACTAGCTCTAGGTGTTGGGACAGGCACAGGTCACTCTATTTTCGCATCAGGAAGAAGAATTAACCACAGGCTCAGCCTGCCGCCCGGAAGCAGAATAGGGCCTGAGGCAATCCTGCGCTTTTGCGGCCAGCTCCCAAAAAAGCGAGTTGAAAAATGGAGCTCAGGGGCACTGCAATTCACAAACCTGCAGAGTTATAAATGATAACTCTCGTCCACAAATATATTGAGGGAAGGCAACGAAGAGGATCTGAAAGCAAGGCAGAATTGCAGGAAACAGATTTCAGGAGGTCGATTCGAATCGCCTTTAAAGCACATGAAAAGCGGCAAAACGTCGACAATGATGCCCTTGGCCAAAAAGGGCGTATGCGTTTTTTCCTGAATATATTCAGGAAAAAACGCATACGCCCTTTTTGGCCAACCAAGCAACCTGGAAAGGCAAATCAGCGCTACAAAGAAGTCTCGCTTCCCATCGGTCAAAAGGGCCATGCGGAAAAAACTGTCAAAACCAGAAATGCAGGACAGGCCATGGAGAAATGGGAGCCTTGCTACGCTGATGGGCGGGATGTAAATTGCCAACAGCCACTATGTAGAAGTGTACGGTGTGTCCTGAAACATCGAAAAAACACAGCTTAGAGCGCATAGGGCACTTCCACTCATGGGCGTATAAATTGGGAAAACTAAAAATCAGCAAGACACAGGCACCCCAAAGTTTAGGGCTGCTCTTTTGACAAGAACCTCCACTTCATGACACCTCTAATATCCCAGGAAAGAGAAAAATGGATAAAGAAGTGGTGGTCCTTATGTACAATGGAATATCACTCAGCCATGAAATCAATGTCATAAGGCTAGTAGCAGCATGATGAGTGGCTTTAGCTACGACGATTCTAAGTGAAATAAGTCACACAGAAAAAGACACTTATCATAAGCTATCACTTATAGAGGGAATGTAAAAACCGCTACACTTGAACTGAATTACAAAACAGAACAGAGTCACAAGTTTACAAAACACACTATGGCTGCTTAACGGGAAAGGTGGGGTGGGGTGATGCATAAAACAAGGGTTTCAAATGAGCTCAGATACCGTTCCATAAACCCAATATGTAATAGAAAGACCTACTCCTTGCTCAGTGAACTGGACTCCACACCCCCTATTCACCGCACAAGAATATATCTGACTAGTAAGAATCTTAAAACCTATGTATTGATATCTCTCTGGAAGTGAGTCAAGTGGCTGTAAAGCGGCAGAAACACAGCCGTGAAAAGCAGCTAAACCCCATTATAAAAATAAATTACTTTTAAAAACCCGTGAAACAAAGACAGTGAAAGAGAGAGAAATTCTTACAAAATTCGTTCAGGGGCTGTGATGCAACCTGGATTGACCATATCTAGACCCACAGCTGGATGAGACATAAGGGTGGACACTCTCGGGGCTGAGAGGTTTGGTGAGGTTGGGGGAGCAAACGCAGAGCCTTTAAAGTAATACTGCCTGTTACCCATCCCATGGGTCCCAAATCTCCAGGTTCAAGGGCATCTTCCTACCTCGAAAACATGCATGAGAAACCCAGAAGGTGGTACACCGTGTGATCGGGAAAGGTTTCTAAAACGCACCTCATTTCTCATCTCCTTGTGGTCGGGTTCGCCATTCCAGCCGCTTTACTAGCAATCTCCCTCCTTGGAGAATCAGCACCTTTAACCTCCCGTTCCGTACAGCTTGCAATTTGTCCTGAGGATGAACGGGAAGAGGGGGAGCCAATGAGAGACTAGCTCTAGGTGTTGGGAAAGGCACAGGTCACTCTATTTTCCCATCAGGAAGAAGAATTAACCACAGGCTCAGCCTGCCGCCGGGAAGCAGAATAGGGCCTGAGGCAATCCTGCGCTTTTGCGGCCAGCTCCCAAAAAAGCGAGTTGAAAAATGGAGCTCAGGGGCACTGCAATTCACAAACCTGCAGAGTTATAAATGATAACTCTCGTCCACAAATATATTGAGGGAAGGCAACGAAGAGGATCTGAAAGCAAGGCAGAATTGCAGGAAACAGATTTCAGGAGGTCGATTCGAATCGCCTTTAAAGCACATGAAAAGCGGCAAAACGTCGACAATGATGCCCTTGGCCAAAAAGGGCGTATGCGTTTTTTCCTGAATATATTCAGGAAAAAACGCATACGCCCTTTTTGGCCAACCAAGCAACCTGGAAAGGCAAATCAGCGCTACAAAGAAGTCTCGCTTCCCATCGGTCAAAAGGGCCATGCGGAAAAAACTGTCAAAACCAGAAATGCAGGACAGGCCATGGAGAAATGGGAGCCTTGCTACGCTGATGGACGGGATGTAAATTGCCAACAGCCACTATGTAGAAGTGTACGGTGTGTCCTGAAACATCGAAAAAACACAGCTTAGAGCGCATAGGGCACTTCCACTCATGGGCGTATAAATTGGGAAAACTAAAAATCAGCAAGACACAGGCACCCCAAAGTTTAGGGCTGCTCTTTTGACAAGAACCTCCACTTCATGACACCTCTAATATCCCAGGAAAGAGAAAAATGGATAAAGAAGTGGTGGTCCTTATGTACAATGGAATATCACTCAGCCATGAAATCAATGTCATAAGGCTAGTAGCAGCATGATGAGTGGCTTTAGCTACGACGATTCTAAGTGAAATAAGTCACACAGAAAAAGACACTTATCATAAGCTATCACTTATAGAGGGAATGTAAAAACCGCTACACTTGAACTGAATTACAAAACAGAACAGAGTCACAAGTTTACAAAACACACTATGGCTGCTTAACGGGAAAGGTGGGGTGGGGTGATGCATAAAACAAGGGTTTCAAATGAGCTCAGATACCGTTCCATAAACCCAATATGTAATAGAAAGACCTACTCCTTGCTCAGTGAACTGGACTCCACACCCCCTATTCACCGCACAAGAATATATCTGACTAGTAAGAATCTTAAAACCTATGTATTGATATCTCTCTGGAAGTGAGTCAAGTGGCTGTAAAGCGGCAGAAACACAGCCGTGAAAAGCAGCTAAACCCCATTATAAAATAAATTACTTTTAAAAACCCGTGAAACACAGACAGTGAAAGAGAGAGAAATTCTTACAAAATTCGTTCAGGGGCTGTGATGCAACCTGGATTGACCATATCTAGACCCACAGCTGGATGAGACATAAGGGTGGACACTCTCGGGGCTGAGAGGTTTGGTGAGGTTGGGGGAGCAAACGCAGAGCCTTTAAAGTAATACTGCCTGTTACCCATCCCATGGGTCCCAAATCTCCAGGTTCAAGGGCATCTTCCTACCTCGAAAACATGCATGAGAAACCCAGAAGGTGGTACACCATGTGATCGGGAAAGGTTTCTAAAACGCACCTCATTTCTCATCTCCTTGTGCTCGGGTTCGCCATTCCAGCCGCTTTACTAGCAATCTCCCTCCTTGGAGAATCAGCACCTGTAACCTCCCGTTCCGTACAGCTTGCAATTTGTCCTGAGGATGAACGGGAAGAGGGGGAGCCAATGAGAGACTAGCTCTAGGTGTTGGGACAGGCACAGGTCACTCTATTTTCGCATCAGGAAGAAGAATTAACCACAGGCTCAGCCTGCCGCCCGGAAGCAGAATAGGGCCTGAGGCAATCCTGCGCTTTTGCGGCCAGCTCCCAAAAAAGCGAGTTGAAAAATGGAGCTCAGGGGCACTGCAATTCACAAACCTGCAGAGTTATAAATGATAACTCTCGTCCACAAATATATTGAGGGAAGGCAACGAAGAGGATCTGAAAGCAAGGCAGAATTGCAGGAAACAGATTTCAGGAGGTCGATTCGAATCGCCTTTAAAGCACATGAAAAGCGGCAAAACGTCGACAATGATGCCCTTGGCCAAAAAGGGCGTATGCGTTTTTTCCTGAATATATTCAGGAAAAAACGCATACGCCCTTTTTGGCCAACCAAGCAACCTGGAAAGGCAAATCAGCGCTACAAAGAAGTCTCGCTTCCCATCGGTCAAAAGGGCCATGCGGAAAAAACTGTCAAAACCAGAAATGCAGGACAGGCCATGGAGAAATGGGAGCCTTGCTACGCTGATGGGCGGGATGTAAATTGCCAACAGCCACTATGTAGAAGTGTACGGTGTGTCCTGAAACATCGAAAAAACACAGCTTAGAGCGCATAGGGCACTTCCACTCATGGGCGTATAAATTGGGAAAACTAAAAATCAGCAAGACACAGGCACCCCAAAGTTTAGGGCTGCTCTTTTGACAAGAACCTCCACTTCATGACACCTCAAATATCCCAGGAAAGAGAAAAATGGATAAAGAAGTGGTGGTCCTTATGTACAATGGAATATCACTCAGCCATGAAATCAATGTCATAAGGCTAGTAGCAGCATGATGAGTGGCTTTAGCTACGACGATTCTAAGTGAAATAAGTCACACAGAAAAAGACACTTATCATAAGCTATCACTTATAGAGGGAATGTAAAAACCGCTACACTTGAACTGAATTACAAAACAGAACAGAGTCACAAGTTTACAAAACACACTATGGCTGCTTAACGGGAAAGGTGGGGTGGGGTGATGCATAAAACAAGGGTTTCAAATGAGCTCAGATACCGTTCCATAAACCCAATATGTAATAGAAAGACCTACTCCTTGCTCAGTGAACTGGACTCCACACCCCCTATTCACCGCACAAGAATATATCTGACTAGTAAGAATCTTAAAACCTATGTATTGATATCTCTCTGGAAGTGAGTCAAGTGGCTGTAAAGCGGCAGAAACACAGCCGTGAAAAGCAGCTAAACCCCATTATAAAATAAATTACTTTTAAAAACCCGTGAAACACAGACAGTGAAAGAGAGAGAAATTCTTACAAAATTCGTTCAGGGGCTGTGATGCAACCTGGATTGACCATATCTAGACCCACAGCTGGATGAGACATAAGGGTGGACACTCTCGGGGCTGAGAGGTTTGGTGAGGTTGGGGGAGCAAACGCAGAGCCTTTAAAGTAATACTGCCTGTTACCCATCCCATGGGTCCCAAATCTCCAGGTTCAAGGGCATCTTCCTACCTCGAAAACATGCATGAGAAACCCAGAAGGTGGTACACCGTGTGATCGGGAAAGGTTTCTAAAACGCACCTCATTTCTCATCTCCTTGTGCTCGGGTTCGCCATTCCAGCCGCTTTACTAGCAATCTCCCTCCTTGGAGAATCAGCACCTGTAACCTCCCGTTCCGTACAGCTTGCAATTTGTCCTGAGGATGAACGGGAAGAGGGGGAGCCAATGAGAGACTAGCTCTAGGTGTTGGGACAGGCACAGGTCACTCTATTTTCGCATCAGGAAGAAGAATTAACCACAGGCTCAGCCTGCCGCCCGGAAGCAGAATAGGGCCTGAGGCAATCCTGCGCTTTTGCGGCCAGCTCCCAAAAAAGCGAGTTGAAAAATGGAGCTCAGGGGCACTGCAATTCACAAACCTGCAGAGTTATAAATGATAACTCTCGTCCACAAATATATTGAGGGAAGGCAACGAAGAGGATCTGAAAGCAAGGCAGAATTGCAGGAAACAGATTTCAGGAGGTCGATTCGAATCGCCTTTAAAGCACATGAAAAGCGGCAAAACGTCGACAATGATGCCCTTGGCCAAAAAGGGCGTATGCGTTTTTTCCTGAATATATTCAGGAAAAAACGCATACGCCCTTTTTGGCCAACCAAGCAACCTGGAAAGGCAAATCAGCGCTACAAAGAAGTCTCGCTTCCCATCGGTCAAAAGGGCCATGCGGAAAAAACTGTCAAAACCAGAAATGCAGGACAGGCCATGGAGAAATGGGAGCCTTGCTACGCTGATGGGCGGGATGTAAATTGCCAACAGCCACTATGGAGAAGTGTACGGTGTGTCCTGAAACATCGAAAAAACACAGCTTAGAGCGCATAGGGCACTTCCACTCATGGGCGTATAAATTGGGAAAACTAAAAATCAGCAAGACACAGGCACCCCAAAGTTTAGGGCTGCTCTTTTGACAAGAACCTCCACTTCATGACACCTCTAATATCCCAGGAAAGAGAAAAATGGATAAAGAAGTGGTGGTCCTTATGTACAATGGAATATCACTCAGCCATGAAATCAATGTCATAAGGCTAGTAGCAGCATGATGAGTGGCTTTAGCTACGACGATTCTAAGTGAAATAAGTCACACAGAAAAAGACACTTATCATAAGCTATCACTTATAGAGGGAATGTAAAAACCGCTACACTTGAACTGAATTACAAAACAGAACAGAGTCACAAGTTTACAAAACACACTATGGCTGCTTAACGGGAAAGGTGGGGTGGGGTGATGCATAAAACAAGGGTTTCAAATGAGCTCAGATACCGTTCCATAAACCCAATATGTAATAGAAAGACCTACTCCTTGCTCAGTGAACTGGACTCCACACCCCCTATTCACCGCACAAGAATATATCTGACTAGTAAGAATCTTAAAACCTATGTATTGATATCTCTCTGGAAGTGAGTCAAGTGGCTGTAAAGCGGCAGAAACACAGCCGTGAAAAGCAGCTAAACCCCATTATAAAATAAATTACTTTTAAAAACCCGTGAAACACAGACAGTGAAAGAGAGAGAAATTCTTACAAAATTCGTTCAGGGGCTGTGATGCAACCTGGATTGACCATATCTAGACCCACAGCTGGATGAGACATAAGGGTGGACACTCTCGGGGCTGAGAGGTTTGGTGAGGTTGGGGGAGCAAACGCAGAGCCTTTAAAGTAATACTGCCTATTACCCATCCCATGGGTCCCAAATCTCCAGGTTCAAGGGCATCTTCCTACCTCGAAAACATGCATGAGAAACCCAGAAGGTGGTACACCATGTGATCGGGAAAGGTTTCTAAAACGCACCTCATTTCTCATCTCCTTGTGCTCGGGTTCGCCATTCCAGCCGCTTTACTAGCAATCTCCCTCCTTGGAGAATCAGCACCTGTAACCTCCCGTTCCGTACAGCTTGCAATTTGTCCTGAGGATGAACGGGAAGAGGGGGAGCCAATGAGAGACTAGCTCTAGGTGTTGGGACAGGCACAGGTCACTCTATTTTCCCATCAGGAAGAAGAATTAACCACAGGCTCAGCCTGCCGCCCGGAACCAGAATAGGGCCTGAGGCAATCCTGCGCTTTTGCGGCCAGCTCCCAAAAAAGCGAGTTGAAAAATGGAGCTCAGGGGCACTGCAATTCACAAACCTGCAGAGTTATAAATGATAACTCTCGTCCACAAATATATTGAGGGAAGGCAACGAAGAGGATTTGAAAGCAAGGCAGAATTGCAGGAAACAGATTTCAGGAGGTCGATTCGAATCGCCTTTAAAGCACATGAAAAGCGGCAAAACGTCGACAATGATGCCCTTGGCCAAAAAGGGCGTATGCGTCTTTTCCTGAATATATTCAGGAAAAAACGCATACGCCCTTTTTGGCCAACCAAGCAACCTGGAAAGGCAAATCAGCGCTACAAAGAAGTCTCGCTTCCCATCGGTCAAAAGGGCCATGCGGAAAAAAGTGTCAAAACCAGAAATGCAGGACAGGCCATGGAGAAATGGGAGCCTTGCTACGCTGATGGGCGGGATGTAAATTGCCAACAGCCACTCTGGAGAAGTGTACGGTGTGTCCTGAAACATCGAAAAAACACAGCTTAGAGCGCATAGGGCACTTCCACTCATGGGCATATAAATTGGGAAAACTAAAAATCAGCAAGACACAGGCACCACAAAGTTTAGGGCTGCTCTTTTGAGAAGAACCTCCACTTCATGACACCTCAAATATCCCAGGAAAGAGAAAAATGGATAAAGAAGTGGTGGTCCTTATGTACAATGGAATATCACTCAGCCATGAAATCAATGTCATAAGGCTAGTAGCAGCATGATGAGTGGCTTTAGCTACGACGATTCTAAGTGAAATAAGTCACACAGAAAAAGACACTTATCATAAGCTATCACTTATAGAGGGAATGTAAAAACCGCTACACTTGGACTGAATTACAAAACAGAACAGAGTCACAAGTTTACAAAACACACTATGGCTGCTTAACGGGAAAGGTGGGGTGGGGTGATGCATAAAACAAGGGTTTCAAATGAGCTCAGATACCGTTCCATAAACCCAATATGTCATAGAAAGACCTACTCCTTGCTCAGTGAACTGGACTCCACACCCCCTATTCACCGCACAAGAATATATCTGACTAGTAAGAATCTTAAAACCTATGTATTGATATCTCTCTGGAAGTGAGTCAAGTGGGTGTAAAGCGGCAGAAACACAGCCGTGAAAAGCAGCTAAACCCCATTATAAAAATAAATTACTTTTAAAAACCCGTGAAACACAGACAGTGAAAGAGAGAGAAATTCTTACAAAATTCATTCAGGGGCTGTGATGCAACCTGGATTGACCATATCTAGACCCACAGCTGGATGAGACATAAGGGTGGACACTCTCGGGGCTGAGAGGTTTGGTGAGGTTGGGGGAGCAAACGCAGAGCCTTTAAAGTAATACTGCCTGTTACCCATCCCATGGGTCCCAAATCTCCAGGTTCAAGGGCATCTTCCTACCTCGAAAACATGCATGAGAAACCCAGAAGGTGGTACACCGTGTGATCGGGAAAGGTTTCTAAAACGCACCTCATTTCTCATCTCCTTGTGCTCGGGTTCGCCATTCCAGCCGCTTTACTAGCAATCTCCCTCCTTGGAGAATCAGCACCTGTAACCTCCCGTTCCGTACAGCTTGCAATTTGTCCTGAGGATGAACGGGAAGAGGGGGAGCCAATGAGAGACTAGCTCTAGGTGTTGGGACAGGCACAGGTCACTCTATTTTCCCATCAGGAAGAAGAATTAACCACAGGCTCAGCCTGCCGCCCGGAAGCAGAATAGGGCCTGAGGCAATCCTGCGCTTTTGCGGCCAGCTCCCAAAAAAGCGAGTTGAAAAATGGAGCTCAGGGGCACTGCAATTCACAAACCTGCAGAGTTATAAATGATAACTCTCGTCCACAAATATATTGAGGGAAGGCAACGAAGAGGATCTGAAAGCAAGGCAGAATTGCAGGAAACAGATTTCAGGAGGTCGATTCGAATCGCCTTTAAAGCACATGAAAAGCGGCAAAACGTCGACAATGATGCCCTTGGCCAAAAAGGGCGTATGCGTTTTTTCCTGAATATATTCAGGAAAAAACGCATACGCCCTTTTTGGCCAACCAAGCAACCTGGAAAGGCAAATCAGCGCTACAAAGAATTCTCGCTTCCCATCGGTCAAAAGGGCCATGCGGAAAAAGTGTCAAAACCAGAAATGCAGGACAGGCCATGGAGAAATGGGAGCCTTGCTACGCTGATGGGCGGGATGTAAATTGCCAACAGCCACTCTGGAGAAGTGTACGGTGTGTCCTGAAACATCGAAAAAACACAGCTAAGAGCGCATAGGGCACTTCCACTCATGGGCGTATAAATGGGGAAAACTAAAAATCAGCAAGACACAGGCACCCCAAAGTTTAGGGCTGCTCTGTTGACAAGAACCTCCACTTCGTGACACCTCAAATATCCCAGGAAAGAGAAAAATGGATAAAGAAGTGGTGGTCCTTATGTACAATGGAATATCACTCAGCCATGAAATCAATGTCATAAGGCTAGTAGCAGCATGATGAGTGGCTTTAGCTACGACGATTCTAAGTGAAATAAGTCACACAGAAAAAGACACTTATCATAAGCTATCATTTATAGAGGGAATGTAAAAACCGCTACACTTGAACTGAATTACAAAACAGAATAGAGTCACACGTTGAGAAAACACACTATGGCTGCTTAACGGGAAAGGTGGGGTGGGGTGATGCATAAAACAAGGGTTTCAAATGAGCTCAGATACCGTTCCATAAACCCAATATGTCATAGAAAGACCTACTCCTTGCTCAGTGAACTGGACTCAACACCCCCTATTCACCGCTCAAGAATATATCTGACTAGTAAGAATCTTAAAACCTATGTATTGATATCTCTCTGGAAGTGAGTCAAGTGGGTGTAAAGCGGCAGAAACACAGCCGTGAAAAGCGGCTAAACCCCATTATAAAAATAAATTACTTTTAAAAACCCGTGAAACAAAGACAGTGAAAGAGAGAGAAATTCTTACAAAATTCGTTCAGGGGCTGTGATGCAACCTGGATTGACCATATCTAGACCCACAGCTGGAGGAGACATAAGGGTGGACACTCTCGGGGCTGAGAGGTTTGGTGAGGTTGGGGGAGCAAACGCAGAGCCTTTAAAGTAATACTGCCTGTTACCCATCCCATGGGTCCCAAATCTCCAGGTTCAAGGGCATCTTCCTACCTCGAAACCATGCATGAGAAACCCAGAAGGTGGTACACCGTGTGATAGGGAAAGGTTTCTAACACGCACCTCATTTCTCATCTCCTTGTGCTCGGGTTCGCCATTCCAGCCGCTTTACTGGCAATCTCCCTCCTTGGAGAATCAGCACCTTTAACCTCCCGTTCCGTACAGCTTGCAATTTGTCCTGAGGATGAACGGGAAGAGGGGGAGCCAATGAGAGACTAGCTCTAGGTGTTGGGACAGGCACAGGTCACTCTATTTTCTCATCAGGAAGAAGAATTAACCACAGGCTCAGCCTGCCGCCCGGAACCAGAATAGGGCCTGAGGCAATCCTGCGCTTTTGCGGCCAGCTCCCAAAAAAGCGAGTTGAAAAATGGAGCTCAGGGGCACTGCAATTCACAAACCTGCAGAGTTATAAATGATAACTCTCGTCCACAAATATATTGAGGGAAGGCAACGAAGAGGATCTGAAAGCAAGGCAGAATTGCAGGAAACAGATTTCAGGAGGTCGATTCGAATCGCCTTTAAAGCACATGAAAAGCGGCAAAACGTCGACAATGATGCCCTTGGCCAAAAAGGGCGTATGCGTTTTTTCCTGAATATATTCAGGAAAAAACGCATACGCCCTTTTTGGCCAACCAAGCAACCTGGAAAGGCAAATCAGCGCTACAAAGAATTCTCGCTTCCCATCGGTCAAAAGGGCCATGCGGAAAAAGTGTCAAAACCAGAAATGCAGGACAGGCCATGGAGAAATGGGAGCCTTGCTACGCTGATGGGCGGGATGTAAATTGCCAACAGCCACTCTGGAGAAGTGTACGGTGTGTCCTGAAACATCGAAAAAACACAGCTTAGAGCGCATAGGGCACTTCCACTCATGGGCGTATAAATTGGGAAAACTAAAAATCAGCAAGACACAGGCACCCCAAAGTTTAGGGCTGCTCTGTTGACAAGAACCTCCACTTCGTGACACCTCAAATATCCCAGGAAAGAGAAAAATGGATAAAGAAGTGGTGGTCCTTATGTACAATGGAATATCACTCAGCCATGAAATCAATGTCATAAGGCTAGTAGCAGCATGATGAGTGGCTTTAGCTACGACGATTCTAAGTGAAATAAGTCACACAGAAAAAGACACTTATCATAAGCTATCATTTATAGAGGGAATGTAAAAACCGCTACACTTGAACTGAATTACAAAACAGAATAGAGTCACACGTTGAGAAAACACACTATGGCTGCTTAACGGGAAAGGTGGGGTGGGGTGATGCATAAAACAAGGGTTTCAAATGAGCTCAGATACCGTTCCATAAACCCAATATGTCATAGAAAGACCTACTCCTTGCTCAGTGAACTGGACTCAACACCCCCTATTCACCGCTCAAGAATATATCTGACTAGTAAGAATCTTAAAACCTATGTATTGATATCTCTCTGGAAGTGAGTCAAGTGGGTGTAAAGCGGCAGAAACACAGCCGTGAAAAGCGGCTAAACCCCATTATAAAAATAAATTACTTTTAAAAACCCGTGAAACAAAGACAGTGAAAGAGAGAGAAATTCTTACAAAATTCGTTCAGGGGCTGTGATGCAACCTGGATTGACCATATCTAGACCCACAGCTGGAGGAGACATAAGGGTGGACACTCTCGGGGCTGAGAGGTTTGGTGAGGTTGGGGGAGCAAACGCAGAGCCTTTAAAGTAATACTGCCTGTTACCCATCCCATGGGTCCCAAATCTCCAGGTTCAAGGGCATCTTCCTACCTCGAAACCATGCATGAGAAACCCAGAAGGTGGTACACCGTGTGATAGGGAAAGGTTTCTAACACGCACCTCATTTCTCATCTCCTTGTGCTCGGGTTCGCCATTCCAGCCGCTTTACTGGCAATCTCCCTCCTTGGAGAATCAGCACCTTTAACCTCCCGTTCCGTACAGCTTGCAATTTGTCCTGAGGATGAACGGGAAGAGGGGGAGCCAATGAGAGACTAGCTCTAGGTGTTGGGACAGGCACAGGTCACTCTATTTTCTCATCAGGAAGAAGAATTAACCACAGGCTCAGCCTGCCGCCCGGAACCAGAATAGGGCCTGAGGCAATCCTGCGCTTTTGCGGCCAGCTCCCAAAAAAGCGAGTTGAAAAATGGAGCTCAGGGGCACTGCAATTCACAAACCTGCAGAGTTATAAATGATAACTCTCGTCCACAAATATATTGAGGGAAGGCAACGAAGAGGATCTGAAAGCAAGGCAGAATTGCAGGAAACAGATTTCAGGAGGTCGATTCGAATCGCCTTTAAAGCACATGAAAAGCGGCAAAACGTCGACAATGATGCCCTTGGCCAAAAAGGGCGTATGCGTTTTTTCCTGAATATATTCAGGAAAAAACGCATACGCCCTTTTTGGCCAACCAAGCAACCTGGAAAGGCAAATCAGCGCTACAAAGAATTCTCGCTTCCCATCGGTCAAAAGGGCCATGCGGAAAAAGTGTCAAAACCAGAAATGCAGGACAGGCCATGGAGAAATGGGAGCCTTGCTACGCTGATGGGCGGGATGTAAATTGCCAACAGCCACTCTGGAGAAGTGTACGGTGTGTCCTGAAACATCGAAAAAACACAGCTTAGAGCGCATAGGGCACTTCCACTCATGGGCGTATAAATTGGGAAAACTAAAAATCAGCAAGACACAGGCACCCCAAAGTTTAGGGCTGCTCTGTTGACAAGAACCTCCACTTCGTGACACCTCAAATATCCCAGGAAAGAGAAAAATGGATAAAGAAGTGGTGGTCCTTATGTACAATGGAATATCACTCAGCCATGAAATCAATGTCATAAGGCTAGTAGCAGCATGATGAGTGGCTTTAGCTACGACGATTCTAAGTGAAATAAGTCACACAGAAAAAGACACTTATCATAAGCTATCATTTATAGAGGGAATGTAAAAACCGCTACACTTGAACTGAATTACAAAACAGAATAGAGTCACACGTTGAGAAAACACACTATGGCTGCTTAACGGGAAAGGTGGGGTGGGGTGATGCATAAAACAAGGGTTTCAAATGAGCTCAGATACCGTTCCATAAACCCAATATGTCATAGAAAGACCTACTCCTTGCTCAGTGAACTGGACTCAACACCCCCTATTCACCGCTCAAGAATATATCTGACTAGTAAGAATCTTAAAACCTATGTATTGATATCTCTCTGGAAGTGAGTCAAGTGGGTGTAAAGCGGCAGAAACACAGCCGTGAAAAGCGGCTAAACCCCATTATAAAAATAAATTACTTTTAAAAACCCGTGAAACAAAGACAGTGAAAGAGAGAGAAATTCTTACAAAATTCGTTCAGGGGCTGTGATGCAACCTGGATTGACCATATCTAGACCCACAGCTGGAGGAGACATAAGGGTGGACACTCTCGGGGCTGAGAGGTTTGGTGAGGTTGGGGGAGCAAACGCAGAGCCTTTAAAGTAATACTGCCTGTTACCCATCCCATGGGTCCCAAATCTCCAGGTTCAAGGGCATCTTCCTACCTCGAAACCATGCATGAGAAACCCAGAAGGTGGTACACCGTGTGATAGGGAAAGGTTTCTAACACGCACCTCATTTCTCATCTCCTTGTGCTCGGGTTCGCCATTCCAGCCGCTTTACTGGCAATCTCCCTCCTTGGAGAATCAGCACCTTTAACCTCCCGTTCCGTACAGCTTGCAATTTGTCCTGAGGATGAACGGGAAGAGGGGGAGCCAATGAGAGACTAGCTCTAGGTGTTGGGACAGGCACAGGTCACTCTATTTTCTCATCAGGAAGAAGAATTAACCACAGGCTCAGCCTGCCGCCCGGAACCAGAATAGGGCCTGAGGCAATCCTGCGCTTTTGCGGCCAGCTCCCAAAAAAGCGAGTTGAAAAATGGAGCTCAGGGGCACTGCAATTCACAAACCTGCAGAGTTATAAATGATAACTCTCGTCCACAAATATATTGAGGGAAGGCAACGAAGAGGATTTGAAAGCAAGGCAGAATTGCAGGAAACAGATTTCAGGAGGTCGATTCGAATCGCCTTTAAAACACATGAAAAGCGGCAAAACGTCGACAATGATGCCCTTGGCCAAAAAGGGCGTATGCGTTTTTTCCTGAATATATTCAGGAAAAAACGCATACGCCCTTTTTGGCCAACCAAGCAACCTGGAAAGGCAAATCAGCGCTACAAAGAAGTCTCGCTTCCCATCGGTCAAAAGGGCCATGTGGAAAAAACTGTCAAAACCAGAAATGCAGGACAGGCCATGGAGAAATGGGAGCCCTGCTGCGCTGATGGGCGGGATGTAAATTGCCAAGAGCCACTCTGGAGAACTGTACGGTGTGTCCTGAAACATCAAAAAAACACAGCTTAGAGCGCATAGGGCACTTCCACTCATGGGCATATAAATTGGGAAAACTAAAAATCAGCAAGACACAGGCACCCCAAAGTTTAGGGCTGCTCTGTTGACAAGAACCTCCACTTCATGACACCTCAAATATCCCAGGAAAGAGAAAAATGGATAAAGAAGTGGTGGTCCTTATGTACAATGGAATATCACTCAGCCATGACATCAATGTCATAAGGCTAGTAGCAGCATGATGAGTGGCTTTAGCTACGACGGTTCTAAGTGAAATAAGTCACACAGAAAAAGACACTTATCATAAGCTATCACTTATAGAGGGAATGTAAAAACCGCTACACTTGGACTGAATTACAAAACAGAACAGAGTCACAAGTTTACAAAACACACTATGGCTGCTTAACGGGAAAGGTGGGGTGGGGTGATGCATAAAACAAGGGTTTCAAATGAGCTCAGATACCGTTCCATAAACCCAATATGTAATAGAAAGACCTACTCCTTGCTCAGTGAACTGGACTCAACACCCCCTATTCACCGCACAAGAATATATCTGACTAGTAAGAATCTTAAAACCTATGTATTGATATCTCTCTGGAAGTGAGTCAAGTGGCTGTAAAGCGGCAGAAACACAGCCGTGAAAAGCAGCTAAACCCCATTATAAAAATAAATTACTTTTAAAAACCCGTGAAACAAAGACAGTCAAAGAGAGAGAAATTCTTACAAAATTCGTTCAGGGGCTGTGATGCAACCTGGATTGAACACATCTAGACCCACAGCTGGATCAGACATAAGGGTGGACACTCTCGGGGCTGAGAGGTTTGGTGAGGTTGGGGGAGCAAACGCAGAGCCTTTAAAGTAATACTGCCTGTTACCCATCCCATGGGTCCCAAATCTCCAGGTTCAAGGGCATCTTCCTACCTCGAAAACATGCATGAGAAACCCAGAAGGTGGTACACCGTGTGATCGGGAAAGGTTTCTAAAACGCACCTCATTTCTCATCTCCTTGTGCTCGGGTTCGCCATTCCAGCCGCTTTACTAGCAATCTCCCTCCTTGGAGAATCAGCACCTGTAACCTCCCGTTCCGTACAGCTTGCAATTTGTCCTGAGGATGAACGGGAAGAGGGGGAGCCAATGAGAGACTAGCTCTAGGTGTTGGGACAGGCACAGGTCACTCTATTTTCCCATCAGGAAGAAGAATTAACCACAGGCTCAGCCTGCCGCCCGGAAGCAGAATAGGGCCTGAGGCAATCCTGCGCTTTTGCGGCCAGCTCCCAAAAAAGCGAGTTGAAAAATGGAGCTCAGGGGCACTGCAATTCACAAACCTGCAGAGTTATAAATGATAACTCTCGTCCACAAATATATTGAGGGAAGGCAACGAAGAGGATCTGAAAGCAAGGCAGAATTGCAGGAAACAGATTTCAGGAGGTCGATTCGAATCGCCTTTAAAGCACATGAAAAGCGGCAAAACGTCGACAATGATGCCCTTGGCCAAAAAGGGCGTATGCGTTTTTTCCTGAATATATTCAGGAAAAAACGCATACGCCCTTTTTGGCCAACCAAGCAACCTGGAAAGGCAAATCAGCGCTACAAAGAAGTCTCGCTTCCCATCGGTCAAAAGGGCCATGCGGAAAAAACTGTCAAAACCAGAAATGCAGGACAGGCCATGGAGAAATGGGAGCCTTGCTACGCTGATGGGCGGGATGTAAATTGCCAACAGCCACTATGTAGAAGTGTACGGTGTGTCCTGAAACATCGAAAAAACACAGCTTAGAGCGCATAGGGCACTTCCACTCATGGGCGTATAAATTGGGAAAACTAAAAATCAGCAAGACACAGGCACCCCAAAGTTTAGGGCTGCTCTTTTGACAAGAACCTCCACTTCATGACACCTCTAATATCCCAGGAAAGAGAAAAATGGATAAAGAAGTGGTGGTCCTTATGTACAATGGAATATCACTCAGCCATGAAATCAATGTCATAAGGCTAGTAGCAGCATGATGAGTGGCTTTAGCTACGACGATTCTAAGTGAAATAAGTCACACAGAAAAAGACACTTATCATAAGCTATCACTTATAGAGGGAATGTAAAAACCGCTACACTTGAACTGAATTACAAAACAGAACAGAGTCACAAGTTTACAAAACACACTATGGCTGCTTAACGGGAAAGGTGGGGTGGGGTGATGCATAAAACAAGGGTTTCAAATGAGCTCAGATACCGTTCCATAAACCCAATATGTAATAGAAAGACCTACTCCTTGCTCAGTGAACTGGACTCCACACCCCCTATTCACCGCACAAGAATATATCTGACTAGTAAGAATCTTAAAACCTATGTATTGATATCTCTCTGGAAGTGAGTCAAGTGGCTGTAAAGCGGCAGAAACACAGCCGTGAAAAGCAGCTAAACCCCATTATAAAATAAATTACTTTTAAAAACCCGTGAAACACAGACAGTGAAAGAGAGAGAAATTCTTACAAAATTCGTTCAGGGGCTGTGATGCAACCTGGATTGACCATATCTAGACCCACAGCTGGATGAGACATAAGGGTGGACACTCTCGGGGCTGAGAGGTTTGGTGAGGTTGGGGGAGCAAACGCAGAGCCTTTAAAGTAATACTGCCTATTACCCATCCCATGGGTCCCAAATCTCCAGGTTCAAGGGCATCTTCCTACCTCGAAAACATGCATGAGAAACCCAGAAGGTGGTACACCATGTGATCGGGAAAGGTTTCTAAAACGCACCTCATTTCTCATCTCCTTGTGCTCGGGTTCGCCATTCCAGCCGCTTTACTAGCAATCTCCCTCCTTGGAGAATCAGCACCTGTAACCTCCCGTTCCGTACAGCTTGCAATTTGTCCTGAGGATGAACGGGAAGAGGGGGAGCCAATGAGAGACTAGCTCTAGGTGTTGGGACAGGCACAGGTCACTCTATTTTCGCATCAGGAAGAAGAATTAACCACAGGCTCAGCCTGCCGCCCGGAAGCAGAATAGGGCCTGAGGCAATCCTGCGCTTTTGCGGCCAGCTCCCAAAAAAGCGAGTTGAAAAATGGAGCTCAGGGGCACTGCAATTCACAAACCTGCAGAGTTATAAATGATAACTCTCGTCCACAAATATATTGAGGGAAGGCAACGAAGAGGATTTGAAAGCAAGGCAGAATTGCAGGAAACAGATTTCAGGAGGTCGATTCGAATCGCCTTTAAAGCACATGAAAAGCGGCAAAACGTCGACAATGATGCCCTTGGCCAAAAAGGGCGTATGCGTCTTTTCCTGAATATATTCAGGAAAAAACGCATACGCCCTTTTTGGCCAACCAAGCAACCTGGAAAGGCAAATCAGCGCTACAAAGAAGTCTCGCTTCCCATCGGTCAAAAGGGCCATGCGGAAAAAACTGTCAAAACCAGAAATGCAGGACAGGCCATGGAGAAATGGGAGCCTTGCTACGCTGATGGGCGGGATGTAAATTGCCAACAGCCACTCTGGAGAAGTGTACGGTGTGTCCTGAAACATCGAAAAAACACAGCTTAGAGCGCATAGGGCACTTCCACTCATGGGCATATAAATTGGGAAAACTAAAAATCAGCAAGACACAGGCACCACAAAGTTTAGGGCTGCTCTTTTGAGAAGAACCTCCACTTCACGACACCTCAAATATCCCAGGAAAGAGAAAAATGGATAAAGAAGTGGTGGTCCTTATGTACAATGGAATATCACTCAGCCATGAAATCAATGTCATAAGGCTAGTAGCAGCATGATGAGTGGCTTTAGCTACGACGATTCTAAGTGAAATAAGTCACACAGAAAAAGACACTTATCATAAGCTATCACTTATAGAGGGAATGTAAAAACCGCTACACTTGGACTGAATTACAAAACAGAACAGAGTCACAAGTTTACAAAACACACTATGGCTGCTTAACGGGAAAGGTGGGGTGGGGTGATGCATAAAACAAGGGTTTCAAATGAGCTCAGATACCGTTCCATAAACCCAATATGTCATAGAAAGACCTACTCCTTGCTCAGTGAACTGGACTCCACACCCCCTATTCACCGCACAAGAATATATCTGACTAGTAAGAATCTTAAAACCTATGTATTGATATCTCTCTGGAAGTGAGTCAAGTGGGTGTAAAGCGGCAGAAACACAGCCGTGAAAAGCAGCTAAACCCCATTATAAAAATAAATTACTTTTAAAAACCCGTGAAACAAAGACAGTGAAAGAGAGAGAAATTCTTACAAAATTCGTTCAGGGGCTGTGATGCAACCTGGATTGACCATATCTAGACCCACAGCTGGATGAGACATAAGGGTGGACACTCTCGGGGCTGAGAGGTTTGGTGAGGTTGGGGGAGCAAACGCAGAGCCTTTAAAGTAATACTGCCTGTTACCCATCCCATGGGTCCCAAATCTCCAGGTTCAAGGGCATCTTCCTACCTCGAAAACATGCATGAGAAACCCAGAAGGTGGTACACCGTGTGATCGGGAAAGGTTTCTAAAACTCACCTCATTTCTCATCTCCTTGTGCTCGGGTTCGCCATTCCAGCCGCTTTACTAGCAATCTCCCTCCTTGGAGAATCAGCACCTGTAACCTCCCGTTCCGTACAGCTTGCAATTTGTCCTGAGGATGAACGGGAAGAGGGGGAGCCAATGAGAGACTAGCTCTAGGTGTTGGGACAGGCACAGGTCACTCTATTTTCCCATCAGGAAGAAGAATTAACCACAGGCTCAGCCTGCCGCCCGGAAGCAGAATAGGGCCTGAGGCAATCCTGCGCTTTTGCGGCCAGCTCCCAAAAAAGCGAGTTGAAAAATGGAGCTCAGGGGCACTGCAATTCACAAACCTGCAGAGTTATAAATGATAACTCTCGTCCACAAATATATTGAGGGAAGGCAACGAAGAGGATCTGAAAGCAAGGCAGAATTGCAGGAAACAGATTTCAGGAGGTCGATTCGAATCGCCTTTAAAGCACATGAAAAGCGGCAAAACGTCGACAATGATGCCCTTGGCCAAAAAGGGCGTATGCGTTTTTTCCTGAATATATTCAGGAAAAAACGCATACGCCCTTTTTGGCCAACCAAGCAACCTGGAAAGGCAAATCAGCGCTACAAAGAATTCTCGCTTCCCATCGGTCAAAAGGGCCATGCGGAAAATGTGTCAAAACCAGAAATGCAGGACAGGCCATGGAGAAATGGGAGCCTTGCTACGCTGATGGGCGGGATGTAAATTGCCAACAGCCACTATGGAGAAGTGTACGGTGTGTCCTGAAACATCGAAAAAACACAGCTTAGAGCGCATAGGGCACTTCCACTCATGGGCGTATAAATGGGGAAAACTAAAAATCAGCAAGACACAGGCACCCCAAAGTTTAGGGCTGCTCTGTTGACAAGAACCTCCACTTCGTGACACCTCAAATATCCCAGGAAAGAGAAAAATGGATAAAGAAGTGGTGGTCCTTATGTACAATGGAATATCACTCAGCCATGAAATCAATGTCATAAGGCTAGTAGCAGCATGATGAGTGGCTTTAGCTACGACGATTCTAAGTGAAATAAGTCACACAGAAAAAGACACTTATCATAAGCTATCATTTATAGAGGGAATGTAAAAACTGCTACACTTGAACTGAATTACAAAACAGAATAGAGTCACACGTTGAGAAAACACACTATGGCTGCTTAACGGGAAAGGTGGGGTGGGGTGATGCATAAAACAAGGGTTTCAAATGAGCTCAGATACCGTTCCATAAACCCAATATGTCATAGAAAGACCTACTCCTTGCTCAGTGAACTGGACTCAACACCCCCTATTCACCGCACAAGAATATATCTGACTAGTAAGAATCTTAAAACCTATGTATTGATATCTCTCTGGAAGTGAGTCAAGTGGGTGTAAAGCGGCAGAAACACAGCCGTGAAAAGCGGCTAAACCCCATTATAAAAATAAATTACTTTTAAAAACCCGTGAAACAAAGACAGTGAAAGAGAGAGAAATTCTTACAAAATTCGTTCAGGGGCTGTGATGCAACCTGGATTGACCATATCTAGACCCACAGCTGGAGGAGACATAAGGGTGGACACTCTCGGGGCTGAGAGGTTTGGTGAGGTTGGGGGAGCAAACGCAGAGCCTTTAAAGTAATACTGCCTGTTACCCATCCCATGGGTCCCAAATCTCCAGGTTCAAGGGCATCTTCCTACCTCGAAACCATGCATGAGAAACCCAGAAGGTGGTACACCGTGTGATAGGGAAAGGTTTCTAACACGCACCTCATTTCTCATCTCCTTGTGCTCGGGTTCGCCATTCCAGCCGCTTTACTAGCAATCTCCCTCCTTGGAGAATCAGCACCTTTAACCTCCCGTTCCGTACAGCTTGCAATTTGTCCTGAGGATGAACGGGAAGAGGGGGAGCCAATGAGAGACTAGCTCTAGGTGTTGGGACAGGCACAGGTCACTCTATTTTCTCATCAGGAAGAAGAATTAACCACAGGCTCAGCCTGCCGCCCGGAACCAGAATAGGGCCTGAGGCAATCCTGCGCTTTTGCGGCCAGCTCCCAAAAAAGCGAGTTGAAAAATGGAGCTCAGGGGCACTGCAATTCACAAACCTGCAGAGTTATAAATGATAACTCTCGTCCACAAATATATTGAGGGAAGGCAACGAAGAGGATCTGAAAGCAAGGCAGAATTGCAGGAAACAGATTTCAGGAGGTCGATTCGAATCGCCTTTAAAGCACATGAAAAGCGGCAAAACGTCGACAATGATGCCCTTGGCCAAAAAGGGCGTATGCGTTTTTTCCTGAATATATTCAGGAAAAAACGCATACGCCCTTTTTGGCCAACCAAGCAACCTGGAAAGGCAAATCAGCGCTACAAAGAATTCTCGCTTCCCATCGGTCAAAAGGGCCATGCGGAAAAAGTGTCAAAACCAGAAATGCAGGACAGGCCATGGAGAAATGGGAGCCTTGCTACGCTGATGGGCGGGATGTAAATTGCCAACAGCCACTATGGAGAAGTGTACGGTGTGTCCTGAAACATCGAAAAAACACAGCTTAGAGCGCATAGGGCACTTCCACTCATGGGCGTATAAATGGGGAAAACTAAAAATCAGGAAGACACAGGCACCCCAAAGTTTAGGGCTGCTCTGTTGACAAGAACCTCCACTTCGTGACACCTCAAATATCCCAGGAAAGAGAAAAATGGATAAAGAAGTGGTGGTCCTTATGTACAATGGAATATCACTCAGCCATGAAATCAATGTCATAAGGCTAGTAGCAGCATGATGAGTGGCTTTAGCTACGACGATTCTAAGTGAAATAAGTCACACAGAAAAAGACACTTATCATAAGCTATCATTTATAGAGGGAATGTAAAAACCGCTACACTTGAACTGAATTACAAAACAGAATAGAGTCACACGTTGAGAAAACACACTATGGCTGCTTAACGGGAAAGGTGGGGTGGGGTGATGCATAAAACAAGGGTTTCAAATGAGCTCAGATACCGTTCCATAAACCCAATATGTCATAGAAAGACCTACTCCTTGCTCAGTGAACTGGACTCAACACCCCCTATTCACCGCTCAAGAATATATCTGACTAGTAAGAATCTTAAAACCTATGTATTGATATCTCTCTGGAAGTGAGTCAAGTGGGTGTAAAGCGGCAGAAACACAGCCGTGAAAAGCGGCTAAACCCCATTATAAAAATAAATTACTTTTAAAAACCCGTGAAACAAAGACAGTGAAAGAGAGAGAAATTCTTACAAAATTCGTTCAGGGGCTGTGATGCAACCTGGATTGACCATATCTAGACCCACAGCTGGAGGAGACATAAGGGTGGACACTCTCGGGGCTGAGAGGTTTGGTGAGGTTGGGGGAGCAAACGCAGAGCCTTTAAAGTAATACTGCCTGTTACCCATCCCATGGGTCCCAAATCTCCAGGTTCAAGGGCATCTTCCTACCTCGAAACCATGCATGAGAAACCCAGAAGGTGGTACACCGTGTGATAGGGAAAGGTTTCTAACACGCACCTCATTTCTCATCTCCTTGTGCTCGGGTTCGCCATTCCAGCCGCTTTACTGGCAATCTCCCTCCTTGGAGAATCAGCACCTTTAACCTCCCGTTCCGTACAGCTTGCAATTTGTCCTGAGGATGAACGGGAAGAGGGGGAGCCAATGAGAGACTAGCTCTAGGTGTTGGGACAGGCACAGGTCACTCTATTTTCTCATCAGGAAGAAGAATTAACCACAGGCTCAGCCTGCCGCCCGGAACCAGAATAGGGCCTGAGGCAATCCTGCGCTTTTGCGGCCAGCTCCCAAAAAAGCGAGTTGAAAAATGGAGCTCAGGGGCACTGCAATTCACAAACCTGCAGAGTTATAAATGATAACTCTCGTCCACAAATATATTGAGGGAAGGCAACGAAGAGGATTTGAAAGCAAGGCAGAATTGCAGGAAACAGATTTCAGGAGGTCGATTCGAATCGCCTTTAAAGCACATGAAAAGCGGCAAAACGTCGACAATGATGCCCTTGGCCAAAAAGGGCGTATGCGTTTTTTCCTGAATATATTCAGGAAAAAACGCATACGCCCTTTTTGGCCAACCAAGCAACCTGGAAAGGCAAATCAGCGCTACAAAGAAGTCTCGCTTCCCATCGGTCAAAAGGGCCATGTGGAAAAAACTGTCAAAACCAGAAATGCAGGACAGGCCATGGAGAAATGGGAGCCCTGCTGCGCTGATGGGCGGGATGTAAATTGCCAAGAGCCACTCTGGAGAACTGTACGGTGTGTCCTGAAACATCGAAAAAACACAGCTTAGAGCGCATAGGGCACTTCCACTCATGGGCATATAAATTGGGAAAACTAAAAATCAGCAAGACACAGGCACCCCAAAGTTTAGGGCTGCTCTGTTGACAAGAACCTCCACTTCATGACACCTCAAATATCCCAGGAAAGAGAAAAATGGATAAAGAAGTGGTGGTCCTTATGTACAATGGAATATCACTCAGCCATGACATCAATGTCATAAGGCTAGTAGCAGCATGATGAGTGGCTTTAGCTACGACGGTTCTAAGTGAAATAAGTCACACAGAAAAAGACACTTATCATAAGCTATCACTTATAGAGGGAATGTAAAAACCGCTACACTTGGACTGAATTACAAAACAGAACAGAGTCACAAGTTTACAAAACACACTATGGCTGCTTAACGGGAAAGGTGGGGTGGGGTGATGCATAAAACAAGGGTTTCAAATGAGCTCAGATACCGTTCCATAAACCCAATATGTCATAGAAAGACCTACTCCTTGCTCAGTGAACTGGACTCAACACCCCCTATTCACCGCACAAGAATATATCTGACTAGTAAGAATCTTAAAACCTATGTATTGATATCTCTCTGGAAGTGAGTCAAGTGGGTGTAAAGCGGCAGAAACACAGCCGTGAAAAGCAGCTAAACCCCATTATAAAAATAAATTACTTTTAAAAACCCGTGAAACAAAGACAGTGAAAGAGAGAGAAATTCTTACAAAATTCGTTCAGGGGCTGTGATGCAACCTGGATTGACCATATCTAGACCCACAGCTGGATGAGACATAAGGGTGGACACTCTCGGGGCTGAGAGGTTTGGTGAGGTTGGGGGAGCAAACGCAGAGCCTTTAAAGTAATACTGCCTGTTACCCATCCCATGGGTCCCAAATCTCCAGGTTCAAGGGCATCTTCCTACCTCGAAAACATGCATGAGAAACCCAGAAGGTGGTACACCGTGTGATCGGGAAAGGTTTCTAAAACGCACCTCATTTCTCATCTCCTTGTGCTCGGGTTCGCCATTCCAGCCGCTTTACTAGCAATCTCCCTCCTTGGAGAATCAGCACCTGTAACCTCCCGTTCCGTACAGCTTGCAATTTGTCCTGAGGATGAACGGGAAGAGGGGGAGCCAATGAGAGACTAGCTCTAGGTGTTGGGACAGGCACAGGTCACTCTATTTTCCCATCAGGAAGAAGAATTAACCACAGGCTCAGCCTGCCGCCCGGAAGCAGAATAGGGCCTGAGGCAATCCTGCGCTTTTGCGGCCAGCTCCCAAAAAAGCGAGTTGAAAAATGGAGCTCAGGGGCACTGCAATTCACAAACCTGCAGAGTTATAAATGATAACTCTCGTCCACAAATATATTGAGGGAAGGCAACGAAGAGGATTTGAAAGCAAGGCAGAATTGCAGGAAACAGATTTCAGGAGGTCGATTCGAATCGCCTTTAAAGCACATGAAAAGCGGCAAAACGTCGACAATGATGCCCTTGGCCAAAAAGGGCGTATGCGTTTTTTCCTGAATATATTCAGGAAAAAACGCATACGCCCTTTTTGGCCAACCAAGCAACCTGGAAAGGCAAATCAGCGCTACAAAGAATTCTCGCTTCCCATCGGTCAAAAGGGCCATGCGGAAAAAGTGTCAAAACCAGACATGCAGGACAGGACATGGAGAAATGGGAGCCTTGCTACGCTGATGGGCGGGATGTAAATTGCCAACAGCCACTCTGGAGAAGTGTACGGTGTGTCCTGAAACATCGCAAAAACACAGCTTACACCGCATAGGGCACTTCCACTCATGGGCGTATAAATTGGGAAAACAAAAAATCAGCAAGACACAGGCACCCCAAAGTTTAGGGCTGCTCTGTTGACAAGAACCTCCACTTCATGACACCTCAAATATCCCAGGAAAGAGAAAAATGGATAAAGAAGTGGTGGTCCTTATGTACAATGGAATATCACTCAGCCATGAAATCAATGTCATAAGGCTAGTAGCAGCATGATGAGTGGCTTTAGCTACGACGATTCTAAGTGAAATAAGTCACACAGAAAAAGACACTTATCATAACCTATCACTTATAGAGGGAATGTAAAAACCGCTACACTTGGACTGAATTACAAAACAGAACAGAGTCACACGTTTACGAAACACACTATGGCTGCTTAACGGGAAAGGTGGGGTGGGGTGATGCATAAAACAAGGGTTTCAAATGAGCTCAGATACCGTTCCATAAACCCAATATGTAATAGAAAGACCTACTCCTTGCTCAGTGAACTGGACTCAACACCCCCTACTCACCGCACAAGAATATATCTGACTAGTAAGAATCTTAAAACCTATGTATTGATATCTCTCTGGAAGTGAGTCAAGTGGCTGTAAAGCGGCAGAAACACAGCCGTGAAAAGCAGCTAAACCCCATTATAAAAATAAATTACTTTTAAAAACCCGTGAAACAAAGACAGTCAAAGAGAGAGAAATTCTTACAAAATTCGTTCAGGGGCTGTGATGCAACCTGGATTGACCATATCTAGACCCACAGCTGGATGAGACATAAGGGTGGACACTCTCGGGGCTGAGAGGTTTGGTGAGGTTGGGGGAGCAAACGCAGAGCCTTTAAAGTAATACTGCCTGTTACCCATCCCATGGGTCCCAAATCTCCAGGTTCAAGGGCATCTTCCTACCTCGAAAACATGCATGAGAAACCCAGAAGGTGGTACACCGTGTGATCGGGAAAGGTTTCTAAAACGCACCTCATTTCTCATCTCCTTGTGCTCGGGTTCGCCATTCCAGCCGCTTTACTAGCAATCTCCCTCCTTGGAGAATCAGCACCTGTAACCTCCCGTTCCGTACAGCTTGCAATTTGTCCTGAGGATGAACGGGAAGAGGGGGAGCCAATGAGAGACTAGCTCTAGGTGTTGGGACAGGCACAGGTCACTCTATTTTCCCATCAGGAAGAAGAATTAACCACAGGCTCAGCCTGCCGCCCGGAAGCAGAATAGGGCCTGAGGCAATCCTGCGCTTTTGCGGCCAGCTCCCAAAAAAGCGAGTTGAAAAATGGAGCTCAGGGGCACTGCAATTCACAAACCTGCAGAGTTATAAATGATAACTCTCGTCCACAAATATATTGAGGGAAGGCAACGAAGAGGATCTGAAAGCAAGGCAGAATTGCAGGAAACAGATTTCAGGAGGTCGATTCGAATCGCCTTTAAAGCACATGAAAAGCGGCAAAACGTCGACAATGATGCCCTTGGCCAAAAAGGGCGTATGCGTTTTTTCCTGAATATATTCAGGAAAAAACGCATACGCCCTTTTTGGCCAACCAAGCAACCTGGAAAGGCAAATCAGCGCTACAAAGAAGTCTCGCTTCCCATCGGTCAAAAGGGCCATGCGGAAAAAGTGTCAAAACCAGAAATGCAGGACAGGCCATGGAGAAATGGGAGCCTTGCTACGCTGATGGGCGGGATGTAAATTACCAACAGCCACTCTGGAGAAGTGTACGGTGTGTCCTGAAACATCGAAAAAACACAGCTTAGAGCGCATAGGGCACTTCCACTCATGGGCGTATAAATTGGGAAAACTAAAAATCAGCAAGACACAGGCACCCCAAAGTTTAGGGCTGCTCTGTTGACAAGAACCTCCACTTCATGACACCTCAAATATCCCAGGAAAGAGAAAAATGGATAAAGAAGTGGTGGTCCTTATGTACAATGGAATATCACTCAGCCATGAAATCAATGTCATAAGGCTAGTAGCAGCATGATGAGTGGCTTTAGCTACGACGATTCTAAGTGAAATAAGTCACACAGAAAAAGACACTTATCATAAGCTATCACTTATAGAGGGAATGTAAAAACCGCTACACTTGAACTGAATTACAAAACAGAACAGAGTCACAAGTTTACAAAACACACTATGGCTGCTTAACGGGAAAGGTGGGGTGGGGTGATGCATAAAACAAGGGTTTCAAATGAGCTCAGATACCGTTCCATAAACCCAATATGTAATAGAAAGACCTACTCCTTGCTCAGTGAACTGGACTCCACACCCCCTATTCACCGCACAAGAATATATCTGACTAGTAAGAATCTTAAAACCTATGTATTGATATCTCTCTGGAAGTGAGTCAAGTGGGTGTAAAGCGGCAGAAACACAGCCGTGAAAAGCAGCTAAACCCCATTATAAAAATAAATTACTTTTAAAAACCCGTGAAACACAGACAGTGAAAGAGAGAGAAATTCTTACAAAATTCGTTCAGGGGCTGTGATGCAACCTGGATTGACCATATCTAGACCCACAGCTGGATGAGACATAAGGGTGGACACTCTCGGGGCTGAGAGGTTTGGTGAGGTTGGGGGAGCAAACGCAGAGCCTTTAAAGTAATACTGCCTGTTACCCATCCCATGGGTCCCAAATCTCCAGGTTCAAGGGCATCTTCCTACCTCGAAAACATGCATGAGAAACCCAGAAGGTGGTACACCGTGTGATCGGGAAAGGTTTCTAAAACGCACCTCATTTCTCATCTCCTTGTGCTCGGGTTCGCCATTCCAGCCGCTTTACTAGCAATCTCCCTCCTTGGAGAATCAGCACCTGTAACCTCCCGTTCCGTACAGCTTGCAATTTGTCCTGAGGATGAACGGGAAGAGGGGGAGCCAATGAGAGACTAGCTCTAGGTGTTGGGACAGGCACAGGTCACTCTATTTTCCCATCAGGAAGAAGAATTAACCACAGGCTCAGCCTGCCGCCCGGAAGCAGAATAGGGCCTGAGGCAATCCTGCGCTTTTGCGGCCAGCTCCCAAAAAAGCGAGTTGAAAAATGGAGCTCAGGGGCACTGCAATTCACAAACCTGCAGAGTTATAAATGATAACTCTCGTCCACAAATATATTGAGGGAAGGCAACGAAGAGGATCTGAAAGCAAGGCAGAATTGCAGGAAACAGATTTCAGGAGGTCGATTCCAATCGCCTTTAAAGCACATGAAAAGCGGCAAAACGTCGACAATGATGCCCTTGGCCAAAAAGGGCGTATGCGTTTTTTCCTGAATATATTCAGGAAAAAACGCATACGCCCTTTTTGGCCAACCAAGCAACCTGGAAAGGCAAATCAGCGCTACAAAGAAGTCTCGCTTCCCATCGGTCAAAAGGGCCATGCGGAAAAAAGTGTCAAAACCAGAAATGCAGGACAGGCCATGGAGAAATGGGAGCCTTGCTACGCTGATGGGCGGGATGTAAATTGCCAACAGCCACTATGGAGGAGTGTACGGTGTGTCCTGAAACATCGAAAAAACACAGCTTACACCGCATAGGGCACTTCCACTCATGGGCGTATAAATTGGGAAAACTAAAAATCAGCAAGACACAGGCACCCCAAAGTTTAGGGCTGCTCTGTTGACAAGAACCTCCACTTCATGACACCTCAAATATCCCAGGAAAGAGAAAAATGGATAAAGAAGTGGTGGTCCTTATGTACAATGGAATATCACTCAGCCATGAAATCAATGTCATAAGGCTAGTAGCAGCATGATGAGTGGTTTTAGCTACGACGATTCTAAGTGAAATAAGTCACACAGAAAAAGACACTTATCATAAGCTATCACTTATAGAGGGAATGTAAAAACCGCTACACTTGAACTGAATTACAAAACAGAACAGAGTCACAAGTTTACAAAACACACTATGGCTGCTTAACGGGAAAGGTGGGGTGGGGTGATGCATAAAACAAGGGTTTCAAATGAGCTCAGATACCGTTCCATAAACACAATATGTAATAGAAAGACCTACTCCTTGCTCAGTGAATTGGACTCAACACCCCCTATTCACCGCACAAGAATATATCTGACTAGTAAGAATCTTAAAACCTATATATTGATATCTCTCTGGAAGTGAGTCAAGTGGGTGTAAAACGGCAGAAACACAGCCGTGAAAAGCGGCTAAACCCCATTATAAAAATAAATTACTTTTAAAAACCCGTGAAACAAAGACAGTGAAAGAGAGAGAAATTCTTACAAAATTCGTTCAGGGGCTGTGATGCAACCTGGATTGACCATATCTAGACCCACAGCTGGATGAGACATAAGGGTGGACACTCTCGGGGCTGAGAGGTTTGGTGAGGTTGGGGGAGCAAACGCAGAGCCTTTAAAGTAATACTGCCTGTTACCCATCCCATGGGTCCCAAATCTCCAGGTTCAAGGGCATCTTCCTACCTCGAAAACATGCATGAGAAACCCAGAAGGTGGTACACCGTGTGATCGGGAAAGGTTTCTAAAACGCACCTCATTTCTCATCTCCTTGTGCTCGGGTTCGCGATTCCAGCCGCTTTACTAGCAATCTCCCTCCTTGGAGAATCAGCACCTGTAACCTCCCGTTCCGTACAGCTTGCAATTTGTCCTGAGGATGAACGGGAAGAGGGGGAGCCAATGAGAGACTAGCTCTAGGTGTTGGGACAGGCACAGGTCACTCTATTTTCGCATCAGGAAGAAGAATTAACCACAGGCTCAGCCTGCCGCCCGGAAGCAGAATAGGGCCTGAGGCAATCCTGCGCTTTTGCGGCCAGCTCCCAAAAAAGCGAGTTGAAAAATGGAGCTCAGGGGCACTGCAATTCACAAACCTGCAGAGTTATAAATGATAACTCTCGTCCACAAATATATTGAGGGAAGGCAACGAAGAGGATCTGAAAGCAAGGCAGAATTGCAGGAAACAGATTTCAGGAGGTCGATTCGAATCGCCTTTAAAGCACATGAAAAGCGGCAAAACGTCGACAATGATGCCCTTGGCCAAAAAGGGCGTATGCGTTTTTTCCTGAATATATTCAGGAAAAAACGCATACGCCCTTTTTGGCCAACCAAGCAACCTGGAAAGGCAAATCAGCGCTACAAAGAAGTCTCGCTTCCCATCGGTCAAAAGGGCCATGCGGAAAAAGTGTCAAAACCAGAAATGCAGGACAGGCCATGGAGAAATGGGAGCCTTGCTACGCTGATGGGCGGGATGTAAATTACCAACAGCCACTCTGGAGAAGTGTACGGTGTGTCCTGAAACATCGAAAAAACACAGCTTAGAGCGCATAGGGCACTTCCACTCATGGGCGTATAAATTGGGAAAACTAAAAATCAGCAAGACACAGGCACCCCAAAGTTTAGGGCTGCTCTGTTGACAAGAACCTCCACTTCATGACACCTCAAATATCCCAGGAAAGAGAAAAATGGATAAAGAAGTGGTGGTCCTTATGTACAATGGAATATCACTCAGCCATGAAATCAATGTCATAAGGCTAGTAGCAGCATGATGAGTGGCTTTAGCTACGACGATTCTAAGTGAAATAAGTCACACAGAAAAAGACACTTATCATAAGCTATCACTTATAGAGGGAATGTAAAAACCGCTACACTTGAACTGAATTACAAAACAGAACAGAGTCACAAGTTTACAAAACACACTATGGCTGCTTAACGGGAAAGGTGGGGTGGGGTGATGCATAAAACAAGGGTTTCAAATGAGCTCAGATACCGTTCCATAAACCCAATATGTAATAGAAAGACCTACTCCTTGCTCAGTGAACTGGACTCCACACCCCCTATTCACCGCACAAGAATATATCTGACTAGTAAGAATCTTAAAACCTATGTATTGATATCTCTCTGGAAGTGAGTCAAGTGGGTGTAAAGCGGCAGAAACACAGCCGTGAAAAGCAGCTAAACCCCATTATAAAAATAAATTACTTTTAAAAACCCGTGAAACACAGACAGTGAAAGAGAGAGAAATTCTTACAAAATTCGTTCAGGGGCTGTGATGCAACCTGGATTGACCATATCTAGACCCACAGCTGGATGAGACATAAGGGTGGACACTCTCGGGGCTGAGAGGTTTGGTGAGGTTGGGGGAGCAAACGCAGAGCCTTTAAAGTAATACTGCCTGTTACCCATCCCATGGGTCCCAAATCTCCAGGTTCAAGGGCATCTTCCTACCTCGAAAACATGCATGAGAAACCCAGAAGGTGGTACACCGTGTGATCGGGAAAGGTTTCTAAAACGCACCTCATTTCTCATCTCCTTGTGCTCGGGTTCGCCATTCCAGCCGCTTTACTAGCAATCTCCCTCCTTGGAGAATCAGCACCTGTAACCTCCCGTTCCGTACAGCTTGCAATTTGTCCTGAGGATGAACGGGAAGAGGGGGAGCCAATGAGAGACTAGCTCTAGGTGTTGGGACAGGCACAGGTCACTCTATTTTCCCATCAGGAAGAAGAATTAACCACAGGCTCAGCCTGCCGCCCGGAAGCAGAATAGGGCCTGAGGCAATCCTGCGCTTTTGCGGCCAGCTCCCAAAAAAGCGAGTTGAAAAATGGAGCTCAGGGGCACTGCAATTCACAAACCTGCAGAGTTATAAATGATAACTCTCGTCCACAAATATATTGAGGGAAGGCAACGAAGAGGATCTGAAAGCAAGGCAGAATTGCAGGAAACAGATTTCAGGAGGTCGATTCGAATCGCCTTTAAAGCACATGAAAAGCGGCAAAACGTCGACAATGATGCCCTTGGCCAAAAAGGGCGTATGCGTTTTTTCCTGAATATATTCAGGAAAAAACGCATACGCCCTTTTTGGCCAACCAAGCAACCTGGAAAGGCAAATCAGCGCTACAAAGAAGTCTCGCTTCCCATCGGTCAAAAGGGCCATGCGGAAAAAGTGTCAAAACCAGAAATGCAGGACAGGCCATGGAGAAATGGGAGCCTTGCTACGCTGATGGGCGGGATGTAAATTGCCAACAGCCACTATGGAGGAGTGTACGGTGTGTCCTGAAACATCGAAAAAACACAGCTTACACCGCATAGGGCACTTCCACTCATGGGCGTATAAATTGGGAAAACTAAAAATCAGCAAGACACAGGCACCCCAAAGTTTAGGGCTGCTCTGTTGACAAGAACCTCCACTTCATGACACCTCAAATATCCCAGGAAAGAGAAAAATGGATAAAGAAGTGGTGGTCCTTATGTACAATGGAATATCACTCAGCCATGAAATCAATGTCATAAGGCTAGTAGCAGCATGATGAGTGGCTTTAGCTACGACGATTCTAAGTGAAATAAGTCACACAGAAAAAGACACTTATCATAAGCTATCACTTATAGAGGGAATGTAAAAACCGCTACACTTGAACTGAATTACAAAACAGAACAGAGTCACAAGTTTACAAAACACACTATGGCTGCTTAACGGGAAAGGTGGGGTGGGGTGATGCATAAAACAAGGGTTTCAAATGAGCTCAGATACCGTTCCATAAACCCAATATGTAATAGAAAGACCTACTCCTTGCTCAGTGAACTGGACTCCACACCCCCTATTCACCGCACAAGAATATATCTGACTAGTAAGAATCTTAAAACCTATGTATTGATATCTCTCTGGAAGTGAGTCAAGTGGGTGTAAAGCGGCAGAAACACAGCCGTGAAAAGCAGCTAAACCCCATTATAAAAATAAATTACTTTTAAAAACCCGTGAAACACAGACAGTGAAAGAGAGAGAAATTCTTACAAAATTCGTTCAGGGGCTGTGATGCAACCTGGATTGACCATATCTAGACCCACAGCTGGATGAGACATAAGGGTGGACACTCTCGGGGCTGAGAGGTTTGGTGAGGTTGGGGGAGCAAACGCAGAGCCTTTAAAGTAATACTGCCTGTTACCCATCCCATGGGTCCCAAATCTCCAGGTTCAAGGGCATCTTCCTACCTCGAAAACATGCATGAGAAACCCAGAAGGTGGTACACCGTGTGATCGGGAAAGGTTTCTAAAACGCACCTCATTTCTCATCTCCTTGTGCTCGGGTTCGCCATTCCAGCCGCTTTACTAGCAATCTCCCTCCTTGGAGAATCAGCACCTGTAACCTCCCGTTCCGTACAGCTTGCAATTTGTCCTGAGGATGAACGGGAAGAGGGGGAGCCAATGAGAGACTAGCTCTAGGTGTTGGGACAGGCACAGGTCACTCTATTTTCCCATCAGGAAGAAGAATTAACCACAGGCTCAGCCTGCCGCCCGGAAGCAGAATAGGGCCTGAGGCAATCCTGCGCTTTTGCGGCCAGCTCCCAAAAAAGCGAGTTGAAAAATGGAGCTCAGGGGCACTGCAATTCACAAACCTGCAGAGTTATAAATGATAACTCTCGTCCACAAATATATTGAGGGAAGGCAACGAAGAGGATCTGAAAGCAAGGCAGAATTGCAGGAAACAGATTTCAGGAGGTCGATTCCAATCGCCTTTAAAGCACATGAAAAGCGGCAAAACGTCGACAATGATGCCCTTGGCCAAAAAGGGCGTATGCGTTTTTTCCTGAATATATTCAGGAAAAAACGCATACGCCCTTTTTGGCCAACCAAGCAACCTGGAAAGGCAAATCAGCGCTACAAAGAAGTCTCGCTTCCCATCGGTCAAAAGGGCCATGCGGAAAAAAGTGTCAAAACCAGAAATGCAGGACAGGCCATGGAGAAATGGGAGCCTTGCTACGCTGATGGGCGGGATGTAAATTGCCAACAGCCACTATGGAGGAGTGTACGGTGTGTCCTGAAACATCGAAAAAACACAGCTTACACCGCATAGGGCACTTCCACTCATGGGCGTATAAATTGGGAAAACTAAAAATCAGCAAGACACAGGCACCCCAAAGTTTAGGGCTGCTCTGTTGACAAGAACCTCCACTTCATGACACCTCAAATATCCCAGGAAAGAGAAAAATGGATAAAGAAGTGGTGGTCCTTATGTACAATGGAATATCACTCAGCCATGAAATCAATGTCATAAGGCTAGTAGCAGCATGATGAGTGGTTTTAGCTACGACGATTCTAAGTGAAATAAGTCACACAGAAAAAGACACTTATCATAAGCTATCACTTATAGAGGGAATGTAAAAACCGCTACACTTGAACTGAATTACAAAACAGAACAGAGTCACAAGTTTACAAAACACACTATGGCTGCTTAACGGGAAAGGTGGGGTGGGGTGATGCATAAAACAAGGGTTTCAAATGAGCTCAGATACCGTTCCATAAACACAATATGTAATAGAAAGACCTACTCCTTGCTCAGTGAATTGGACTCAACACCCCCTATTCACCGCACAAGAATATATCTGACTAGTAAGAATCTTAAAACCTATATATTGATATCTCTCTGGAAGTGAGTCAAGTGGGTGTAAAACGGCAGAAACACAGCCGTGAAAAGCGGCTAAACCCCATTATAAAAATAAATTACTTTTAAAAACCCGTGAAACAAAGACAGTGAAAGAGAGAGAAATTCTTACAAAATTCGTTCAGGGGCTGTGATGCAACCTGGATTGACCATATCTAGACCCACAGCTGGATGAGACATAAGGGTGGACACTCTCGGGGCTGAGAGGTTTGGTGAGGTTGGGGGAGCAAACGCAGAGCCTTTAAAGTAATACTGCCTGTTACCCATCCCATGGGTCCCAAATCTCCAGGTTCAAGGGCATCTTCCTACCTCGAAAACATGCATGAGAAACCCAGAAGGTGGTACACCGTGTGATCGGGAAAGGTTTCTAAAACGCACCTCATTTCTCATCTCCTTGTGCTCGGGTTCGCGATTCCAGCCGCTTTACTAGCAATCTCCCTCCTTGGAGAATCAGCACCTGTAACCTCCCGTTCCGTACAGCTTGCAATTTGTCCTGAGGATGAACGGGAAGAGGGGGAGCCAATGAGAGACTAGCTCTAGGTGTTGGGACAGGCACAGGTCACTCTATTTTCCCATCAGGAAGAAGAATTAACCACAGGCTCAGCCTGCAGCCCGGAAGCAGAATAGGGCCTGAGGCAATCCTGCGCTTTTGCGGCCAGCTCCCAAAAAAGCGAGTTGAAAAATGGAGCTCAGGGGCACTGCAATTCACAAACCTGCAGAGTTATAAATGATAACTCTCGTCCACAAATATATTGAGGGAAGGCAACGAAGAGGATCTGAAAGCAAGGCAGAATTGCAGGAAACAGATTTCAGGAGGTCGATTCGAATCGCCTTTAAAGCACATGAAAAGCGGCAAAACGTCGACAATGATGCCCTTGGCCAAAAAGGGCGTATGCGTTTTTTCCTGAATATATTCAGGAAAAAACGCATACGCCCTTTTTGGCCAACCAAGCAACCTGGAAAGGCAAATCAGCGCTACAAAGAAGTCTCGCTTCCCATCGGTCAAAAGGGCCATGCGGAAAAAAGTGTCAAAACCAGAAATGCAGGACAGGCCATGGAGAAATGGGAGCCTTGCTACGCTGATGGGCGGGATGTAAATTGCCAACAGCCACTCTGGAGAAGTGTACGGTGTGTCCTGAAACATCGAAAAAACACAGCTTAGAGCGCATAGGGCACTTCCACTCATGGGCGTATAAATTGGGAAAACTAAAAATCAGCAAGACACAGGCACCCCAAAGTTTAGGGCTGCTCTGTTGACAAGAACCTCCACTTCATGACACCTCAAATATCCCAGGAAAGAGAAAAATGGATAAAGAAGTGGTGGTCCTTATGTACAATGGAATATCACTCAGCCATGAAATCAATGTCATAAGGCTAGTAGCAGCATGATGAGTGGCTTTAGCTACGACGATTCTAAGTGAAATAAGTCACACAGAAAAAGACACTTATCATAAGCTATCACTTATAGAGGGAATGTAAAAACCGCTACACTTGAACTGAATTACAAAACAGAACAGAGTCACAAGTTTACAAAACACACTATGGCTGCTTAACGGGAAAGGTGGGGTGGGGTGATGCATAAAACAAGGGTTTCAAATGAGCTCAGATACCGTTCCATAAACCCAATATGTAATAGAAAGACCTACTCCTTGCTCAGTGAACTGGACTCCACACCCCCTATTCACCGCACAAGAATATATCTGACTAGTAAGAATCTTAAAACCTATGTATTGATATCTCTCTGGAAGTGAGTCAAGTGGGTGTAAAGCGGCAGAAACACAGCCGTGAAAAGCAGCTAAACCCCATTATAAAAATAAATTACTTTTAAAAACCCGTGAAACACAGACAGTGAAAGAGAGAGAAATTCTTACAAAATTCGTTCAGGGGCTGTGATGCAACCTGGATTGACCATATCTAGACCCACAGCTGGATGAGACATAAGGGTGGACACTCTCGGGGCTGAGAGGTTTGGTGAGGTTGGGGGAGCAAACGCAGAGCCTTTAAAGTAATACTGCCTGTTACCCATCCCATGGGTCCCAAATCTCCAGGTTCAAGGGCATCTTCCTACCTCGAAAACATGCATGAGAAACCCAGAAGGTGGTACACCGTGTGATCGGGAAAGGTTTCTAAAACGCACCTCATTTCTCATCTCCTTGTGCTCGGGTTCGCCATTCCAGCCGCTTTACTAGCAATCTCCCTCCTTGGAGAATCAGCACCTGTAACCTCCCGTTCCGTACAGCTTGCAATTTGTCCTGAGGATGAACGGGAAGAGGGGGAGCCAATGAGAGACTAGCTCTAGGTGTTGGGACAGGCACAGGTCACTCTATTTTCCCATCAGGAAGAAGAATTAACCACAGGCTCAGCCTGCCGCCCGGAAGCAGAATAGGGCCTGAGGCAATCCTGCGCTTTTGCGGCCAGCTCCCAAAAAAGCGAGTTGAAAAATGGAGCTCAGGGGCACTGCAATTCACAAACCTGCAGAGTTATAAATGATAACTCTCGTCCACAAATATATTGAGGGAAGGCAACGAAGAGGATCTGAAAGCAAGGCAGAATTGCAGGAAACAGATTTCAGGAGGTCGATTCCAATCGCCTTTAAAGCACATGAAAAGCGGCAAAACGTCGACAATGATGCCCTTGGCCAAAAAGGGCGTATGCGTTTTTTCCTGAATATATTCAGGAAAAAACGCATACGCCCTTTTTGGCCAACCAAGCAACCTGGAAAGGCAAATCAGCGCTACAAAGAAGTCTCGCTTCCCATCGGTCAAAAGGGCCATGCGGAAAAAACTGTCAAAACCAGAAATGCAGGACAGGCCATGGAGAAATGGGAGCCTTGCTACCCTGATGGGCGGGATGTAAATTGCCAACAGCCACTCTGGAGAAGTGTACGGTGTGTCCTGAAACATCGAAAAAACACAGCTTAGAGCGCATAGGGCACTTCCACTCATGGGCGTATAAATTGGGAAAACTAAAAATCAGCAAGACACAGGCACCCCAAAGTTTAGGGCTGCTCTGTTGACAAGAACCTCCACTTCATGACACCTCAAATATCCCAGGAAAGAGAAAAATGGATAAAGAAGTGGTGGTCCTTATGTAGAATGGAATATCACTCAGCCATGAAATCAATGTCATAAGGCTAGTAGCAGCATGATGAGTGGCTTTAGCTACGACGATTCTAAGTGAAATAAGTCACACAGAAAAAGACACTTATCATAAGCTATCACTTATAGAGGGAATGTAAAAACCGCTACACTTGAACTGAATTACAAAACAGAACAGAGTCACACGTTTACAAAACACACTATGGCTGCTTAACGGGAAAGGTGGGGTGGGGTGATGCATAAAACAAGGGTTTCAAATGAGCTCAGATACCGTTCCATAAACCCAATATGTAATAGAAAGACCTACTCCTTGCTCAGTGAACTGGACTCCACACCCCCTATTCACCGCACAAGAATATATCTGACTAGTAAGAATCTTAAAACCTATGTATTGATATCTCTCTGGAAGTGAGTCAAGTGGCTGTAAAGCGGCAGAAACACAGCCGTGAAAAGCAGCTAAACCCCATTATAAAAATAAATTACTTTTAAAAACCCGTGAAACAAAGACAGTGAAAGAGAGAGAAATTCTTACAAAATTCGTTCAGGGGCTGTGATGCAACCTGGATTGACCATATCTAGACCCACAGCTGGAGGAGACATAAGGGTGGACACTCTCGGGGCTGAGAGGTTTGGTGAGGTTGGGGGAGCAAACGCAGAGCCTTTAAAGTAATACTGCCTGTTACCCATCCCATGGGTCCCAAATCTCCAGGTTCAAGGGCATCTTCCTACCTCGAAAACATGCATGAGAAACCCAGAAGGTGGTACACCGTGTGATCGGGAAAGGTTTCTAAAACGCACCTCATTTCTCATCTCCTTGTGCTCGGGTTCGCCATTCCAGCCGCTTTACTAGCAATCTCCCTCCTTGGAGAATCAGCACCTGTAACCTCCCGTTCCGTACAGCTTGCAATTTGTCCTGAGGATGAACGGGAAGAGGGGGAGCCAATGAGAGACTAGCTCTAGGTGTTGGGACAGGCACAGGTCACTCTATTTTCCCATCAGGAAGAAGAATTAACCACAGGCTCAGCCTGCCGCCGGGAAGCAGAATAGGGCCTGAGGCAATCCTGCGCTTTTGCGGCCAGCTCCCAAAAAAGCGAGTTGAAAAATGGAGCTCAGGGGCACTGCAATTCACAAACCTGCAGAGTTATAAATGATAACTCTCGTCCACAAATATATTGAGGGAAGGCAACGAAGAGGATCTGAAAGCAAGGCAGAATTGCAGGAAACAGATTTCAGGAGGTCGATTCGAATCGCCTTTAAAGCACATGAAAAGCGGCAAAACGTCGACAATGATGCCCTTGGCCAAAAAGGGCGTATGCGTTTTTTCCTGAATATATTCAGGAAAAAACGCATACGCCCTTTTTGGCCAACCAAGCAACCTGGAAAGGCAAATCAGCGCTACAAAGAAGTCTCGCTTCCCATCGGTCAAAAGGGCCATGCGGAAAAAACTGTCAAAACCAGAAATGCAGGACAGGCCATGGAGAAATGGGAGCCTTGCTACGCTGATGGGCGGGATGTAAATTGCCAACAGCCACTCTGGAGAAGTGTACGGTGTGTCCTGAAACATCGAAAAAACACAGCTTAGAGCGCATAGGGCACTTCCACTCATGGGCGTATAAATTGGGAAAACTAAAAATCAGCAAGACACAGGCACCCCAAAGTTTAGGGCTGCTCTGTTGACAAGAACCTCCACTTCATGACACCTCAAATATCCCAGGAAAGAGAAAAATGGATAAAGAAGTGGTGGTCCTTATGTACAATGGAATATCACTCAGCCATGAAATCAATGTCATAAGGCTAGTAGCAGCATGATGAGTGGCTTTAGCTACGACGATTCTAAGTGAAATAAGTCACACAGAAAAAGACACTTATCATAAGCTATCACTTATAGAGGGAATGTAAAAACCGCTACACTTGAACTGAATTACAAAACAGAACAGAGTCACAAGTTTACAAAACACACTATGGCTGCTTAACGGGAAAGGTGGGGTGGGGTGATGCATAAAACAAGGGTTTCAAATGAGCTCAGATACCGTTCCATAAACCCAATATGTAATAGAAAGACCTACTCCTTGCTCAGTGAACTGGACTCCACACCCCCTATTCACCGCACAAGAATATATCTGACTAGTAAGAATCTTAAAACCTATGTATTGATATCTCTCTGGAAGTGAGTCAAGTGGGTGTAAAGCGGCAGAAACACAGCCGTGAAAAGCAGCTAAACCCCATTATAAAAATAAATTACTTTTAAAAACCCGTGAAACACAGACAGTGAAAGAGAGAGAAATTCTTACAAAATTCGTTCAGGGGCTGTGATGCAACCTGGATTGACCATATCTAGACCCACAGCTGGATGAGACATAAGGGTGGACACTCTCGGGGCTGAGAGGTTTGGTGAGGTTGGGGGAGCAAACGCAGAGCCTTTAAAGTAATACTGCCTGTTACCCATCCCATGGGTCCCAAATCTCCAGGTTCAAGGGCATCTTCCTACCTCGAAAACATGCATGAGAAACCCAGAAGGTGGTACACCGTGTGATCGGGAAAGGTTTCTAAAACGCACCTCATTTCTCATCTCCTTGTGCTCGGGTTCGCCATTCCAGCCGCTTTACTAGCAATCTCCCTCCTTGGAGAATCAGCACCTGTAACCTCCCGTTCCGTACAGCTTGCAATTTGTCCTGAGGATGAACGGGAAGAGGGGGAGCCAATGAGAGACTAGCTCTAGGTGTTGGGACAGGCACAGGTCACTCTATTTTCGCATCAGGAAGAAGAATTAACCACAGGCTCAGCCTGCCGCCCGGAAGCAGAATAGGGCCTGAGGCAATCCTGCGCTTTTGCGGCCAGCTCCCAAAAAAGCGAGTTGAAAAATGGAGCTCAGGGGCACTGCAATTCACAAACCTGCAGAGTTATAAATGATAACTCTCGTCCACAAATATATTGAGGGTAGGCAACGAAGAGGATCTGAAAGCAAGGCAGAATTGCAGGAAACAGATTTCAGGAGGTCGATTCGAATCGCCTTTAAAGCACATGAAAAGCGGCAAAACGTCGACAATGATGCCCTTGGCCAAAAAGGGCGTATGCGTTTTTTCCTGAATATATTCAGGAAAAAACGCATACGCCCTTTTTGGCCAACCAAGCAACCTGGAAAGGCAAATCAGCGCTACAAAGAAGTCTCGCTTCCCATCGGTCAAAAGGGCCATGCGGAAAAAACTGTCAAAACCAGAAATGCAGGACAGGCCATGGAGAAATGGGAGCCTTGCTACGCTGATGGGCGGGATGTAAATTGCCAACAGCCACTCTGGAGAAGTGTACGGTGTGTCCTGAAACATCGAAAAAACACAGCTTAGAGCGCATAGGGCACTTCCACTCATGGGCGTATAAATTGGGAAAACTAAAAATCAGCAAGACACAGGCACCCCAAAGTTTAGGGCTGCTCTGTTGACAAGAACCTCCACTTCATGACACCTCAAATATCCCAGGAAAGAGAAAAATGGATAAAGAAGTGGTGGTCCTTATGTACAATGGAATATCACTCAGCCATGAAATCAATGTCATAAGGCTAGTAGCAGCATGATGAGTGGCTTTAGCTACGACGATTCTAAGTGAAATAAGTCACACAGAAAAAGACACTTATCATAAGCTATCACTTATAGAGGGAATGTAAAAACCGCTACACTTGAACTGAATTACAAAACAGAACAGAGTCACAAGTTTACAAAACACACTATGGCTGCTTAACGGGAAAGGTGGGGTGGGGTGATGCATAAAACAAGGGTTTCAAATGAGCTCAGATACCGTTCCATAAACCCAATATGTAATAGAAAGACCTACTCCTTGCTCAGTGAACTGGACTCCACACCCCCTATTCACCGCACAAGAATATATCTGACTAGTAAGAATCTTAAAACCTATGTATTGATATCTCTCTGGAAGTGAGTCAAGTGGGTGTAAAGCGGCAGAAACACAGCCGTGAAAAGCAGCTAAACCCCATTATAAAAATAAATTACTTTTAAAAACCCGTGAAACACAGACAGTGAAAGAGAGAGAAATTCTTACAAAATTCGTTCAGGGGCTGTGATGCAACCTGGATTGACCATATCTAGACCCACAGCTGGATGAGACATAAGGGTGGACACTCTCGGGGCTGAGAGGTTTGGTGAGGTTGGGGGAGCAAACGCAGAGCCTTTAAAGTAATACTGCCTGTTACCCATCCCATGGGTCCCAAATCTCCAGGTTCAAGGGCATCTTCCTACCTCGAAAACATGCATGAGAAACCCAGAAGGTGGTACACCGTGTGATCGGGAAAGGTTTCTAAAACGCACCTCATTTCTCATCTCCTTGTGCTCGGGTTCGCCATTCCAGCCGCTTTACTAGCAATCTCCCTCCTTGGAGAATCAGCACCTGTAACCTCCCGTTCCGTACAGCTTGCAATTTGTCCTGAGGATGAACGGGAAGAGGGGGAGCCAATGAGAGACTAGCTCTAGGTGTTGGGACAGGCACAGGTCACTCTATTTTCGCATCAGGAAGAAGAATTAACCACAGGCTCAGCCTGCCGCCCGGAAGCAGAATAGGGCCTGAGGCAATCCTGCGCTTTTGCGGCCAGCTCCCAAAAAAGCGAGTTGAAAAATGGAGCTCAGGGGCACTGCAATTCACAAACCTGCAGAGTTATAAATGATAACTCTCGTCCACAAATATATTGAGGGTAGGCAACGAAGAGGATCTGAAAGCAAGGCAGAATTGCAGGAAACAGATTTCAGGAGGTCGATTCGAATCGCCTTTAAAGCACATGAAAAGCGGCAAAACGTCGACAATGATGCCCTTGGCCAAAAAGGGCGTATGCGTTTTTTCCTGAATATAGTCAGGAAAAAACGCATACGCCCTTTTTGGCCAACCAAGCAACCTGGAAAGGCAAATCAGCGCTACAAAGAAGTCTCGCTTCCCATCGGTCAAAAGGGCCATGCGGAAAAAACTGTCAAAACCAGAAATGCAGGACAGGCCATGGAGAAATGGGAGCCTTGCTACGCTGATGGGCGGGATGTAAATTGCCAACAGCCACTATGGAGAAGTGTACGGTGTGTCCTGAAACATCGAAAAAACACAGCTTAGAGCGCATAGGGCACTTCCACTCATGGGCGTATAAATTGGGAAAACTAAAAATCAGCAAGACACAGGCACCCCAAAGTTTAGGGCTGCTCTTTTGACAAGAACCTCCACTTCATAACACCTCTAATATCCCAGGAAAGAGAAAAATGGATAAAGAAGTGGTGGTCCTTATGTACAATGGAATATCACTCAGCCATGAAATCAATGTCATAAGGCTAGTAGCAGCATGATGAGTGGCTTTAGCTACGACGATTCTAAGTGAAATAAGTCACACAGAAAAAGACACTTATCATAAGCTATCACTTATAGAGGGAATGTAAAAACCGCTACACTTGAACTGAATTACAAAACAGAACAGAGTCACAAGTTTACAAAACACACTATGGCTGCTTAACGGGAAAGGTGGGGTGGGGTGATGCATAAAACAAGGGTTTCAAATGAGCTCAGATACCGTTCCATAAACCCAATATGTAATAGAAAGACCTACTCCTTGCTCAGTGAACTGGACTCCACACCCCCTATTCACCGCACAAGAATATATCTGACTAGTAAGAATCTTAAAACCTATGTATTGATATCTCTCTGGAAGTGAGTCAAGTGGGTGTAAAGCGGCAGAAACACAGCCGTGAAAAGCAGCTAAACCCCATTATAAAAATAAATTACTTTTAAAAACCCGTGAAACACAGACAGTGAAAGAGAGAGAAATTCTTACAAAATTCGTTCAGGGGCTGTGATGCAACCTGGATTGACCATATCTAGACCCACAGCTGGATGAGACATAAGGGTGGACACTCTCGGGGCTGAGAGGTTTGGTGAGGTTGGGGGAGCAAACGCAGAGCCTTTAAAGTAATACTGCCTGTTACCCATCCCATGGGTCCCAAATCTCCAGGTTCAAGGGCATCTTCCTACCTCGAAAACATGCATGAGAAACCCAGAAGGTGGTACACCGTGTGATCGGGAAAGGTTTCTAAAACGCACCTCATTTCTCATCTCCTTGTGCTCGGGTTCGCCATTCCAGCCGCTTTACTAGCAATCTCCCTCCTTGGAGAATCAGCACCTGTAACCTCCCGTTCCGTACAGCTTGCAATTTGTCCTGAGGATGAACGGGAAGAGGGGGAGCCAATGAGAGACTAGCTCTAGGTGTTGGGACAGGCACAGGTCACTCTATTTTCCCATCAGGAAGAAGAATTAACCACAGGCTCAGCCTGCCGCCCGGAAGCAGAATAGGGCCTGAGGCAATCCTGCGCTTTTGCGGCCAGCTCCCAAAAAAGCGAGTTGAAAAATGGAGCTCAGGGGCACTGCAATTCACAAACCTGCAGAGTTATAAATGATAACTCTCGTCCACAAATATATTGAGGGAAGGCAACGAAGAGGATCTGAAAGCAAGGCAGAATTGCAGGAAACAGATTTCAGGAGGTCGATTCCAATCGCCTTTAAAGCACATGAAAAGCGGCAAAACGTCGACAATGATGCCCTTGGCCAAAAAGGGCGTATGCGTTTTTTCCTGAATATATTCAGGAAAAAACGCATACGCCCTTTTTGGCCAACCAAGCAACCTGGAAAGGCAAATCAGCGCTACAAAGAAGTCTCGCTTCCCATCGGTCAAAAGGGCCATGCGGAAAAAAGTGTCAAAACCAGAAATGCAGGACAGGCCATGGAGAAATGGGAGCCTTGCTACGCTGATGGGCGGGATGTAAATTGCCAACAGCCACTATGGAGGAGTGTACGGTGTGTCCTGAAACATCGAAAAAACACAGCTTACACCGCATAGGGCACTTCCACTCATGGGCGTATAAATTGGGAAAACTAAAAATCAGCAAGACACAGGCACCCCAAAGTTTAGGGCTGCTCTGTTGACAAGAACCTCCACTTCATGACACCTCAAATATCCCAGGAAAGAGAAAAATGGATAAAGAAGTGGTGGTCCTTATGTACAATGGAATATCACTCAGCCATGAAATCAATGTCATAAGGCTAGTAGCAGCATGATGAGTGGTTTTAGCTACGACGATTCTAAGTGAAATAAGTCACACAGAAAAAGACACTTATCATAAGCTATCACTTATAGAGGGAATGTAAAAACCGCTACACTTGAACTGAATTACAAAACAGAACAGAGTCACAAGTTTACAAAACACACTATGGCTGCTTAACGGGAAAGGTGGGGTGGGGTGATGCATAAAACAAGGGTTTCAAATGAGCTCAGATACCGTTCCATAAACACAATATGTAATAGAAAGACCTACTCCTTGCTCAGTGAATTGGACTCAACACCCCCTATTCACCGCACAAGAATATATCTGACTAGTAAGAATCTTAAAACCTATATATTGATATCTCTCTGGAAGTGAGTCAAGTGGGTGTAAAACGGCAGAAACACAGCCGTGAAAAGCGGCTAAACCCCATTATAAAAATAAATTACTTTTAAAAACCCGTGAAACAAAGACAGTGAAAGAGAGAGAAATTCTTACAAAATTCGTTCAGGGGCTGTGATGCAACCTGGATTGACCATATCTAGACCCACAGCTGGATGAGACATAAGGGTGGACACTCTCGGGGCTGAGAGGTTTGGTGAGGTTGGGGGAGCAAACGCAGAGCCTTTAAAGTAATACTGCCTGTTACCCATCCCATGGGTCCCAAATCTCCAGGTTCAAGGGCATCTTCCTACCTCGAAAACATGCATGAGAAACCCAGAAGGTGGTACACCGTGTGATCGGGAAAGGTTTCTAAAACGCACCTCATTTCTCATCTCCTTGTGCTCGGGTTCGCGATTCCAGCCGCTTTACTAGCAATCTCCCTCCTTGGAGAATCAGCACCTGTAACCTCCCGTTCCGTACAGCTTGCAATTTGTCCTGAGGATGAACGGGAAGAGGGGGAGCCAATGAGAGACTAGCTCTAGGTGTTGGGACAGGCACAGGTCACTCTATTTTCGCATCAGGAAGAAGAATTAACCACAGGCTCAGCCTGCCGCCCGGAAGCAGAATAGGGCCTGAGGCAATCCTGCGCTTTTGCGGCCAGCTCCCAAAAAAGCGAGTTGAAAAATGGAGCTCAGGGGCACTGCAATTCACAAACCTGCAGAGTTATAAATGATAACTCTCGTCCACAAATATATTGAGGGAAGGCAACGAAGAGGATCTGAAAGCAAGGCAGAATTGCAGGAAACAGATTTCAGGAGGTCGATTCGAATCGCCTTTAAAGCACATGAAAAGCGGCAAAACGTCGACAATGATGCCCTTGGCCAAAAAGGGCGTATGCGTTTTTTCCTGAATATATTCAGGAAAAAACGCATACGCCCTTTTTGGCCAACCAAGCAACCTGGAAAGGCAAATCAGCGCTACAAAGAAGTCTCGCTTCCCATCGGTCAAAAGGGCCATGCGGAAAAAAGTGTCAAAACCAGAAATGCAGGACAGGCCATGGAGAAATGGGAGCCTTGCTACGCTGATGGGCGGGATGTAAATTGCCAACAGCCACTCTGGAGAAGTGTACGGTGTGTCCTGAAACATCGAAAAAACACAGCTTAGAGCGCATAGGGCACTTCCACTCATGGGCGTATAAATTGGGAAAACTAAAAATCAGCAAGACACAGGCACCCCAAAGTTTAGGGCTGCTCTGTTGACAAGAACCTCCACTTCATGACACCTCAAATATCCCAGGAAAGAGAAAAATGGATAAAGAAGTGGTGGTCCTTATGTACAATGGAATATCACTCAGCCATGAAATCAATGTCATAAGGCTAGTAGCAGCATGATGAGTGGCTTTAGCTACGACGATTCTAAGTGAAATAAGTCACACAGAAAAAGACACTTATCATAAGCTATCACTTATAGAGGGAATGTAAAAACCGCTACACTTGAACTGAATTACAAAACAGAACAGAGTCACAAGTTTACAAAACACACTATGGCTGCTTAACGGGAAAGGTGGGGTGGGGTGATGCATAAAACAAGGGTTTCAAATGAGCTCAGATACCGTTCCATAAACCCAATATGTAATAGAAAGACCTACTCCTTGCTCAGTGAACTGGACTCCACACCCCCTATTCACCGCACAAGAATATATCTGACTAGTAAGAATCTTAAAACCTATGTATTGATATCTCTCTGGAAGTGAGTCAAGTGGGTGTAAAGCGGCAGAAACACAGCCGTGAAAAGCAGCTAAACCCCATTATAAAAATAAATTACTTTTAAAAACCCGTGAAACACAGACAGTGAAAGAGAGAGAAATTCTTACAAAATTCGTTCAGGGGCTGTGATGCAACCTGGATTGACCATATCTAGACCCACAGCTGGATGAGACATAAGGGTGGACACTCTCGGGGCTGAGAGGTTTGGTGAGGTTGGGGGAGCAAACGCAGAGCCTTTAAAGTAATACTGCCTGTTACCCATCCCATGGGTCCCAAATCTCCAGGTTCAAGGGCATCTTCCTACCTCGAAAACATGCATGAGAAACCCAGAAGGTGGTACACCGTGTGATCGGGAAAGGTTTCTAAAACGCACCTCATTTCTCATCTCCTTGTGCTCGGGTTCGCCATTCCAGCCGCTTTACTAGCAATCTCCCTCCTTGGAGAATCAGCACCTGTAACCTCCCGTTCCGTACAGCTTGCAATTTGTCCTGAGGATGAACGGGAAGAGGGGGAGCCAATGAGAGACTAGCTCTAGGTGTTGGGACAGGCACAGGTCACTCTATTTTCCCATCAGGAAGAAGAATTAACCACAGGCTCAGCCTGCCGCCCGGAAGCAGAATAGGGCCTGAGGCAATCCTGCGCTTTTGCGGCCAGCTCCCAAAAAAGCGAGTTGAAAAATGGAGCTCAGGGGCACTGCAATTCACAAACCTGCAGAGTTATAAATGATAACTCTCGTCCACAAATATATTGAGGGAAGGCAACGAAGAGGATCTGAAAGCAAGGCAGAATTGCAGGAAACAGATTTCAGGAGGTCGATTCCAATCGCCTTTAAAGCACATGAAAAGCGGCAAAACGTCGACAATGATGCCCTTGGCCAAAAAGGGCGTATGCGTTTTTTCCTGAATATATTCAGGAAAAAACGCATACGCCCTTTTTGGCCAACCAAGCAACCTGGAAAGGCAAATCAGCGCTACAAAGAAGTCTCGCTTCCCATCGGTCAAAAGGGCCATGCGGAAAAAACTGTCAAAACCAGAAATGCAGGACAGGCCATGGAGAAATGGGAGCCTTGCTACCCTGATGGGCGGGATGTAAATTGCCAACAGCCACTCTGGAGAAGTGTACGGTGTGTCCTGAAACATCGAAAAAACACAGCTTAGAGCGCATAGGGCACTTCCACTCATGGGCGTATAAATTGGGAAAACTAAAAATCAGCAAGACACAGGCACCCCAAAGTTTAGGGCTGCTCTGTTGACAAGAACCTCCACTTCATGACACCTCAAATATCCCAGGAAAGAGAAAAATGGATAAAGAAGTGGTGGTCCTTATGTAGAATGGAATATCACTCAGCCATGAAATCAATGTCATAAGGCTAGTAGCAGCATGATGAGTGGCTTTAGCTACGACGATTCTAAGTGAAATAAGTCACACAGAAAAAGACACTTATCATAAGCTATCACTTATAGAGGGAATGTAAAAACCGCTACACTTGAACTGAATTACAAAACAGAACAGAGTCACACGTTTACAAAACACACTATGGCTGCTTAACGGGAAAGGTGGGGTGGGGTGATGCATAAAACAAGGGTTTCAAATGAGCTCAGATACCGTTCCATAAACCCAATATGTAATAGAAAGACCTACTCCTTGCTCAGTGAACTGGACTCCACACCCCCTATTCACCGCACAAGAATATATCTGACTAGTAAGAATCTTAAAACCTATGTATTGATATCTCTCTGGAAGTGAGTCAAGTGGCTGTAAAGCGGCAGAAACACAGCCGTGAAAAGCAGCTAAACCCCATTATAAAAATAAATTACTTTTAAAAACCCGTGAAACAAAGACAGTGAAAGAGAGAGAAATTCTTACAAAATTCGTTCAGGGGCTGTGATGCAACCTGGATTGACCATATCTAGACCCACAGCTGGAGGAGACATAAGGGTGGACACTCTCGGGGCTGAGAGGTTTGGTGAGGTTGGGGGAGCAAACGCAGAGCCTTTAAAGTAATACTGCCTGTTACCCATCCCATGGGTCCCAAATCTCCAGGTTCAAGGGCATCTTCCTACCTCGAAAACATGCATGAGAAACCCAGAAGGTGGTACACCGTGTGATCGGGAAAGGTTTCTAAAACGCACCTCATTTCTCATCTCCTTGTGCTCGGGTTCGCCATTCCAGCCGCTTTACTAGCAATCTCCCTCCTTGGAGAATCAGCACCTGTAACCTCCCGTTCCGTACAGCTTGCAATTTGTCCTGAGGATGAACGGGAAGAGGGGGAGCCAATGAGAGACTAGCTCTAGGTGTTGGGACAGGCACAGGTCACTCTATTTTCCCATCAGGAAGAAGAATTAACCACAGGCTCAGCCTGCCGCCGGGAAGCAGAATAGGGCCTGAGGCAATCCTGCGCTTTTGCGGCCAGCTCCCAAAAAAGCGAGTTGAAAAATGGAGCTCAGGGGCACTGCAATTCACAAACCTGCAGAGTTATAAATGATAACTCTCGTCCACAAATATATTGAGGGAAGGCAACGAAGAGGATCTGAAAGCAAGGCAGAATTGCAGGAAACAGATTTCAGGAGGTCGATTCGAATCGCCTTTAAAGCACATGAAAAGCGGCAAAACGTCGACAATGATGCCCTTGGCCAAAAAGGGCGTATGCGTTTTTTCCTGAATATATTCAGGAAAAAACGCATACGCCCTTTTTGGCCAACCAAGCAACCTGGAAAGGCAAATCAGCGCTACAAAGAAGTCTCGCTTCCCATCGGTCAAAAGGGCCATGCGGAAAAAACTGTCAAAACCAGAAATGCAGGACAGGCCATGGAGAAATGGGAGCCTTGCTACGCTGATGGGCGGGATGTAAATTGCCAACAGCCACTCTGGAGAAGTGTACGGTGTGTCCTGAAACATCGAAAAAACACAGCTTAGAGCGCATAGGGCACTTCCACTCATGGGCGTATAAATTGGGAAAACTAAAAATCAGCAAGACACAGGCACCCCAAAGTTTAGGGCTGCTCTGTTGACAAGAACCTCCACTTCATGACACCTCAAATATCCCAGGAAAGAGAAAAATGGATAAAGAAGTGGTGGTCCTTATGTACAATGGAATATCACTCAGCCATGAAATCAATGTCATAAGGCTAGTAGCAGCATGATGAGTGGCTTTAGCTACGACGATTCTAAGTGAAATAAGTCACACAGAAAAAGACACTTATCATAAGCTATCACTTATAGAGGGAATGTAAAAACCGCTACACTTGAACTGAATTACAAAACAGAACAGAGTCACAAGTTTACAAAACACACTATGGCTGCTTAACGGGAAAGGTGGGGTGGGGTGATGCATAAAACAAGGGTTTCAAATGAGCTCAGATACCGTTCCATAAACCCAATATGTAATAGAAAGACCTACTCCTTGCTCAGTGAACTGGACTCCACACCCCCTATTCACCGCACAAGAATATATCTGACTAGTAAGAATCTTAAAACCTATGTATTGATATCTCTCTGGAAGTGAGTCAAGTGGGTGTAAAGCGGCAGAAACACAGCCGTGAAAAGCAGCTAAACCCCATTATAAAAATAAATTACTTTTAAAAACCCGTGAAACACAGACAGTGAAAGAGAGAGAAATTCTTACAAAATTCGTTCAGGGGCTGTGATGCAACCTGGATTGACCATATCTAGACCCACAGCTGGATGAGACATAAGGGTGGACACTCTCGGGGCTGAGAGGTTTGGTGAGGTTGGGGGAGCAAACGCAGAGCCTTTAAAGTAATACTGCCTGTTACCCATCCCATGGGTCCCAAATCTCCAGGTTCAAGGGCATCTTCCTACCTCGAAAACATGCATGAGAAACCCAGAAGGTGGTACACCGTGTGATCGGGAAAGGTTTCTAAAACGCACCTCATTTCTCATCTCCTTGTGCTCGGGTTCGCCATTCCAGCCGCTTTACTAGCAATCTCCCTCCTTGGAGAATCAGCACCTGTAACCTCCCGTTCCGTACAGCTTGCAATTTGTCCTGAGGATGAACGGGAAGAGGGGGAGCCAATGAGAGACTAGCTCTAGGTGTTGGGACAGGCACAGGTCACTCTATTTTCGCATCAGGAAGAAGAATTAACCACAGGCTCAGCCTGCCGCCCGGAAGCAGAATAGGGCCTGAGGCAATCCTGCGCTTTTGCGGCCAGCTCCCAAAAAAGCGAGTTGAAAAATGGAGCTCAGGGGCACTGCAATTCACAAACCTGCAGAGTTATAAATGATAACTCTCGTCCACAAATATATTGAGGGTAGGCAACGAAGAGGATCTGAAAGCAAGGCAGAATTGCAGGAAACAGATTTCAGGAGGTCGATTCGAATCGCCTTTAAAGCACATGAAAAGCGGCAAAACGTCGACAATGATGCCCTTGGCCAAAAAGGGCGTATGCGTTTTTTCCTGAATATATTCAGGAAAAAACGCATACGCCCTTTTTGGCCAACCAAGCAACCTGGAAAGGCAAATCAGCGCTACAAAGAAGTCTCGCTTCCCATCGGTCAAAAGGGCCATGCGGAAAAAACTGTCAAAACCAGAAATGCAGGACAGGCCATGGAGAAATGGGAGCCTTGCTACGCTGATGGGCGGGATGTAAATTGCCAACAGCCACTCTGGAGAAGTGTACGGTGTGTCCTGAAACATCGAAAAAACACAGCTTAGAGCGCATAGGGCACTTCCACTCATGGGCGTATAAATTGGGAAAACTAAAAATCAGCAAGACACAGGCACCCCAAAGTTTAGGGCTGCTCTGTTGACAAGAACCTCCACTTCATGACACCTCAAATATCCCAGGAAAGAGAAAAATGGATAAAGAAGTGGTGGTCCTTATGTACAATGGAATATCACTCAGCCATGAAATCAATGTCATAAGGCTAGTAGCAGCATGATGAGTGGCTTTAGCTACGACGATTCTAAGTGAAATAAGTCACACAGAAAAAGACACTTATCATAAGCTATCACTTATAGAGGGAATGTAAAAACCGCTACACTTGAACTGAATTACAAAACAGAACAGAGTCACAAGTTTACAAAACACACTATGGCTGCTTAACGGGAAAGGTGGGGTGGGGTGATGCATAAAACAAGGGTTTCAAATGAGCTCAGATACCGTTCCATAAACCCAATATGTAATAGAAAGACCTACTCCTTGCTCAGTGAACTGGACTCCACACCCCCTATTCACCGCACAAGAATATATCTGACTAGTAAGAATCTTAAAACCTATGTATTGATATCTCTCTGGAAGTGAGTCAAGTGGGTGTAAAGCGGCAGAAACACAGCCGTGAAAAGCAGCTAAACCCCATTATAAAAATAAATTACTTTTAAAAACCCGTGAAACACAGACAGTGAAAGAGAGAGAAATTCTTACAAAATTCGTTCAGGGGCTGTGATGCAACCTGGATTGACCATATCTAGACCCACAGCTGGATGAGACATAAGGGTGGACACTCTCGGGGCTGAGAGGTTTGGTGAGGTTGGGGGAGCAAACGCAGAGCCTTTAAAGTAATACTGCCTGTTACCCATCCCATGGGTCCCAAATCTCCAGGTTCAAGGGCATCTTCCTACCTCGAAAACATGCATGAGAAACCCAGAAGGTGGTACACCGTGTGATCGGGAAAGGTTTCTAAAACGCACCTCATTTCTCATCTCCTTGTGCTCGGGTTCGCCATTCCAGCCGCTTTACTAGCAATCTCCCTCCTTGGAGAATCAGCACCTGTAACCTCCCGTTCCGTACAGCTTGCAATTTGTCCTGAGGATGAACGGGAAGAGGGGGAGCCAATGAGAGACTAGCTCTAGGTGTTGGGACAGGCACAGGTCACTCTATTTTCGCATCAGGAAGAAGAATTAACCACAGGCTCAGCCTGCCGCCCGGAAGCAGAATAGGGCCTGAGGCAATCCTGCGCTTTTGCGGCCAGCTCCCAAAAAAGCGAGTTGAAAAATGGAGCTCAGGGGCACTGCAATTCACAAACCTGCAGAGTTATAAATGATAACTCTCGTCCACAAATATATTGAGGGTAGGCAACGAAGAGGATCTGAAAGCAAGGCAGAATTGCAGGAAACAGATTTCAGGAGGTCGATTCGAATCGCCTTTAAAGCACATGAAAAGCGGCAAAACGTCGACAATGATGCCCTTGGCCAAAAAGGGCGTATGCGTTTTTTCCTGAATATAGTCAGGAAAAAACGCATACGCCCTTTTTGGCCAACCAAGCAACCTGGAAAGGCAAATCAGCGCTACAAAGAAGTCTCGCTTCCCATCGGTCAAAAGGGCCATGCGGAAAAAACTGTCAAAACCAGAAATGCAGGACAGGCCATGGAGAAATGGGAGCCTTGCTACGCTGATGGGCGGGATGTAAATTGCCAACAGCCACTATGGAGAAGTGTACGGTGTGTCCTGAAACATCGAAAAAACACAGCTTAGAGCGCATAGGGCACTTCCACTCATGGGCGTATAAATTGGGAAAACTAAAAATCAGCAAGACACAGGCACCCCAAAGTTTAGGGCTGCTCTTTTGACAAGAACCTCCACTTCATAACACCTCTAATATCCCAGGAAAGAGAAAAATGGATAAAGAAGTGGTGGTCCTTATGTACAATGGAATATCACTCAGCCATGAAATCAATGTCATAAGGCTAGTAGCAGCATGATGAGTGGCTTTAGCTACGACGATTCTAAGTGAAATAAGTCACACAGAAAAAGACACTTATCATAAGCTATCACTTATAGAGGGAATGTAAAAACCGCTACACTTGAACTGAATTACAAAACAGAACAGAGTCACAAGTTTACAAAACACACTATGGCTGCTTAACGGGAAAGGTGGGGTGGGGTGATGCATAAAACAAGGGTTTCAAATGAGCTCAGATACCGTTCCATAAACCCAATATGTAATAGAAAGACCTACTCCTTGCTCAGTGAACTGGACTCCACACCCCCTATTCACCGCACAAGAATATATCTGACTAGTAAGAATCTTAAAACCTATGTATTGATATCTCTCTGGAAGTGAGTCAAGTGGGTGTAAAGCGGCAGAAACACAGCCGTGAAAAGCAGCTAAACCCCATTATAAAAATAAATTACTTTTAAAAACCCGTGAAACACAGACAGTGAAAGAGAGAGAAATTCTTACAAAATTCGTTCAGGGGCTGTGATGCAACCTGGATTGACCATATCTAGACCCACAGCTGGATGAGACATAAGGGTGGACACTCTCGGGGCTGAGAGGTTTGGTGAGGTTGGGGGAGCAAACGCAGAGCCTTTAAAGTAATACTGCCTGTTACCCATCCCATGGGTCCCAAATCTCCAGGTTCAAGGGCATCTTCCTACCTCGAAAACATGCATGAGAAACCCAGAAGGTGGTACACCGTGTGATCGGGAAAGGTTTCTAAAACGCACCTCATTTCTCATCTCCTTGTGCTCGGGTTCGCCATTCCAGCCGCTTTACTAGCAATCTCCCTCCTTGGAGAATCAGCACCTGTAACCTCCCGTTCCGTACAGCTTGCAATTTGTCCTGAGGATGAACGGGAAGAGGGGGAGCCAATGAGAGACTAGCTCTAGGTGTTGGGACAGGCACAGGTCACTCTATTTTCCCATCAGGAAGAAGAATTAACCACAGGCTCAGCCTGCCGCCCGGAAGCAGAATAGGGCCTGAGGCAATCCTGCGCTTTTGCGGCCAGCTCCCAAAAAAGCGAGTTGAAAAATGGAGCTCAGGGGCACTGCAATTCACAAACCTGCAGAGTTATAAATGATAACTCTCGTCCACAAATATATTGAGGGAAGGCAACGAAGAGGATCTGAAAGCAAGGCAGAATTGCAGGAAACAGATTTCAGGAGGTCGATTCCAATCGCCTTTAAAGCACATGAAAAGCGGCAAAACGTCGACAATGATGCCCTTGGCCAAAAAGGGCGTATGCGTTTTTTCCTGAATATATTCAGGAAAAAACGCATACGCCCTTTTTGGCCAACCAAGCAACCTGGAAAGGCAAATCAGCGCTACAAAGAAGTCTCGCTTCCCATCGGTCAAAAGGGCCATGCGGAAAAAAGTGTCAAAACCAGAAATGCAGGACAGGCCATGGAGAAATGGGAGCCTTGCTACGCTGATGGGCGGGATGTAAATTGCCAACAGCCACTATGGAGGAGTGTACGGTGTGTCCTGAAACATCGAAAAAACACAGCTTACACCGCATAGGGCACTTCCACTCATGGGCGTATAAATTGGGAAAACTAAAAATCAGCAAGACACAGGCACCCCAAAGTTTAGGGCTGCTCTGTTGACAAGAACCTCCACTTCATGACACCTCAAATATCCCAGGAAAGAGAAAAATGGATAAAGAAGTGGTGGTCCTTATGTACAATGGAATATCACTCAGCCATGAAATCAATGTCATAAGGCTAGTAGCAGCATGATGAGTGGCTTTAGCTACGACGATTCTAAGTGAAATAAGTCACACAGAAAAAGACACTTATCATAAGCTATCACTTATAGAGGGAATGTAAAAACCGCTACACTTGAACTGAATTACAAAACAGAACAGAGTCACAAGTTTACAAAACACACTATGGCTGCTTAACGGGAAAGGTGGGGTGGGGTGATGCATAAAACAAGGGTTTCAAATGAGCTCAGATACCGTTCCATAAACACAATATGTAATAGAAAGACCTACTCCTTGCTCAGTGAATTGGACTCAACACCCCCTATTCACCGCACAAGAATATATCTGACTAGTAAGAATCTTAAAACCTATATATTGATATCTCTCTGGAAGTGAGTCAAGTGGGTGTAAAACGGCAGAAACACAGCCGTGAAAAGCGGCTAAACCCCATTATAAAAATAAATTACTTTTAAAAACCCGTGAAACAAAGACAGTGAAAGAGAGAGAAATTCTTACAAAATTCGTTCAGGGGCTGTGATGCAACCTGGATTGACCATATCTAGACCCACAGCTGGATGAGACATAAGGGTGGACACTCTCGGGGCTGAGAGGTTTGGTGAGGTTGGGGGAGCAAACGCAGAGCCTTTAAAGTAATACTGCCTGTTACCCATCCCATGGGTCCCAAATCTCCAGGTTCAAGGGCATCTTCCTACCTCGAAAACATGCATGAGAAACCCAGAAGGTGGTACACCGTGTGATCGGGAAAGGTTTCTAAAACGCACCTCATTTCTCATCTCCTTGTGCTCGGGTTCGCGATTCCAGCCGCTTTACTAGCAATCTCCCTCCTTGGAGAATCAGCACCTGTAACCTCCCGTTCCGTACAGCTTGCAATTTGTCCTGAGGATGAACGGGAAGAGGGGGAGCCAATGAGAGACTAGCTCTAGGTGTTGGGACAGGCACAGGTCACTCTATTTTCGCATCAGGAAGAAGAATTAACCACAGGCTCAGCCTGCCGCCCGGAAGCAGAATAGGGCCTGAGGCAATCCTGCGCTTTTGCGGCCAGCTCCCAAAAAAGCGAGTTGAAAAATGGAGCTCAGGGGCACTGCAATTCACAAACCTGCAGAGTTATAAATGATAACTCTCGTCCACAAATATATTGAGGGAAGGCAACGAAGAGGATCTGAAAGCAAGGCAGAATTGCAGGAAACAGATTTCAGGAGGTCGATTCGAATCGCCTTTAAAGCACATGAAAAGCGGCAAAACGTCGACAATGATGCCCTTGGCCAAAAAGGGCGTATGCGTTTTTTCCTGAATATATTCAGGAAAAAACGCATACGCCCTTTTTGGCCAACCAAGCAACCTGGAAAGGCAAATCAGCGCTACAAAGAAGTCTCGCTTCCCATCGGTCAAAAGGGCCATGCGGAAAAAGTGTCAAAACCAGAAATGCAGGACAGGCCATGGAGAAATGGGAGCCTTGCTACGCTGATGGGCGGGATGTAAATTACCAACAGCCACTCTGGAGAAGTGTACGGTGTGTCCTGAAACATCGAAAAAACACAGCTTAGAGCGCATAGGGCACTTCCACTCATGGGCGTATAAATTGGGAAAACTAAAAATCAGCAAGACACAGGCACCCCAAAGTTTAGGGCTGCTCTGTTGACAAGAACCTCCACTTCATGACACCTCAAATATCCCAGGAAAGAGAAAAATGGATAAAGAAGTGGTGGTCCTTATGTACAATGGAATATCACTCAGCCATGAAATCAATGTCATAAGGCTAGTAGCAGCATGATGAGTGGCTTTAGCTACGACGATTCTAAGTGAAATAAGTCACACAGAAAAAGACACTTATCATAAGCTATCACTTATAGAGGGAATGTAAAAACCGCTACACTTGAACTGAATTACAAAACAGAACAGAGTCACAAGTTTACAAAACACACTATGGCTGCTTAACGGGAAAGGTGGGGTGGGGTGATGCATAAAACAAGGGTTTCAAATGAGCTCAGATACCGTTCCATAAACCCAATATGTAATAGAAAGACCTACTCCTTGCTCAGTGAACTGGACTCCACACCCCCTATTCACCGCACAAGAATATATCTGACTAGTAAGAATCTTAAAACCTATGTATTGATATCTCTCTGGAAGTGAGTCAAGTGGGTGTAAAGCGGCAGAAACACAGCCGTGAAAAGCAGCTAAACCCCATTATAAAAATAAATTACTTTTAAAAACCCGTGAAACACAGACAGTGAAAGAGAGAGAAATTCTTACAAAATTCGTTCAGGGGCTGTGATGCAACCTGGATTGACCATATCTAGACCCACAGCTGGATGAGACATAAGGGTGGACACTCTCGGGGCTGAGAGGTTTGGTGAGGTTGGGGGAGCAAACGCAGAGCCTTTAAAGTAATACTGCCTGTTACCCATCCCATGGGTCCCAAATCTCCAGGTTCAAGGGCATCTTCCTACCTCGAAAACATGCATGAGAAACCCAGAAGGTGGTACACCGTGTGATCGGGAAAGGTTTCTAAAACGCACCTCATTTCTCATCTCCTTGTGCTCGGGTTCGCCATTCCAGCCGCTTTACTAGCAATCTCCCTCCTTGGAGAATCAGCACCTGTAACCTCCCGTTCCGTACAGCTTGCAATTTGTCCTGAGGATGAACGGGAAGAGGGGGAGCCAATGAGAGACTAGCTCTAGGTGTTGGGACAGGCACAGGTCACTCTATTTTCCCATCAGGAAGAAGAATTAACCACAGGCTCAGCCTGCCGCCCGGAAGCAGAATAGGGCCTGAGGCAATCCTGCGCTTTTGCGGCCAGCTCCCAAAAAAGCGAGTTGAAAAATGGAGCTCAGGGGCACTGCAATTCACAAACCTGCAGAGTTATAAATGATAACTCTCGTCCACAAATATATTGAGGGAAGGCAACGAAGAGGATCTGAAAGCAAGGCAGAATTGCAGGAAACAGATTTCAGGAGGTCGATTCGAATCGCCTTTAAAGCACATGAAAAGCGGCAAAACGTCGACAATGATGCCCTTGGCCAAAAAGGGCGTATGCGTTTTTTCCTGAATATATTCAGGAAAAAACGCATACGCCCTTTTTGGCCAACCAAGCAACCTGGAAAGGCAAATCAGCGCTACAAAGAAGTCTCGCTTCCCATCGGTCAAAAGGGCCATGCGGAAAAAGTGTCAAAACCAGAAATGCAGGACAGGCCATGGAGAAATGGGAGCCTTGCTACGCTGATGGGCGGGATGTAAATTGCCAACAGCCACTATGGAGGAGTGTACGGTGTGTCCTGAAACATCGAAAAAACACAGCTTACACCGCATAGGGCACTTCCACTCATGGGCGTATAAATTGGGAAAACTAAAAATCAGCAAGACACAGGCACCCCAAAGTTTAGGGCTGCTCTGTTGACAAGAACCTCCACTTCATGACACCTCAAATATCCCAGGAAAGAGAAAAATGGATAAAGAAGTGGTGGTCCTTATGTACAATGGAATATCACTCAGCCATGAAATCAATGTCATAAGGCTAGTAGCAGCATGATGAGTGGCTTTAGCTACGACGATTCTAAGTGAAATAAGTCACACAGAAAAAGACACTTATCATAAGCTATCACTTATAGAGGGAATGTAAAAACCGCTACACTTGAACTGAATTACAAAACAGAACAGAGTCACAAGTTTACAAAACACACTATGGCTGCTTAACGGGAAAGGTGGGGTGGGGTGATGCATAAAACAAGGGTTTCAAATGAGCTCAGATACCGTTCCATAAACCCAATATGTAATAGAAAGACCTACTCCTTGCTCAGTGAACTGGACTCCACACCCCCTATTCACCGCACAAGAATATATCTGACTAGTAAGAATCTTAAAACCTATGTATTGATATCTCTCTGGAAGTGAGTCAAGTGGGTGTAAAGCGGCAGAAACACAGCCGTGAAAAGCAGCTAAACCCCATTATAAAAATAAATTACTTTTAAAAACCCGTGAAACACAGACAGTGAAAGAGAGAGAAATTCTTACAAAATTCGTTCAGGGGCTGTGATGCAACCTGGATTGACCATATCTAGACCCACAGCTGGATGAGACATAAGGGTGGACACTCTCGGGGCTGAGAGGTTTGGTGAGGTTGGGGGAGCAAACGCAGAGCCTTTAAAGTAATACTGCCTGTTACCCATCCCATGGGTCCCAAATCTCCAGGTTCAAGGGCATCTTCCTACCTCGAAAACATGCATGAGAAACCCAGAAGGTGGTACACCGTGTGATCGGGAAAGGTTTCTAAAACGCACCTCATTTCTCATCTCCTTGTGCTCGGGTTCGCCATTCCAGCCGCTTTACTAGCAATCTCCCTCCTTGGAGAATCAGCACCTGTAACCTCCCGTTCCGTACAGCTTGCAATTTGTCCTGAGGATGAACGGGAAGAGGGGGAGCCAATGAGAGACTAGCTCTAGGTGTTGGGACAGGCACAGGTCACTCTATTTTCCCATCAGGAAGAAGAATTAACCACAGGCTCAGCCTGCCGCCCGGAAGCAGAATAGGGCCTGAGGCAATCCTGCGCTTTTCCGGCCAGCTCCCAAAAAAGCGAGTTGAAAAATGGAGCTCAGGGGCACTGCAATTCACAAACCTGCAGAGTTATAAATGATAACTCTCGTCCACAAATATATTGAGGGAAGGCAACGAAGAGGATCTGAAAGCAAGGCAGAATTGCAGGAAACAGATTTCAGGAGGTCGATTCCAATCGCCTTTAAAGCACATGAAAAGCGGCAAAACGTCGACAATGATGCCCTTGGCCAAAAAGGGCGTATGCGTTTTTTCCTGAATATATTCAGGAAAAAACGCATACGCCCTTTTTGGCCAACCAAGCAACCTGGAAAGGCAAATCAGCGCTACAAAGAAGTCTCGCTTCCCATCGGTCAAAAGGGCCATGCGGAAAAAAGTGTCAAAACCAGAAATGCAGGACAGGCCATGGAGAAATGGGAGCCTTGCTACGCTGATGGGCGGGATGTAAATTGCCAACAGCCACTATGGAGGAGTGTACGGTGTGTCCTGAAACATCGAAAAAACACAGCTTACACCGCATAGGGCACTTCCACTCATGGGCGTATAAATTGGGAAAACTAAAAATCAGCAAGACACAGGCACCCCAAAGTTTAGGGCTGCTCTGTTGACAAGAACCTCCACTTCATGACACCTCAAATATCCCAGGAAAGAGAAAAATGGATAAAGAAGTGGTGGTCCTTATGTACAATGGAATATCACTCAGCCATGAAATCAATGTCATAAGGCTAGTAGCAGCATGATGAGTGGTTTTAGCTACGACGATTCTAAGTGAAATAAGTCACACAGAAAAAGACACTTATCATAAGCTATCACTTATAGAGGGAATGTAAAAACCGCTACACTTGAACTGAATTACAAAACAGAACAGAGTCACAAGTTTACAAAACACACTATGGCTGCTTAACGGGAAAGGTGGGGTGGGGTGATGCATAAAACAAGGGTTTCAAATGAGCTCAGATACCGTTCCATAAACACAATATGTAATAGAAAGACCTACTCCTTGCTCAGTGAATTGGACTCAACACCCCCTATTCACCGCACAAGAATATATCTGACTAGTAAGAATCTTAAAACCTATATATTGATATCTCTCTGGAAGTGAGTCAAGTGGGTGTAAAACGGCAGAAACACAGCCGTGAAAAGCGGCTAAACCCCATTATAAAAATAAATTACTTTTAAAAACCCGTGAAACAAAGACAGTGAAAGAGAGAGAAATTCTTACAAAATTCGTTCAGGGGCTGTGATGCAACCTGGATTGACCATATCTAGACCCACAGCTGGATGAGACATAAGGGTGGACACTCTCGGGGCTGAGAGGTTTGGTGAGGTTGGGGGAGCAAACGCAGAGCCTTTAAAGTAATACTGCCTGTTACCCATCCCATGGGTCCCAAATCTCCAGGTTCAAGGGCATCTTCCTACCTCGAAAACATGCATGAGAAACCCAGAAGGTGGTACACCGTGTGATCGGGAAAGGTTTCTAAAACGCACCTCATTTCTCATCTCCTTGTGCTCGGGTTCGCGATTCCAGCCGCTTTACTAGCAATCTCCCTCCTTGGAGAATCAGCACCTGTAACCTCCCGTTCCGTACAGCTTGCAATTTGTCCTGAGGATGAACGGGAAGAGGGGGAGCCAATGAGAGACTAGCTCTAGGTGTTGGGACAGGCACAGGTCACTCTATTTTCCCATCAGGAAGAAGAATTAACCACAGGCTCAGCCTGCAGCCCGGAAGCAGAATAGGGCCTGAGGCAATCCTGCGCTTTTGCGGCCAGCTCCCAAAAAAGCGAGTTGAAAAATGGAGCTCAGGGGCACTGCAATTCACAAACCTGCAGAGTTATAAATGATAACTCTCGTCCACAAATATATTGAGGGAAGGCAACGAAGAGGATCTGAAAGCAAGGCAGAATTGCAGGAAACAGATTTCAGGAGGTCGATTCGAATCGCCTTTAAAGCACATGAAAAGCGGCAAAACGTCGACAATGATGCCCTTGGCCAAAAAGGGCGTATGCGTTTTTTCCTGAATATATTCAGGAAAAAACGCATACGCCCTTTTTGGCCAACCAAGCAACCTGGAAAGGCAAATCAGCGCTACAAAGAAGTCTCGCTTCCCATCGGTCAAAAGGGCCATGCGGAAAAAACTGTCAAAACCAGAAATGCAGGACAGGCCATGGAGAAATGGGAGCCTTGCTACGCTGATGGGCGGGATGTAAATTGCCAACAGCCACTCTGGAGAAGTGTACGGTGTGTCCTGAAACATCGAAAAAACACAGCTTAGAGCGCATAGGGCACTTCCACTCATGGGCGTATAAATTGGGAAAACTAAAAATCAGCAAGACACAGGCACCCCAAAGTTTAGGGCTGCTCTGTTGACAAGAACCTCCACTTCATGACACCTCAAATATCCCAGGAAAGAGAAAAATGGATAAAGAAGTGGTGGTCCTTATGTACAATGGAATATCACTCAGCCATGAAATCAATGTCATAAGGCTAGTAGCAGCATGATGAGTGGCTTTAGCTACGACGATTCTAAGTGAAATAAGTCACACAGAAAAAGACACTTATCATAAGCTATCACTTATAGAGGGAATGTAAAAACCGCTACACTTGAACTGAATTACAAAACAGAACAGAGTCACAAGTTTACAAAACACACTATGGCTGCTTAACGGGAAAGGTGGGGTGGGGTGATGCATAAAACAAGGGTTTCAAATGAGCTCAGATACCGTTCCATAAACCCAATATGTAATAGAAAGACCTACTCCTTGCTCAGTGAACTGGACTCCACACCCCCTATTCACCGCACAAGAATATATCTGACTAGTAAGAATCTTAAAACCTATGTATTGATATCTCTCTGGAAGTGAGTCAAGTGGGTGTAAAGCGGCAGAAACACAGCCGTGAAAAGCAGCTAAACCCCATTATAAAAATAAATTACTTTTAAAAACCCGTGAAACACAGACAGTGAAAGAGAGAGAAATTCTTACAAAATTCGTTCAGGGGCTGTGATGCAACCTGGATTGACCATATCTAGACCCACAGCTGGATGAGACATAAGGGTGGACACTCTCGGGGCTGAGAGGTTTGGTGAGGTTGGGGGAGCAAACGCAGAGCCTTTAAAGTAATACTGCCTGTTACCCATCCCATGGGTCCCAAATCTCCAGGTTCAAGGGCATCTTCCTACCTCGAAAACATGCATGAGAAACCCAGAAGGTGGTACACCGTGTGATCGGGAAAGGTTTCTAAAACGCACCTCATTTCTCATCTCCTTGTGCTCGGGTTCGCCATTCCAGCCGCTTTACTAGCAATCTCCCTCCTTGGAGAATCAGCACCTGTAACCTCCCGTTCCGTACAGCTTGCAATTTGTCCTGAGGATGAACGGGAAGAGGGGGAGCCAATGAGAGACTAGCTCTAGGTGTTGGGACAGGCACAGGTCACTCTATTTTCGCATCAGGAAGAAGAATTAACCACAGGCTCAGCCTGCCGCCCGGAAGCAGAATAGGGCCTGAGGCAATCCTGCGCTTTTGCGGCCAGCTCCCAAAAAAGCGAGTTGAAAAATGGAGCTCAGGGGCACTGCAATTCACAAACCTGCAGAGTTATAAATGATAACTCTCGTCCACAAATATATTGAGGGTAGGCAACGAAGAGGATCTGAAAGCAAGGCAGAATTGCAGGAAACAGATTTCAGGAGGTCGATTCGAATCGCCTTTAAAGCACATGAAAAGCGGCAAAACGTCGACAATGATGCCCTTGGCCAAAAAGGGCGTATGCGTTTTTTCCTGAATATATTCAGGAAAAAACGCATACGCCCTTTTTGGCCAACCAAGCAACCTGGAAAGGCAAATCAGCGCTACAAAGAAGTCTCGCTTCCCATCGGTCAAAAGGGCCATGCGGAAAAAACTGTCAAAACCAGAAATGCAGGACAGGCCATGGAGAAATGGGAGCCTTGCTACGCTGATGGGCGGGATGTAAATTGCCAACAGCCACTCTGGAGAAGTGTACGGTGTGTCCTGAAACATCGAAAAAACACAGCTTAGAGCGCATAGGGCACTTCCACTCATGGGCGTATAAATTGGGAAAACTAAAAATCAGCAAGACACAGGCACCCCAAAGTTTAGGGCTGCTCTGTTGACAAGAACCTCCACTTCATGACACCTCAAATATCCCAGGAAAGAGAAAAATGGATAAAGAAGTGGTGGTCCTTATGTACAATGGAATATCACTCAGCCATGAAATCAATGTCATAAGGCTAGTAGCAGCATGATGAGTGGCTTTAGCTACGACGATTCTAAGTGAAATAAGTCACACAGAAAAAGACACTTATCATAAGCTATCACTTATAGAGGGAATGTAAAAACCGCTACACTTGAACTGAATTACAAAACAGAACAGAGTCACAAGTTTACAAAACACACTATGGCTGCTTAACGGGAAAGGTGGGGTGGGGTGATGCATAAAACAAGGGTTTCAAATGAGCTCAGATACCGTTCCATAAACCCAATATGTAATAGAAAGACCTACTCCTTGCTCAGTGAACTGGACTCCACACCCCCTATTCACCGCACAAGAATATATCTGACTAGTAAGAATCTTAAAACCTATGTATTGATATCTCTCTGGAAGTGAGTCAAGTGGGTGTAAAGCGGCAGAAACACAGCCGTGAAAAGCAGCTAAACCCCATTATAAAAATAAATTACTTTTAAAAACCCGTGAAACACAGACAGTGAAAGAGAGAGAAATTCTTACAAAATTCGTTCAGGGGCTGTGATGCAACCTGGATTGACCATATCTAGACCCACAGCTGGATGAGACATAAGGGTGGACACTCTCGGGGCTGAGAGGTTTGGTGAGGTTGGGGGAGCAAACGCAGAGCCTTTAAAGTAATACTGCCTGTTACCCATCCCATGGGTCCCAAATCTCCAGGTTCAAGGGCATCTTCCTACCTCGAAAACATGCATGAGAAACCCAGAAGGTGGTACACCGTGTGATCGGGAAAGGTTTCTAAAACGCACCTCATTTCTCATCTCCTTGTGCTCGGGTTCGCCATTCCAGCCGCTTTACTAGCAATCTCCCTCCTTGGAGAATCAGCACCTGTAACCTCCCGTTCCGTACAGCTTGCAATTTGTCCTGAGGATGAACGGGAAGAGGGGGAGCCAATGAGAGACTAGCTCTAGGTGTTGGGACAGGCACAGGTCACTCTATTTTCGCATCAGGAAGAAGAATTAACCACAGGCTCAGCCTGCCGCCCGGAAGCAGAATAGGGCCTGAGGCAATCCTGCGCTTTTGCGGCCAGCTCCCAAAAAAGCGAGTTGAAAAATGGAGCTCAGGGGCACTGCAATTCACAAACCTGCAGAGTTATAAATGATAACTCTCGTCCACAAATATATTGAGGGTAGGCAACGAAGAGGATCTGAAAGCAAGGCAGAATTGCAGGAAACAGATTTCAGGAGGTCGATTCGAATCGCCTTTAAAGCACATGAAAAGCGGCAAAACGTCGACAATGATGCCCTTGGCCAAAAAGGGCGTATGCGTTTTTTCCTGAATATAGTCAGGAAAAAACGCATACGCCCTTTTTGGCCAACCAAGCAACCTGGAAAGGCAAATCAGCGCTACAAAGAAGTCTCGCTTCCCATCGGTCAAAAGGGCCATGCGGAAAAAACTGTCAAAACCAGAAATGCAGGACAGGCCATGGAGAAATGGGAGCCTTGCTACGCTGATGGGCGGGATGTAAATTGCCAACAGCCACTATGGAGAAGTGTACGGTGTGTCCTGAAACATCGAAAAAACACAGCTTAGAGCGCATAGGGCACTTCCACTCATGGGCGTATAAATTGGGAAAACTAAAAATCAGCAAGACACAGGCACCCCAAAGTTTAGGGCTGCTCTTTTGACAAGAACCTCCACTTCATAACACCTCTAATATCCCAGGAAAGAGAAAAATGGATAAAGAAGTGGTGGTCCTTATGTACAATGGAATATCACTCAGCCATGAAATCAATGTCATAAGGCTAGTAGCAGCATGATGAGTGGCTTTAGCTACGACGATTCTAAGTGAAATAAGTCACACAGAAAAAGACACTTATCATAAGCTATCACTTATAGAGGGAATGTAAAAACCGCTACACTTGAACTGAATTACAAAACAGAACAGAGTCACAAGTTTACAAAACACACTATGGCTGCTTAACGGGAAAGGTGGGGTGGGGTGATGCATAAAACAAGGGTTTCAAATGAGCTCAGATACCGTTCCATAAACCCAATATGTAATAGAAAGACCTACTCCTTGCTCAGTGAACTGGACTCCACACCCCCTATTCACCGCACAAGAATATATCTGACTAGTAAGAATCTTAAAACCTATGTATTGATATCTCTCTGGAAGTGAGTCAAGTGGGTGTAAAGCGGCAGAAACACAGCCGTGAAAAGCAGCTAAACCCCATTATAAAAATAAATTACTTTTAAAAACCCGTGAAACACAGACAGTGAAAGAGAGAGAAATTCTTACAAAATTCGTTCAGGGGCTGTGATGCAACCTGGATTGACCATATCTAGACCCACAGCTGGATGAGACATAAGGGTGGACACTCTCGGGGCTGAGAGGTTTGGTGAGGTTGGGGGAGCAAACGCAGAGCCTTTAAAGTAATACTGCCTGTTACCCATCCCATGGGTCCCAAATCTCCAGGTTCAAGGGCATCTTCCTACCTCGAAAACATGCATGAGAAACCCAGAAGGTGGTACACCGTGTGATCGGGAAAGGTTTCTAAAACGCACCTCATTTCTCATCTCCTTGTGCTCGGGTTCGCCATTCCAGCCGCTTTACTAGCAATCTCCCTCCTTGGAGAATCAGCACCTGTAACCTCCCGTTCCGTACAGCTTGCAATTTGTCCTGAGGATGAACGGGAAGAGGGGGAGCCAATGAGAGACTAGCTCTAGGTGTTGGGACAGGCACAGGTCACTCTATTTTCCCATCAGGAAGAAGAATTAACCACAGGCTCAGCCTGCCGCCCGGAAGCAGAATAGGGCCTGAGGCAATCCTGCGCTTTTGCGGCCAGCTCCCAAAAAAGCGAGTTGAAAAATGGAGCTCAGGGGCACTGCAATTCACAAACCTGCAGAGTTATAAATGATAACTCTCGTCCACAAATATATTGAGGGAAGGCAACGAAGAGGATCTGAAAGCAAGGCAGAATTGCAGGAAACAGATTTCAGGAGGTCGATTCCAATCGCCTTTAAAGCACATGAAAAGCGGCAAAACGTCGACAATGATGCCCTTGGCCAAAAAGGGCGTATGCGTTTTTTCCTGAATATATTCAGGAAAAAACGCATACGCCCTTTTTGGCCAACCAAGCAACCTGGAAAGGCAAATCAGCGCTACAAAGAAGTCTCGCTTCCCATCGGTCAAAAGGGCCATGCGGAAAAAAGTGTCAAAACCAGAAATGCAGGACAGGCCATGGAGAAATGGGAGCCTTGCTACGCTGATGGGCGGGATGTAAATTGCCAACAGCCACTATGGAGGAGTGTACGGTGTGTCCTGAAACATCGAAAAAACACAGCTTACACCGCATAGGGCACTTCCACTCATGGGCGTATAAATTGGGAAAACTAAAAATCAGCAAGACACAGGCACCCCAAAGTTTAGGGCTGCTCTGTTGACAAGAACCTCCACTTCATGACACCTCAAATATCCCAGGAAAGAGAAAAATGGATAAAGAAGTGGTGGTCCTTATGTACAATGGAATATCACTCAGCCATGAAATCAATGTCATAAGGCTAGTAGCAGCATGATGAGTGGCTTTAGCTACGACGATTCTAAGTGAAATAAGTCACACAGAAAAAGACACTTATCATAAGCTATCACTTATAGAGGGAATGTAAAAACCGCTACACTTGAACTGAATTACAAAACAGAACAGAGTCACAAGTTTACAAAACACACTATGGCTGCTTAACGGGAAAGGTGGGGTGGGGTGATGCATAAAACAAGGGTTTCAAATGAGCTCAGATACCGTTCCATAAACACAATATGTAATAGAAAGACCTACTCCTTGCTCAGTGAATTGGACTCAACACCCCCTATTCACCGCACAAGAATATATCTGACTAGTAAGAATCTTAAAACCTATATATTGATATCTCTCTGGAAGTGAGTCAAGTGGGTGTAAAACGGCAGAAACACAGCCGTGAAAAGCGGCTAAACCCCATTATAAAAATAAATTACTTTTAAAAACCCGTGAAACAAAGACAGTGAAAGAGAGAGAAATTCTTACAAAATTCGTTCAGGGGCTGTGATGCAACCTGGATTGACCATATCTAGACCCACAGCTGGATGAGACATAAGGGTGGACACTCTCGGGGCTGAGAGGTTTGGTGAGGTTGGGGGAGCAAACGCAGAGCCTTTAAAGTAATACTGCCTGTTACCCATCCCATGGGTCCCAAATCTCCAGGTTCAAGGGCATCTTCCTACCTCGAAAACATGCATGAGAAACCCAGAAGGTGGTACACCGTGTGATCGGGAAAGGTTTCTAAAACGCACCTCATTTCTCATCTCCTTGTGCTCGGGTTCGCGATTCCAGCCGCTTTACTAGCAATCTCCCTCCTTGGAGAATCAGCACCTGTAACCTCCCGTTCCGTACAGCTTGCAATTTGTCCTGAGGATGAACGGGAAGAGGGGGAGCCAATGAGAGACTAGCTCTAGGTGTTGGGACAGGCACAGGTCACTCTATTTTCGCATCAGGAAGAAGAATTAACCACAGGCTCAGCCTGCCGCCCGGAAGCAGAATAGGGCCTGAGGCAATCCTGCGCTTTTGCGGCCAGCTCCCAAAAAAGCGAGTTGAAAAATGGAGCTCAGGGGCACTGCAATTCACAAACCTGCAGAGTTATAAATGATAACTCTCGTCCACAAATATATTGAGGGAAGGCAACGAAGAGGATCTGAAAGCAAGGCAGAATTGCAGGAAACAGATTTCAGGAGGTCGATTCGAATCGCCTTTAAAGCACATGAAAAGCGGCAAAACGTCGACAATGATGCCCTTGGCCAAAAAGGGCGTATGCGTTTTTTCCTGAATATATTCAGGAAAAAACGCATACGCCCTTTTTGGCCAACCAAGCAACCTGGAAAGGCAAATCAGCGCTACAAAGAAGTCTCGCTTCCCATCGGTCAAAAGGGCCATGCGGAAAAAGTGTCAAAACCAGAAATGCAGGACAGGCCATGGAGAAATGGGAGCCTTGCTACGCTGATGGGCGGGATGTAAATTACCAACAGCCACTCTGGAGAAGTGTACGGTGTGTCCTGAAACATCGAAAAAACACAGCTTAGAGCGCATAGGGCACTTCCACTCATGGGCGTATAAATTGGGAAAACTAAAAATCAGCAAGACACAGGCACCCCAAAGTTTAGGGCTGCTCTGTTGACAAGAACCTCCACTTCATGACACCTCAAATATCCCAGGAAAGAGAAAAATGGATAAAGAAGTGGTGGTCCTTATGTACAATGGAATATCACTCAGCCATGAAATCAATGTCATAAGGCTAGTAGCAGCATGATGAGTGGCTTTAGCTACGACGATTCTAAGTGAAATAAGTCACACAGAAAAAGACACTTATCATAAGCTATCACTTATAGAGGGAATGTAAAAACCGCTACACTTGAACTGAATTACAAAACAGAACAGAGTCACAAGTTTACAAAACACACTATGGCTGCTTAACGGGAAAGGTGGGGTGGGGTGATGCATAAAACAAGGGTTTCAAATGAGCTCAGATACCGTTCCATAAACCCAATATGTAATAGAAAGACCTACTCCTTGCTCAGTGAACTGGACTCCACACCCCCTATTCACCGCACAAGAATATATCTGACTAGTAAGAATCTTAAAACCTATGTATTGATATCTCTCTGGAAGTGAGTCAAGTGGGTGTAAAGCGGCAGAAACACAGCCGTGAAAAGCAGCTAAACCCCATTATAAAAATAAATTACTTTTAAAAACCCGTGAAACACAGACAGTGAAAGAGAGAGAAATTCTTACAAAATTCGTTCAGGGGCTGTGATGCAACCTGGATTGACCATATCTAGACCCACAGCTGGATGAGACATAAGGGTGGACACTCTCGGGGCTGAGAGGTTTGGTGAGGTTGGGGGAGCAAACGCAGAGCCTTTAAAGTAATACTGCCTGTTACCCATCCCATGGGTCCCAAATCTCCAGGTTCAAGGGCATCTTCCTACCTCGAAAACATGCATGAGAAACCCAGAAGGTGGTACACCGTGTGATCGGGAAAGGTTTCTAAAACGCACCTCATTTCTCATCTCCTTGTGCTCGGGTTCGCCATTCCAGCCGCTTTACTAGCAATCTCCCTCCTTGGAGAATCAGCACCTGTAACCTCCCGTTCCGTACAGCTTGCAATTTGTCCTGAGGATGAACGGGAAGAGGGGGAGCCAATGAGAGACTAGCTCTAGGTGTTGGGACAGGCACAGGTCACTCTATTTTCCCATCAGGAAGAAGAATTAACCACAGGCTCAGCCTGCCGCCCGGAAGCAGAATAGGGCCTGAGGCAATCCTGCGCTTTTGCGGCCAGCTCCCAAAAAAGCGAGTTGAAAAATGGAGCTCAGGGGCACTGCAATTCACAAACCTGCAGAGTTATAAATGATAACTCTCGTCCACAAATATATTGAGGGAAGGCAACGAAGAGGATCTGAAAGCAAGGCAGAATTGCAGGAAACAGATTTCAGGAGGTCGATTCGAATCGCCTTTAAAGCACATGAAAAGCGGCAAAACGTCGACAATGATGCCCTTGGCCAAAAAGGGCGTATGCGTTTTTTCCTGAATATATTCAGGAAAAAACGCATACGCCCTTTTTGGCCAACCAAGCAACCTGGAAAGGCAAATCAGCGCTACAAAGAAGTCTCGCTTCCCATCGGTCAAAAGGGCCATGCGGAAAAAGTGTCAAAACCAGAAATGCAGGACAGGCCATGGAGAAATGGGAGCCTTGCTACGCTGATGGGCGGGATGTAAATTGCCAACAGCCACTATGGAGGAGTGTACGGTGTGTCCTGAAACATCGAAAAAACACAGCTTACACCGCATAGGGCACTTCCACTCATGGGCGTATAAATTGGGAAAACTAAAAATCAGCAAGACACAGGCACCCCAAAGTTTAGGGCTGCTCTGTTGACAAGAACCTCCACTTCATGACACCTCAAATATCCCAGGAAAGAGAAAAATGGATAAAGAAGTGGTGGTCCTTATGTACAATGGAATATCACTCAGCCATGAAATCAATGTCATAAGGCTAGTAGCAGCATGATGAGTGGCTTTAGCTACGACGATTCTAAGTGAAATAAGTCACACAGAAAAAGACACTTATCATAAGCTATCACTTATAGAGGGAATGTAAAAACCGCTACACTTGAACTGAATTACAAAACAGAACAGAGTCACAAGTTTACAAAACACACTATGGCTGCTTAACGGGAAAGGTGGGGTGGGGTGATGCATAAAACAAGGGTTTCAAATGAGCTCAGATACCGTTCCATAAACCCAATATGTAATAGAAAGACCTACTCCTTGCTCAGTGAACTGGACTCCACACCCCCTATTCACCGCACAAGAATATATCTGACTAGTAAGAATCTTAAAACCTATGTATTGATATCTCTCTGGAAGTGAGTCAAGTGGGTGTAAAGCGGCAGAAACACAGCCGTGAAAAGCAGCTAAACCCCATTATAAAAATAAATTACTTTTAAAAACCCGTGAAACACAGACAGTGAAAGAGAGAGAAATTCTTACAAAATTCGTTCAGGGGCTGTGATGCAACCTGGATTGACCATATCTAGACCCACAGCTGGATGAGACATAAGGGTGGACACTCTCGGGGCTGAGAGGTTTGGTGAGGTTGGGGGAGCAAACGCAGAGCCTTTAAAGTAATACTGCCTGTTACCCATCCCATGGGTCCCAAATCTCCAGGTTCAAGGGCATCTTCCTACCTCGAAAACATGCATGAGAAACCCAGAAGGTGGTACACCGTGTGATCGGGAAAGGTTTCTAAAACGCACCTCATTTCTCATCTCCTTGTGCTCGGGTTCGCCATTCCAGCCGCTTTACTAGCAATCTCCCTCCTTGGAGAATCAGCACCTGTAACCTCCCGTTCCGTACAGCTTGCAATTTGTCCTGAGGATGAACGGGAAGAGGGGGAGCCAATGAGAGACTAGCTCTAGGTGTTGGGACAGGCACAGGTCACTCTATTTTCCCATCAGGAAGAAGAATTAACCACAGGCTCAGCCTGCCGCCCGGAAGCAGAATAGGGCCTGAGGCAATCCTGCGCTTTTCCGGCCAGCTCCCAAAAAAGCGAGTTGAAAAATGGAGCTCAGGGGCACTGCAATTCACAAACCTGCAGAGTTATAAATGATAACTCTCGTCCACAAATATATTGAGGGAAGGCAACGAAGAGGATCTGAAAGCAAGGCAGAATTGCAGGAAACAGATTTCAGGAGGTCGATTCCAATCGCCTTTAAAGCACATGAAAAGCGGCAAAACGTCGACAATGATGCCCTTGGCCAAAAAGGGCGTATGCGTTTTTTCCTGAATATATTCAGGAAAAAACGCATACGCCCTTTTTGGCCAACCAAGCAACCTGGAAAGGCAAATCAGCGCTACAAAGAAGTCTCGCTTCCCATCGGTCAAAAGGGCCATGCGGAAAAAAGTGTCAAAACCAGAAATGCAGGACAGGCCATGGAGAAATGGGAGCCTTGCTACGCTGATGGGCGGGATGTAAATTGCCAACAGCCACTATGGAGGAGTGTACGGTGTGTCCTGAAACATCGAAAAAACACAGCTTACACCGCATAGGGCACTTCCACTCATGGGCGTATAAATTGGGAAAACTAAAAATCAGCAAGACACAGGCACCCCAAAGTTTAGGGCTGCTCTGTTGACAAGAACCTCCACTTCATGACACCTCAAATATCCCAGGAAAGAGAAAAATGGATAAAGAAGTGGTGGTCCTTATGTACAATGGAATATCACTCAGCCATGAAATCAATGTCATAAGGCTAGTAGCAGCATGATGAGTGGTTTTAGCTACGACGATTCTAAGTGAAATAAGTCACACAGAAAAAGACACTTATCATAAGCTATCACTTATAGAGGGAATGTAAAAACCGCTACACTTGAACTGAATTACAAAACAGAACAGAGTCACAAGTTTACAAAACACACTATGGCTGCTTAACGGGAAAGGTGGGGTGGGGTGATGCATAAAACAAGGGTTTCAAATGAGCTCAGATACCGTTCCATAAACACAATATGTAATAGAAAGACCTACTCCTTGCTCAGTGAATTGGACTCAACACCCCCTATTCACCGCACAAGAATATATCTGACTAGTAAGAATCTTAAAACCTATATATTGATATCTCTCTGGAAGTGAGTCAAGTGGGTGTAAAACGGCAGAAACACAGCCGTGAAAAGCGGCTAAACCCCATTATAAAAATAAATTACTTTTAAAAACCCGTGAAACAAAGACAGTGAAAGAGAGAGAAATTCTTACAAAATTCGTTCAGGGGCTGTGATGCAACCTGGATTGACCATATCTAGACCCACAGCTGGATGAGACATAAGGGTGGACACTCTCGGGGCTGAGAGGTTTGGTGAGGTTGGGGGAGCAAACGCAGAGCCTTTAAAGTAATACTGCCTGTTACCCATCCCATGGGTCCCAAATCTCCAGGTTCAAGGGCATCTTCCTACCTCGAAAACATGCATGAGAAACCCAGAAGGTGGTACACCGTGTGATCGGGAAAGGTTTCTAAAACGCACCTCATTTCTCATCTCCTTGTGCTCGGGTTCGCGATTCCAGCCGCTTTACTAGCAATCTCCCTCCTTGGAGAATCAGCACCTGTAACCTCCCGTTCCGTACAGCTTGCAATTTGTCCTGAGGATGAACGGGAAGAGGGGGAGCCAATGAGAGACTAGCTCTAGGTGTTGGGACAGGCACAGGTCACTCTATTTTCCCATCAGGAAGAAGAATTAACCACAGGCTCAGCCTGCAGCCCGGAAGCAGAATAGGGCCTGAGGCAATCCTGCGCTTTTGCGGCCAGCTCCCAAAAAAGCGAGTTGAAAAATGGAGCTCAGGGGCACTGCAATTCACAAACCTGCAGAGTTATAAATGATAACTCTCGTCCACAAATATATTGAGGGAAGGCAACGAAGAGGATCTGAAAGCAAGGCAGAATTGCAGGAAACAGATTTCAGGAGGTCGATTCGAATCGCCTTTAAAGCACATGAAAAGCGGCAAAACGTCGACAATGATGCCCTTGGCCAAAAAGGGCGTATGCGTTTTTTCCTGAATATATTCAGGAAAAAACGCATACGCCCTTTTTGGCCAACCAAGCAACCTGGAAAGGCAAATCAGCGCTACAAAGAAGTCTCGCTTCCCATCGGTCAAAAGGGCCATGCGGAAAAAAGTGTCAAAACCAGAAATGCAGGACAGGCCATGGAGAAATGGGAGCCTTGCTACGCTGATGGGCGGGATGTAAATTGCCAACAGCCACTCTGGAGAAGTGTACGGTGTGTCCTGAAACATCGAAAAAACACAGCTTAGAGCGCATAGGGCACTTCCACTCATGGGCGTATAAATTGGGAAAACTAAAAATCAGCAAGACACAGGCACCCCAAAGTTTAGGGCTGCTCTGTTGACAAGAACCTCCACTTCATGACACCTCAAATATCCCAGGAAAGAGAAAAATGGATAAAGAAGTGGTGGTCCTTATGTACAATGGAATATCACTCAGCCATGAAATCAATGTCATAAGGCTAGTAGCAGCATGATGAGTGGCTTTAGCTACGACGATTCTAAGTGAAATAAGTCACACAGAAAAAGACACTTATCATAAGCTATCACTTATAGAGGGAATGTAAAAACCGCTACACTTGAACTGAATTACAAAACAGAACAGAGTCACAAGTTTACAAAACACACTATGGCTGCTTAACGGGAAAGGTGGGGTGGGGTGATGCATAAAACAAGGGTTTCAAATGAGCTCAGATACCGTTCCATAAACCCAATATGTAATAGAAAGACCTACTCCTTGCTCAGTGAACTGGACTCCACACCCCCTATTCACCGCACAAGAATATATCTGACTAGTAAGAATCTTAAAACCTATGTATTGATATCTCTCTGGAAGTGAGTCAAGTGGGTGTAAAGCGGCAGAAACACAGCCGTGAAAAGCAGCTAAACCCCATTATAAAAATAAATTACTTTTAAAAACCCGTGAAACACAGACAGTGAAAGAGAGAGAAATTCTTACAAAATTCGTTCAGGGGCTGTGATGCAACCTGGATTGACCATATCTAGACCCACAGCTGGATGAGACATAAGGGTGGACACTCTCGGGGCTGAGAGGTTTGGTGAGGTTGGGGGAGCAAACGCAGAGCCTTTAAAGTAATACTGCCTGTTACCCATCCCATGGGTCCCAAATCTCCAGGTTCAAGGGCATCTTCCTACCTCGAAAACATGCATGAGAAACCCAGAAGGTGGTACACCGTGTGATCGGGAAAGGTTTCTAAAACGCACCTCATTTCTCATCTCCTTGTGCTCGGGTTCGCCATTCCAGCCGCTTTACTAGCAATCTCCCTCCTTGGAGAATCAGCACCTGTAACCTCCCGTTCCGTACAGCTTGCAATTTGTCCTGAGGATGAACGGGAAGAGGGGGAGCCAATGAGAGACTAGCTCTAGGTGTTGGGACAGGCACAGGTCACTCTATTTTCCCATCAGGAAGAAGAATTAACCACAGGCTCAGCCTGCCGCCCGGAAGCAGAATAGGGCCTGAGGCAATCCTGCGCTTTTGCGGCCAGCTCCCAAAAAAGCGAGTTGAAAAATGGAGCTCAGGGGCACTGCAATTCACAAACCTGCAGAGTTATAAATGATAACTCTCGTCCACAAATATATTGAGGGAAGGCAACGAAGAGGATCTGAAAGCAAGGCAGAATTGCAGGAAACAGATTTCAGGAGGTCGATTCCAATCGCCTTTAAAGCACATGAAAAGCGGCAAAACGTCGACAATGATGCCCTTGGCCAAAAAGGGCGTATGCGTTTTTTCCTGAATATATTCAGGAAAAAACGCATACGCCCTTTTTGGCCAACCAAGCAACCTGGAAAGGCAAATCAGCGCTACAAAGAAGTCTCGCTTCCCATCGGTCAAAAGGGCCATGCGGAAAAAACTGTCAAAACCAGAAATGCAGGACAGGCCATGGAGAAATGGGAGCCTTGCTACCCTGATGGGCGGGATGTAAATTGCCAACAGCCACTCTGGAGAAGTGTACGGTGTGTCCTGAAACATCGAAAAAACACAGCTTAGAGCGCATAGGGCACTTCCACTCATGGGCGTATAAATTGGGAAAACTAAAAATCAGCAAGACACAGGCACCCCAAAGTTTAGGGCTGCTCTGTTGACAAGAACCTCCACTTCATGACACCTCAAATATCCCAGGAAAGAGAAAAATGGATAAAGAAGTGGTGGTCCTTATGTAGAATGGAATATCACTCAGCCATGAAATCAATGTCATAAGGCTAGTAGCAGCATGATGAGTGGCTTTAGCTACGACGATTCTAAGTGAAATAAGTCACACAGAAAAAGACACTTATCATAAGCTATCACTTATAGAGGGAATGTAAAAACCGCTACACTTGAACTGAATTACAAAACAGAACAGAGTCACACGTTTACAAAACACACTATGGCTGCTTAACGGGAAAGGTGGGGTGGGGTGATGCATAAAACAAGGGTTTCAAATGAGCTCAGATACCGTTCCATAAACCCAATATGTAATAGAAAGACCTACTCCTTGCTCAGTGAACTGGACTCCACACCCCCTATTCACCGCACAAGAATATATCTGACTAGTAAGAATCTTAAAACCTATGTATTGATATCTCTCTGGAAGTGAGTCAAGTGGCTGTAAAGCGGCAGAAACACAGCCGTGAAAAGCAGCTAAACCCCATTATAAAAATAAATTACTTTTAAAAACCCGTGAAACAAAGACAGTGAAAGAGAGAGAAATTCTTACAAAATTCGTTCAGGGGCTGTGATGCAACCTGGATTGACCATATCTAGACCCACAGCTGGAGGAGACATAAGGGTGGACACTCTCGGGGCTGAGAGGTTTGGTGAGGTTGGGGGAGCAAACGCAGAGCCTTTAAAGTAATACTGCCTGTTACCCATCCCATGGGTCCCAAATCTCCAGGTTCAAGGGCATCTTCCTACCTCGAAAACATGCATGAGAAACCCAGAAGGTGGTACACCGTGTGATCGGGAAAGGTTTCTAAAACGCACCTCATTTCTCATCTCCTTGTGCTCGGGTTCGCCATTCCAGCCGCTTTACTAGCAATCTCCCTCCTTGGAGAATCAGCACCTGTAACCTCCCGTTCCGTACAGCTTGCAATTTGTCCTGAGGATGAACGGGAAGAGGGGGAGCCAATGAGAGACTAGCTCTAGGTGTTGGGACAGGCACAGGTCACTCTATTTTCCCATCAGGAAGAAGAATTAACCACAGGCTCAGCCTGCCGCCGGGAAGCAGAATAGGGCCTGAGGCAATCCTGCGCTTTTGCGGCCAGCTCCCAAAAAAGCGAGTTGAAAAATGGAGCTCAGGGGCACTGCAATTCACAAACCTGCAGAGTTATAAATGATAACTCTCGTCCACAAATATATTGAGGGAAGGCAACGAAGAGGATCTGAAAGCAAGGCAGAATTGCAGGAAACAGATTTCAGGAGGTCGATTCGAATCGCCTTTAAAGCACATGAAAAGCGGCAAAACGTCGACAATGATGCCCTTGGCCAAAAAGGGCGTATGCGTTTTTTCCTGAATATATTCAGGAAAAAACGCATACGCCCTTTTTGGCCAACCAAGCAACCTGGAAAGGCAAATCAGCGCTACAAAGAAGTCTCGCTTCCCATCGGTCAAAAGGGCCATGCGGAAAAAACTGTCAAAACCAGAAATGCAGGACAGGCCATGGAGAAATGGGAGCCTTGCTACGCTGATGGGCGGGATGTAAATTGCCAACAGCCACTCTGGAGAAGTGTACGGTGTGTCCTGAAACATCGAAAAAACACAGCTTAGAGCGCATAGGGCACTTCCACTCATGGGCGTATAAATTGGGAAAACTAAAAATCAGCAAGACACAGGCACCCCAAAGTTTAGGGCTGCTCTGTTGACAAGAACCTCCACTTCATGACACCTCAAATATCCCAGGAAAGAGAAAAATGGATAAAGAAGTGGTGGTCCTTATGTACAATGGAATATCACTCAGCCATGAAATCAATGTCATAAGGCTAGTAGCAGCATGATGAGTGGCTTTAGCTACGACGATTCTAAGTGAAATAAGTCACACAGAAAAAGACACTTATCATAAGCTATCACTTATAGAGGGAATGTAAAAACCGCTACACTTGAACTGAATTACAAAACAGAACAGAGTCACAAGTTTACAAAACACACTATGGCTGCTTAACGGGAAAGGTGGGGTGGGGTGATGCATAAAACAAGGGTTTCAAATGAGCTCAGATACCGTTCCATAAACCCAATATGTAATAGAAAGACCTACTCCTTGCTCAGTGAACTGGACTCCACACCCCCTATTCACCGCACAAGAATATATCTGACTAGTAAGAATCTTAAAACCTATGTATTGATATCTCTCTGGAAGTGAGTCAAGTGGGTGTAAAGCGGCAGAAACACAGCCGTGAAAAGCAGCTAAACCCCATTATAAAAATAAATTACTTTTAAAAACCCGTGAAACACAGACAGTGAAAGAGAGAGAAATTCTTACAAAATTCGTTCAGGGGCTGTGATGCAACCTGGATTGACCATATCTAGACCCACAGCTGGATGAGACATAAGGGTGGACACTCTCGGGGCTGAGAGGTTTGGTGAGGTTGGGGGAGCAAACGCAGAGCCTTTAAAGTAATACTGCCTGTTACCCATCCCATGGGTCCCAAATCTCCAGGTTCAAGGGCATCTTCCTACCTCGAAAACATGCATGAGAAACCCAGAAGGTGGTACACCGTGTGATCGGGAAAGGTTTCTAAAACGCACCTCATTTCTCATCTCCTTGTGCTCGGGTTCGCCATTCCAGCCGCTTTACTAGCAATCTCCCTCCTTGGAGAATCAGCACCTGTAACCTCCCGTTCCGTACAGCTTGCAATTTGTCCTGAGGATGAACGGGAAGAGGGGGAGCCAATGAGAGACTAGCTCTAGGTGTTGGGACAGGCACAGGTCACTCTATTTTCGCATCAGGAAGAAGAATTAACCACAGGCTCAGCCTGCCGCCCGGAAGCAGAATAGGGCCTGAGGCAATCCTGCGCTTTTGCGGCCAGCTCCCAAAAAAGCGAGTTGAAAAATGGAGCTCAGGGGCACTGCAATTCACAAACCTGCAGAGTTATAAATGATAACTCTCGTCCACAAATATATTGAGGGTAGGCAACGAAGAGGATCTGAAAGCAAGGCAGAATTGCAGGAAACAGATTTCAGGAGGTCGATTCGAATCGCCTTTAAAGCACATGAAAAGCGGCAAAACGTCGACAATGATGCCCTTGGCCAAAAAGGGCGTATGCGTTTTTTCCTGAATATATTCAGGAAAAAACGCATACGCCCTTTTTGGCCAACCAAGCAACCTGGAAAGGCAAATCAGCGCTACAAAGAAGTCTCGCTTCCCATCGGTCAAAAGGGCCATGCGGAAAAAACTGTCAAAACCAGAAATGCAGGACAGGCCATGGAGAAATGGGAGCCTTGCTACGCTGATGGGCGGGATGTAAATTGCCAACAGCCACTCTGGAGAAGTGTACGGTGTGTCCTGAAACATCGAAAAAACACAGCTTAGAGCGCATAGGGCACTTCCACTCATGGGCGTATAAATTGGGAAAACTAAAAATCAGCAAGACACAGGCACCCCAAAGTTTAGGGCTGCTCTGTTGACAAGAACCTCCACTTCATGACACCTCAAATATCCCAGGAAAGAGAAAAATGGATAAAGAAGTGGTGGTCCTTATGTACAATGGAATATCACTCAGCCATGAAATCAATGTCATAAGGCTAGTAGCAGCATGATGAGTGGCTTTAGCTACGACGATTCTAAGTGAAATAAGTCACACAGAAAAAGACACTTATCATAAGCTATCACTTATAGAGGGAATGTAAAAACCGCTACACTTGAACTGAATTACAAAACAGAACAGAGTCACAAGTTTACAAAACACACTATGGCTGCTTAACGGGAAAGGTGGGGTGGGGTGATGCATAAAACAAGGGTTTCAAATGAGCTCAGATACCGTTCCATAAACCCAATATGTAATAGAAAGACCTACTCCTTGCTCAGTGAACTGGACTCCACACCCCCTATTCACCGCACAAGAATATATCTGACTAGTAAGAATCTTAAAACCTATGTATTGATATCTCTCTGGAAGTGAGTCAAGTGGGTGTAAAGCGGCAGAAACACAGCCGTGAAAAGCAGCTAAACCCCATTATAAAAATAAATTACTTTTAAAAACCCGTGAAACACAGACAGTGAAAGAGAGAGAAATTCTTACAAAATTCGTTCAGGGGCTGTGATGCAACCTGGATTGACCATATCTAGACCCACAGCTGGATGAGACATAAGGGTGGACACTCTCGGGGCTGAGAGGTTTGGTGAGGTTGGGGGAGCAAACGCAGAGCCTTTAAAGTAATACTGCCTGTTACCCATCCCATGGGTCCCAAATCTCCAGGTTCAAGGGCATCTTCCTACCTCGAAAACATGCATGAGAAACCCAGAAGGTGGTACACCGTGTGATCGGGAAAGGTTTCTAAAACGCACCTCATTTCTCATCTCCTTGTGCTCGGGTTCGCCATTCCAGCCGCTTTACTAGCAATCTCCCTCCTTGGAGAATCAGCACCTGTAACCTCCCGTTCCGTACAGCTTGCAATTTGTCCTGAGGATGAACGGGAAGAGGGGGAGCCAATGAGAGACTAGCTCTAGGTGTTGGGACAGGCACAGGTCACTCTATTTTCGCATCAGGAAGAAGAATTAACCACAGGCTCAGCCTGCCGCCCGGAAGCAGAATAGGGCCTGAGGCAATCCTGCGCTTTTGCGGCCAGCTCCCAAAAAAGCGAGTTGAAAAATGGAGCTCAGGGGCACTGCAATTCACAAACCTGCAGAGTTATAAATGATAACTCTCGTCCACAAATATATTGAGGGTAGGCAACGAAGAGGATCTGAAAGCAAGGCAGAATTGCAGGAAACAGATTTCAGGAGGTCGATTCGAATCGCCTTTAAAGCACATGAAAAGCGGCAAAACGTCGACAATGATGCCCTTGGCCAAAAAGGGCGTATGCGTTTTTTCCTGAATATAGTCAGGAAAAAACGCATACGCCCTTTTTGGCCAACCAAGCAACCTGGAAAGGCAAATCAGCGCTACAAAGAAGTCTCGCTTCCCATCGGTCAAAAGGGCCATGCGGAAAAAACTGTCAAAACCAGAAATGCAGGACAGGCCATGGAGAAATGGGAGCCTTGCTACGCTGATGGGCGGGATGTAAATTGCCAACAGCCACTATGGAGAAGTGTACGGTGTGTCCTGAAACATCGAAAAAACACAGCTTAGAGCGCATAGGGCACTTCCACTCATGGGCGTATAAATTGGGAAAACTAAAAATCAGCAAGACACAGGCACCCCAAAGTTTAGGGCTGCTCTTTTGACAAGAACCTCCACTTCATAACACCTCTAATATCCCAGGAAAGAGAAAAATGGATAAAGAAGTGGTGGTCCTTATGTACAATGGAATATCACTCAGCCATGAAATCAATGTCATAAGGCTAGTAGCAGCATGATGAGTGGCTTTAGCTACGACGATTCTAAGTGAAATAAGTCACACAGAAAAAGACACTTATCATAAGCTATCACTTATAGAGGGAATGTAAAAACCGCTACACTTGAACTGAATTACAAAACAGAACAGAGTCACAAGTTTACAAAACACACTATGGCTGCTTAACGGGAAAGGTGGGGTGGGGTGATGCATAAAACAAGGGTTTCAAATGAGCTCAGATACCGTTCCATAAACCCAATATGTAATAGAAAGACCTACTCCTTGCTCAGTGAACTGGACTCCACACCCCCTATTCACCGCACAAGAATATATCTGACTAGTAAGAATCTTAAAACCTATGTATTGATATCTCTCTGGAAGTGAGTCAAGTGGCTGTAAAGCGGCAGAAACACAGCCGTGAAAAGCAGCTAAACCCCATTATAAAAATAAATTACTTTTAAAAACCCGTGAAACAAAGACAGTGAAAGAGAGAGAAATTCTTACAAAATTCGTTCAGGGGCTGTGATGCAACCTGGATTGACCATATCTAGACCCACAGCTGGAGGAGACATAAGGGTGGACACTCTCGGGGCTGAGAGGTTTGGTGAGGTTGGGGGAGCAAACGCAGAGCCTTTAAAGTAATACTGCCTGTTACCCATCCCATGGGTCCCAAATCTCCAGGTTCAAGGGCATCTTCCTACCTCGAAAACATGCATGAGAAACCCAGAAGGTGGTACACCGTGTGATCGGGAAAGGTTTCTAAAACGCACCTCATTTCTCATCTCCTTGTGGTCGGGTTCGCCATTCCAGCCGCTTTACTAGCAATCTCCCTCCTTGGAGAATCAGCACCTTTAACCTCCCGTTCCGTACAGCTTGCAATTTGTCCTGAGGATGAACGGGAAGAGGGGGAGCCAATGAGAGACTAGCTCTAGGTGTTGGGACAGGCACAGGTCACTCTATTTTCCCATCAGGAAGAAGAATTAACCACAGGCTCAGCCTGCCGCCGGGAAGCAGAATAGGGCCTGAGGCAATCCTGCGCTTTTGCGGCCAGCTCCCAAAAAAGCGAGTTGAAAAATGGAGCTCAGGGGCACTGCAATTCACAAACCTGCAGAGTTATAAATGATAACTCTCGTCCACAAATATATTGAGGGAAGGCAACGAAGAGGATCTGAAAGCAAGGCAGAATTGCAGGAAACAGATTTCAGGAGGTCGATTCGAATCGCCTTTAAAGCACATGAAAAGCGGCAAAACGTCGACAATGATGCCCTTGGCCAAAAAGGGCGTATGCGTTTTTTCCTGAATATAGTCAGGAAAAAACGCATACGCCCTTTTTGGCCAACCAAGCAACCTGGAAAGGCAAATCAGCGCTACAAAGAAGTCTCGCTTCCCATCGGTCAAAAGGGCCATGCGGAAAAAACTGTCAAAACCAGAAATGCAGGACAGGCCATGGAGAAATGGGAGCCTTGCTACGCTGATGGGCGGGATGTAAATTGCCAACAGCCACTCTGGAGAAGTGTACGGTGTGTCCTGAAACATCGAAAAAACACAGCTTAGAGCGCATAGGGCACTTCCACTCATGGGCGTATAAATTGGGAAAACTAAAAATCAGCAAGACACAGGCACCCCAAAGTTTAGGGCTGCTCTGTTGACAAGAACCTCCACTTCATGACACCTCAAATATCCCAGGAAAGAGAAAAATGGATAAAGAAGTGGTGGTCCTTATGTACAATGGAATATCACTCAGCCATGAAATCAATGTCATAAGGCTAGTAGCAGCATGATGAGTGGCTTTAGCTACGACGATTCTAAGTGAAATAAGTCACACAGAAAAAGACACTTATCATAAGCTATCACTTATAGAGGGAATGTAAAAACCGCTACACTTGAACTGAATTACAAAACAGAACAGAGTCACAAGTTTACAAAACACACTATGGCTGCTTAACGGGAAAGGTGGGGTGGGGTGATGCATAAAACAAGGGTTTCAAATGAGCTCAGATACCGTTCCATAAACCCAATATGTAATAGAAAGACCTACTCCTTGCTCAGTGAACTGGACTCCACACCCCCTATTCACCGCACAAGAATATATCTGACTAGTAAGAATCTTAAAACCTATGTATTGATATCTCTCTGGAAGTGAGTCAAGTGGGTGTAAAGCGGCAGAAACACAGCCGTGAAAAGCAGCTAAACCCCATTATAAAAATAAATTACTTTTAAAAACCCGTGAAACACAGACAGTGAAAGAGAGAGAAATTCTTACAAAATTCGTTCAGGGGCTGTGATGCAACCTGGATTGACCATATCTAGACCCACAGCTGGATGAGACATAAGGGTGGACACTCTCGGGGCTGAGAGGTTTGGTGAGGTTGGGGGAGCAAACGCAGAGCCTTTAAAGTAATACTGCCTGTTACCCATCCCATGGGTCCCAAATCTCCAGGTTCAAGGGCATCTTCCTACCTCGAAAACATGCATGAGAAACCCAGAAGGTGGTACACCGTGTGATCGGGAAAGGTTTCTAAAACGCACCTCATTTCTCATCTCCTTGTGCTCGGGTTCGCCATTCCAGCCGCTTTACTAGCAATCTCCCTCCTTGGAGAATCAGCACCTGTAACCTCCCGTTCCGTACAGCTTGCAATTTGTCCTGAGGATGAACGGGAAGAGGGGGAGCCAATGAGAGACTAGCTCTAGGTGTTGGGACAGGCACAGGTCACTCTATTTTCGCATCAGGAAGAAGAATTAACCACAGGCTCAGCCTGCCGCCCGGAAGCAGAATAGGGCCTGAGGCAATCCTGCGCTTTTGCGGCCAGCTCCCAAAAAAGCGAGTTGAAAAATGGAGCTCAGGGGCACTGCAATTCACAAACCTGCAGAGTTATAAATGATAACTCTCGTCCACAAATATATTGAGGGTAGGCAACGAAGAGGATCTGAAAGCAAGGCAGAATTGCAGGAAACAGATTTCAGGAGGTCGATTCGAATCGCCTTTAAAGCACATGAAAAGCGGCAAAACGTCGACAATGATGCCCTTGGCCAAAAAGGGCGTATGCGTTTTTTCCTGAATATAGTCAGGAAAAAACGCATACGCCCTTTTTGGCCAACCAAGCAACCTGGAAAGGCAAATCAGCGCTACAAAGAAGTCTCGCTTCCCATCGGTCAAAAGGGCCATGCGGAAAAAACTGTCAAAACCAGAAATGCAGGACAGGCCATGGAGAAATGGGAGCCTTGCTACGCTGATGGGCGGGATGTAAATTGCCAACAGCCACTATGGAGAAGTGTACGGTGTGTCCTGAAACATCGAAAAAACACAGCTTAGAGCGCATAGGGCACTTCCACTCATGGGCGTATAAATTGGGAAAACTAAAAATCAGCAAGACACAGGCACCCCAAAGTTTAGGGCTGCTCTTTTGACAAGAACCTCCACTTCATAACACCTCTAATATCCCAGGAAAGAGAAAAATGGATAAAGAAGTGGTGGTCCTTATGTACAATGGAATATCACTCAGCCATGAAATCAATGTCATAAGGCTAGTAGCAGCATGATGAGTGGCTTTAGCTACGACGATTCTAAGTGAAATAAGTCACACAGAAAAAGACACTTATCATAAGCTATCACTTATAGAGGGAATGTAAAAACCGCTACACTTGAACTGAATTACAAAACAGAACAGAGTCACAAGTTTACAAAACACACTATGGCTGCTTAACGGGAAAGGTGGGGTGGGGTGATGCATAAAACAAGGGTTTCAAATGAGCTCAGATACCGTTCCATAAACCCAATATGTAATAGAAAGACCTACTCCTTGCTCAGTGAACTGGACTCCACACCCCCTATTCACCGCACAAGAATATATCTGACTAGTAAGAATCTTAAAACCTATGTATTGATATCTCTCTGGAAGTGAGTCAAGTGGCTGTAAAGCGGCAGAAACACAGCCGTGAAAAGCAGCTAAACCCCATTATAAAAATAAATTACTTTTAAAAACCCGTGAAACAAAGACAGTGAAAGAGAGAGAAATTCTTACAAAATTCGTTCAGGGGCTGTGATGCAACCTGGATTGACCATATCTAGACCCACAGCTGGATGAGACATAAGGGTGGACACTCTCGGGGCTGAGAGGTTTGGTGAGGTTGGGGGAGCAAACGCAGAGCCTTTAAAGTAATACTGCCTGTTACCCATCCCATGGGTCCCAAATCTCCAGGTTCAAGGGCATCTTCCTACCTCGAAAACATGCATGAGAAACCCAGAAGGTGGTACACCGTGTGATCGGGAAAGGTTTCTAAAACGCACCTCATTTCTCATCTCCTTGTGCTCGGGTTCGCCATTCCAGCCGCTTTACTAGCAATCTCCCTCCTTGGAGAATCAGCACCTGTAACCTCCCGTTCCGTACAGCTTGCAATTTGTCCTGAGGATGAACGGGAAGAGGGGGAGCCAATGAGAGACTAGCTCTAGGTGTTGGGACAGGCACAGGTCACTCTATTTTCCCATCAGGAAGAAGAATTAACCACAGGCTCAGCCTGCCGCCCGGAAGCAGAATAGGGCCTGAGGCAATCCTGCGCTTTTGCGGCCAGCTCCCAAAAAAGCGAGTTGAAAAATGGAGCTCAGGGGCACTGCAATTCACAAACCTGCAGAGTTATAAATGATAACTCTCGTCCACAAATATATTGAGGGAAGGCAACGAAGAGGATCTGAAAGCAAGGCAGAATTGCAGGAAACAGATTTCAGGAGGTCGATTCGAATCGCCTTTAAAGCACATGAAAAGCGGCAAAACGTCGACAATGATGCCCTTGGCCAAAAAGGGCGTATGCGTTTTTTCCTGAATATATTCAGGAAAAAACGCATACGCCCTTTTTGGCCAACCAAGCAACCTGGAAAGGCAAATCAGCGCTACAAAGAAGTCTCGCTTCCCATCGGTCAAAAGGGCCATGCGGAAAAAACTGTCAAAACCAGAAATGCAGGACAGGCCATGGAGAAATGGGAGCCTTGCTACGCTGATGGGCGGGATGTAAATTGCCAACAGCCACTCTGGAGAAGGGTACGGTGTGTCCTGAAACATCGAAAAAACACAGCTTAGAGCGCATAGGGCACTTCCACTCATGGGCGTATAAATTGGGAAAACTAAAAATCAGCAAGACACAGGCACCCCAAAGTTTAGGGCTGCTCTTTTGACAAGAACCTCCACTTCATGACACCTCAAATATCCCAGGAAAGAGAAAAATGGATAAAGAAGTGGTGGTCCTTATGTACAATGGAATATCACTCAGCCATGAAATCAATGTCATAAGGCTAGTAGCAGCATGATGAGTGGCTTTAGCTACGACGATTCTAAGTGAAATAAGTCACACAGAAAAAGACACTTATCATAAGCTATCACTTATAGAGGGAATGTAAAAACCGCTACACTTGAACTGAATTACAAAACAGAACAGAGTCACAAGTTTACAAAACACACTATGGCTGCTTAACGGGAAAGGTGGGGTGGGGTGATGCATAAAACAAGGGTTTCAAATGAGCTCAGATACCGTTCCATAAACCCAATATGTAATAGAAAGACCTACTCCTTGCTCAGTGAACTGGACTCCACACCCCCTATTCACCGCACAAGAATATATCTGACTAGTAAGAATCTTAAAACCTATGTATTGATATCTCTCTGGAAGTGAGTCAAGTGGGTGTAAAGCGGCAGAAACACAGCCGTGAAAAGCAGCTAAACCCCATTATAAAAATAAATTACTTTTAAAAACCCGTGAAACACAGACAGTGAAAGAGAGAGAAATTCTTACAAAATTCGTTCAGGGGCTGTGATGCAACCTGGATTGACCATATCTAGACCCACAGCTGGATGAGACATAAGGGTGGACACTCTCGGGGCTGAGAGGTTTGGTGAGGTTGGGGGAGCAAACGCAGAGCCTTTAAAGTAATACTGCCTGTTACCCATCCCATGGGTCCCAAATCTCCAGGTTCAAGGGCATCTTCCTACCTCGAAAACATGCATGAGAAACCCAGAAGGTGGTACACCGTGTGATCGGGAAAGGTTTCTAAAACGCACCTCATTTCTCATCTCCTTGTGCTCGGGTTCGCCATTCCAGCCGCTTTACTAGCAATCTCCCTCCTTGGAGAATCAGCACCTGTAACCTCCCGTTCCGTACAGCTTGCAATTTGTCCTGAGGATGAACGGGAAGAGGGGGAGCCAATGAGAGACTAGCTCTAGGTGTTGGGACAGGCACAGGTCACTCTATTTTCGCATCAGGAAGAAGAATTAACCACAGGCTCAGCCTGCCGCCCGGAAGCAGAATAGGGCCTGAGGCAATCCTGCGCTTTTGCGGCCAGCTCCCAAAAAAGCGAGTTGAAAAATGGAGCTCAGGGGCACTGCAATTCACAAACCTGCAGAGTTATAAATGATAACTCTCGTCCACAAATATATTGAGGGAAGGCAACGAAGAGGATCTGAAAGCAAGGCAGAATTGCAGGAAACAGATTTCAGGAGGTCGATTCGAATCGCCTTTAAAGCACATGAAAAGCGGCAAAACGTCGACAATGATGCCCTTGGCCAAAAAGGGCGTATGCGTTTTTTCCTGAATATATTCAGGAAAAAACGCATACGCCCTTTTTGGCCAACCAAGCAACCTGGAAAGGCAAATCAGCGCTACAAAGAAGTCTCGCTTCCCATCGGTCAAAAGGGCCATGCGGAAAAAACTGTCAAAACCAGAAATGCAGGACAGGCCATGGAGAAATGGGAGCCTTGCTACGCTGATGGGCGGGATGTAAATTGCCAACAGCCACTCTGGAGAAGGGTACGGTGTGTCCTGAAACATCGAAAAAACACAGCTTAGAGCGCATAGGGCACTTCCACTCATGGGCGTATAAATTGGGAAAACTAAAAATCAGCAAGACACAGGCACCCCAAAGTTTAGGGCTGCTCTTTTGACAAGAACCTCCACTTCATGACACCTCAAATATCCCAGGAAAGAGAAAAATGGATAAAGAAGTGGTGGTCCTTATGTACAATGGAATATCACTCAGCCATGAAATCAATGTCATAAGGCTAGTAGCAGCATGATGAGTGGCTTTAGCTACGACGATTCTAAGTGAAATAAGTCACACAGAAAAAGACACTTATCATAAGCTATCACTTATAGAGGGAATGTAAAAACCGCTACACTTGAACTGAATTACAAAACAGAACAGAGTCACAAGTTTACAAAACACACTATGGCTGCTTAACGGGAAAGGTGGGGTGGGGTGATGCATAAAACAAGGGTTTCAAATGAGCTCAGATACCGTTCCATAAACCCAATATGTAATAGAAAGACCTACTCCTTGCTCAGTGAACTGGACTCCACACCCCCTATTCACCGCACAAGAATATATCTGACTAGTAAGAATCTTAAAACCTATGTATTGATATCTCTCTGGAAGTGAGTCAAGTGGGTGTAAAGCGGCAGAAACACAGCCGTGAAAAGCAGCTAAACCCCATTATAAAAATAAATTACTTTTAAAAACCCGTGAAACACAGACAGTGAAAGAGAGAGAAATTCTTACAAAATTCGTTCAGGGGCTGTGATGCAACCTGGATTGACCATATCTAGACCCACAGCTGGATGAGACATAAGGGTGGACACTCTCGGGGCTGAGAGGTTTGGTGAGGTTGGGGGAGCAAACGCAGAGCCTTTAAAGTAATACTGCCTGTTACCCATCCCATGGGTCCCAAATCTCCAGGTTCAAGGGCATCTTCCTACCTCGAAAACATGCATGAGAAACCCAGAAGGTGGTACACCATGTGATCGGGAAAGGTTTCTAAAACGCACCTCATTTCTCATCTCCTTGTGGTCGGGTTCGCCATTCCAGCCGCTTTACTAGCAATCTCCCTCCTTGGAGAATCAGCACCTTTAACCTCCCGTTCCGTACAGCTTGCAATTTGTCCTGAGGATGAACGGGAAGAGGGGGAGCCAATGAGAGACTAGCTCTAGGTGTTGGGACAGGCACAGGTCACTCTATTTTCCCATCAGGAAGAAGAATTAACCACAGGCTCAGCCTGCCGCCGGGAAGCAGAATAGGGCCTGAGGCAATCCTGCGCTTTTGCGGCCAGCTCCCAAAAAAGCGAGTTGAAAAATGGAGCTCAGGGGCACTGCAATTCACAAACCTGCAGAGTTATAAATGATAACTCTCGTCCACAAATATATTGAGGGAAGGCAACGAAGAGGATCTGAAAGCAAGGCAGAATTGCAGGAAACAGATTTCAGGAGGTCGATTCGAATCGCCTTTAAAGCACATGAAAAGCGGCAAAACGTCGACAATGATGCCCTTGGCCAAAAAGGGCGTATGCGTTTTTTCCTGAATATATTCAGGAAAAAACGCATACGCCCTTTTTGGCCAACCAAGCAACCTGGAAAGGCAAATCAGCGCTACAAAGAAGTCTCGCTTCCCATCGGTCAAAAGGGCCATGCGGAAAAAACTGTCAAAACCAGAAATGCAGGACAGGCCATGGAGAAATGGGAGCCTTGCTACGCTGATGGGCGGGATGTAAATTGCCAACAGCCACTATGGAGAAGTGTACGGTGTGTCCTGAAACATCGAAAAAACACAGCTTAGAGCGCATAGGGCACTTCCACTCATGGGCGTATAAATTGGGAAAACTAAAAATCAGCAAGACACAGGCACCCCAAAGTTTAGGGCTGCTCTTTTGACAAGAACCTCCACTTCATAACACCTCTAATATCCCAGGAAAGAGAAAAATGGATAAAGAAGTGGTGGTCCTTATGTACAATGGAATATCACTCAGCCATGAAATCAATGTCATAAGGCTAGTAGCAGCATGATGAGTGGCTTTAGCTACGACGATTCTAAGTGAAATAAGTCACACAGAAAAAGACACTTATCATAAGCTATCACTTATAGAGGGAATGTAAAAACCGCTACACTTGAACTGAATTACAAAACAGAACAGAGTCACAAGTTTACAAAACACACTATGGCTGCTTAACGGGAAAGGTGGGGTGGGGTGATGCATAAAACAAGGGTTTCAAATGAGCTCAGATACCGTTCCATAAACCCAATATGTAATAGAAAGACCTACTCCTTGCTCAGTGAACTGGACTCCACACCCCCTATTCACCGCACAAGAATATATCTGACTAGTAAGAATCTTAAAACCTATGTATTGATATCTCTCTGGAAGTGAGTCAAGTGGCTGTAAAGCGGCAGAAACACAGCCGTGAAAAGCAGCTAAACCCCATTATAAAAATAAATTACTTTTAAAAACCCGTGAAACAAAGACAGTGAAAGAGAGAGAAATTCTTACAAAATTCGTTCAGGGGCTGTGATGCAACCTGGATTGACCATATCTAGACCCACAGCTGGATGAGACATAAGGGTGGACACTCTCGGGGCTGAGAGGTTTGGTGAGGTTGGGGGAGCAAACGCAGAGCCTTTAAAGTAATACTGCCTGTTACCCATCCCATGGGTCCCAAATCTCCAGGTTCAAGGGCATCTTCCTACCTCGAAAACATGCATGAGAAACCCAGAAGGTGGTACACCATGTGATCGGGAAAGGTTTCTAAAACGCACCTCATTTCTCATCTCCTTGTGGTCGGGTTCGCCATTCCAGCCGCTTTACTAGCAATCTCCCTCCTTGGAGAATCAGCACCTTTAACCTCCCGTTCCGTACAGCTTGCAATTTGTCCTGAGGATGAACGGGAAGAGGGGGAGCCAATGAGAGACTAGCTCTAGGTGTTGGGACAGGCACAGGTCACTCTATTTTCCCATCAGGAAGAAGAATTAACCACAGGCTCAGCCTGCCGCCGGGAAGCAGAATAGGGCCTGAGGCAATCCTGCGCTTTTGCGGCCAGCTCCCAAAAAAGCGAGTTGAAAAATGGAGCTCAGGGGCACTGCAATTCACAAACCTGCAGAGTTATAAATGATAACTCTCGTCCACAAATATATTGAGGGAAGGCAACGAAGAGGATCTGAAAGCAAGGCAGAATTGCAGGAAACAGATTTCAGGAGGTCGATTCGAATCGCCTTTAAAGCACATGAAAAGCGGCAAAACGTCGACAATGATGCCCTTGGCCAAAAAGGGCGTATGCGTTTTTTCCTGAATATATTCAGGAAAAAACGCATACGCCCTTTTTGGCCAACCAAGCAACCTGGAAAGGCAAATCAGCGCTACAAAGAAGTCTCGCTTCCCATCGGTCAAAAGGGCCATGCGGAAAAAACTGTCAAAACCAGAAATGCAGGACAGGCCATGGAGAAATGGGAGCCTTGCTACGCTGATGGGCGGGATGTAAATTGCCAACAGCCACTATGGAGAAGTGTACGGTGTGTCCTGAAACATCGAAAAAACACAGCTTAGAGCGCATAGGGCACTTCCACTCATGGGCGTATAAATTGGGAAAACTAAAAATCAGCAAGACACAGGCACCCCAAAGTTTAGGGCTGCTCTTTTGACAAGAACCTCCACTTCATAACACCTCTAATATCCCAGGAAAGAGAAAAATGGATAAAGAAGTGGTGGTCCTTATGTACAATGGAATATCACTCAGCCATGAAATCAATGTCATAAGGCTAGTAGCAGCATGATGAGTGGCTTTAGCTACGACGATTCTAAGTGAAATAAGTCACACAGAAAAAGACACTTATCATAAGCTATCACTTATAGAGGGAATGTAAAAACCGCTACACTTGAACTGAATTACAAAACAGAACAGAGTCACAAGTTTACAAAACACACTATGGCTGCTTAACGGGAAAGGTGGGGTGGGGTGATGCATAAAACAAGGGTTTCAAATGAGCTCAGATACCGTTCCATAAACCCAATATGTAATAGAAAGACCTACTCCTTGCTCAGTGAACTGGACTCCACACCCCCTATTCACCGCACAAGAATATATCTGACTAGTAAGAATCTTAAAACCTATGTATTGATATCTCTCTGGAAGTGAGTCAAGTGGGTGTAAAGCGGCAGAAACACAGCCGTGAAAAGCAGCTAAACCCCATTATAAAAATAAATTACTTTTAAAAACCCGTGAAACACAGACAGTGAAAGAGAGAGAAATTCTTACAAAATTCGTTCAGGGGCTGTGATGCAACCTGGATTGACCATATCTAGACCCACAGCTGGATGAGACATAAGGGTGGACACTCTCGGGGCTGAGAGGTTTGGTGAGGTTGGGGGAGCAAACGCAGAGCCTTTAAAGTAATACTGCCTGTTACCCATCCCATGGGTCCCAAATCTCCAGGTTCAAGGGCATCTTCCTACCTCGAAAACATGCATGAGAAACCCAGAAGGTGGTACACCGTGTGATCGGGAAAGGTTTCTAAAACGCACCTCATTTCTCATCTCCTTGTGCTCGGGTTCGCCATTCCAGCCGCTTTACTAGCAATCTCCCTCCTTGGAGAATCAGCACCTGTAACCTCCCGTTCCGTACAGCTTGCAATTTGTCCTGAGGATGAACGGGAAGAGGGGGAGCCAATGAGAGACTAGCTCTAGGTGTTGGGACAGGCACAGGTCACTCTATTTTCGCATCAGGAAGAAGAATTAACCACAGGCTCAGCCTGCCGCCCGGAAGCAGAATAGGGCCTGAGGCAATCCTGCGCTTTTGCGGCCAGCTCCCAAAAAAGCGAGTTGAAAAATGGAGCTCAGGGGCACTGCAATTCACAAACCTGCAGAGTTATAAATGATAACTCTCGTCCACAAATATATTGAGGGAAGGCAACGAAGAGGATCTGAAAGCAAGGCAGAATTGCAGGAAACAGATTTCAGGAGGTCGATTCGAATCGCCTTTAAAGCACATGAAAAGCGGCAAAACGTCGACAATGATGCCCTTGGCCAAAAAGGGCGTATGCGTTTTTTCCTGAATATATTCAGGAAAAAACGCATACGCCCTTTTTGGCCAACCAAGCAACCTGGAAAGGCAAATCAGCGCTACAAAGAAGTCTCGCTTCCCATCGGTCAAAAGGGCCATGCGGAAAAAACTGTCAAAACCAGAAATGCAGGACAGGCCATGGAGAAATGGGAGCCTTGCTACGCTGATGGGCGGGATGTAAATTGCCAACAGCCACTATGGAGAAGTGTACGGTGTGTCCTGAAACATCGAAAAAACACAGCTTAGAGCGCATAGGGCACTTCCACTCATGGGCGTATAAATTGGGAAAACTAAAAATCAGCAAGACACAGGCACCCCAAAGTTTAGGGCTGCTCTTTTGACAAGAACCTCCACTTCATAACACCTCTAATATCCCAGGAAAGAGAAAAATGGATAAAGAAGTGGTGGTCCTTATGTACAATGGAATATCACTCAGCCATGAAATCAATGTCATAAGGCTAGTAGCAGCATGATGAGTGGCTTTAGCTACGACGATTCTAAGTGAAATAAGTCACACAGAAAAAGACACTTATCATAAGCTATCACTTATAGAGGGAATGTAAAAACCGCTACACTTGAACTGAATTACAAAACAGAACAGAGTCACAAGTTTACAAAACACACTATGGCTGCTTAACGGGAAAGGTGGGGTGGGGTGATGCATAAAACAAGGGTTTCAAATGAGCTCAGATACCGTTCCATAAACCCAATATGTAATAGAAAGACCTACTCCTTGCTCAGTGAACTGGACTCCACACCCCCTATTCACCGCACAAGAATATATCTGACTAGTAAGAATCTTAAAACCTATGTATTGATATCTCTCTGGAAGTGAGTCAAGTGGGTGTAAAGCGGCAGAAACACAGCCGTGAAAAGCAGCTAAACCCCATTATAAAAATAAATTACTTTTAAAAACCCGTGAAACACAGACAGTGAAAGAGAGAGAAATTCTTACAAAATTCGTTCAGGGGCTGTGATGCAACCTGGATTGACCATATCTAGACCCACAGCTGGATGAGACATAAGGGTGGACACTCTCGGGGCTGAGAGGTTTGGTGAGGTTGGGGGAGCAAACGCAGAGCCTTTAAAGTAATACTGCCTGTTACCCATCCCATGGGTCCCAAATCTCCAGGTTCAAGGGCATCTTCCTACCTCGAAAACATGCATGAGAAACCCAGAAGGTGGTACACCGTGTGATCGGGAAAGGTTTCTAAAACGCACCTCATTTCTCATCTCCTTGTGCTCGGGTTCGCCATTCCAGCCGCTTTACTAGCAATCTCCCTCCTTGGAGAATCAGCACCTGTAACCTCCCGTTCCGTACAGCTTGCAATTTGTCCTGAGGATGAACGGGAAGAGGGGGAGCCAATGAGAGACTAGCTCTAGGTGTTGGGACAGGCACAGGTCACTCTATTTTCGCATCAGGAAGAAGAATTAACCACAGGCTCAGCCTGCCGCCCGGAAGCAGAATAGGGCCTGAGGCAATCCTGCGCTTTTGCGGCCAGCTCCCAAAAAAGCGAGTTGAAAAATGGAGCTCAGGGGCACTGCAATTCACAAACCTGCAGAGTTATAAATGATAACTCTCGTCCACAAATATATTGAGGGAAGGCAACGAAGAGGATCTGAAAGCAAGGCAGAATTGCAGGAAACAGATTTCAGGAGGTCGATTCGAATCGCCTTTAAAGCACATGAAAAGCGGCAAAACGTCGACAATGATGCCCTTGGCCAAAAAGGGCGTATGCGTTTTTTCCTGAATATATTCAGGAAAAAACGCATACGCCCTTTTTGGCCAACCAAGCAACCTGGAAAGGCAAATCAGCGCTACAAAGAAGTCTCGCTTCCCATCGGTCAAAAGGGCCATGCGGAAAAAACTGTCAAAACCAGAAATGCAGGACAGGCCATGGAGAAATGGGAGCCTTGCTACGCTGATGGGCGGGATGTAAATTGCCAACAGCCACTCTGGAGAAGGGTACGGTGTGTCCTGAAACATCGAAAAAACACAGCTTAGAGCGCATAGGGCACTTCCACTCATGGGCGTATAAATTGGGAAAACTAAAAATCAGCAAGACACAGGCACCCCAAAGTTTAGGGCTGCTCTTTTGACAAGAACCTCCACTTCATGACACCTCAAATATCCCAGGAAAGAGAAAAATGGATAAAGAAGTGGTGGTCCTTATGTACAATGGAATATCACTCAGCCATGAAATCAATGTCATAAGGCTAGTAGCAGCATGATGAGTGGCTTTAGCTACGACGATTCTAAGTGAAATAAGTCACACAGAAAAAGACACTTATCATAAGCTATCACTTATAGAGGGAATGTAAAAACCGCTACACTTGAACTGAATTACAAAACAGAACAGAGTCACAAGTTTACAAAACACACTATGGCTGCTTAACGGGAAAGGTGGGGTGGGGTGATGCATAAAACAAGGGTTTCAAATGAGCTCAGATACCGTTCCATAAACCCAATATGTAATAGAAAGACCTACTCCTTGCTCAGTGAACTGGACTCCACACCCCCTATTCACCGCACAAGAATATATCTGACTAGTAAGAATCTTAAAACCTATGTATTGATATCTCTCTGGAAGTGAGTCAAGTGGCTGTAAAGCGGCAGAAACACAGCCGTGAAAAGCAGCTAAACCCCATTATAAAAATAAATTACTTTTAAAAACCCGTGAAACACAGACAGTGAAAGAGAGAGAAATTCTTACAAAATTCGTTCAGGGGCTGTGATGCAACCTGGATTGACCATATCTAGACCCACAGCTGGATGAGACATAAGGGTGGACACTCTCGGGGCTGAGAGGTTTGGTGAGGTTGGGGGAGCAAACGCAGAGCCTTTAAAGTAATACTGCCTGTTACCCATCCCATGGGTCCCAAATCTCCAGGTTCAAGGGCATCTTCCTACCTCGAAAACATGCATGAGAAACCCAGAAGGTGGTACACCGTGTGATCGGGAAAGGTTTCTAAAACGCACCTCATTTCTCATCTCCTTGTGCTCGGGTTCGCCATTCCAGCCGCTTTACTAGCAATCTCCCTCCTTGGAGAATCAGCACCTGTAACCTCCCGTTCCGTACAGCTTGCAATTTGTCCTGAGGATGAACGGGAAGAGGGGGAGCCAATGAGAGACTAGCTCTAGGTGTTGGGACAGGCACAGGTCACTCTATTTTCGCATCAGGAAGAAGAATTAACCACAGGCTCAGCCTGCCGCCCGGAAGCAGAATAGGGCCTGAGGCAATCCTGCGCTTTTGCGGCCAGCTCCCAAAAAAGCGAGTTGAAAAATGGAGCTCAGGGGCACTGCAATTCACAAACCTGCAGAGTTATAAATGATAACTCTCGTCCACAAATATATTGAGGGAAGGCAACGAAGAGGATCTGAAAGCAAGGCAGAATTGCAGGAAACAGATTTCAGGAGGTCGATTCGAATCGCCTTTAAAGCACATGAAAAGCGGCAAAACGTCGACAATGATGCCCTTGGCCAAAAAGGGCGTATGCGTTTTTTCCTGAATATATTCAGGAAAAAACGCATACGCCCTTTTTGGCCAACCAAGCAACCTGGAAAGGCAAATCAGCGCTACAAAGAAGTCTCGCTTCCCATCGGTCAAAAGGGCCATGCGGAAAAAACTGTCAAAACCAGAAATGCAGGACAGGCCATGGAGAAATGGGAGCCTTGCTACGCTGATGGGCGGGATGTAAATTGCCAACAGCCACTATGGAGAAGTGTACGGTGTGTCCTGAAACATCGAAAAAACACAGCTTAGAGCGCATAGGGCACTTCCACTCATGGGCGTATAAATTGGGAAAACTAAAAATCAGCAAGACACAGGCACCCCAAAGTTTAGGGCTGCTCTTTTGACAAGAACCTCCACTTCATAACACCTCTAATATCCCAGGAAAGAGAAAAATGGATAAAGAAGTGGTGGTCCTTATGTACAATGGAATATCACTCAGCCATGAAATCAATGTCATAAGGCTAGTAGCAGCATGATGAGTGGCTTTAGCTACGACGATTCTAAGTGAAATAAGTCACACAGAAAAAGACACTTATCATAAGCTATCACTTATAGAGGGAATGTAAAAACCGCTACACTTGAACTGAATTACAAAACAGAACAGAGTCACAAGTTTACAAAACACACTATGGCTGCTTAACGGGAAAGGTGGGGTGGGGTGATGCATAAAACAAGGGTTTCAAATGAGCTCAGATACCGTTCCATAAACCCAATATGTAATAGAAAGACCTACTCCTTGCTCAGTGAACTGGACTCCACACCCCCTATTCACCGCACAAGAATATATCTGACTAGTAAGAATCTTAAAACCTATGTATTGATATCTCTCTGGAAGTGAGTCAAGTGGCTGTAAAGCGGCAGAAACACAGCCGTGAAAAGCAGCTAAACCCCATTATAAAAATAAATTACTTTTAAAAACCCGTGAAACAAAGACAGTGAAAGAGAGAGAAATTCTTACAAAATTCGTTCAGGGGCTGTGATGCAACCTGGATTGACCATATCTAGACCCACAGCTGGATGAGACATAAGGGTGGACACTCTCGGGGCTGAGAGGTTTGGTGAGGTTGGGGGAGCAAACGCAGAGCCTTTAAAGTAATACTGCCTGTTACCCATCCCATGGGTCCCAAATCTCCAGGTTCAAGGGCATCTTCCTACCTCGAAAACATGCATGAGAAACCCAGAAGGTGGTACACCATGTGATCGGGAAAGGTTTCTAAAACGCACCTCATTTCTCATCTCCTTGTGGTCGGGTTCGCCATTCCAGCCGCTTTACTAGCAATCTCCCTCCTTGGAGAATCAGCACCTTTAACCTCCCGTTCCGTACAGCTTGCAATTTGTCCTGAGGATGAACGGGAAGAGGGGGAGCCAATGAGAGACTAGCTCTAGGTGTTGGGACAGGCACAGGTCACTCTATTTTCCCATCAGGAAGAAGAATTAACCACAGGCTCAGCCTGCCGCCGGGAAGCAGAATAGGGCCTGAGGCAATCCTGCGCTTTTGCGGCCAGCTCCCAAAAAAGCGAGTTGAAAAATGGAGCTCAGGGGCACTGCAATTCACAAACCTGCAGAGTTATAAATGATAACTCTCGTCCACAAATATATTGAGGGAAGGCAACGAAGAGGATCTGAAAGCAAGGCAGAATTGCAGGAAACAGATTTCAGGAGGTCGATTCGAATCGCCTTTAAAGCACATGAAAAGCGGCAAAACGTCGACAATGATGCCCTTGGCCAAAAAGGGCGTATGCGTTTTTTCCTGAATATATTCAGGAAAAAACGCATACGCCCTTTTTGGCCAACCAAGCAACCTGGAAAGGCAAATCAGCGCTACAAAGAAGTCTCGCTTCCCATCGGTCAAAAGGGCCATGCGGAAAAAACTGTCAAAACCAGAAATGCAGGACAGGCCATGGAGAAATGGGAGCCTTGCTACGCTGATGGGCGGGATGTAAATTGCCAACAGCCACTATGGAGAAGTGTACGGTGTGTCCTGAAACATCGAAAAAACACAGCTTAGAGCGCATAGGGCACTTCCACTCATGGGCGTATAAATTGGGAAAACTAAAAATCAGCAAGACACAGGCACCCCAAAGTTTAGGGCTGCTCTTTTGACAAGAACCTCCACTTCATAACACCTCTAATATCCCAGGAAAGAGAAAAATGGATAAAGAAGTGGTGGTCCTTATGTACAATGGAATATCACTCAGCCATGAAATCAATGTCATAAGGCTAGTAGCAGCATGATGAGTGGCTTTAGCTACGACGATTCTAAGTGAAATAAGTCACACAGAAAAAGACACTTATCATAAGCTATCACTTATAGAGGGAATGTAAAAACCGCTACACTTGAACTGAATTACAAAACAGAACAGAGTCACAAGTTTACAAAACACACTATGGCTGCTTAACGGGAAAGGTGGGGTGGGGTGATGCATAAAACAAGGGTTTCAAATGAGCTCAGATACCGTTCCATAAACCCAATATGTAATAGAAAGACCTACTCCTTGCTCAGTGAACTGGACTCCACACCCCCTATTCACCGCACAAGAATATATCTGACTAGTAAGAATCTTAAAACCTATGTATTGATATCTCTCTGGAAGTGAGTCAAGTGGGTGTAAAGCGGCAGAAACACAGCCGTGAAAAGCAGCTAAACCCCATTATAAAAATAAATTACTTTTAAAAACCCGTGAAACACAGACAGTGAAAGAGAGAGAAATTCTTACAAAATTCGTTCAGGGGCTGTGATGCAACCTGGATTGACCATATCTAGACCCACAGCTGGATGAGACATAAGGGTGGACACTCTCGGGGCTGAGAGGTTTGGTGAGGTTGGGGGAGCAAACGCAGAGCCTTTAAAGTAATACTGCCTGTTACCCATCCCATGGGTCCCAAATCTCCAGGTTCAAGGGCATCTTCCTACCTCGAAAACATGCATGAGAAACCCAGAAGGTGGTACACCGTGTGATCGGGAAAGGTTTCTAAAACGCACCTCATTTCTCATCTCCTTGTGGTCGGGTTCGCCATTCCAGCCGCTTTACTAGCAATCTCCCTCCTTGGAGAATCAGCACCTGTAACCTCCCGTTCCGTACAGCTTGCAATTTGTCCTGAGGATGAACGGGAAGAGGGGGAGCCAATGAGAGACTAGCTCTAGGTGTTGGGACAGGCACAGGTCACTCTATTTTCGCATCAGGAAGAAGAATTAACCACAGGCTCAGCCTGCCGCCCGGAAGCAGAATAGGGCCTGAGGCAATCCTGCGCTTTTGCGGCCAGCTCCCAAAAAAGCAAGTTGAAAAATGGAGCTCAGGGGCACTGCAATTCACAAACCTGCAGAGTTATAAATGATAACTCTCGTCCACAAATATATTGAGGGAAGGCAACGAAGAGGATCTGAAAGCAAGGCAGAATTGCAGGAAACAGATTTCAGGAGGTCGATTCGAATCGCCTTTAAAGCACATGAAAAGCGGCAAAACGTCGACAATGATGCCCTTGGCCAAAAAGGGCGTATGCGTTTTTTCCTGAATATATTCAGGAAAAAACGCATACGCCCTTTTTGGCCAACCAAGCAACCTGGAAAGGCAAATCAGCGCTACAAAGAAGTCTCGCTTCCCATCGGTCAAAAGGGCCATGCGGAAAAAACTGTCAAAACCAGAAATGCAGGACAGGCCATGGAGAAATGGGAGCCTTGCTACGCTGATGGGCGGGATGTAAATTGCCAACAGCCACTCTGGAGAAGGGTACGGTGTGTCCTGAAACATCGAAAAAACACAGCTTAGAGCGCATAGGGCACTTCCACTCATGGGCGTATAAATTGGGAAAACTAAAAATCAGCAAGACACAGGCACCCCAAAGTTTAGGGCTGCTCTTTTGACAAGAACCTCCACTTCATGACACCTCAAATATCCCAGGAAAGAGAAAAATGGATAAAGAAGTGGTGGTCCTTATGTACAATGGAATATCACTCAGCCATGAAATCAATGTCATAAGGCTAGTAGCAGCATGATGAGTGGCTTTAGCTACGACGATTCTAAGTGAAATAAGTCACACAGAAAAAGACACTTATCATAAGCTATCACTTATAGAGGGAATGTAAAAACCGCTACACTTGAACTGAATTACAAAACAGAACAGAGTCACAAGTTTACAAAACACACTATGGCTGCTTAACGGGAAAGGTGGGGTGGGGTGATGCATAAAACAAGGGTTTCAAATGAGCTCAGATACCGTTCCATAAACCCAATATGTAATAGAAAGACCTACTCCTTGCTCAGTGAACTGGACTCCACACCCCCTATTCACCGCACAAGAATATATCTGACTAGTAAGAATCTTAAAACCTATGTATTGATATCTCTCTGGAAGTGAGTCAAGTGGCTGTAAAGCGGCAGAAACACAGCCGTGAAAAGCAGCTAAACCCCATTATAAAAATAAATTACTTTTAAAAACCCGTGAAACAAAGACAGTGAAAGAGAGAGAAATTCTTACAAAATTCGTTCAGGGGCTGTGATGCAACCTGGATTGACCATATCTAGACCCACAGCTGGATGAGACATAAGGGTGGACACTCTCGGGGCTGAGAGGTTTGGTGAGGTTGGGGGAGCAAACGCAGAGCCTTTAAAGTAATACTGCCTGTTACCCATCCCATGGGTCCCAAATCTCCAGGTTCAAGGGCATCTTCCTACCTCGAAAACATGCATGAGAAACCCAGAAGGTGGTACACCATGTGATCGGGAAAGGTTTCTAAAACGCACCTCATTTCTCATCTCCTTGTGGTCGGGTTCGCCATTCCAGCCGCTTTACTAGCAATCTCCCTCCTTGGAGAATCAGCACCTTTAACCTCCCGTTCCGTACAGCTTGCAATTTGTCCTGAGGATGAACGGGAAGAGGGGGAGCCAATGAGAGACTAGCTCTAGGTGTTGGGACAGGCACAGGTCACTCTATTTTCCCATCAGGAAGAAGAATTAACCACAGGCTCAGCCTGCCGCCGGGAAGCAGAATAGGGCCTGAGGCAATCCTGCGCTTTTGCGGCCAGCTCCCAAAAAAGCGAGTTGAAAAATGGAGCTCAGGGGCACTGCAATTCACAAACCTGCAGAGTTATAAATGATAACTCTCGTCCACAAATATATTGAGGGAAGGCAACGAAGAGGATCTGAAAGCAAGGCAGAATTGCAGGAAACAGATTTCAGGAGGTCGATTCGAATCGCCTTTAAAGCACATGAAAAGCGGCAAAACGTCGACAATGATGCCCTTGGCCAAAAAGGGCGTATGCGTTTTTTCCTGAATATATTCAGGAAAAAACGCATACGCCCTTTTTGGCCAACCAAGCAACCTGGAAAGGCAAATCAGCGCTACAAAGAAGTCTCGCTTCCCATCGGTCAAAAGGGCCATGCGGAAAAAACTGTCAAAACCAGAAATGCAGGACAGGCCATGGAGAAATGGGAGCCTTGCTACGCTGATGGGCGGGATGTAAATTGCCAACAGCCACTATGGAGAAGTGTACGGTGTGTCCTGAAACATCGAAAAAACACAGCTTAGAGCGCATAGGGCACTTCCACTCATGGGCGTATAAATTGGGAAAACTAAAAATCAGCAAGACACAGGCACCCCAAAGTTTAGGGCTGCTCTTTTGACAAGAACCTCCACTTCATAACACCTCTAATATCCCAGGAAAGAGAAAAATGGATAAAGAAGTGGTGGTCCTTATGTACAATGGAATATCACTCAGCCATGAAATCAATGTCATAAGGCTAGTAGCAGCATGATGAGTGGCTTTAGCTACGACGATTCTAAGTGAAATAAGTCACACAGAAAAAGACACTTATCATAAGCTATCACTTATAGAGGGAATGTAAAAACCGCTACACTTGAACTGAATTACAAAACAGAACAGAGTCACAAGTTTACAAAACACACTATGGCTGCTTAACGGGAAAGGTGGGGTGGGGTGATGCATAAAACAAGGGTTTCAAATGAGCTCAGATACCGTTCCATAAACCCAATATGTAATAGAAAGACCTACTCCTTGCTCAGTGAACTGGACTCCACACCCCCTATTCACCGCACAAGAATATATCTGACTAGTAAGAATCTTAAAACCTATGTATTGATATCTCTCTGGAAGTGAGTCAAGTGGGTGTAAAGCGGCAGAAACACAGCCGTGAAAAGCAGCTAAACCCCATTATAAAAATAAATTACTTTTAAAAACCCGTGAAACACAGACAGTGAAAGAGAGAGAAATTCTTACAAAATTCGTTCAGGGGCTGTGATGCAACCTGGATTGACCATATCTAGACCCACAGCTGGATGAGACATAAGGGTGGACACTCTCGGGGCTGAGAGGTTTGGTGAGGTTGGGGGAGCAAACGCAGAGCCTTTAAAGTAATACTGCCTGTTACCCATCCCATGGGTCCCAAATCTCCAGGTTCAAGGGCATCTTCCTACCTCGAAAACATGCATGAGAAACCCAGAAGGTGGTACACCGTGTGATCGGGAAAGGTTTCTAAAACGCACCTCATTTCTCATCTCCTTGTGGTCGGGTTCGCCATTCCAGCCGCTTTACTAGCAATCTCCCTCCTTGGAGAATCAGCACCTGTAACCTCCCGTTCCGTACAGCTTGCAATTTGTCCTGAGGATGAACGGGAAGAGGGGGAGCCAATGAGAGACTAGCTCTAGGTGTTGGGACAGGCACAGGTCACTCTATTTTCGCATCAGGAAGAAGAATTAACCACAGGCTCAGCCTGCCGCCCGGAAGCAGAATAGGGCCTGAGGCAATCCTGCGCTTTTGCGGCCAGCTCCCAAAAAAGCAAGTTGAAAAATGGAGCTCAGGGGCACTGCAATTCACAAACCTGCAGAGTTATAAATGATAACTCTCGTCCACAAATATATTGAGGGAAGGCAACGAAGAGGATCTGAAAGCAAGGCAGAATTGCAGGAAACAGATTTCAGGAGGTCGATTCGAATCGCCTTTAAAGCACATGAAAAGCGGCAAAACGTCGACAATGATGCCCTTGGCCAAAAAGGGCGTATGCGTTTTTTCCTGAATATATTCAGGAAAAAACGCATACGCCCTTTTTGGCCAACCAAGCAACCTGGAAAGGCAAATCAGCGCTACAAAGAAGTCTCGCTTCCCATCGGTCAAAAGGGCCATGCGGAAAAAACTGTCAAAACCAGAAATGCAGGACAGGCCATGGAGAAATGGGAGCCTTGCTACGCTGATGGGCGGGATGTAAATTGCCAACAGCCACTCTGGAGAAGGGTACGGTGTGTCCTGAAACATCGAAAAAACACAGCTTAGAGCGCATAGGGCACTTCCACTCATGGGCGTATAAATTGGGAAAACTAAAAATCAGCAAGACACAGGCACCCCAAAGTTTAGGGCTGCTCTTTTGACAAGAACCTCCACTTCATGACACCTCAAATATCCCAGGAAAGAGAAAAATGGATAAAGAAGTGGTGGTCCTTATGTACAATGGAATATCACTCAGCCATGAAATCAATGTCATAAGGCTAGTAGCAGCATGATGAGTGGCTTTAGCTACGACGATTCTAAGTGAAATAAGTCACACAGAAAAAGACACTTATCATAAGCTATCACTTATAGAGGGAATGTAAAAACCGCTACACTTGAACTGAATTACAAAACAGAACAGAGTCACAAGTTTACAAAACACACTATGGCTGCTTAACGGGAAAGGTGGGGTGGGGTGATGCATAAAACAAGGGTTTCAAATGAGCTCAGATACCGTTCCATAAACCCAATATGTAATAGAAAGACCTACTCCTTGCTCAGTGAACTGGACTCCACACCCCCTATTCACCGCACAAGAATATATCTGACTAGTAAGAATCTTAAAACCTATGTATTGATATCTCTCTGGAAGTGAGTCAAGTGGCTGTAAAGCGGCAGAAACACAGCCGTGAAAAGCAGCTAAACCCCATTATAAAAATAAATTACTTTTAAAAACCCGTGAAACAAAGACAGTGAAAGAGAGAGAAATTCTTACAAAATTCGTTCAGGGGCTGTGATGCAACCTGGATTGACCATATCTAGACCCACAGCTGGATGAGACATAAGGGTGGACACTCTCGGGGCTGAGAGGTTTGGTGAGGTTGGGGGAGCAAACGCAGAGCCTTTAAAGTAATACTGCCTGTTACCCATCCCATGGGTCCCAAATCTCCAGGTTCAAGGGCATCTTCCTACCTCGAAAACATGCATGAGAAACCCAGAAGGTGGTACACCATGTGATCGGGAAAGGTTTCTAAAACGCACCTCATTTCTCATCTCCTTGTGGTCGGGTTCGCCATTCCAGCCGCTTTACTAGCAATCTCCCTCCTTGGAGAATCAGCACCTTTAACCTCCCGTTCCGTACAGCTTGCAATTTGTCCTGAGGATGAACGGGAAGAGGGGGAGCCAATGAGAGACTAGCTCTAGGTGTTGGGACAGGCACAGGTCACTCTATTTTCCCATCAGGAAGAAGAATTAACCACAGGCTCAGCCTGCCGCCGGGAAGCAGAATAGGGCCTGAGGCAATCCTGCGCTTTTGCGGCCAGCTCCCAAAAAAGCGAGTTGAAAAATGGAGCTCAGGGGCACTGCAATTCACAAACCTGCAGAGTTATAAATGATAACTCTCGTCCACAAATATATTGAGGGAAGGCAACGAAGAGGATCTGAAAGCAAGGCAGAATTGCAGGAAACAGATTTCAGGAGGTCGATTCGAATCGCCTTTAAAGCACATGAAAAGCGGCAAAACGTCGACAATGATGCCCTTGGCCAAAAAGGGCGTATGCGTTTTTTCCTGAATATATTCAGGAAAAAACGCATACGCCCTTTTTGGCCAACCAAGCAACCTGGAAAGGCAAATCAGCGCTACAAAGAAGTCTCGCTTCCCATCGGTCAAAAGGGCCATGCGGAAAAAACTGTCAAAACCAGAAATGCAGGACAGGCCATGGAGAAATGGGAGCCTTGCTACGCTGATGGGCGGGATGTAAATTGCCAACAGCCACTATGGAGAAGTGTACGGTGTGTCCTGAAACATCGAAAAAACACAGCTTAGAGCGCATAGGGCACTTCCACTCATGGGCGTATAAATTGGGAAAACTAAAAATCAGCAAGACACAGGCACCCCAAAGTTTAGGGCTGCTCTTTTGACAAGAACCTCCACTTCATAACACCTCTAATATCCCAGGAAAGAGAAAAATGGATAAAGAAGTGGTGGTCCTTATGTACAATGGAATATCACTCAGCCATGAAATCAATGTCATAAGGCTAGTAGCAGCATGATGAGTGGCTTTAGCTACGACGATTCTAAGTGAAATAAGTCACACAGAAAAAGACACTTATCATAAGCTATCACTTATAGAGGGAATGTAAAAACCGCTACACTTGAACTGAATTACAAAACAGAACAGAGTCACAAGTTTACAAAACACACTATGGCTGCTTAACGGGAAAGGTGGGGTGGGGTGATGCATAAAACAAGGGTTTCAAATGAGCTCAGATACCGTTCCATAAACCCAATATGTAATAGAAAGACCTACTCCTTGCTCAGTGAACTGGACTCCACACCCCCTATTCACCGCACAAGAATATATCTGACTAGTAAGAATCTTAAAACCTATGTATTGATATCTCTCTGGAAGTGAGTCAAGTGGCTGTAAAGCGGCAGAAACACAGCCGTGAAAAGCAGCTAAACCCCATTATAAAAATAAATTACTTTTAAAAACCCGTGAAACACAGACAGTGAAAGAGAGAGAAATTCTTACAAAATTCGTTCAGGGGCTGTGATGCAACCTGGATTGACCATATCTAGACCCACAGCTGGATGAGACATAAGGGTGGACACTCTCGGGGCTGAGAGGTTTGGTGAGGTTGGGGGAGCAAACGCAGAGCCTTTAAAGTAATACTGCCTGTTACCCATCCCATGGGTCCCAAATCTCCAGGTTCAAGGGCATCTTCCTACCTCGAAAACATGCATGAGAAACCCAGAAGGTGGTACACCGTGTGATCGGGAAAGGTTTCTAAAACGCACCTCATTTCTCATCTCCTTGTGCTCGGGTTCGCCATTCCAGCCGCTTTACTAGCAATCTCCCTCCTTGGAGAATCAGCACCTGTAACCTCCCGTTCCGTACAGCTTGCAATTTGTCCTGAGGATGAACGGGAAGAGGGGGAGCCAATGAGAGACTAGCTCTAGGTGTTGGGACAGGCACAGGTCACTCTATTTTCGCATCAGGAAGAAGAATTAACCACAGGCTCAGCCTGCCGCCCGGAAGCAGAATAGGGCCTGAGGCAATCCTGCGCTTTTGCGGCCAGCTCCCAAAAAAGCGAGTTGAAAAATGGAGCTCAGGGGCACTGCAATTCACAAACCTGCAGAGTTATAAATGATAACTCTCGTCCACAAATATATTCAGGGAAGGCAACGAAGAGGATCTGAAAGCAAGGCAGAATTGCAGGAAACAGATTTCAGGAGGTCGATTCGAATCGCCTTTAAAGCACATGAAAAGCGGCAAAACGTCGACAATGATGCCCTTGGCCAAAAAGGGCGTATGCGTTTTTTCCTGAATATATTCAGGAAAAAACGCATACGCCCTTTTTGGCCAACCAAGCAACCTGGAAAGGCAAATCAGCGCTACAAAGAAGTCTCGCTTCCCATCGGTCAAAAGGGCCATGCGGAAAAAACTGTCAAAACCAGAAATGCAGGACAGGCCATGGAGAAATGGGAGCCTTGCTACGCTGATGGGCGGGATGTAAATTGCCAACAGCCACTATGGAGAAGTGTACGGTGTGTCCTGAAACATCGAAAAAACACAGCTTAGAGCGCATAGGGCACTTCCACTCATGGGCGTATAAATTGGGAAAACTAAAAATCAGCAAGACACAGGCACCCCAAAGTTTAGGGCTGCTCTTTTGACAAGAACCTCCACTTCATGACACCTCTAATATCCCAGGAAAGAGAAAAATGGATAAAGAAGTGGTGGTCCTTATGTACAATGGAATATCACTCAGCCATGAAATCAATGTCATAAGGCTAGTAGCAGCATGATGAGTGGCTTTAGCTACGACGATTCTAAGTGAAATAAGTCACACAGAAAAAGACACTTATCATAAGCTATCACTTATAGAGGGAATGTAAAAACCGCTACACTTGAACTGAATTACAAAACAGAACAGAGTCACAAGTTTACAAAACACACTATGGCTGCTTAACGGGAAAGGTGGGGTGGGGTGATGCATAAAACAAGGGTTTCAAATGAGCTCAGATACCGTTCCATAAACCCAATATGTAATAGAAAGACCTACTCCTTGCTCAGTGAACTGGACTCCACACCCCCTATTCACCGCACAAGAATATATCTGACTAGTAAGAATCTTAAAACCTATGTATTGATATCTCTCTGGAAGTGAGTCAAGTGGGTGTAAAGCGGCAGAAACACAGCCGTGAAAAGCAGCTAAACCCCATTATAAAAATAAATTACTTTTAAAAACCCGTGAAACACAGACAGTGAAAGAGAGAGAAATTCTTACAAAATTCGTTCAGGGGCTGTGATGCAACCTGGATTGACCATATCTAGACCCACAGCTGGATGAGACATAAGGGTGGACACTCTCGGGGCTGAGAGGTTTGGTGAGGTTGGGGGAGCAAACGCAGAGCCTTTAAAGTAATACTGCCTGTTACCCATCCCATGGGTCCCAAATCTCCAGGTTCAAGGGCATCTTCCTACCTCGAAAACATGCATGAGAAACCCAGAAGGTGGTACACCGTGTGATCGGGAAAGGTTTCTAAAACGCACCTCATTTCTCATCTCCTTGTGCTCGGGTTCGCCATTCCAGCCGCTTTACTAGCAATCTCCCTCCTTGGAGAATCAGCACCTGTAACCTCCCGTTCCGTACAGCTTGCAATTTGTCCTGAGGATGAACGGGAAGAGGGGGAGCCAATGAGAGACTAGCTCTAGGTGTTGGGACAGGCACAGGTCACTCTATTTTCGCATCAGGAAGAAGAATTAACCACAGGCTCAGCCTGCCGCCCGGAAGCAGAATAGGGCCTGAGGCAATCCTGCGCTTTTGCGGCCAGCTCCCAAAAAAGCGAGTTGAAAAATGGAGCTCAGGGGCACTGCAATTCACAAACCTGCAGAGTTATAAATGATAACTCTCGTCCACAAATATATTGAGGGAAGGCAACGAAGAGGATCTGAAAGCAAGGCAGAATTGCAGGAAACAGATTTCAGGAGGTCGATTCGAATCGCCTTTAAAGCACATGAAAAGCGGCAAAACGTCGACAATGATGCCCTTGGCCAAAAAGGGCGTATGCGTTTTTTCCTGAATATATTCAGGAAAAAACGCATACGCCCTTTTTGGCCAACCAAGCAACCTGGAAAGGCAAATCAGCGCTACAAAGAAGTCTCGCTTCCCATCGGTCAAAAGGGCCATGCGGAAAAAACTGTCAAAACCAGAAATGCAGGACAGGCCATGGAGAAATGGGAGCCTTGCTACGCTGATGGGCGGGATGTAAATTGCCAACAGCCACTCTGGAGAAGGGTACGGTGTGTCCTGAAACATCGAAAAAACACAGCTTAGAGCGCATAGGGCACTTCCACTCATGGGCGTATAAATTGGGAAAACTAAAAATCAGCAAGACACAGGCACCCCAAAGTTTAGGGCTGCTCTTTTGACAAGAACCTCCACTTCATGACACCTCAAATATCCCAGGAAAGAGAAAAATGGATAAAGAAGTGGTGGTCCTTATGTACAATGGAATATCACTCAGCCATGAAATCAATGTCATAAGGCTAGTAGCAGCATGATGAGTGGCTTTAGCTACGGCGATTCTAAGTGAAATAAGTCACACAGAAAAAGACACTTATCATAAGCTATCACTTATAGAGGGAATGTAAAAACCGCTACACTTGAACTGAATTACAAAACAGAACAGAGTCACAAGTTTACAAAACACACTATGGCTGCTTAACGGGAAAGGTGGGGTGGGGTGATGCATAAAACAAGGGTTTCAAATGAGCTCAGATACCGTTCCATAAACCCAATATGTAATAGAAAGACCTACTCCTTGCTCAGTGAACTGGACTCCACACCCCCTATTCACCGCACAAGAATATATCTGACTAGTAAGAATCTTAAAACCTATGTATTGATATCTCTCTGGAAGTGAGTCAAGTGGCTGTAAAGCGGCAGAAACACAGCCGTGAAAAGCAGCTAAACCCCATTATAAAAATAAATTACTTTTAAAAACCCGTGAAACAAAGACAGTGAAAGAGAGAGAAATTCTTACAAAATTCGTTCAGGGGCTGTGATGCAACCTGGATTGACCATATCTAGACCCACAGCTGGATGAGACATAAGGGTGGACACTCTCGGGGCTGAGAGGTTTGGTGAGGTTGGGGGAGCAAACGCAGAGCCTTTAAAGTAATACTGCCTGTTACCCATCCCATGGGTCCCAAATCTCCAGGTTCAAGGGCATCTTCCTACCTCGAAAACATGCATGAGAAACCCAGAAGGTGGTACACCATGTGATCGGGAAAGGTTTCTAAAACGCACCTCATTTCTCATCTCCTTGTGGTCGGGTTCGCCATTCCAGCCGCTTTACTAGCAATCTCCCTCCTTGGAGAATCAGCACCTTTAACCTCCCGTTCCGTACAGCTTGCAATTTGTCCTGAGGATGAACGGGAAGAGGGGGAGCCAATGAGAGACTAGCTCTAGGTGTTGGGACAGGCACAGGTCACTCTATTTTCCCATCAGGAAGAAGAATTAACCACAGGCTCAGCCTGCCGCCGGGAAGCAGAATAGGGCCTGAGGCAATCCTGCGCTTTTGCGGCCAGCTCCCAAAAAAGCGAGTTGAAAAATGGAGCTCAGGGGCACTGCAATTCACAAACCTGCAGAGTTATAAATGATAACTCTCGTCCACAAATATATTGAGGGAAGGCAACGAAGAGGATCTGAAAGCAAGGCAGAATTGCAGGAAACAGATTTCAGGAGGTCGATTCGAATCGCCTTTAAAGCACATGAAAAGCGGCAAAACGTCGACAATGATGCCCTTGGCCAAAAAGGGCGTATGCGTTTTTTCCTGAATATATTCAGGAAAAAACGCATACGCCCTTTTTGGCCAACCAAGCAACCTGGAAAGGCAAATCAGCGCTACAAAGAAGTCTCGCTTCCCATCGGTCAAAAGGGCCATGCGGAAAAAACTGTCAAAACCAGAAATGCAGGACAGGCCATGGAGAAATGGGAGCCTTGCTACGCTGATGGGCGGGATGTAAATTGCCAACAGCCACTATGGAGAAGTGTACGGTGTGTCCTGAAACATCGAAAAAACACAGCTTAGAGCGCATAGGGCACTTCCACTCATGGGCGTATAAATTGGGAAAACTAAAAATCAGCAAGACACAGGCACCCCAAAGTTTAGGGCTGCTCTTTTGACAAGAACCTCCACTTCATAACACCTCTAATATCCCAGGAAAGAGAAAAATGGATAAAGAAGTGGTGGTCCTTATGTACAATGGAATATCACTCAGCCATGAAATCAATGTCATAAGGCTAGTAGCAGCATGATGAGTGGCTTTAGCTACGGCGATTCTAAGTGAAATAAGTCACACAGAAAAAGACACTTATCATAAGCTATCACTTATAGAGGGAATGTAAAAACCGCTACACTTGAACTGAATTACAAAACAGAACAGAGTCACAAGTTTACAAAACACACTATGGCTGCTTAACGGGAAAGGTGGGGTGGGGTGATGCATAAAACAAGGGTTTCAAATGAGCTCAGATACCGTTCCATAAACCCAATATGTAATAGAAAGACCTACTCCTTGCTCAGTGAACTGGACTCCACACCCCCTATTCACCGCACAAGAATATATCTGACTAGTAAGAATCTTAAAACCTATGTATTGATATCTCTCTGGAAGTGAGTCAAGTGGCTGTAAAGCGGCAGAAACACAGCCGTGAAAAGCAGCTAAACCCCATTATAAAAATAAATTACTTTTAAAAACCCGTGAAACACAGACAGTGAAAGAGAGAGAAATTCTTACAAAATTCGTTCAGGGGCTGTGATGCAACCTGGATTGACCATATCTAGACCCACAGCTGGATGAGACATAAGGGTGGACACTCTCGGGGCTGAGAGGTTTGGTGAGGTTGGGGGAGCAAACGCAGAGCCTTTAAAGTAATACTGCCTGTTACCCATCCCATGGGTCCCAAATCTCCAGGTTCAAGGGCATCTTCCTACCTCGAAAACATGCATGAGAAACCCAGAAGGTGGTACACCGTGTGATCGGGAAAGGTTTCTAAAACGCACCTCATTTCTCATCTCCTTGTGCTCGGGTTCGCCATTCCAGCCGCTTTACTAGCAATCTCCCTCCTTGGAGAATCAGCACCTGTAACCTCCCGTTCCGTACAGCTTGCAATTTGTCCTGAGGATGAACGGGAAGAGGGGGAGCCAATGAGAGACTAGCTCTAGGTGTTGGGACAGGCACAGGTCACTCTATTTTCCCATCAGGAAGAAGAATTAACCACAGGCTCAGCCTGCCGCCGGGAAGCAGAATAGGGCCTGAGGCAATCCTGCGCTTTTGCGGCCAGCTCCCAAAAAAGCGAGTTGAAAAATGGAGCTCAGGGGCACTGCAATTCACAAACCTGCAGAGTTATAAATGATAACTCTCGTCCACAAATATATTGAGGGAAGGCAACGAAGAGGATCTGAAAGCAAGGCAGAATTGCAGGAAACAGATTTCAGGAGGTCGATTCGAATCGCCTTTAAAGCACATGAAAAGCGGCAAAACGTCGACAATGATGCCCTTGGCCAAAAAGGGCGTATGCGTTTTTTCCTGAATATATTCAGGAAAAAACGCATACGCCCTTTTTGGCCAACCAAGCAACCTGGAAAGGCAAATCAGCGCTACAAAGAAGTCTCGCTTCCCATCGGTCAAAAGGGCCATGCGGAAAAAACTGTCAAAACCAGAAATGCAGGACAGGCCATGGAGAAATGGGAGCCTTGCTACGCTGATGGGCGGGATGTAAATTGCCAACAGCCACTATGGAGAAGTGTACGGTGTGTCCTGAAACATCGAAAAAACACAGCTTAGAGCGCATAGGGCACTTCCACTCATGGGCGTATAAATTGGGAAAACTAAAAATCAGCAAGACACAGGCACCCCAAAGTTTAGGGCTGCTCTTTTGACAAGAACCTCCACTTCATGACACCTCTAATATCCCAGGAAAGAGAAAAATGGATAAAGAAGTGGTGGTCCTTATGTACAATGGAATATCACTCAGCCATGAAATCAATGTCATAAGGCTAGTAGCAGCATGATGAGTGGCTTTAGCTACGACGATTCTAAGTGAAATAAGTCACACAGAAAAAGACACTTATCATAAGCTATCACTTATAGAGGGAATGTAAAAACCGCTACACTTGAACTGAATTACAAAACAGAACAGAGTCACAAGTTTACAAAACACACTATGGCTGCTTAACGGGAAAGGTGGGGTGGGGTGATGCATAAAACAAGGGTTTCAAATGAGCTCAGATACCGTTCCATAAACCCAATATGTAATAGAAAGACCTACTCCTTGCTCAGTGAACTGGACTCCACACCCCCTATTCACCGCACAAGAATATATCTGACTAGTAAGAATCTTAAAACCTATGTATTGATATCTCTCTGGAAGTGAGTCAAGTGGCTGTAAAGCGGCAGAAACACAGCCGTGAAAAGCAGCTAAACCCCATTATAAAATAAATTACTTTTAAAAACCCGTGAAACACAGACAGTGAAAGAGAGAGAAATTCTTACAAAATTCGTTCAGGGGCTGTGATGCAACCTGGATTGACCATATCTAGACCCACAGCTGGATGAGACATAAGGGTGGACACTCTCGGGGCTGAGAGGTTTGGTGAGGTTGGGGGAGCAAACGCAGAGCCTTTAAAGTAATACTGCCTGTTACCCATCCCATGGGTCCCAAATCTCCAGGTTCAAGGGCATCTTCCTACCTCGAAAACATGCATGAGAAACCCAGAAGGTGGTACACCGTGTGATCGGGAAAGGTTTCTAAAACGCACCTCATTTCTCATCTCCTTGTGCTCGGGTTCGCCATTCCAGCCGCTTTACTAGCAATCTCCCTCCTTGGAGAATCAGCACCTGTAACCTCCCGTTCCGTACAGCTTGCAATTTGTCCTGAGGATGAACGGGAAGAGGGGGAGCCAATGAGAGACTAGCTCTAGGTGTTGGGACAGGCACAGGTCACTCTATTTTCGCATCAGGAAGAAGAATTAACCACAGGCTCAGCCTGCCGCCCGGAAGCAGAATAGGGCCTGAGGCAATCCTGCGCTTTTGCGGCCAGCTCCCAAAAAAGCGAGTTGAAAAATGGAGCTCAGGGGCACTGCAATTCACAAACCTGCAGAGTTATAAATGATAACTCTCGTCCACAAATATATTGAGGGAAGGCAACGAAGAGGATCTGAAAGCAAGGCAGAATTGCAGGAAACAGATTTCAGGAGGTCGATTCGAATCGCCTTTAAAGCACATGAAAAGCGGCAAAACGTCGACAATGATGCCCTTGGCCAAAAAGGGCGTATGCGTTTTTTCCTGAATATATTCAGGAAAAAACGCATACGCCCTTTTTGGCCAACCAAGCAACCTGGAAAGGCAAATCAGCGCTACAAAGAAGTCTCGCTTCCCATCGGTCAAAAGGGCCATGCGGAAAAAAGTGTCAAAACCAGAAATGCAGGACAGGCCATGGAGAAATGGGAGCCTTGCTACGCTGATGGGCGGGATGTAAATTGCCAACAGCCACTCTGGAGAAGGGTACGGTGTGTCCTGAAACATCGAAAAAACACAGCTTAGAGCGCATAGGGCACTTCCACTCATGGGCGTATAAATTGGGAAAACTAAAAATCAGCAAGACACAGGCACCCCAAAGTTTAGGGCTGCTCTTTTGACAAGAACCTCCACTTCATGACACCTCTAATATCCCAGGAAAGAGAAAAATGGATAAAGAAGTGGTGGTCCTTATGTACAATGGAATATCACTCAGCCATGAAATCAATGTCATAAGGCTAGTAGCAGCATGATGAGTGGCTTTAGCTACGACGATTCTAAGTGAAATAAGTCACACAGAAAAAGACACTTATCATAAGCTATCACTTATAGAGGGAATGTAAAAACCGCTACACTTGAACTGAATTACAAAACAGAACAGAGTCACAAGTTTACAAAACACACTATGGCTGCTTAACGGGAAAGGTGGGGTGGGGTGATGCATAAAACAAGGGTTTCAAATGAGCTCAGATACCGTTCCATAAACCCAATATGTAATAGAAAGACCTACTCCTTGCTCAGTGAACTGGACTCCACACCCCCTATTCACCGCACAAGAATATATCTGACTAGTAAGAATCTTAAAACCTATGTATTGATATCTCTCTGGAAGTGAGTCAAGTGGGTGTAAAGCGGCAGAAACACAGCCGTGAAAAGCAGCTAAACCCCATTATAAAAATAAATTACTTTTAAAAACCCGTGAAACACAGACAGTGAAAGAGAGAGAAATTCTTACAAAATTCGTTCAGGGGCTGTGATGCAACCTGGATTGACCATATCTAGACCCACAGCTGGATGAGACATAAGGGTGGACACTCTCGGGGCTGAGAGGTTTGGTGAGGTTGGGGGAGCAAACGCAGAGCCTTTAAAGTAATACTGCCTGTTACCCATCCCATGGGTCCCAAATCTCCAGGTTCAAGGGCATCTTCCTACCTCGAAAACATGCATGAGAAACCCAGAAGGTGGTACACCGTGTGATCGGGAAAGGTTTCTAAAACGCACCTCATTTCTCATCTCCTTGTGCTCGGGTTCGCCATTCCAGCCGCTTTACTAGCAATCTCCCTCCTTGGAGAATCAGCACCTGTAACCTCCCGTTCCGTACAGCTTGCAATTTGTCCTGAGGATGAACGGGAAGAGGGGGAGCCAATGAGAGACTAGCTCTAGGTGTTGGGACAGGCACAGGTCACTCTATTTTCGCATCAGGAAGAAGAATTAACCACAGGCTCAGCCTGCCGCCCGGAAGCAGAATAGGGCCTGAGGCAATCCTGCGCTTTTGCGGCCAGCTCCCAAAAAAGCGAGTTGAAAAATGGAGCTCAGGGGCACTGCAATTCACAAACCTGCAGAGTTATAAATGATAACTCTCGTCCACAAATATATTGAGGGAAGGCAACGAAGAGGATCTGAAAGCAAGGCAGAATTGCAGGAAACAGATTTCAGGAGGTCGATTCGAATCGCCTTTAAAGCACATGAAAAGCGGCAAAACGTCGACAATGATGCCCTTGGCCAAAAAGGGCGTATGCGTTTTTTCCTGAATATATTCAGGAAAAAACGCATATGCCCTTTTTGGCCAACCAAGCAACCTGGAAAGGCAAATCAGCGCTACAAAGAAGTCTCGCTTCCCATCGGTCAAAAGGGCCATGCGGAAAAAACTGTCAAAACCAGAAATGCAGGACAGGCCATGGAGAAATGGGAGCCTTGCTACGCTGATGGGCGGGATGTAAATTGCCAACAGCCACTCTGGAGAAGGGTACGGTGTGTCCTGAAACATCGAAAAAACACAGCTTAGAGCGCATAGGGCACTTCCACTCATGGGCGTATAAATTGGGAAAACTAAAAATCAGCAAGACACAGGCACCCCAAAGTTTAGGGCTGCTCTGTTGACAAGAACCTCCACTTCATGACACCTCTAATATCCCAGGAAAGAGAAAAATGGATAAAGAAGTGGTGGTCCTTATGTACAATGGAATATCACTCAGCCATGAAATCAATGTCATAAGGCTAGTAGCAGCATGATGAGTGGCTTTAGCTACGACGATTCTAAGTGAAATAAGTCACACAGAAAAAGACACTTATCATAAGCTATCACTTATAGAGGGAATGTAAAAACCGCTACACTTGAACTGAATTACAAAACAGAACAGAGTCACAAGTTTACAAAACACACTATGGCTGCTTAACGGGAAAGGTGGGGTGGGGTGATGCATAAAACAAGGGTTTCAAATGAGCTCAGATACCGTTCCATAAACCCAATATGTAATAGAAAGACCTACTCCTTGCTCAGTGAACTGGACTCCACACCCCCTATTCACCGCACAAGAATATATCTGACTAGTAAGAATCATAAAACCTATGTATTGATATCTCTCTGGAAGTGAGTCAAGTGGGTGTAAAGCGGCAGAAACACAGCCGTGAAAAGCAGCTAAACCCCATTATAAAAATAAATTACTTTTAAAAACCCGTGAAACACAGACAGTGAAAGAGAGAGAAATTCTTACAAAATTCGTTCAGGGGCTGTGATGCAACCTGGATTGACCATATCTAGACCCACAGCTGGATGAGACATAAGGGTGGACACTCTCGGGGCTGAGAGGTTTGGTGAGGTTGGGGGAGCAAACGCAGAGCCTTTAAAGTAATACTGCCTGTTACCCATCCCATGGGTCCCAAATCTCCAGGTTCAAGGGCATCTTCCTACCTCGAAAACATGCATGAGAAACCCAGAAGGTGGTACACCGTGTGATCGGGAAAGGTTTCTAAAACGCACCTCATTTCTCATCTCCTTGTGCTCGGGTTCGCCATTCCAGCCGCTTTACTAGCAATCTCCCTCCTTGGAGAATCAGCACCTGTAACCTCCCGTTCCGTACAGCTTGCAATTTGTCCTGAGGATGAACGGGAAGAGGGGGAGCCAATGAGAGACTAGCTCTAGGTGTTGGGACAGGCACAGGTCACTCTATTTTCGCATCAGGAAGAAGAATTAACCACAGGCTCAGCCTGCCGCCCGGAAGCAGAATAGGGCCTGAGGCAATCCTGCGCTTTTGCGGCCAGCTCCCAAAAAAGCGAGTTGAAAAATGGAGCTCAGGGGCACTGCAATTCACAAACCTGCAGAGTTATAAATGATAACTCTCGTCCACAAATATATTGAGGGAAGGCAACGAAGAGGATCTGAAAGCAAGGCAGAATTGCAGGAAACAGATTTCAGGAGGTCGATTCGAATCGCCTTTAAAGCACATGAAAAGCGGCAAAACGTCGACAATGATGCCCTTGGCCAAAAAGGGCGTATGCGTTTTTTCCTGAATATATTCAGGAAAAAACGCATACGCCCTTTTTGGCCAACCAAGCAACCTGGAAAGGCAAATCAGCGCTACAAAGAAGTCTCGCTTCCCATCGGTCAAAAGGGCCATGCGGAAAAAAGTGTCAAAACCAGAAATGCAGGACAGGCCATGGAGAAATGGGAGCCTTGCTACGCTGATGGGCGGGATGTAAATTGCCAACAGCCACTCTGGAGAAGTGTACGGTGTGTCCTGAAACATCGAAAAAACACAGCTTAGAGCGCATAGGGCACTTCCACTCATGGGCGTATAAATTGGGAAAACTAAAAATCAGCAAGACACAGGCACCCCAAAGTTTAGGGCTGCTCTGTTGACAAGAACCTCCACTTCATGACACCTCAAATATCCCAGGAAAGAGAAAAATGGATAAAGAAGTGGTGGTCCTTATGTACAATGGAATATCACTCAGCCATGAAATCAATGTCATAAGGCTAGTAGCAGCATGATGAGTGGCTTTAGCTACGACGATTCTAAGTGAAATAAGTCACACAGAAAAAGACACTTATCATAAGCTATCACTTATAGAGGGAATGTAAAAACCGCTACACTTGAACTGAATTACAAAACAGAACAGAGTCACAAGTTTACAAAACACACTATGGCTGCTTAACGGGAAAGGTGGGGTGGGGTGATGCATAAAACAAGGGTTTCAAATGAGCTCAGATACCGTTCCATAAACCCAATATGTAATAGAAAGACCTACTCCTTGCTCAGTGAACTGGACTCCACACCCCCTATTCACCGCACAAGAATATATCTGACTAGTAAGAATCTTAAAACCTATGTATTGATATCTCTCTGGAAGTGAGTCAAGTGGGTGTAAAGCGGCAGAAACACAGCCGTGAAAAGCAGCTAAACCCCATTATAAAAATAAATTACTTTTAAAAACCCGTGAAACACAGACAGTGAAAGAGAGAGAAATTCTTACAAAATTCGTTCAGGGGCTGTGATGCAACCTGGATTGACCATATCTAGACCCACAGCTGGATGAGACATAAGGGTGGACACTCTCGGGGCTGAGAGGTTTGGTGAGGTTGGGGGAGCAAACGCAGAGCCTTTAAAGTAATACTGCCTGTTACCCATCCCATGGGTCCCAAATCTCCAGGTTCAAGGGCATCTTCCTACCTCGAAAACATGCATGAGAAACCCAGAAGGTGGTACACCGTGTGATCGGGAAAGGTTTCTAAAACGCACCTCATTTCTCATCTCCTTGTGCTCGGGTTCGCCATTCCAGCCGCTTTACTAGCAATCTCCCTCCTTGGAGAATCAGCACCTGTAACCTCCCGTTCCGTACAGCTTGCAATTTGTCCTGAGGATGAACGGGAAGAGGGGGAGCCAATGAGAGACTAGCTCTAGGTGTTGGGACAGGCACAGGTCACTCTATTTTCGCATCAGGAAGAAGAATTAACCACAGGCTCAGCCTGCCGCCCGGAAGCAGAATAGGGCCTGAGGCAATCCTGCGCTTTTGCGGCCAGCTCCCAAAAAAGCGAGTTGAAAAATGGAGCTCAGGGGCACTGCAATTCACAAACCTGCAGAGTTATAAATGATAACTCTCGTCCACAAATATATTGAGGGAAGGCAACGAAGAGGATCTGAAAGCAAGGCAGAATTGCAGGAAACAGATTTCAGGAGGTCGATTCGAATCGCCTTTAAAGCACATGAAAAGCGGCAAAACGTCGACAATGATGCCCTTGGCCAAAAAGGGCGTATGCGTTTTTTCCTGAATATATTCAGGAAAAAACGCATACGCCCTTTTTGGCCAACCAAGCAACCTGGAAAGGCAAATCAGCGCTACAAAGAAGTCTCGCTTCCCATCGGTCAAAAGGGCCATGCGGAAAAAAGTGTCAAAACCAGAAATGCAGGACAGGCCATGGAGAAATGGGAGCCTTGCTACGCTGATGGGCGGGATGTAAATTGCCAACAGCCACTCTGGAGAAGGGTACGGTGTGTCCTGAAACATCGAAAAAACACAGCTTAGAGCGCATAGGGCACTTCCACTCATGGGCGTATAAATTGGGAAAACTAAAAATCAGCAAGACACAGGCACCCCAAAGTTTAGGGCTGCTCTTTTGACAAGAACCTCCACTTCATGACACCTCTAATATCCCAGGAAAGAGAAAAATGGATAAAGAAGTGGTGGTCCTTATGTACAATGGAATATCACTCAGCCATGAAATCAATGTCATAAGGCTAGTAGCAGCATGATGAGTGGCTTTAGCTACGACGATTCTAAGTGAAATAAGTCACACAGAAAAAGACACTTATCATAAGCTATCACTTATAGAGGGAATGTAAAAACCGCTACACTTGAACTGAATTACAAAACAGAACAGAGTCACAAGTTTACAAAACACACTATGGCTGCTTAACGGGAAAGGTGGGGTGGGGTGATGCATAAAACAAGGGTTTCAAATGAGCTCAGATACCGTTCCATAAACCCAATATGTAATAGAAAGACCTACTCCTTGCTCAGTGAACTGGACTCCACACCCCCTATTCACCGCACAAGAATATATCTGACTAGTAAGAATCTTAAAACCTATGTATTGATATCTCTCTGGAAGTGAGTCAAGTGGGTGTAAAGCGGCAGAAACACAGCCGTGAAAAGCAGCTAAACCCCATTATAAAAATAAATTACTTTTAAAAACCCGTGAAACACAGACAGTGAAAGAGAGAGAAATTCTTACAAAATTCGTTCAGGGGCTGTGATGCAACCTGGATTGACCATATCTAGACCCACAGCTGGATGAGACATAAGGGTGGACACTCTCGGGGCTGAGAGGTTTGGTGAGGTTGGGGGAGCAAACGCAGAGCCTTTAAAGTAATACTGCCTGTTACCCATCCCATGGGTCCCAAATCTCCAGGTTCAAGGGCATCTTCCTACCTCGAAAACATGCATGAGAAACCCAGAAGGTGGTACACCGTGTGATCGGGAAAGGTTTCTAAAACGCACCTCATTTCTCATCTCCTTGTGCTCGGGTTCGCCATTCCAGCCGCTTTACTAGCAATCTCCCTCCTTGGAGAATCAGCACCTGTAACCTCCCGTTCCGTACAGCTTGCAATTTGTCCTGAGGATGAACGGGAAGAGGGGGAGCCAATGAGAGACTAGCTCTAGGTGTTGGGACAGGCACAGGTCACTCTATTTTCGCATCAGGAAGAAGAATTAACCACAGGCTCAGCCTGCCGCCCGGAAGCAGAATAGGGCCTGAGGCAATCCTGCGCTTTTGCGGCCAGCTCCCAAAAAAGCGAGTTGAAAAATGGAGCTCAGGGGCACTGCAATTCACAAACCTGCAGAGTTATAAATGATAACTCTCGTCCACAAATATATTGAGGGAAGGCAACGAAGAGGATCTGAAAGCAAGGCAGAATTGCAGGAAACAGATTTCAGGAGGTCGATTCGAATCGCCTTTAAAGCACATGAAAAGCGGCAAAACGTCGACAATGATGCCCTTGGCCAAAAAGGGCGTATGCGTTTTTTCCTGAATATATTCAGGAAAAAACGCATACGCCCTTTTTGGCCAACCAAGCAACCTGGAAAGGCAAATCAGCGCTACAAAGAAGTCTCGCTTCCCATCGGTCAAAAGGGCCATGCGGAAAAAAGTGTCAAAACCAGAAATGCAGGACAGGCCATGGAGAAATGGGAGCCTTGCTACGCTGATGGGCGGGATGTAAATTGCCAACAGCCACTCTGGAGAAGGGTACGGTGTGTCCTGAAACATCGAAAAAACACAGCTTAGAGCGCATAGGGCACTTCCACTCATGGGCGTATAAATTGGGAAAACTAAAAATCAGCAAGACACAGGCACCCCAAAGTTTAGGGCTGCTCTTTTGACAAGAACCTCCACTTCATGACACCTCTAATATCCCAGGAAAGAGAAAAATGGATAAAGAAGTGGTGGTCCTTATGTACAATGGAATATCACTCAGCCATGAAATCAATGTCATAAGGCTAGTAGCAGCATGATGAGTGGCTTTAGCTACGACGATTCTAAGTGAAATAAGTCACACAGAAAAAGACACTTATCATAAGCTATCACTTATAGAGGGAATGTAAAAACCGCTACACTTGAACTGAATTACAAAACAGAACAGAGTCACAAGTTTACAAAACACACTATGGCTGCTTAACGGGAAAGGTGGGGTGGGGTGATGCATAAAACAAGGGTTTCAAATGAGCTCAGATACCGTTCCATAAACCCAATATGTAATAGAAAGACCTACTCCTTGCTCAGTGAACTGGACTCCACACCCCCTATTCACCGCACAAGAATATATCTGACTAGTAAGAATCTTAAAACCTATGTATTGATATCTCTCTGGAAGTGAGTCAAGTGGGTGTAAAGCGGCAGAAACACAGCCGTGAAAAGCAGCTAAACCCCATTATAAAAATAAATTACTTTTAAAAACCCGTGAAACACAGACAGTGAAAGAGAGAGAAATTCTTACAAAATTCGTTCAGGGGCTGTGATGCAACCTGGATTGACCATATCTAGACCCACAGCTGGATGAGACATAAGGGTGGACACTCTCGGGGCTGAGAGGTTTGGTGAGGTTGGGGGAGCAAACGCAGAGCCTTTAAAGTAATACTGCCTGTTACCCATCCCATGGGTCCCAAATCTCCAGGTTCAAGGGCATCTTCCTACCTCGAAAACATGCATGAGAAACCCAGAAGGTGGTACACCGTGTGATCGGGAAAGGTTTCTAAAACGCACCTCATTTCTCATCTCCTTGTGCTCGGGTTCGCCATTCCAGCCGCTTTACTAGCAATCTCCCTCCTTGGAGAATCAGCACCTGTAACCTCCCGTTCCGTACAGCTTGCAATTTGTCCTGAGGATGAACGGGAAGAGGGGGAGCCAATGAGAGACTAGCTCTAGGTGTTGGGACAGGCACAGGTCACTCTATTTTCGCATCAGGAAGAAGAATTAACCACAGGCTCAGCCTGCCGCCCGGAAGCAGAATAGGGCCTGAGGCAATCCTGCGCTTTTGCGGCCAGCTCCCAAAAAAGCGAGTTGAAAAATGGAGCTCAGGGGCACTGCAATTCACAAACCTGCAGAGTTATAAATGATAACTCTCGTCCACAAATATATTGAGGGAAGGCAACGAAGAGGATCTGAAAGCAAGGCAGAATTGCAGGAAACAGATTTCAGGAGGTCGATTCGAATCGCCTTTAAAGCACATGAAAAGCGGCAAAACGTCGACAATGATGCCCTTGGCCAAAAAGGGCGTATGCGTTTTTTCCTGAATATATTCAGGAAAAAACGCATATGCCCTTTTTGGCCAACCAAGCAACCTGGAAAGGCAAATCAGCGCTACAAAGAAGTCTCGCTTCCCATCGGTCAAAAGGGCCATGCGGAAAAAACTGTCAAAACCAGAAATGCAGGACAGGCCATGGAGAAATGGGAGCCTTGCTACGCTGATGGGCGGGATGTAAATTGCCAACAGCCACTCTGGAGAAGGGTACGGTGTGTCCTGAAACATCGAAAAAACACAGCTTAGAGCGCATAGGGCACTTCCACTCATGGGCGTATAAATTGGGAAAACTAAAAATCAGCAAGACACAGGCACCCCAAAGTTTAGGGCTGCTCTGTTGACAAGAACCTCCACTTCATGACACCTCTAATATCCCAGGAAAGAGAAAAATGGATAAAGAAGTGGTGGTCCTTATGTACAATGGAATATCACTCAGCCATGAAATCAATGTCATAAGGCTAGTAGCAGCATGATGAGTGGCTTTAGCTACGACGATTCTAAGTGAAATAAGTCACACAGAAAAAGACACTTATCATAAGCTATCACTTATAGAGGGAATGTAAAAACCGCTACACTTGAACTGAATTACAAAACAGAACAGAGTCACAAGTTTACAAAACACACTATGGCTGCTTAACGGGAAAGGTGGGGTGGGGTGATGCATAAAACAAGGGTTTCAAATGAGCTCAGATACCGTTCCATAAACCCAATATGTAATAGAAAGACCTACTCCTTGCTCAGTGAACTGGACTCCACACCCCCTATTCACCGCACAAGAATATATCTGACTAGTAAGAATCATAAAACCTATGTATTGATATCTCTCTGGAAGTGAGTCAAGTGGGTGTAAAGCGGCAGAAACACAGCCGTGAAAAGCAGCTAAACCCCATTATAAAAATAAATTACTTTTAAAAACCCGTGAAACACAGACAGTGAAAGAGAGAGAAATTCTTACAAAATTCGTTCAGGGGCTGTGATGCAACCTGGATTGACCATATCTAGACCCACAGCTGGATGAGACATAAGGGTGGACACTCTCGGGGCTGAGAGGTTTGGTGAGGTTGGGGGAGCAAACGCAGAGCCTTTAAAGTAATACTGCCTGTTACCCATCCCATGGGTCCCAAATCTCCAGGTTCAAGGGCATCTTCCTACCTCGAAAACATGCATGAGAAACCCAGAAGGTGGTACACCGTGTGATCGGGAAAGGTTTCTAAAACGCACCTCATTTCTCATCTCCTTGTGCTCGGGTTCGCCATTCCAGCCGCTTTACTAGCAATCTCCCTCCTTGGAGAATCAGCACCTGTAACCTCCCGTTCCGTACAGCTTGCAATTTGTCCTGAGGATGAACGGGAAGAGGGGGAGCCAATGAGAGACTAGCTCTAGGTGTTGGGACAGGCACAGGTCACTCTATTTTCGCATCAGGAAGAAGAATTAACCACAGGCTCAGCCTGCCGCCCGGAAGCAGAATAGGGCCTGAGGCAATCCTGCGCTTTTGCGGCCAGCTCCCAAAAAAGCGAGTTGAAAAATGGAGCTCAGGGGCACTGCAATTCACAAACCTGCAGAGTTATAAATGATAACTCTCGTCCACAAATATATTGAGGGAAGGCAACGAAGAGGATCTGAAAGCAAGGCAGAATTGCAGGAAACAGATTTCAGGAGGTCGATTCGAATCGCCTTTAAAGCACATGAAAAGCGGCAAAACGTCGACAATGATGCCCTTGGCCAAAAAGGGCGTATGCGTTTTTTCCTGAATATATTCAGGAAAAAACGCATACGCCCTTTTTGGCCAACCAAGCAACCTGGAAAGGCAAATCAGCGCTACAAAGAAGTCTCGCTTCCCATCGGTCAAAAGGGCCATGCGGAAAAAAGTGTCAAAACCAGAAATGCAGGACAGGCCATGGAGAAATGGGAGCCTTGCTACGCTGATGGGCGGGATGTAAATTGCCAACAGCCACTCTGGAGAAGTGTACGGTGTGTCCTGAAACATCGAAAAAACACAGCTTAGAGCGCATAGGGCACTTCCACTCATGGGCGTATAAATTGGGAAAACTAAAAATCAGCAAGACACAGGCACCCCAAAGTTTAGGGCTGCTCTGTTGACAAGAACCTCCACTTCATGACACCTCAAATATCCCAGGAAAGAGAAAAATGGATAAAGAAGTGGTGGTCCTTATGTACAATGGAATATCACTCAGCCATGAAATCAATGTCATAAGGCTAGTAGCAGCATGATGAGTGGCTTTAGCTACGACGATTCTAAGTGAAATAAGTCACACAGAAAAAGACACTTATCATAAGCTATCACTTATAGAGGGAATGTAAAAACCGCTACACTTGAACTGAATTACAAAACAGAACAGAGTCACAAGTTTACAAAACACACTATGGCTGCTTAACGGGAAAGGTGGGGTGGGGTGATGCATAAAACAAGGGTTTCAAATGAGCTCAGATACCGTTCCATAAACCCAATATGTAATAGAAAGACCTACTCCTTGCTCAGTGAACTGGACTCCACACCCCCTATTCACCGCACAAGAATATATCTGACTAGTAAGAATCTTAAAACCTATGTATTGATATCTCTCTGGAAGTGAGTCAAGTGGGTGTAAAGCGGCAGAAACACAGCCGTGAAAAGCAGCTAAACCCCATTATAAAAATAAATTACTTTTAAAAACCCGTGAAACACAGACAGTGAAAGAGAGAGAAATTCTTACAAAATTCGTTCAGGGGCTGTGATGCAACCTGGATTGACCATATCTAGACCCACAGCTGGATGAGACATAAGGGTGGACACTCTCGGGGCTGAGAGGTTTGGTGAGGTTGGGGGAGCAAACGCAGAGCCTTTAAAGTAATACTGCCTGTTACCCATCCCATGGGTCCCAAATCTCCAGGTTCAAGGGCATCTTCCTACCTCGAAAACATGCATGAGAAACCCAGAAGGTGGTACACCGTGTGATCGGGAAAGGTTTCTAAAACGCACCTCATTTCTCATCTCCTTGTGCTCGGGTTCGCCATTCCAGCCGCTTTACTAGCAATCTCCCTCCTTGGAGAATCAGCACCTGTAACCTCCCGTTCCGTACAGCTTGCAATTTGTCCTGAGGATGAACGGGAAGAGGGGGAGCCAATGAGAGACTAGCTCTAGGTGTTGGGACAGGCACAGGTCACTCTATTTTCGCATCAGGAAGAAGAATTAACCACAGGCTCAGCCTGCCGCCCGGAAGCAGAATAGGGCCTGAGGCAATCCTGCGCTTTTGCGGCCAGCTCCCAAAAAAGCGAGTTGAAAAATGGAGCTCAGGGGCACTGCAATTCACAAACCTGCAGAGTTATAAATGATAACTCTCGTCCACAAATATATTGAGGGAAGGCAACGAAGAGGATCTGAAAGCAAGGCAGAATTGCAGGAAACAGATTTCAGGAGGTCGATTCGAATCGCCTTTAAAGCACATGAAAAGCGGCAAAACGTCGACAATGATGCCCTTGGCCAAAAAGGGCGTATGCGTTTTTTCCTGAATATATTCAGGAAAAAACGCATACGCCCTTTTTGGCCAACCAAGCAACCTGGAAAGGCAAATCAGCGCTACAAAGAAGTCTCGCTTCCCATCGGTCAAAAGGGCCATGCGGAAAAAAGTGTCAAAACCAGAAATGCAGGACAGGCCATGGAGAAATGGGAGCCTTGCTACGCTGATGGGCGGGATGTAAATTGCCAACAGCCACTCTGGAGAAGGGTACGGTGTGTCCTGAAACATCGAAAAAACACAGCTTAGAGCGCATAGGGCACTTCCACTCATGGGCGTATAAATTGGGAAAACTAAAAATCAGCAAGACACAGGCACCCCAAAGTTTAGGGCTGCTCTTTTGACAAGAACCTCCACTTCATGACACCTCTAATATCCCAGGAAAGAGAAAAATGGATAAAGAAGTGGTGGTCCTTATGTACAATGGAATATCACTCAGCCATGAAATCAATGTCATAAGGCTAGTAGCAGCATGATGAGTGGCTTTAGCTACGACGATTCTAAGTGAAATAAGTCACACAGAAAAAGACACTTATCATAAGCTATCACTTATAGAGGGAATGTAAAAACCGCTACACTTGAACTGAATTACAAAACAGAACAGAGTCACAAGTTTACAAAACACACTATGGCTGCTTAACGGGAAAGGTGGGGTGGGGTGATGCATAAAACAAGGGTTTCAAATGAGCTCAGATACCGTTCCATAAACCCAATATGTAATAGAAAGACCTACTCCTTGCTCAGTGAACTGGACTCCACACCCCCTATTCACCGCACAAGAATATATCTGACTAGTAAGAATCTTAAAACCTATGTATTGATATCTCTCTGGAAGTGAGTCAAGTGGGTGTAAAGCGGCAGAAACACAGCCGTGAAAAGCAGCTAAACCCCATTATAAAAATAAATTACTTTTAAAAACCCGTGAAACACAGACAGTGAAAGAGAGAGAAATTCTTACAAAATTCGTTCAGGGGCTGTGATGCAACCTGGATTGACCATATCTAGACCCACAGCTGGATGAGACATAAGGGTGGACACTCTCGGGGCTGAGAGGTTTGGTGAGGTTGGGGGAGCAAACGCAGAGCCTTTAAAGTAATACTGCCTGTTACCCATCCCATGGGTCCCAAATCTCCAGGTTCAAGGGCATCTTCCTACCTCGAAAACATGCATGAGAAACCCAGAAGGTGGTACACCGTGTGATCGGGAAAGGTTTCTAAAACGCACCTCATTTCTCATCTCCTTGTGCTCGGGTTCGCCATTCCAGCCGCTTTACTAGCAATCTCCCTCCTTGGAGAATCAGCACCTGTAACCTCCCGTTCCGTACAGCTTGCAATTTGTCCTGAGGATGAACGGGAAGAGGGGGAGCCAATGAGAGACTAGCTCTAGGTGTTGGGACAGGCACAGGTCACTCTATTTTCGCATCAGGAAGAAGAATTAACCACAGGCTCAGCCTGCCGCCCGGAAGCAGAATAGGGCCTGAGGCAATCCTGCGCTTTTGCGGCCAGCTCCCAAAAAAGCGAGTTGAAAAATGGAGCTCAGGGGCACTGCAATTCACAAACCTGCAGAGTTATAAATGATAACTCTCGTCCACAAATATATTGAGGGAAGGCAACGAAGAGGATCTGAAAGCAAGGCAGAATTGCAGGAAACAGATTTCAGGAGGTCGATTCGAATCGCCTTTAAAGCACATGAAAAGCGGCAAAACGTCGACAATGATGCCCTTGGCCAAAAAGGGCGTATGCGTTTTTTCCTGAATATATTCAGGAAAAAACGCATACGCCCTTTTTGGCCAACCAAGCAACCTGGAAAGGCAAATCAGCGCTACAAAGAAGTCTCGCTTCCCATCGGTCAAAAGGGCCATGCGGAAAAAAGTGTCAAAACCAGAAATGCAGGACAGGCCATGGAGAAATGGGAGCCTTGCTACGCTGATGGGCGGGATGTAAATTGCCAACAGCCACTCTGGAGAAGGGTACGGTGTGTCCTGAAACATCGAAAAAACACAGCTTAGAGCGCATAGGGCACTTCCACTCATGGGCGTATAAATTGGGAAAACTAAAAATCAGCAAGACACAGGCACCCCAAAGTTTAGGGCTGCTCTTTTGACAAGAACCTCCACTTCATGACACCTCTAATATCCCAGGAAAGAGAAAAATGGATAAAGAAGTGGTGGTCCTTATGTACAATGGAATATCACTCAGCCATGAAATCAATGTCATAAGGCTAGTAGCAGCATGATGAGTGGCTTTAGCTACGACGATTCTAAGTGAAATAAGTCACACAGAAAAAGACACTTATCATAAGCTATCACTTATAGAGGGAATGTAAAAACCGCTACACTTGAACTGAATTACAAAACAGAACAGAGTCACAAGTTTACAAAACACACTATGGCTGCTTAACGGGAAAGGTGGGGTGGGGTGATGCATAAAACAAGGGTTTCAAATGAGCTCAGATACCGTTCCATAAACCCAATATGTAATAGAAAGACCTACTCCTTGCTCAGTGAACTGGACTCCACACCCCCTATTCACCGCACAAGAATATATCTGACTAGTAAGAATCTTAAAACCTATGTATTGATATCTCTCTGGAAGTGAGTCAAGTGGGTGTAAAGCGGCAGAAACACAGCCGTGAAAAGCAGCTAAACCCCATTATAAAAATAAATTACTTTTAAAAACCCGTGAAACACAGACAGTGAAAGAGAGAGAAATTCTTACAAAATTCGTTCAGGGGCTGTGATGCAACCTGGATTGACCATATCTAGACCCACAGCTGGATGAGACATAAGGGTGGACACTCTCGGGGCTGAGAGGTTTGGTGAGGTTGGGGGAGCAAACGCAGAGCCTTTAAAGTAATACTGCCTGTTACCCATCCCATGGGTCCCAAATCTCCAGGTTCAAGGGCATCTTCCTACCTCGAAAACATGCATGAGAAACCCAGAAGGTGGTACACCGTGTGATCGGGAAAGGTTTCTAAAACGCACCTCATTTCTCATCTCCTTGTGCTCGGGTTCGCCATTCCAGCCGCTTTACTAGCAATCTCCCTCCTTGGAGAATCAGCACCTGTAACCTCCCGTTCCGTACAGCTTGCAATTTGTCCTGAGGATGAACGGGAAGAGGGGGAGCCAATGAGAGACTAGCTCTAGGTGTTGGGACAGGCACAGGTCACTCTATTTTCGCATCAGGAAGAAGAATTAACCACAGGCTCAGCCTGCCGCCCGGAAGCAGAATAGGGCCTGAGGCAATCCTGCGCTTTTGCGGCCAGCTCCCAAAAAAGCGAGTTGAAAAATGGAGCTCAGGGGCACTGCAATTCACAAACCTGCAGAGTTATAAATGATAACTCTCGTCCACAAATATATTGAGGGAAGGCAACGAAGAGGATCTGAAAGCAAGGCAGAATTGCAGGAAACAGATTTCAGGAGGTCGATTCGAATCGCCTTTAAAGCACATGAAAAGCGGCAAAACGTCGACAATGATGCCCTTGGCCAAAAAGGGCGTATGCGTTTTTTCCTGAATATATTCAGGAAAAAACGCATATGCCCTTTTTGGCCAACCAAGCAACCTGGAAAGGCAAATCAGCGCTACAAAGAAGTCTCGCTTCCCATCGGTCAAAAGGGCCATGCGGAAAAAACTGTCAAAACCAGAAATGCAGGACAGGCCATGGAGAAATGGGAGCCTTGCTACGCTGATGGGCGGGATGTAAATTGCCAACAGCCACTCTGGAGAAGGGTACGGTGTGTCCTGAAACATCGAAAAAACACAGCTTAGAGCGCATAGGGCACTTCCACTCATGGGCGTATAAATTGGGAAAACTAAAAATCAGCAAGACACAGGCACCCCAAAGTTTAGGGCTGCTCTGTTGACAAGAACCTCCACTTCATGACACCTCTAATATCCCAGGAAAGAGAAAAATGGATAAAGAAGTGGTGGTCCTTATGTACAATGGAATATCACTCAGCCATGAAATCAATGTCATAAGGCTAGTAGCAGCATGATGAGTGGCTTTAGCTACGACGATTCTAAGTGAAATAAGTCACACAGAAAAAGACACTTATCATAAGCTATCACTTATAGAGGGAATGTAAAAACCGCTACACTTGAACTGAATTACAAAACAGAACAGAGTCACAAGTTTACAAAACACACTATGGCTGCTTAACGGGAAAGGTGGGGTGGGGTGATGCATAAAACAAGGGTTTCAAATGAGCTCAGATACCGTTCCATAAACCCAATATGTAATAGAAAGACCTACTCCTTGCTCAGTGAACTGGACTCCACACCCCCTATTCACCGCACAAGAATATATCTGACTAGTAAGAATCATAAAACCTATGTATTGATATCTCTCTGGAAGTGAGTCAAGTGGGTGTAAAGCGGCAGAAACACAGCCGTGAAAAGCAGCTAAACCCCATTATAAAAATAAATTACTTTTAAAAACCCGTGAAACACAGACAGTGAAAGAGAGAGAAATTCTTACAAAATTCGTTCAGGGGCTGTGATGCAACCTGGATTGACCATATCTAGACCCACAGCTGGATGAGACATAAGGGTGGACACTCTCGGGGCTGAGAGGTTTGGTGAGGTTGGGGGAGCAAACGCAGAGCCTTTAAAGTAATACTGCCTGTTACCCATCCCATGGGTCCCAAATCTCCAGGTTCAAGGGCATCTTCCTACCTCGAAAACATGCATGAGAAACCCAGAAGGTGGTACACCGTGTGATCGGGAAAGGTTTCTAAAACGCACCTCATTTCTCATCTCCTTGTGCTCGGGTTCGCCATTCCAGCCGCTTTACTAGCAATCTCCCTCCTTGGAGAATCAGCACCTGTAACCTCCCGTTCCGTACAGCTTGCAATTTGTCCTGAGGATGAACGGGAAGAGGGGGAGCCAATGAGAGACTAGCTCTAGGTGTTGGGACAGGCACAGGTCACTCTATTTTCGCATCAGGAAGAAGAATTAACCACAGGCTCAGCCTGCCGCCCGGAAGCAGAATAGGGCCTGAGGCAATCCTGCGCTTTTGCGGCCAGCTCCCAAAAAAGCGAGTTGAAAAATGGAGCTCAGGGGCACTGCAATTCACAAACCTGCAGAGTTATAAATGATAACTCTCGTCCACAAATATATTGAGGGAAGGCAACGAAGAGGATCTGAAAGCAAGGCAGAATTGCAGGAAACAGATTTCAGGAGGTCGATTCGAATCGCCTTTAAAGCACATGAAAAGCGGCAAAACGTCGACAATGATGCCCTTGGCCAAAAAGGGCGTATGCGTTTTTTCCTGAATATATTCAGGAAAAAACGCATACGCCCTTTTTGGCCAACCAAGCAACCTGGAAAGGCAAATCAGCGCTACAAAGAAGTCTCGCTTCCCATCGGTCAAAAGGGCCATGCGGAAAAAAGTGTCAAAACCAGAAATGCAGGACAGGCCATGGAGAAATGGGAGCCTTGCTACGCTGATGGGCGGGATGTAAATTGCCAACAGCCACTCTGGAGAAGTGTACGGTGTGTCCTGAAACATCGAAAAAACACAGCTTAGAGCGCATAGGGCACTTCCACTCATGGGCGTATAAATTGGGAAAACTAAAAATCAGCAAGACACAGGCACCCCAAAGTTTAGGGCTGCTCTGTTGACAAGAACCTCCACTTCATGACACCTCAAATATCCCAGGAAAGAGAAAAATGGATAAAGAAGTGGTGGTCCTTATGTACAATGGAATATCACTCAGCCATGAAATCAATGTCATAAGGCTAGTAGCAGCATGATGAGTGGCTTTAGCTACGACGATTCTAAGTGAAATAAGTCACACAGAAAAAGACACTTATCATAAGCTATCACTTATAGAGGGAATGTAAAAACCGCTACACTTGAACTGAATTACAAAACAGAACAGAGTCACAAGTTTACAAAACACACTATGGCTGCTTAACGGGAAAGGTGGGGTGGGGTGATGCATAAAACAAGGGTTTCAAATGAGCTCAGATACCGTTCCATAAACCCAATATGTAATAGAAAGACCTACTCCTTGCTCAGTGAACTGGACTCCACACCCCCTATTCACCGCACAAGAATATATCTGACTAGTAAGAATCTTAAAACCTATGTATTGATATCTCTCTGGAAGTGAGTCAAGTGGGTGTAAAGCGGCAGAAACACAGCCGTGAAAAGCAGCTAAACCCCATTATAAAAATAAATTACTTTTAAAAACCCGTGAAACACAGACAGTGAAAGAGAGAGAAATTCTTACAAAATTCGTTCAGGGGCTGTGATGCAACCTGGATTGACCATATCTAGACCCACAGCTGGATGAGACATAAGGGTGGACACTCTCGGGGCTGAGAGGTTTGGTGAGGTTGGGGGAGCAAACGCAGAGCCTTTAAAGTAATACTGCCTGTTACCCATCCCATGGGTCCCAAATCTCCAGGTTCAAGGGCATCTTCCTACCTCGAAAACATGCATGAGAAACCCAGAAGGTGGTACACCGTGTGATCGGGAAAGGTTTCTAAAACGCACCTCATTTCTCATCTCCTTGTGCTCGGGTTCGCCATTCCAGCCGCTTTACTAGCAATCTCCCTCCTTGGAGAATCAGCACCTGTAACCTCCCGTTCCGTACAGCTTGCAATTTGTCCTGAGGATGAACGGGAAGAGGGGGAGCCAATGAGAGACTAGCTCTAGGTGTTGGGACAGGCACAGGTCACTCTATTTTCGCATCAGGAAGAAGAATTAACCACAGGCTCAGCCTGCCGCCCGGAAGCAGAATAGGGCCTGAGGCAATCCTGCGCTTTTGCGGCCAGCTCCCAAAAAAGCGAGTTGAAAAATGGAGCTCAGGGGCACTGCAATTCACAAACCTGCAGAGTTATAAATGATAACTCTCGTCCACAAATATATTGAGGGAAGGCAACGAAGAGGATCTGAAAGCAAGGCAGAATTGCAGGAAACAGATTTCAGGAGGTCGATTCGAATCGCCTTTAAAGCACATGAAAAGCGGCAAAACGTCGACAATGATGCCCTTGGCCAAAAAGGGCGTATGCGTTTTTTCCTGAATATATTCAGGAAAAAACGCATACGCCCTTTTTGGCCAACCAAGCAACCTGGAAAGGCAAATCAGCGCTACAAAGAAGTCTCGCTTCCCATCGGTCAAAAGGGCCATGCGGAAAAAAGTGTCAAAACCAGAAATGCAGGACAGGCCATGGAGAAATGGGAGCCTTGCTACGCTGATGGGCGGGATGTAAATTGCCAACAGCCACTCTGGAGAAGGGTACGGTGTGTCCTGAAACATCGAAAAAACACAGCTTAGAGCGCATAGGGCACTTCCACTCATGGGCGTATAAATTGGGAAAACTAAAAATCAGCAAGACACAGGCACCCCAAAGTTTAGGGCTGCTCTTTTGACAAGAACCTCCACTTCATGACACCTCTAATATCCCAGGAAAGAGAAAAATGGATAAAGAAGTGGTGGTCCTTATGTACAATGGAATATCACTCAGCCATGAAATCAATGTCATAAGGCTAGTAGCAGCATGATGAGTGGCTTTAGCTACGACGATTCTAAGTGAAATAAGTCACACAGAAAAAGACACTTATCATAAGCTATCACTTATAGAGGGAATGTAAAAACCGCTACACTTGAACTGAATTACAAAACAGAACAGAGTCACAAGTTTACAAAACACACTATGGCTGCTTAACGGGAAAGGTGGGGTGGGGTGATGCATAAAACAAGGGTTTCAAATGAGCTCAGATACCGTTCCATAAACCCAATATGTAATAGAAAGACCTACTCCTTGCTCAGTGAACTGGACTCCACACCCCCTATTCACCGCACAAGAATATATCTGACTAGTAAGAATCTTAAAACCTATGTATTGATATCTCTCTGGAAGTGAGTCAAGTGGGTGTAAAGCGGCAGAAACACAGCCGTGAAAAGCAGCTAAACCCCATTATAAAAATAAATTACTTTTAAAAACCCGTGAAACACAGACAGTGAAAGAGAGAGAAATTCTTACAAAATTCGTTCAGGGGCTGTGATGCAACCTGGATTGACCATATCTAGACCCACAGCTGGATGAGACATAAGGGTGGACACTCTCGGGGCTGAGAGGTTTGGTGAGGTTGGGGGAGCAAACGCAGAGCCTTTAAAGTAATACTGCCTGTTACCCATCCCATGGGTCCCAAATCTCCAGGTTCAAGGGCATCTTCCTACCTCGAAAACATGCATGAGAAACCCAGAAGGTGGTACACCGTGTGATCGGGAAAGGTTTCTAAAACGCACCTCATTTCTCATCTCCTTGTGCTCGGGTTCGCCATTCCAGCCGCTTTACTAGCAATCTCCCTCCTTGGAGAATCAGCACCTGTAACCTCCCGTTCCGTACAGCTTGCAATTTGTCCTGAGGATGAACGGGAAGAGGGGGAGCCAATGAGAGACTAGCTCTAGGTGTTGGGACAGGCACAGGTCACTCTATTTTCGCATCAGGAAGAAGAATTAACCACAGGCTCAGCCTGCCGCCCGGAAGCAGAATAGGGCCTGAGGCAATCCTGCGCTTTTGCGGCCAGCTCCCAAAAAAGCGAGTTGAAAAATGGAGCTCAGGGGCACTGCAATTCACAAACCTGCAGAGTTATAAATGATAACTCTCGTCCACAAATATATTGAGGGAAGGCAACGAAGAGGATCTGAAAGCAAGGCAGAATTGCAGGAAACAGATTTCAGGAGGTCGATTCGAATCGCCTTTAAAGCACATGAAAAGCGGCAAAACGTCGACAATGATGCCCTTGGCCAAAAAGGGCGTATGCGTTTTTTCCTGAATATATTCAGGAAAAAACGCATACGCCCTTTTTGGCCAACCAAGCAACCTGGAAAGGCAAATCAGCGCTACAAAGAAGTCTCGCTTCCCATCGGTCAAAAGGGCCATGCGGAAAAAAGTGTCAAAACCAGAAATGCAGGACAGGCCATGGAGAAATGGGAGCCTTGCTACGCTGATGGGCGGGATGTAAATTGCCAACAGCCACTCTGGAGAAGGGTACGGTGTGTCCTGAAACATCGAAAAAACACAGCTTAGAGCGCATAGGGCACTTCCACTCATGGGCGTATAAATTGGGAAAACTAAAAATCAGCAAGACACAGGCACCCCAAAGTTTAGGGCTGCTCTGTTGACAAGAACCTCCACTTCATGACACCTCTAATATCCCAGGAAAGAGAAAAATGGATAAAGAAGTGGTGGTCCTTATGTACAATGGAATATCACTCAGCCATGAAATCAATGTCATAAGGCTAGTAGCAGCATGATGAGTGGCTTTAGCTACGACGATTCTAAGTGAAATAAGTCACACAGAAAAAGACACTTATCATAAGCTATCACTTATAGAGGGAATGTAAAAACCGCTACACTTGAACTGAATTACAAAACAGAACAGAGTCACAAGTTTACAAAACACACTATGGCTGCTTAACGGGAAAGGTGGGGTGGGGTGATGCATAAAACAAGGGTTTCAAATGAGCTCAGATACCGTTCCATAAACCCAATATGTAATAGAAAGACCTACTCCTTGCTCAGTGAACTGGACTCCACACCCCCTATTCACCGCACAAGAATATATCTGACTAGTAAGAATCTTAAAACCTATGTATTGATATCTCTCTGGAAGTGAGTCAAGTGGGTGTAAAGCGGCAGAAACACAGCCGTGAAAAGCAGCTAAACCCCATTATAAAAATAAATTACTTTTAAAAACCCGTGAAACACAGACAGTGAAAGAGAGAGAAATTCTTACAAAATTCGTTCAGGGGCTGTGATGCAACCTGGATTGACCATATCTAGACCCACAGCTGGATGAGACATAAGGGTGGACACTCTCGGGGCTGAGAGGTTTGGTGAGGTTGGGGGAGCAAACGCAGAGCCTTTAAAGTAATACTGCCTGTTACCCATCCCATGGGTCCCAAATCTCCAGGTTCAAGGGCATCTTCCTACCTCGAAAACATGCATGAGAAACCCAGAAGGTGGTACACCGTGTGATCGGGAAAGGTTTCTAAAACGCACCTCATTTCTCATCTCCTTGTGCTCGGGTTCGCCATTCCAGCCGCTTTACTAGCAATCTCCCTCCTTGGAGAATCAGCACCTGTAACCTCCCGTTCCGTACAGCTTGCAATTTGTCCTGAGGATGAACGGGAAGAGGGGGAGCCAATGAGAGACTAGCTCTAGGTGTTGGGACAGGCACAGGTCACTCTATTTTCGCATCAGGAAGAAGAATTAACCACAGGCTCAGCCTGCCGCCCGGAAGCAGAATAGGGCCTGAGGCAATCCTGCGCTTTTGCGGCCAGCTCCCAAAAAAGCGAGTTGAAAAATGGAGCTCAGGGGCACTGCAATTCACAAACCTGCAGAGTTATAAATGATAACTCTCGTCCACAAATATATTGAGGGAAGGCAACGAAGAGGATCTGAAAGCAAGGCAGAATTGCAGGAAACAGATTTCAGGAGGTCGATTCGAATCGCCTTTAAAGCACATGAAAAGCGGCAAAACGTCGACAATGATGCCCTTGGCCAAAAAGGGCGTATGCGTTTTTTCCTGAATATATTCAGGAAAAAACGCATATGCCCTTTTTGGCCAACCAAGCAACCTGGAAAGGCAAATCAGCGCTACAAAGAAGTCTCGCTTCCCATCGGTCAAAAGGGCCATGCGGAAAAAACTGTCAAAACCAGAAATGCAGGACAGGCCATGGAGAAATGGGAGCCTTGCTACGCTGATGGGCGGGATGTAAATTGCCAACAGCCACTCTGGAGAAGGGTACGGTGTGTCCTGAAACATCGAAAAAACACAGCTTAGAGCGCATAGGGCACTTCCACTCATGGGCGTATAAATTGGGAAAACTAAAAATCAGCAAGACACAGGCACCCCAAAGTTTAGGGCTGCTCTGTTGACAAGAACCTCCACTTCATGACACCTCTAATATCCCAGGAAAGAGAAAAATGGATAAAGAAGTGGTGGTCCTTATGTACAATGGAATATCACTCAGCCATGAAATCAATGTCATAAGGCTAGTAGCAGCATGATGAGTGGCTTTAGCTACGACGATTCTAAGTGAAATAAGTCACACAGAAAAAGACACTTATCATAAGCTATCACTTATAGAGGGAATGTAAAAACCGCTACACTTGAACTGAATTACAAAACAGAACAGAGTCACAAGTTTACAAAACACACTATGGCTGCTTAACGGGAAAGGTGGGGTGGGGTGATGCATAAAACAAGGGTTTCAAATGAGCTCAGATACCGTTCCATAAACCCAATATGTAATAGAAAGACCTACTCCTTGCTCAGTGAACTGGACTCCACACCCCCTATTCACCGCACAAGAATATATCTGACTAGTAAGAATCATAAAACCTATGTATTGATATCTCTCTGGAAGTGAGTCAAGTGGGTGTAAAGCGGCAGAAACACAGCCGTGAAAAGCAGCTAAACCCCATTATAAAAATAAATTACTTTTAAAAACCCGTGAAACACAGACAGTGAAAGAGAGAGAAATTCTTACAAAATTCGTTCAGGGGCTGTGATGCAACCTGGATTGACCATATCTAGACCCACAGCTGGATGAGACATAAGGGTGGACACTCTCGGGGCTGAGAGGTTTGGTGAGGTTGGGGGAGCAAACGCAGAGCCTTTAAAGTAATACTGCCTGTTACCCATCCCATGGGTCCCAAATCTCCAGGTTCAAGGGCATCTTCCTACCTCGAAAACATGCATGAGAAACCCAGAAGGTGGTACACCGTGTGATCGGGAAAGGTTTCTAAAACGCACCTCATTTCTCATCTCCTTGTGCTCGGGTTCGCCATTCCAGCCGCTTTACTAGCAATCTCCCTCCTTGGAGAATCAGCACCTGTAACCTCCCGTTCCGTACAGCTTGCAATTTGTCCTGAGGATGAACGGGAAGAGGGGGAGCCAATGAGAGACTAGCTCTAGGTGTTGGGACAGGCACAGGTCACTCTATTTTCGCATCAGGAAGAAGAATTAACCACAGGCTCAGCCTGCCGCCCGGAAGCAGAATAGGGCCTGAGGCAATCCTGCGCTTTTGCGGCCAGCTCCCAAAAAAGCGAGTTGAAAAATGGAGCTCAGGGGCACTGCAATTCACAAACCTGCAGAGTTATAAATGATAACTCTCGTCCACAAATATATTGAGGGAAGGCAACGAAGAGGATCTGAAAGCAAGGCAGAATTGCAGGAAACAGATTTCAGGAGGTCGATTCGAATCGCCTTTAAAGCACATGAAAAGCGGCAAAACGTCGACAATGATGCCCTTGGCCAAAAAGGGCGTATGCGTTTTTTCCTGAATATATTCAGGAAAAAACGCATACGCCCTTTTTGGCCAACCAAGCAACCTGGAAAGGCAAATCAGCGCTACAAAGAAGTCTCGCTTCCCATCGGTCAAAAGGGCCATGCGGAAAAAAGTGTCAAAACCAGAAATGCAGGACAGGCCATGGAGAAATGGGAGCCTTGCTACGCTGATGGGCGGGATGTAAATTGCCAACAGCCACTCTGGAGAAGTGTACGGTGTGTCCTGAAACATCGAAAAAACACAGCTTAGAGCGCATAGGGCACTTCCACTCATGGGCGTATAAATTGGGAAAACTAAAAATCAGCAAGACACAGGCACCCCAAAGTTTAGGGCTGCTCTGTTGACAAGAACCTCCACTTCATGACACCTCAAATATCCCAGGAAAGAGAAAAATGGATAAAGAAGTGGTGGTCCTTATGTACAATGGAATATCACTCAGCCATGAAATCAATGTCATAAGGCTAGTAGCAGCATGATGAGTGGCTTTAGCTACGACGATTCTAAGTGAAATAAGTCACACAGAAAAAGACACTTATCATAAGCTATCACTTATAGAGGGAATGTAAAAACCGCTACACTTGAACTGAATTACAAAACAGAACAGAGTCACAAGTTTACAAAACACACTATGGCTGCTTAACGGGAAAGGTGGGGTGGGGTGATGCATAAAACAAGGGTTTCAAATGAGCTCAGATACCGTTCCATAAACCCAATATGTAATAGAAAGACCTACTCCTTGCTCAGTGAACTGGACTCCACACCCCCTATTCACCGCACAAGAATATATCTGACTAGTAAGAATCTTAAAACCTATGTATTGATATCTCTCTGGAAGTGAGTCAAGTGGGTGTAAAGCGGCAGAAACACAGCCGTGAAAAGCAGCTAAACCCCATTATAAAAATAAATTACTTTTAAAAACCCGTGAAACACAGACAGTGAAAGAGAGAGAAATTCTTACAAAATTCGTTCAGGGGCTGTGATGCAACCTGGATTGACCATATCTAGACCCACAGCTGGATGAGACATAAGGGTGGACACTCTCGGGGCTGAGAGGTTTGGTGAGGTTGGGGGAGCAAACGCAGAGCCTTTAAAGTAATACTGCCTGTTACCCATCCCATGGGTCCCAAATCTCCAGGTTCAAGGGCATCTTCCTACCTCGAAAACATGCATGAGAAACCCAGAAGGTGGTACACCGTGTGATCGGGAAAGGTTTCTAAAACGCACCTCATTTCTCATCTCCTTGTGCTCGGGTTCGCCATTCCAGCCGCTTTACTAGCAATCTCCCTCCTTGGAGAATCAGCACCTGTAACCTCCCGTTCCGTACAGCTTGCAATTTGTCCTGAGGATGAACGGGAAGAGGGGGAGCCAATGAGAGACTAGCTCTAGGTGTTGGGACAGGCACAGGTCACTCTATTTTCGCATCAGGAAGAAGAATTAACCACAGGCTCAGCCTGCCGCCCGGAAGCAGAATAGGGCCTGAGGCAATCCTGCGCTTTTGCGGCCAGCTCCCAAAAAAGCGAGTTGAAAAATGGAGCTCAGGGGCACTGCAATTCACAAACCTGCAGAGTTATAAATGATAACTCTCGTCCACAAATATATTGAGGGAAGGCAACGAAGAGGATCTGAAAGCAAGGCAGAATTGCAGGAAACAGATTTCAGGAGGTCGATTCGAATCGCCTTTAAAGCACATGAAAAGCGGCAAAACGTCGACAATGATGCCCTTGGCCAAAAAGGGCGTATGCGTTTTTTCCTGAATATATTCAGGAAAAAACGCATACGCCCTTTTTGGCCAACCAAGCAACCTGGAAAGGCAAATCAGCGCTACAAAGAAGTCTCGCTTCCCATCGGTCAAAAGGGCCATGCGGAAAAAAGTGTCAAAACCAGAAATGCAGGACAGGCCATGGAGAAATGGGAGCCTTGCTACGCTGATGGGCGGGATGTAAATTGCCAACAGCCACTCTGGAGAAGGGTACGGTGTGTCCTGAAACATCGAAAAAACACAGCTTAGAGCGCATAGGGCACTTCCACTCATGGGCGTATAAATTGGGAAAACTAAAAATCAGCAAGACACAGGCACCCCAAAGTTTAGGGCTGCTCTTTTGACAAGAACCTCCACTTCATGACACCTCTAATATCCCAGGAAAGAGAAAAATGGATAAAGAAGTGGTGGTCCTTATGTACAATGGAATATCACTCAGCCATGAAATCAATGTCATAAGGCTAGTAGCAGCATGATGAGTGGCTTTAGCTACGACGATTCTAAGTGAAATAAGTCACACAGAAAAAGACACTTATCATAAGCTATCACTTATAGAGGGAATGTAAAAACCGCTACACTTGAACTGAATTACAAAACAGAACAGAGTCACAAGTTTACAAAACACACTATGGCTGCTTAACGGGAAAGGTGGGGTGGGGTGATGCATAAAACAAGGGTTTCAAATGAGCTCAGATACCGTTCCATAAACCCAATATGTAATAGAAAGACCTACTCCTTGCTCAGTGAACTGGACTCCACACCCCCTATTCACCGCACAAGAATATATCTGACTAGTAAGAATCTTAAAACCTATGTATTGATATCTCTCTGGAAGTGAGTCAAGTGGGTGTAAAGCGGCAGAAACACAGCCGTGAAAAGCAGCTAAACCCCATTATAAAAATAAATTACTTTTAAAAACCCGTGAAACACAGACAGTGAAAGAGAGAGAAATTCTTACAAAATTCGTTCAGGGGCTGTGATGCAACCTGGATTGACCATATCTAGACCCACAGCTGGATGAGACATAAGGGTGGACACTCTCGGGGCTGAGAGGTTTGGTGAGGTTGGGGGAGCAAACGCAGAGCCTTTAAAGTAATACTGCCTGTTACCCATCCCATGGGTCCCAAATCTCCAGGTTCAAGGGCATCTTCCTACCTCGAAAACATGCATGAGAAACCCAGAAGGTGGTACACCGTGTGATCGGGAAAGGTTTCTAAAACGCACCTCATTTCTCATCTCCTTGTGCTCGGGTTCGCCATTCCAGCCGCTTTACTAGCAATCTCCCTCCTTGGAGAATCAGCACCTGTAACCTCCCGTTCCGTACAGCTTGCAATTTGTCCTGAGGATGAACGGGAAGAGGGGGAGCCAATGAGAGACTAGCTCTAGGTGTTGGGACAGGCACAGGTCACTCTATTTTCGCATCAGGAAGAAGAATTAACCACAGGCTCAGCCTGCCGCCCGGAAGCAGAATAGGGCCTGAGGCAATCCTGCGCTTTTGCGGCCAGCTCCCAAAAAAGCGAGTTGAAAAATGGAGCTCAGGGGCACTGCAATTCACAAACCTGCAGAGTTATAAATGATAACTCTCGTCCACAAATATATTGAGGGAAGGCAACGAAGAGGATCTGAAAGCAAGGCAGAATTGCAGGAAACAGATTTCAGGAGGTCGATTCGAATCGCCTTTAAAGCACATGAAAAGCGGCAAAACGTCGACAATGATGCCCTTGGCCAAAAAGGGCGTATGCGTTTTTTCCTGAATATATTCAGGAAAAAACGCATACGCCCTTTTTGGCCAACCAAGCAACCTGGAAAGGCAAATCAGCGCTACAAAGAAGTCTCGCTTCCCATCGGTCAAAAGGGCCATGAGGAAAAAACTGTCAAAACCAGAAATGCAGGACAGGCCATGGAGAAATGGGAGCCTTGCTACGCTGATGGGCGGGATGTAAATTGCCAACAGCCACTCTGGAGAAGGGTACGGTGTGTCCTGAAACATCGAAAAAACACAGCTTAGAGCGCATAGGGCACTTCCACTCATGGGCGTATAAATTGGGAAAACTAAAAATCAGCAAGACACAGGCACCCCAAAGTTTAGGGCTGCTCTGTTGACAAGAACCTCCACTTCATGACACCTCAAATATCCCAGGAAAGAGAAAAATGGATAAAGAAGTGGTGGTCCTTATGTACAATGGAATATCACTCAGCCATGAAATCAATGTCATAAGGCTAGTAGCAGCATGATGAGTGGCTTTAGCTACGACGATTCTAAGTGAAATAAGTCACACAGAAAAAGACACTTATCATAAGCTATCACTTATAGAGGGAATGTAAAAACCGCTACACTTGAACTGAATTACAAAACAGAACAGAGTCACAAGTTTACAAAACACACTATGGCTGCTTAACGGGAAAGGTGGGGTGGGGTGATGCATAAAACAAGGGTTTCAAATGAGCTCAGATACCGTTCCATAAACCCAATATGTAATAGAAAGACCTACTCCTTGCTCAGTGAACTGGACTCCACACCCCCTATTCACCGCACAAGAATATATCTGACTAGTAAGAATCTTAAAACCTATGTATTGATATCTCTCTGGAAGTGAGTCAAGTGGGTGTAAAGCGGCAGAAACACAGCCGTGAAAAGCAGCTAAACCCCATTATAAAAATAAATTACTTTTAAAAACCCGTGAAACACAGACAGTGAAAGAGAGAGAAATTCTTACAAAATTCGTTCAGGGGCTGTGATGCAACCTGGATTGACCATATCTAGACCCACAGCTGGATGAGACATAAGGGTGGACACTCTCGGGGCTGAGAGGTTTGGTGAGGTTGGGGGAGCAAACGCAGAGCCTTTAAAGTAATACTGCCTGTTACCCATCCCATGGGTCCCAAATCTCCAGGTTCAAGGGCATCTTCCTACCTCGAAAACATGCATGAGAAACCCAGAAGGTGGTACACCGTGTGATCGGGAAAGGTTTCTAAAACGCACCTCATTTCTCATCTCCTTGTGCTCGGGTTCGCCATTCCAGCCGCTTTACTAGCAATCTCCCTCCTTGGAGAATCAGCACCTGTAACCTCCCGTTCCGTACAGCTTGCAATTTGTCCTGAGGATGAACGGGAAGAGGGGGAGCCAATGAGAGACTAGCTCTAGGTGTTGGGACAGGCACAGGTCACTCTATTTTCGCATCAGGAAGAAGAATTAACCACAGGCTCAGCCTGCCGCCCGGAAGCAGAATAGGGCCTGAGGCAATCCTGCGCTTTTGCGGCCAGCTCCCAAAAAAGCGAGTTGAAAAATGGAGCTCAGGGGCACTGCAATTCACAAACCTGCAGAGTTATAAATGATAACTCTCGTCCACAAATATATTGAGGGAAGGCAACGAAGAGGATCTGAAAGCAAGGCAGAATTGCAGGAAACAGATTTCAGGAGGTCGATTCGAATCGCCTTTAAAGCACATGAAAAGCGGCAAAACGTCGACAATGATGCCCTTGGCCAAAAAGGGCGTATGCGTTTTTTCCTGAATATATTCAGGAAAAAACGCATACGCCCTTTTTGGCCAACCAAGCAACCTGGAAAGGCAAATCAGCGCTACAAAGAAGTCTCGCTTCCCATCGGTCAAAAGGGCCATGCGGAAAAAACTGTCAAAACCAGAAATGCAGGACAGGCCATGGAGAAATGGGAGCCTTGCTACGCTGATGGGCGGGATGTAAATTGCCAACAGCCACTCTGGAGAAGGGTACGGTGTGTCCTGAAACATCGAAAAAACACAGCTTAGAGCGCATAGGGCACTTCCACTCATGGGCGTATAAATTGGGAAAACTAAAAATCAGCAAGACACAGGCACCCCAAAGTTTAGGGCTGCTCTTTTGACAAGAACCTCCACTTCATGACACCTCAAATATCCCAGGAAAGAGAAAAATGGATAAAGAAGTGGTGGTCCTTATGTACAATGGAATATCACTCAGCCATGAAATCAATGTCATAAGGCTAGTAGCAGCATGATGAGTGGCTTTAGCTACGACGATTCTAAGTGAAATAAGTCACACAGAAAAAGACACTTATCATAAGCTATCACTTATAGAGGGAATGTAAAAACCGCTACACTTGAACTGAATTACAAAACAGAACAGAGTCACAAGTTTACAAAACACACTATGGCTGCTTAACGGGAAAGGTGGGGTGGGGTGATGCATAAAACAAGGGTTTCAAATGAGCTCAGATACCGTTCCATAAACCCAATATGTAATAGAAAGACCTACTCCTTGCTCAGTGAACTGGACTCCACACCCCCTATTCACCGCACAAGAATATATCTGACTAGTAAGAATCTTAAAACCTATGTATTGATATCTCTCTGGAAGTGAGTCAAGTGGCTGTAAAGCGGCAGAAACACAGCCGTGAAAAGCAGCTAAACCCCATTATAAAAATAAATTACTTTTAAAAACCCGTGAAACACAGACAGTGAAAGAGAGAGAAATTCTTACAAAATTCGTTCAGGGGCTGTGATGCAACCTGGATTGACCATATCTAGACCCACAGCTGGATGAGACATAAGGGTGGACACTCTCGGGGCTGAGAGGTTTGGTGAGGTTGGGGGAGCAAACGCAGAGCCTTTAAAGTAATACTGCCTGTTACCCATCCCATGGGTCCCAAATCTCCAGGTTCAAGGGCATCTTCCTACCTCGAAAACATGCATGAGAAACCCAGAAGGTGGTACACCGTGTGATCGGGAAAGGTTTCTAAAACGCACCTCATTTCTCATCTCCTTGTGCTCGGGTTCGCCATTCCAGCCGCTTTACTAGCAATCTCCCTCCTTGGAGAATCAGCACCTGTAACCTCCCGTTCCGTACAGCTTGCAATTTGTCCTGAGGATGAACGGGAAGAGGGGGAGCCAATGAGAGACTAGCTCTAGGTGTTGGGACAGGCACAGGTCACTCTATTTTCGCATCAGGAAGAAGAATTAACCACAGGCTCAGCCTGCCGCCCGGAAGCAGAATAGGGCCTGAGGCAATCCTGCGCTTTTGCGGCCAGCTCCCAAAAAAGCGAGTTGAAAAATGGAGCTCAGGGGCACTGCAATTCACAAACCTGCAGAGTTATAAATGATAACTCTCGTCCACAAATATATTGAGGGAAGGCAACGAAGAGGATCTGAAAGCAAGGCAGAATTGCAGGAAACAGATTTCAGGAGGTCGATTCGAATCGCCTTTAAAGCACATGAAAAGCGGCAAAACGTCGACAATGATGCCCTTGGCCAAAAAGGGCGTATGCGTTTTTTCCTGAATATATTCAGGAAAAAACGCATACGCCCTTTTTGGCCAACCAAGCAACCTGGAAAGGCAAATCAGCGCTACAAAGAAGTCTCGCTTCCCATCGGTCAAAAGGGCCATGCGGAAAAAAGTGTCAAAACCAGAAATGCAGGACAGGCCATGGAGAAATGGGAGCCTTGCTACGCTGATGGGCGGGATGTAAATTGCCAACAGCCACTCTGGAGAAGTGTACGGTGTGTCCTGAAACATCGAAAAAACACAGCTTAGAGCGCATAGGGCACTTCCACTCATGGGCGTATAAATTGGGAAAACTAAAAATCAGCAAGACACAGGCACCCCAAAGTTTAGGGCTGCTCTGTTGACAAGAACCTCCACTTCATGACACCTCAAATATCCCAGGAAAGAGAAAAATGGATAAAGAAGTGGTGGTCCTTATGTACAATGGAATATCACTCAGCCATGAAATCAATGTCATAAGGCTAGTAGCAGCATGATGAGTGGCTTTAGCTACGACGATTCTAAGTGAAATAAGTCACACAGAAAAAGACACTTATCATAAGCTATCACTTATAGAGGGAATGTAAAAACCGCTACACTTGAACTGAATTACAAAACAGAACAGAGTCACAAGTTTACAAAACACACTATGGCTGCTTAACGGGAAAGGTGGGGTGGGGTGATGCATAAAACAAGGGTTTCAAATGAGCTCAGATACCGTTCCATAAACCCAATATGTAATAGAAAGACCTACTCCTTGCTCAGTGAACTGGACTCCACACCCCCTATTCACCGCACAAGAATATATCTGACTAGTAAGAATCTTAAAACCTATGTATTGATATCTCTCTGGAAGTGAGTCAAGTGGGTGTAAAGCGGCAGAAACACAGCCGTGAAAAGCAGCTAAACCCCATTATAAAAATAAATTACTTTTAAAAACCCGTGAAACACAGACAGTGAAAGAGAGAAATTCTTACAAAATTCGTTCAGGGGCTGTGATGCAACCTGGATTGACCATATCTAGACCCACAGCTGGATGAGACATAAGGGTGGACACTCTCGGGGCTGAGAGGTTTGGTGAGGTTGGGGGAGCAAACGCAGAGCCTTTAAAGTAATACTGCCTGTTACCCATCCCATGGGTCCCAAATCTCCAGGTTCAAGGGCATCTTCCTACCTCGAAAACATGCATGAGAAACCCAGAAGGTGGTACACCGTGTGATCGGGAAAGGTTTCTAAAACGCACCTCATTTCTCATCTCCTTGTGCTCGGGTTCGCCATTCCAGCCGCTTTACTAGCAATCTCCCTCCTTGGAGAATCAGCACCTGTAACCTCCCGTTCCGTACAGCTTGCAATTTGTCCTGAGGATGAACGGGAAGAGGGGGAGCCAATGAGAGACTAGCTCTAGGTGTTGGGACAGGCACAGGTCACTCTATTTTCGCATCAGGAAGAAGAATTAACCACAGGCTCAGCCTGCCGCCCGGAAGCAGAATAGGGCCTGAGGCAATCCTGCGCTTTTGCGGCCAGCTCCCAAAAAAGCGAGTTGAAAAATGGAGCTCAGGGGCACTGCAATTCACAAACCTGCAGAGTTATAAATGATAACTCTCGTCCACAAATATATTGAGGGAAGGCAACGAAGAGGATCTGAAAGCAAGGCAGAATTGCAGGAAACAGATTTCAGGAGGTCGATTCGAATCGCCTTTAAAGCACATGAAAAGCGGCAAAACGTCGACAATGATGCCCTTGGCCAAAAAGGGCGTATGCGTTTTTTCCTGAATATATTCAGGAAAAAACGCATATGCCCTTTTTGGCCAACCAAGCAACCTGGAAAGGCAAATCAGCGCTACAAAGAAGTCTCGCTTCCCATCGGTCAAAAGGGCCATGCGGAAAAAACTGTCAAAACCAGAAATGCAGGACAGGCCATGGAGAAATGGGAGCCTTGCTACGCTGATGGGCGGGATGTAAATTGCCAACAGCCACTCTGGAGAAGGGTACGGTGTGTCCTGAAACATCGAAAAAACACAGCTTAGAGCGCATAGGGCACTTCCACTCATGGGCGTATAAATTGGGAAAACTAAAAATCAGCAAGACACAGGCACCCCAAAGTTTAGGGCTGCTCTGTTGACAAGAACCTCCACTTCATGACACCTCTAATATCCCAGGAAAGAGAAAAATGGATAAAGAAGTGGTGGTCCTTATGTACAATGGAATATCACTCAGCCATGAAATCAATGTCATAAGGCTAGTAGCAGCATGATGAGTGGCTTTAGCTACGACGATTCTAAGTGAAATAAGTCACACAGAAAAAGACACTTATCATAAGCTATCACTTATAGAGGGAATGTAAAAACCGCTACACTTGAACTGAATTACAAAACAGAACAGAGTCACAAGTTTACAAAACACACTATGGCTGCTTAACGGGAAAGGTGGGGTGGGGTGATGCATAAAACAAGGGTTTCAAATGAGCTCAGATACCGTTCCATAAACCCAATATGTAATAGAAAGACCTACTCCTTGCTCAGTGAACTGGACTCCACACCCCCTATTCACCGCACAAGAATATATCTGACTAGTAAGAATCATAAAACCTATGTATTGATATCTCTCTGGAAGTGAGTCAAGTGGGTGTAAAGCGGCAGAAACACAGCCGTGAAAAGCAGCTAAACCCCATTATAAAAATAAATTACTTTTAAAAACCCGTGAAACACAGACAGTGAAAGAGAGAGAAATTCTTACAAAATTCGTTCAGGGGCTGTGATGCAACCTGGATTGACCATATCTAGACCCACAGCTGGATGAGACATAAGGGTGGACACTCTCGGGGCTGAGAGGTTTGGTGAGGTTGGGGGAGCAAACGCAGAGCCTTTAAAGTAATACTGCCTGTTACCCATCCCATGGGTCCCAAATCTCCAGGTTCAAGGGCATCTTCCTACCTCGAAAACATGCATGAGAAACCCAGAAGGTGGTACACCGTGTGATCGGGAAAGGTTTCTAAAACGCACCTCATTTCTCATCTCCTTGTGCTCGGGTTCGCCATTCCAGCCGCTTTACTAGCAATCTCCCTCCTTGGAGAATCAGCACCTGTAACCTCCCGTTCCGTACAGCTTGCAATTTGTCCTGAGGATGAACGGGAAGAGGGGGAGCCAATGAGAGACTAGCTCTAGGTGTTGGGACAGGCACAGGTCACTCTATTTTCGCATCAGGAAGAAGAATTAACCACAGGCTCAGCCTGCCGCCCGGAAGCAGAATAGGGCCTGAGGCAATCCTGCGCTTTTGCGGCCAGCTCCCAAAAAAGCGAGTTGAAAAATGGAGCTCAGGGGCACTGCAATTCACAAACCTGCAGAGTTATAAATGATAACTCTCGTCCACAAATATATTGAGGGAAGGCAACGAAGAGGATCTGAAAGCAAGGCAGAATTGCAGGAAACAGATTTCAGGAGGTCGATTCGAATCGCCTTTAAAGCACATGAAAAGCGGCAAAACGTCGACAATGATGCCCTTGGCCAAAAAGGGCGTATGCGTTTTTTCCTGAATATATTCAGGAAAAAACGCATACGCCCTTTTTGGCCAACCAAGCAACCTGGAAAGGCAAATCAGCGCTACAAAGAAGTCTCGCTTCCCATCGGTCAAAAGGGCCATGCGGAAAAAAGTGTCAAAACCAGAAATGCAGGACAGGCCATGGAGAAATGGGAGCCTTGCTACGCTGATGGGCGGGATGTAAATTGCCAACAGCCACTCTGGAGAAGTGTACGGTGTGTCCTGAAACATCGAAAAAACACAGCTTAGAGCGCATAGGGCACTTCCACTCATGGGCGTATAAATTGGGAAAACTAAAAATCAGCAAGACACAGGCACCCCAAAGTTTAGGGCTGCTCTGTTGACAAGAACCTCCACTTCATGACACCTCAAATATCCCAGGAAAGAGAAAAATGGATAAAGAAGTGGTGGTCCTTATGTACAATGGAATATCACTCAGCCATGAAATCAATGTCATAAGGCTAGTAGCAGCATGATGAGTGGCTTTAGCTACGACGATTCTAAGTGAAATAAGTCACACAGAAAAAGACACTTATCATAAGCTATCACTTATAGAGGGAATGTAAAAACCGCTACACTTGAACTGAATTACAAAACAGAACAGAGTCACAAGTTTACAAAACACACTATGGCTGCTTAACGGGAAAGGTGGGGTGGGGTGATGCATAAAACAAGGGTTTCAAATGAGCTCAGATACCGTTCCATAAACCCAATATGTAATAGAAAGACCTACTCCTTGCTCAGTGAACTGGACTCCACACCCCCTATTCACCGCACAAGAATATATCTGACTAGTAAGAATCTTAAAACCTATGTATTGATATCTCTCTGGAAGTGAGTCAAGTGGGTGTAAAGCGGCAGAAACACAGCCGTGAAAAGCAGCTAAACCCCATTATAAAAATAAATTACTTTTAAAAACCCGTGAAACACAGACAGTGAAAGAGAGAGAAATTCTTACAAAATTCGTTCAGGGGCTGTGATGCAACCTGGATTGACCATATCTAGACCCACAGCTGGATGAGACATAAGGGTGGACACTCTCGGGGCTGAGAGGTTTGGTGAGGTTGGGGGAGCAAACGCAGAGCCTTTAAAGTAATACTGCCTGTTACCCATCCCATGGGTCCCAAATCTCCAGGTTCAAGGGCATCTTCCTACCTCGAAAACATGCATGAGAAACCCAGAAGGTGGTACACCGTGTGATCGGGAAAGGTTTCTAAAACGCACCTCATTTCTCATCTCCTTGTGCTCGGGTTCGCCATTCCAGCCGCTTTACTAGCAATCTCCCTCCTTGGAGAATCAGCACCTGTAACCTCCCGTTCCGTACAGCTTGCAATTTGTCCTGAGGATGAACGGGAAGAGGGGGAGCCAATGAGAGACTAGCTCTAGGTGTTGGGACAGGCACAGGTCACTCTATTTTCGCATCAGGAAGAAGAATTAACCACAGGCTCAGCCTGCCGCCCGGAAGCAGAATAGGGCCTGAGGCAATCCTGCGCTTTTGCGGCCAGCTCCCAAAAAAGCGAGTTGAAAAATGGAGCTCAGGGGCACTGCAATTCACAAACCTGCAGAGTTATAAATGATAACTCTCGTCCACAAATATATTGAGGGAAGGCAACGAAGAGGATCTGAAAGCAAGGCAGAATTGCAGGAAACAGATTTCAGGAGGTCGATTCGAATCGCCTTTAAAGCACATGAAAAGCGGCAAAACGTCGACAATGATGCCCTTGGCCAAAAAGGGCGTATGCGTTTTTTCCTGAATATATTCAGGAAAAAACGCATACGCCCTTTTTGGCCAACCAAGCAACCTGGAAAGGCAAATCAGCGCTACAAAGAAGTCTCGCTTCCCATCGGTCAAAAGGGCCATGCGGAAAAAAGTGTCAAAACCAGAAATGCAGGACAGGCCATGGAGAAATGGGAGCCTTGCTACGCTGATGGGCGGGATGTAAATTGCCAACAGCCACTCTGGAGAAGGGTACGGTGTGTCCTGAAACATCGAAAAAACACAGCTTAGAGCGCATAGGGCACTTCCACTCATGGGCGTATAAATTGGGAAAACTAAAAATCAGCAAGACACAGGCACCCCAAAGTTTAGGGCTGCTCTTTTGACAAGAACCTCCACTTCATGACACCTCTAATATCCCAGGAAAGAGAAAAATGGATAAAGAAGTGGTGGTCCTTATGTACAATGGAATATCACTCAGCCATGAAATCAATGTCATAAGGCTAGTAGCAGCATGATGAGTGGCTTTAGCTACGACGATTCTAAGTGAAATAAGTCACACAGAAAAAGACACTTATCATAAGCTATCACTTATAGAGGGAATGTAAAAACCGCTACACTTGAACTGAATTACAAAACAGAACAGAGTCACAAGTTTACAAAACACACTATGGCTGCTTAACGGGAAAGGTGGGGTGGGGTGATGCATAAAACAAGGGTTTCAAATGAGCTCAGATACCGTTCCATAAACCCAATATGTAATAGAAAGACCTACTCCTTGCTCAGTGAACTGGACTCCACACCCCCTATTCACCGCACAAGAATATATCTGACTAGTAAGAATCTTAAAACCTATGTATTGATATCTCTCTGGAAGTGAGTCAAGTGGGTGTAAAGCGGCAGAAACACAGCCGTGAAAAGCAGCTAAACCCCATTATAAAAATAAATTACTTTTAAAAACCCGTGAAACACAGACAGTGAAAGAGAGAGAAATTCTTACAAAATTCGTTCAGGGGCTGTGATGCAACCTGGATTGACCATATCTAGACCCACAGCTGGATGAGACATAAGGGTGGACACTCTCGGGGCTGAGAGGTTTGGTGAGGTTGGGGGAGCAAACGCAGAGCCTTTAAAGTAATACTGCCTGTTACCCATCCCATGGGTCCCAAATCTCCAGGTTCAAGGGCATCTTCCTACCTCGAAAACATGCATGAGAAACCCAGAAGGTGGTACACCGTGTGATCGGGAAAGGTTTCTAAAACGCACCTCATTTCTCATCTCCTTGTGCTCGGGTTCGCCATTCCAGCCGCTTTACTAGCAATCTCCCTCCTTGGAGAATCAGCACCTGTAACCTCCCGTTCCGTACAGCTTGCAATTTGTCCTGAGGATGAACGGGAAGAGGGGGAGCCAATGAGAGACTAGCTCTAGGTGTTGGGACAGGCACAGGTCACTCTATTTTCGCATCAGGAAGAAGAATTAACCACAGGCTCAGCCTGCCGCCCGGAAGCAGAATAGGGCCTGAGGCAATCCTGCGCTTTTGCGGCCAGCTCCCAAAAAAGCGAGTTGAAAAATGGAGCTCAGGGGCACTGCAATTCACAAACCTGCAGAGTTATAAATGATAACTCTCGTCCACAAATATATTGAGGGAAGGCAACGAAGAGGATCTGAAAGCAAGGCAGAATTGCAGGAAACAGATTTCAGGAGGTCGATTCGAATCGCCTTTAAAGCACATGAAAAGCGGCAAAACGTCGACAATGATGCCCTTGGCCAAAAAGGGCGTATGCGTTTTTTCCTGAATATATTCAGGAAAAAACGCATACGCCCTTTTTGGCCAACCAAGCAACCTGGAAAGGCAAATCAGCGCTACAAAGAAGTCTCGCTTCCCATCGGTCAAAAGGGCCATGCGGAAAAAAGTGTCAAAACCAGAAATGCAGGACAGGCCATGGAGAAATGGGAGCCTTGCTACGCTGATGGGCGGGATGTAAATTGCCAACAGCCACTCTGGAGAAGGGTACGGTGTGTCCTGAAACATCGAAAAAACACAGCTTAGAGCGCATAGGGCACTTCCACTCATGGGCGTATAAATTGGGAAAACTAAAAATCAGCAAGACACAGGCACCCCAAAGTTTAGGGCTGCTCTTTTGACAAGAACCTCCACTTCATGACACCTCTAATATCCCAGGAAAGAGAAAAATGGATAAAGAAGTGGTGGTCCTTATGTACAATGGAATATCACTCAGCCATGAAATCAATGTCATAAGGCTAGTAGCAGCATGATGAGTGGCTTTAGCTACGACGATTCTAAGTGAAATAAGTCACACAGAAAAAGACACTTATCATAAGCTATCACTTATAGAGGGAATGTAAAAACCGCTACACTTGAACTGAATTACAAAACAGAACAGAGTCACAAGTTTACAAAACACACTATGGCTGCTTAACGGGAAAGGTGGGGTGGGGTGATGCATAAAACAAGGGTTTCAAATGAGCTCAGATACCGTTCCATAAACCCAATATGTAATAGAAAGACCTACTCCTTGCTCAGTGAACTGGACTCCACACCCCCTATTCACCGCACAAGAATATATCTGACTAGTAAGAATCTTAAAACCTATGTATTGATATCTCTCTGGAAGTGAGTCAAGTGGGTGTAAAGCGGCAGAAACACAGCCGTGAAAAGCAGCTAAACCCCATTATAAAAATAAATTACTTTTAAAAACCCGTGAAACACAGACAGTGAAAGAGAGAGAAATTCTTACAAAATTCGTTCAGGGGCTGTGATGCAACCTGGATTGACCATATCTAGACCCACAGCTGGATGAGACATAAGGGTGGACACTCTCGGGGCTGAGAGGTTTGGTGAGGTTGGGGGAGCAAACGCAGAGCCTTTAAAGTAATACTGCCTGTTACCCATCCCATGGGTCCCAAATCTCCAGGTTCAAGGGCATCTTCCTACCTCGAAAACATGCATGAGAAACCCAGAAGGTGGTACACCGTGTGATCGGGAAAGGTTTCTAAAACGCACCTCATTTCTCATCTCCTTGTGCTCGGGTTCGCCATTCCAGCCGCTTTACTAGCAATCTCCCTCCTTGGAGAATCAGCACCTGTAACCTCCCGTTCCGTACAGCTTGCAATTTGTCCTGAGGATGAACGGGAAGAGGGGGAGCCAATGAGAGACTAGCTCTAGGTGTTGGGACAGGCACAGGTCACTCTATTTTCCCATCAGGAAGAAGAATTAACCACAGGCTCAGCCTGCCGCCCGGAAGCAGAATAGGGCCTGAGGCAATCCTGCGCTTTTGCGGCCAGCTCCCAAAAAAGCGAGTTGAAAAATGGAGCTCAGGGGCACTGCAATTCACAAACCTGCAGAGTTATAAATGATAACTCTCGTCCACAAATATATTGAGGGAAGGCAACGAAGAGGATCTGAAAGCAAGGCAGAATTGCAGGAAACAGATTTCAGGAGGTCGATTCGAATCGCCTTTAAAGCACATGAAAAGCGGCAAAACGTCGACAATGATGCCCTTGGCCAAAAAGGGCGTATGCGTTTTTTCCTGAATATATTCAGGAAAAAACGCATACGCCCTTTTTGGCCAACCAAGCAACCTGGAAAGGCAAATCAGCGCTACAAAGAAGTCTCGCTTCCCATCGGTCAAAAGGGCCATGAGGAAAAAACTGTCAAAACCAGAAATGCAGGACAGGCCATGGAGAAATGGGAGCCTTGCTACGCTGATGGGCGGGATGTAAATTGCCAACAGCCACTCTGGAGAAGGGTACGGTGTGTCCTGAAACATCGAAAAAACACAGCTTAGAGCGCATAGGGCACTTCCACTCATGGGCGTATAAATTGGGAAAACTAAAAATCAGCAAGACACAGGCACCCCAAAGTTTAGGGCTGCTCTGTTGACAAGAACCTCCACTTCATGACACCTCAAATATCCCAGGAAAGAGAAAAATGGATAAAGAAGTGGTGGTCCTTATGTACAATGGAATATCACTCAGCCATGAAATCAATGTCATAAGGCTAGTAGCAGCATGATGAGTGGCTTTAGCTACGACGATTCTAAGTGAAATAAGTCACACAGAAAAAGACACTTATCATAAGCTATCACTTATAGAGGGAATGTAAAAACCGCTACACTTGAACTGAATTACAAAACAGAACAGAGTCACAAGTTTACAAAACACACTATGGCTGCTTAACGGGAAAGGTGGGGTGGGGTGATGCATAAAACAAGGGTTTCAAATGAGCTCAGATACCGTTCCATAAACCCAATATGTAATAGAAAGACCTACTCCTTGCTCAGTGAACTGGACTCCACACCCCCTATTCACCGCACAAGAATATATCTGACTAGTAAGAATCTTAAAACCTATGTATTGATATCTCTCTGGAAGTGAGTCAAGTGGGTGTAAAGCGGCAGAAACACAGCCGTGAAAAGCAGCTAAACCCCATTATAAAAATAAATTACTTTTAAAAACCCGTGAAACACAGACAGTGAAAGAGAGAGAAATTCTTACAAAATTCGTTCAGGGGCTGTGATGCAACCTGGATTGACCATATCTAGACCCACAGCTGGATGAGACATAAGGGTGGACACTCTCGGGGCTGAGAGGTTTGGTGAGGTTGGGGGAGCAAACGCAGAGCCTTTAAAGTAATACTGCCTGTTACCCATCCCATGGGTCCCAAATCTCCAGGTTCAAGGGCATCTTCCTACCTCGAAAACATGCATGAGAAACCCAGAAGGTGGTACACCGTGTGATCGGGAAAGGTTTCTAAAACGCACCTCATTTCTCATCTCCTTGTGCTCGGGTTCGCCATTCCAGCCGCTTTACTAGCAATCTCCCTCCTTGGAGAATCAGCACCTGTAACCTCCCGTTCCGTACAGCTTGCAATTTGTCCTGAGGATGAACGGGAAGAGGGGGAGCCAATGAGAGACTAGCTCTAGGTGATGGGACAGGCACAGGTCACTCTATTTTCGCATCAGGAAGAAGAATTAACCACAGGCTCAGCCTGCCGCCCGGAAGCAGAATAGGGCCTGAGGCAATCCTGCGCTTTTGCGGCCAGCTCCCAAAAAAGCGAGTTGAAAAATGGAGCTCAGGGGCACTGCAATTCACAAACCTGCAGAGTTATAAATGATAACTCTCGTCCACAAATATATTGAGGGAAGGCAACGAAGAGGATCTGAAAGCAAGGCAGAATTGCAGGAAACAGATTTCAGGAGGTCGATTCGAATCGCCTTTAAAGCACATGAAAAGCGGCAAAACGTCGACAATGATGCCCTTGGCCAAAAAGGGCGTATGCGTTTTTTCCTGAATATATTCAGGAAAAAACGCATACGCCCTTTTTGGCCAACCAAGCAACCTGGAAAGGCAAATCAGCGCTACAAAGAAGTCTCGCTTCCCATCGGTCAAAAGGGCCATGCGGAAAAAACTGTCAAAACCAGAAATGCAGGACAGGCCATGGAGAAATGGGAGCCTTGCTACGCTGATGGGCGGGATGTAAATTGCCAACAGCCACTCTGGAGAAGGGTACGGTGTGTCCTGAAACATCGAAAAAACACAGCTTAGAGCGCATAGGGCACTTCCACTCATGGGCGTATAAATTGGGAAAACTAAAAATCAGCAAGACACAGGCACCCCAAAGTTTAGGGCTGCTCTGTTGACAAGAACCTCCACTTCATGACACCTCAAATATCCCAGGAAAGAGAAAAATGGATAAAGAAGTGGTGGTCCTTATGTACAATGGAATATCACTCAGCCATGAAATCAATGTCATAAGGCTAGTAGCAGCATGATGAGTGGCTTTAGCTACGACGATTCTAAGTGAAATAAGTCACACAGAAAAAGACACTTATCATAAGCTATCACTTATAGAGGGAATGTAAAAACCGCTACACTTGAACTGAATTACAAAACAGAACAGAGTCACAAGTTTACAAAACACACTATGGCTGCTTAACGGGAAAGGTGGGGTGGGGTGATGCATAAAACAAGGGTTTCAAATGAGCTCAGATACCGTTCCATAAACCCAATATGTAATAGAAAGACCTACTCCTTGCTCAGTGAACTGGACTCCACACCCCCTATTCACCGCACAAGAATATATCTGACTAGTAAGAATCTTAAAACCTATGTATTGATATCTCTCTGGAAGTGAGTCAAGTGGGTGTAAAGCGGCAGAAACACAGCCGTGAAAAGCAGCTAAACCCCATTATAAAAATAAATTACTTTTAAAAACCCGTGAAACACAGACAGTGAAAGAGAGAGAAATTCTTACAAAATTCGTTCAGGGGCTGTGATGCAACCTGGATTGACCATATCTAGACCCACAGCTGGATGAGACATAAGGGTGGACACTCTCGGGGCTGAGAGGTTTGGTGAGGTTGGGGGAGCAAACGCAGAGCCTTTAAAGTAATACTGCCTGTTACCCATCCCATGGGTCCCAAATCTCCAGGTTCAAGGGCATCTTCCTACCTCGAAAACATGCATGAGAAACCCAGAAGGTGGTACACCGTGTGATCGGGAAAGGTTTCTAAAACGCACCTCATTTCTCATCTCCTTGTGCTCGGGTTCGCCATTCCAGCCGCTTTACTAGCAATCTCCCTCCTTGGAGAATCAGCACCTGTAACCTCCCGTTCCGTACAGCTTGCAATTTGTCCTGAGGATGAACGGGAAGAGGGGGAGCCAATGAGAGACTAGCTCTAGGTGTTGGGACAGGCACAGGTCACTCTATTTTCCCATCAGGAAGAAGAATTAACCACAGGCTCAGCCTGCCGCCCGGAAGCAGAATAGGGCCTGAGGCAATCCTGCGCTTTTGCGGCCAGCTCCCAAAAAAGCGAGTTGAAAAATGGAGCTCAGGGGCACTGCAATTCACAAACCTGCAGAGTTATAAATGATAACTCTCGTCCACAAATATATTGAGGGAAGGCAACGAAGAGGATCTGAAAGCAAGGCAGAATTGCAGGAAACAGATTTCAGGAGGTCGATTCGAATCGCCTTTAAAGCACATGAAAAGCGGCAAAACGTCGACAATGATGCCCTTGGCCAAAAAGGGCGTATGCGTTTTTTCCTGAATATATTCAGGAAAAAACGCATACGCCCTTTTTGGCCAACCAAGCAACCTGGAAAGGCAAATCAGCGCTACAAAGAAGTCTCGCTTCCCATCGGTCAAAAGGGCCATGCGGAAAAAAGTGTCAAAACCAGAAATGCAGGACAGGCCATGGAGAAATGGGAGCCTTGCTACGCTGATGGGCGGGATGTAAATTGCCAACAGCCACTCTGGAGAAGGGTACGGTGTGTCCTGAAACATCGAAAAAACACAGCTTAGAGCGCATAGGGCACTTCCACTCATGGGCGTATAAATTGGGAAAACTAAAAATCAGCAAGACACAGGCACCCCAAAGTTTAGGGCTGCTCTGTTGACAAGAACCTCCACTTCATGACACCTCAAATATCCCAGGAAAGAGAAAAATGGATAAAGAAGTGGTGGTCCTTATGTACAATGGAATATCACTCAGCCATGAAATCAATGTCATAAGGCTAGTAGCAGCATGATGAGTGGCTTTAGCTACGACGATTCTAAGTGAAATAAGTCACACAGAAAAAGACACTTATCATAAGCTATCACTTATAGAGGGAATGTAAAAACCGCTACACTTGAACTGAATTACAAAACAGAACAGAGTCACAAGTTTACAAAACACACTATGGCTGCTTAACGGGAAAGGTGGGGTGGGGTGATGCATAAAACAAGGGTTTCAAATGAGCTCAGATACCGTTCCATAAACCCAATATGTAATAGAAAGACCTACTCCTTGCTCAGTGAACTGGACTCCACACCCCCTATTCACCGCACAAGAATATATCTGACTAGTAAGAATCTTAAAACCTATGTATTGATATCTCTCTGGAAGTGAGTCAAGTGGCTGTAAAGCGGCAGAAACACAGCCGTGAAAAGCAGCTAAACCCCATTATAAAAATAAATTACTTTTAAAAACCCGTGAAACACAGACAGTGAAAGAGAGAGAAATTCTTACAAAATTCGTTCAGGGGCTGTGATGCAACCTGGATTGACCATATCTAGACCCACAGCTGGATGAGACATAAGGGTGGACACTCTCGGGGCTGAGAGGTTTGGTGAGGTTGGGGGAGCAAACGCAGAGCCTTTAAAGTAATACTGCCTGTTACCCATCCCATGGGTCCCAAATCTCCAGGTTCAAGGGCATCTTCCTACCTCGAAAACATGCATGAGAAACCCAGAAGGTGGTACACCGTGTGATCGGGAAAGGTTTCTAAAACGCACCTCATTTCTCATCTCCTTGTGGTCGGGTTCGCCATTCCAGCCGCTTTACTAGCAATCTCCCTCCTTGGAGAATCAGCACCTTTAACCTCCCGTTCCGTACAGCTTGCAATTTGTCCTGAGGATGAACGGGAAGAGGGGGAGCCAATGAGAGACTAGCTCTAGGTGTTGGGACAGGCACAGGTCACTCTATTTTCCCATCAGGAAGAAGAATTAACCACAGGCTCAGCCTGCCGCCGGGAAGCAGAATAGGGCCTGAGGCAATCCTGCGCTTTTGCGGCCAGCTCCCAAAAAAGCGAGTTGAAAAATGGAGCTCAGGGGCACTGCAATTCACAAACCTGCAGAGTTATAAATGATAACTCTCGTCCACAAATATATTGAGGGAAGGCAACGAAGAGGATCTGAAAGCAAGGCAGAATTGCAGGAAACAGATTTCAGGAGGTCGATTCGAATCGCCTTTAAAGCACATGAAAAGCGGCAAAACGTCGACAATGATGCCCTTGGCCAAAAAGGGCGTATGCGTTTTTTCCTGAATATATTCAGGAAAAAACGCATACGCCCTTTTTGGCCAACCAAGCAACCTGGAAAGGCAAATCAGCGCTACAAAGAAGTCTCGCTTCCCATCGGTCAAAAGGGCCATGCGGAAAAAACTGTCAAAACCAGAAATGCAGGACAGGCCATGGAGAAATGGGAGCCTTGCTACGCTGATGGGCGGGATGTAAATTGCCAACAGCCACTATGGAGAAGTGTACGGTGTGTCCTGAAACATCGAAAAAACACAGCTTAGAGCGCATAGGGCACTTCCACTCATGGGCGTATAAATTGGGAAAACTAAAAATCAGCAAGACACAGGCACCCCAAAGTTTAGGGCTGCTCTTTTGACAAGAACCTCCACTTCATGACACCTCTAATATCCCAGGAAAGAGAAAAATGGATAAAGAAGTGGTGGTCCTTATGTACAATGGAATATCACTCAGCCATGAAATCAATGTCATAAGGCTAGTAGCAGCATGATGAGTGGCTTTAGCTACGACGATTCTAAGTGAAATAAGTCACACAGAAAAAGACACTTATCATAAGCTATCACTTATAGAGGGAATGTAAAAACCGCTACACTTGAACTGAATTACAAAACAGAACAGAGTCACAAGTTTACAAAACACACTATGGCTGCTTAACGGGAAAGGTGGGGTGGGGTGATGCATAAAACAAGGGTTTCAAATGAGCTCAGATACCGTTCCATAAACCCAATATGTAATAGAAAGACCTACTCCTTGCTCAGTGAACTGGACTCCACACCCCCTATTCACCGCACAAGAATATATCTGACTAGTAAGAATCTTAAAACCTATGTATTGATATCTCTCTGGAAGTGAGTCAAGTGGCTGTAAAGCGGCAGAAACACAGCCGTGAAAAGCAGCTAAACCCCATTATAAAAATAAATTACTTTTAAAAACCCGTGAAACACAGACAGTGAAAGAGAGAGAAATTCTTACAAAATTCGTTCAGGGGCTGTGATGCAACCTGGATTGACCATATCTAGACCCACAGCTGGATGAGACATAAGGGTGGACACTCTCGGGGCTGAGAGGTTTGGTGAGGTTGGGGGAGCAAACGCAGAGCCTTTAAAGTAATACTGCCTGTTACCCATCCCATGGGTCCCAAATCTCCAGGTTCAAGGGCATCTTCCTACCTCGAAAACATGCATGAGAAACCCAGAAGGTGGTACACCGTGTGATCGGGAAAGGTTTCTAAAACGCACCTCATTTCTCATCTCCTTGTGCTCGGGTTCGCCATTCCAGCCGCTTTACTAGCAATCTCCCTCCTTGGAGAATCAGCACCTGTAACCTCCCGTTCCGTACAGCTTGCAGTTTGTCCTGAGGATGAACGGGAAGAGGGGGAGCCAATGAGAGACTAGCTCTAGGTGTTGGGACAGGCACAGGTCACTCTATTTTCGCATCAGGAAGAAGAATTAACCACAGGCTCAGCCTGCCGCCCGGAAGCAGAATAGGGCCTGAGGCAATCCTGCGCTTTTGCGGCCAGCTCCCAAAAAAGCGAGTTGAAAAATGGAGCTCAGGGGCACTGCAATTCACAAACCTGCAGAGTTATAAATGATAACTCTCGTCCACAAATATATTGAGGGAAGGCAACGAAGAGGATCTGAAAGCAAGGCAGAATTGCAGGAAACAGATTTCAGGAGGTCGATTCCAATCGCCTTTAAAGCACATGAAAAGCGGCAAAACGTCGACAATGATGCCCTTGGCCAAAAAGGGCGTATGCGTTTTTTCCTGAATATATTCAGGAAAAAACGCATACGCCCTTTTTGGCCAACCAAGCAACCTGGAAAGGCAAATCAGCGCTACAAAGAAGTCTCGCTTCCCATCGGTCAAAAGGGCCATGCGGAAAAAACTGTCAAAACCAGAAATGCAGGACAGGCCATGGAGAAATGGGAGCCTTGCTACGCTGATGGGCGGGATGTAAATTGCCAACAGCCACTCTGGAGAAGGGTACGGTGTGTCCTGAAACATCGAAAAAACACAGCTTAGAGCGCATAGGGCACTTCCACTCATGGGCGTATAAATTGGGAAAACTAAAAATCAGCAAGACACAGGCACCCCAAAGTTTAGGGCTGCTCTTTTGACAAGAACCTCCACTTCATGACACCTCAAATATCCCAGGAAAGAGAAAAATGGATAAAGAAGTGGTGGTCCTTATGTACAATGGAATATCACTCAGCCATGAAATCAATGTCATAAGGCTAGTAGCAGCATGATGAGTGGCTTTAGCTACGACGATTCTAAGTGAAATAAGTCACACAGAAAAAGACACTTATCATAAGCTATCACTTATAGAGGGAATGTAAAAACCGCTACACTTGAACTGAATTACAAAACAGAACAGAGTCACAAGTTTACAAAACACACTATGGCTGCTTAACGGGAAAGGTGGGGTGGGGTGATGCATAAAACAAGGGTTTCAAATGAGCTCAGATACCGTTCCATAAACCCAATATGTAATAGAAAGACCTACTCCTTGCTCAGTGAACTGGACTCCACACCCCCTATTCACCGCACAAGAATATATCTGACTAGTAAGAATCTTAAAACCTATGTATTGATATCTCTCTGGAAGTGAGTCAAGTGGCTGTAAAGCGGCAGAAACACAGCCGTGAAAAGCAGCTAAACCCCATTATAAAAATAAATTACTTTTAAAAACCCGTGAAACACAGACAGTGAAAGAGAGAGAAATTCTTACAAAATTCGTTCAGGGGCTGTGATGCAACCTGGATTGACCATATCTAGACCCACAGCTGGATGAGACATAAGGGTGGACACTCTCGGGGCTGAGAGGTTTGGTGAGGTTGGGGGAGCAAACGCAGAGCCTTTAAAGTAATACTGCCTGTTACCCATCCCATGGGTCCCAAATCTCCAGGTTCAAGGGCATCTTCCTACCTCGAAAACATGCATGAGAAACCCAGAAGGTGGTACACCGTGTGATCGGGAAAGGTTTCTAAAACGCACCTCATTTCTCATCTCCTTGTGCTCGGGTTCGCCATTCCAGCCGCTTTACTAGCAATCTCCCTCCTTGGAGAATCAGCACCTGTAACCTCCCGTTCCGTACAGCTTGCAGTTTGTCCTGAGGATGAACGGGAAGAGGGGGAGCCAATGAGAGACTAGCTCTAGGTGTTGGGACAGGCACAGGTCACTCTATTTTCGCATCAGGAAGAAGAATTAACCACAGGCTCAGCCTGCCGCCCGGAAGCAGAATAGGGCCTGAGGCAATCCTGCGCTTTTGCGGCCAGCTCCCAAAAAAGCGAGTTGAAAAATGGAGCTCAGGGGCACTGCAATTCACAAACCTGCAGAGTTATAAATGATAACTCTCGTCCACAAATATATTGAGGGAAGGCAACGAAGAGGATCTGAAAGCAAGGCAGAATTGCAGGAAACAGATTTCAGGAGGTCGATTCCAATCGCCTTTAAAGCACATGAAAAGCGGCAAAACGTCGACAATGATGCCCTTGGCCAAAAAGGGCGTATGCGTTTTTTCCTGAATATATTCAGGAAAAAACGCATACGCCCTTTTTGGCCAACCAAGCAACCTGGAAAGGCAAATCAGCGCTACAAAGAAGTCTCGCTTCCCATCGGTCAAAAGGGCCATGCGGAAAAAACTGTCAAAACCAGAAATGCAGGACAGGCCATGGAGAAATGGGAGCCTTGCTACGCTGATGGGCGGGATGTAAATTGCCAACAGCCACTCTGGAGAAGGGTACGGTGTGTCCTGAAACATCGAAAAAACACAGCTTAGAGCGCATAGGGCACTTCCACTCATGGGCGTATAAATTGGGAAAACTAAAAATCAGCAAGACACAGGCACCCCAAAGTTTAGGGCTGCTCTTTTGACAAGAACCTCCACTTCATGACACCTCAAATATCCCAGGAAAGAGAAAAATGGATAAAGAAGTGGTGGTCCTTATGTACAATGGAATATCACTCAGCCATGAAATCAATGTCATAAGGCTAGTAGCAGCATGATGAGTGGCTTTAGCTACGACGATTCTAAGTGAAATAAGTCACACAGAAAAAGACACTTATCATAAGCTATCACTTATAGAGGGAATGTAAAAACCGCTACACTTGAACTGAATTACAAAACAGAACAGAGTCACAAGTTTACAAAACACACTATGGCTGCTTAACGGGAAAGGTGGGGTGGGGTGATGCATAAAACAAGGGTTTCAAATGAGCTCAGATACCGTTCCATAAACCCAATATGTAATAGAAAGACCTACTCCTTGCTCAGTGAACTGGACTCCACACCCCCTATTCACCGCACAAGAATATATCTGACTAGTAAGAATCTTAAAACCTATGTATTGATATCTCTCTGGAAGTGAGTCAAGTGGCTGTAAAGCGGCAGAAACACAGCCGTGAAAAGCAGCTAAACCCCATTATAAAAATAAATTACTTTTAAAAACCCGTGAAACACAGACAGTGAAAGAGAGAGAAATTCTTACAAAATTCGTTCAGGGGCTGTGATGCAACCTGGATTGACCATATCTAGACCCACAGCTGGATGAGACATAAGGGTGGACACTCTCGGGGCTGAGAGGTTTGGTGAGGTTGGGGGAGCAAACGCAGAGCCTTTAAAGTAATACTGCCTGTTACCCATCCCATGGGTCCCAAATCTCCAGGTTCAAGGGCATCTTCCTACCTCGAAAACATGCATGAGAAACCCAGAAGGTGGTACACCGTGTGATCGGGAAAGGTTTCTAAAACGCACCTCATTTCTCATCTCCTTGTGCTCGGGTTCGCCATTCCAGCCGCTTTACTAGCAATCTCCCTCCTTGGAGAATCAGCACCTGTAACCTCCCGTTCCGTACAGCTTGCAATTTGTCCTGAGGATGAACGGGAAGAGGGGGAGCCAATGAGAGACTAGCTCTAGGTGTTGGGACAGGCACAGGTCACTCTATTTTCGCATCAGGAAGAAGAATTAACCACAGGCTCAGCCTGCCGCCCGGAAGCAGAATAGGGCCTGAGGCAATCCTGCGCTTTTGCGGCCAGCTCCCAAAAAAGCGAGTTGAAAAATGGAGCTCAGGGGCACTGCAATTCACAAACCTGCAGAGTTATAAATGATAACTCTCGTCCACAAATATATTGAGGGAAGGCAACGAAGAGGATCTGAAAGCAAGGCAGAATTGCAGGAAACAGATTTCAGGAGGTCGATTCGAATCGCCTTTAAAGCACATGAAAAGCGGCAAAACGTCGACAATGATGCCCTTGGCCAAAAAGGGCGTATGCGTTTTTTCCTGAATATATTCAGGAAAAAACGCATACGCCCTTTTTGGCCAACCAAGCGACCTGGAAAGGCAAATCAGCGCTACAAAGAAGTCTCGCTTCCCATCGGTCAAAAGGGCCATGCGGAAAAAACTGTCAAAACCAGAAATGCAGGACAGGCCATGGAGAAATGGGAGCCTTGCTACGCTGATGGGCGGGATGTAAATTGCCAACAGCCACTCTGGAGAAGGGTACGGTGTGTCCTGAAACATCGAAAAAACACAGCTTAGAGCGCATAGGGCACTTCCACTCATGGGCGTATAAATTGGGAAAACTAAAAATCAGCAAGACACAGGCACCCCAAAGTTTAGGGCTGCTCTTTTGACAAGAACCTCCACTTCATGACACCTCAAATATCCCAGGAAAGAGAAAAATGGATAAAGAAGTGGTGGTCCTTATGTACAATGGAATATCACTCAGCCATGAAATCAATGTCATAAGGCTAGTAGCAGCATGATGAGTGGCTTTAGCTACGACGATTCTAAGTGAAATAAGTCACACAGAAAAAGACACTTATCATAAGCTATCACTTATAGAGGGAATGTAAAAACCGCTACACTTGAACTGAATTACAAAACAGAACAGAGTCACAAGTTTACAAAACACACTATGGCTGCTTAACGGGAAAGGTGGGGTGGGGTGATGCATAAAACAAGGGTTTCAAATGAGCTCAGATACCGTTCCATAAACCCAATATGTAATAGAAAGACCTACTCCTTGCTCAGTGAACTGGACTCCACACCCCCTATTCACCGCACAAGAATATATCTGACTAGTAAGAATCTTAAAACCTATGTATTGATATCTCTCTGGAAGTGAGTCAAGTGGCTGTAAAGCGGCAGAAACACAGCCGTGAAAAGCAGCTAAACCCCATTATAAAAATAAATTACTTTTAAAAACCCGTGAAACAAAGACAGTGAAAGAGAGAGAAATTCTTACAAAATTCGTTCAGGGGCTGTGATGCAACCTGGATTGACCATATCTAGACCCACAGCTGGATGAGACATAAGGGTGGACACTCTCGGGGCTGAGAGGTTTGGTGAGGTTGGGGGAGCAAACGCAGAGCCTTTAAAGTAATACTGCCTGTTACCCATCCCATGGGTCCCAAATCTCCAGGTTCAAGGGCATCTTCCTACCTCGAAAACATGCATGAGAAACCCAGAAGGTGGTACACCGTGTGATCGGGAAAGGTTTCTAAAACGCACCTCATTTCTCATCTCCTTGTGGTCGGGTTCGCCATTCCAGCCGCTTTACTAGCAATCTCCCTCCTTGGAGAATCAGCACCTGTAACCTCCCGTTCCGTACAGCTTGCAATTTGTCCTGAGGATGAACGGGAAGAGGGGGAGCCAATGAGAGACTAGCTCTAGGTGTTGGGACAGGCACAGGTCACTCTATTTTCCCATCAGGAAGAAGAATTAACCACAGGCTCAGCCTGCCGCCGGGAAGCAGAATAGGGCCTGAGGCAATCCTGCGCTTTTGCGGCCAGCTCCCAAAAAAGCGAGTTGAAAAATGGAGCTCAGGGGCACTGCAATTCACAAACCTGCAGAGTTATAAATGATAACTCTCGTCCACAAATATATTGAGGGAAGGCAACGAAGAGGATCTGAAAGCAAGGCAGAATTGCAGGAAACAGATTTCAGGAGGTCGATTCGAATCGCCTTTAAAGCACATGAAAAGCGGCAAAACGTCGACAATGATGCCCTTGGCCAAAAAGGGCGTATGCGTTTTTTCCTGAATATATTCAGGAAAAAACGCATACGCCCTTTTTGGCCAACCAAGCAACCTGGAAAGGCAAATCAGCGCTACAAAGAAGTCTCGCTTCCCATCGGTCAAAAGGGCCATGCGGAAAAAACTGTCAAAACCAGAAATGCAGGACAGGCCATGGAGAAATGGGAGCCTTGCTACGCTGATGGGCGGGATGTAAATTGCCAACAGCCACTCTGGAGAAGGGTACGGTGTGTCCTGAAACATCGAAAAAACACAGCTTAGAGCGCATAGGGCACTTCCACTCATGGGCGTATAAATTGGGAAAACTAAAAATCAGCAAGACACAGGCACCCCAAAGTTTAGGGCTGCTCTTTTGACAAGAACCTCCACTTCATGACACCTCTAATATCCCAGGAAAGAGAAAAATGGATAAAGAAGTGGTGGTCCTTATGTACAATGGAATATCACTCAGCCATGAAATCAATGTCATAAGGCTAGTAGCAGCATGATGAGTGGCTTTAGCTACGACGATTCTAAGTGAAATAAGTCACACAGAAAAAGACACTTATCATAAGCTATCACTTATAGAGGGAATGTAAAAACCGCTACACTTGAACTGAATTACAAAACAGAACAGAGTCACAAGTTTACAAAACACACTATGGCTGCTTAACGGGAAAGGTGGGGTGGGGTGATGCATAAAACAAGGGTTTCAAATGAGCTCAGATACCGTTCCATAAACCCAATATGTAATAGAAAGACCTACTCCTTGCTCAGTGAACTGGACTCCACACCCCCTATTCACCGCACAAGAATATATCTGACTAGTAAGAATCTTAAAACCTATGTATTGATATCTCTCTGGAAGTGAGTCAAGTGGCTGTAAAGCGGCAGAAACACAGCCGTGAAAAGCAGCTAAACCCCATTATAAAATAAATTACTTTTAAAAACCCGTGAAACACAGACAGTGAAAGAGAGAGAAATTCTTACAAAATTCGTTCAGGGGCTGTGATGCAACCTGGATTGACCATATCTAGACCCACAGCTGGATGAGACATAAGGGTGGACACTCTCGGGGCTGAGAGGTTTGGTGAGGTTGGGGGAGCAAACGCAGAGCCTTTAAAGTAATACTGCCTGTTACCCATCCCATGGGTCCCAAATCTCCAGGTTCAAGGGCATCTTCCTACCTCGAAAACATGCATGAGAAACCCAGAAGGTGGTACACCGTGTGATCGGGAAAGGTTTCTAAAACGCACCTCATTTCTCATCTCCTTGTGGTCGGGTTCGCCATTCCAGCCGCTTTACTAGCAATCTCCCTCCTTGGAGAATCAGCACCTGTAACCTCCCGTTCCGTACAGCTTGCAATTTGTCCTGAGGATGAACGGGAAGAGGGGGAGCCAATGAGAGACTAGCTCTAGGTGTTGGGACAGGCACAGGTCACTCTATTTTCCCATCAGGAAGAAGAATTAACCACAGGCTCAGCCTGCCGCCGGGAAGCAGAATAGGGCCTGAGGCAATCCTGCGCTTTTGCGGCCAGCTCCCAAAAAAGCGAGTTGAAAAATGGAGCTCAGGGGCACTGCAATTCACAAACCTGCAGAGTTATAAATGATAACTCTCGTCCACAAATATATTGAGGGAAGGCAACGAAGAGGATCTGAAAGCAAGGCAGAATTGCAGGAAACAGATTTCAGGAGGTCGATTCGAATCGCCTTTAAAGCACATGAAAAGCGGCAAAACGTCGACAATGATGCCCTTGGCCAAAAAGGGCGTATGCGTTTTTTCCTGAATATATTCAGGAAAAAACGCATACGCCCTTTTTGGCCAACCAAGCAACCTGGAAAGGCAAATCAGCGCTACAAAGAAGTCTCGCTTCCCATCGGTCAAAAGGGCCATGCGGAAAAAACTGTCAAAACCAGAAATGCAGGACAGGCCATGGAGAAATGGGAGCCTTGCTACGCTGATGGGCGGGATGTAAATTGCCAACAGCCACTCTGGAGAAGGGTACGGTGTGTCCTGAAACATCGAAAAAACACAGCTTAGAGCGCATAGGGCACTTCCACTCATGGGCGTATAAATTGGGAAAACTAAAAATCAGCAAGACACAGGCACCCCAAAGTTTAGGGCTGCTCTTTTGACAAGAACCTCCACTTCATGACACCTCTAATATCCCAGGAAAGAGAAAAATGGATAAAGAAGTGGTGGTCCTTATGTACAATGGAATATCACTCAGCCATGAAATCAATGTCATAAGGCTAGTAGCAGCATGATGAGTGGCTTTAGCTACGACGATTCTAAGTGAAATAAGTCACACAGAAAAAGACACTTATCATAAGCTATCACTTATAGAGGGAATGTAAAAACCGCTACACTTGAACTGAATTACAAAACAGAACAGAGTCACAAGTTTACAAAACACACTATGGCTGCTTAACGGGAAAGGTGGGGTGGGGTGATGCATAAAACAAGGGTTTCAAATGAGCTCAGATACCGTTCCATAAACCCAATATGTAATAGAAAGACCTACTCCTTGCTCAGTGAACTGGACTCCACACCCCCTATTCACCGCACAAGAATATATCTGACTAGTAAGAATCTTAAAACCTATGTATTGATATCTCTCTGGAAGTGAGTCAAGTGGCTGTAAAGCGGCAGAAACACAGCCGTGAAAAGCAGCTAAACCCCATTATAAAATAAATTACTTTTAAAAACCCGTGAAACACAGACAGTGAAAGAGAGAGAAATTCTTACAAAATTCGTTCAGGGGCTGTGATGCAACCTGGATTGACCATATCTAGACCCACAGCTGGATGAGACATAAGGGTGGACACTCTCGGGGCTGAGAGGTTTGGTGAGGTTGGGGGAGCAAACGCAGAGCCTTTAAAGTAATACTGCCTGTTACCCATCCCATGGGTCCCAAATCTCCAGGTTCAAGGGCATCTTCCTACCTCGAAAACATGCATGAGAAACCCAGAAGGTGGTACACCGTGTGATCGGGAAAGGTTTCTAAAACGCACCTCATTTCTCATCTCCTTGTGGTCGGGTTCGCCATTCCAGCCGCTTTACTAGCAATCTCCCTCCTTGGAGAATCAGCACCTTTAACCTCCCGTTCCGTACAGCTTGCAATTTGTCCTGAGGATGAACGGGAAGAGGGGGAGCCAATGAGAGACTAGCTCTAGGTGTTGGGACAGGCACAGGTCACTCTATTTTCCCATCAGGAAGAAGAATTAACCACAGGCTCAGCCTGCCGCCGGGAAGCAGAATAGGGCCTGAGGCAATCCTGCGCTTTTGCGGCCAGCTCCCAAAAAAGCGAGTTGAAAAATGGAGCTCAGGGGCACTGCAATTCACAAACCTGCAGAGTTATAAATGATAACTCTCGTCCACAAATATATTGAGGGAAGGCAACGAAGAGGATCTGAAAGCAAGGCAGAATTGCAGGAAACAGATTTCAGGAGGTCGATTCGAATCGCCTTTAAAGCACATGAAAAGCGGCAAAACGTCGACAATGATGCCCTTGGCCAAAAAGGGCGTATGCGTTTTTTCCTGAATATATTCAGGAAAAAACGCATACGCCCTTTTTGGCCAACCAAGCAACCTGGAAAGGCAAATCAGCGCTACAAAGAAGTCTCGCTTCCCATCGGTCAAAAGGGCCATGCGGAAAAAACTGTCAAAACCAGAAATGCAGGACAGGCCATGGAGAAATGGGAGCCTTGCTACGCTGATGGGCGGGATGTAAATTGCCAACAGCCACTATGGAGAAGTGTACGGTGTGTCCTGAAACATCGAAAAAACACAGCTTAGAGCGCATAGGGCACTTCCACTCATGGGCGTATAAATTGGGAAAACTAAAAATCAGCAAGACACAGGCACCCCAAAGTTTAGGGCTGCTCTTTTGACAAGAACCTCCACTTCATGACACCTCTAATATCCCAGGAAAGAGAAAAATGGATAAAGAAGTGGTGGTCCTTATGTACAATGGAATATCACTCAGCCATGAAATCAATGTCATAAGGCTAGTAGCAGCATGATGAGTGGCTTTAGCTACGACGATTCTAAGTGAAATAAGTCACACAGAAAAAGACACTTATCATAAGCTATCACTTATAGAGGGAATGTAAAAACCGCTACACTTGAACTGAATTACAAAACAGAACAGAGTCACAAGTTTACAAAACACACTATGGCTGCTTAACGGGAAAGGTGGGGTGGGGTGATGCATAAAACAAGGGTTTCAAATGAGCTCAGATACCGTTCCATAAACCCAATATGTAATAGAAAGACCTACTCCTTGCTCAGTGAACTGGACTCCACACCCCCTATTCACCGCACAAGAATATATCTGACTAGTAAGAATCTTAAAACCTATGTATTGATATCTCTCTGGAAGTGAGTCAAGTGGCTGTAAAGCGGCAGAAACACAGCCGTGAAAAGCAGCTAAACCCCATTATAAAATAAATTACTTTTAAAAACCCGTGAAACACAGACAGTGAAAGAGAGAGAAATTCTTACAAAATTCGTTCAGGGGCTGTGATGCAACCTGGATTGACCATATCTAGACCCACAGCTGGATGAGACATAAGGGTGGACACTCTCGGGGCTGAGAGGTTTGGTGAGGTTGGGGGAGCAAACGCAGAGCCTTTAAAGTAATACTGCCTGTTACCCATCCCATGGGTCCCAAATCTCCAGGTTCAAGGGCATCTTCCTACCTCGAAAACATGCATGAGAAACCCAGAAGGTGGTACACCATGTGATCGGGAAAGGTTTCTAAAACGCACCTCATTTCTCATCTCCTTGTGCTCGGGTTCGCCATTCCAGCCGCTTTACTAGCAATCTCCCTCCTTGGAGAATCAGCACCTGTAACCTCCCGTTCCGTACAGCTTGCAATTTGTCCTGAGGATGAACGGGAAGAGGGGGAGCCAATGAGAGACTAGCTCTAGGTGTTGGGACAGGCACAGGTCACTCTATTTTCCCATCAGGAAGAAGAATTAACCACAGGCTCAGCCTGCCGCCCGGAAGCAGAATAGGGCCTGAGGCAATCCTGCGCTTTTGCGGCCAGCTCCCAAAAAAGCGAGTTGAAAAATGGAGCTCAGGGGCACTGCAATTCACAAACCTGCAGAGTTATAAATGATAACTCTCGTCCACAAATATATTGAGGGAAGGCAACGAAGAGGATCTGAAAGCAAGGCAGAATTGCAGGAAACAGATTTCAGGAGGTCGATTCGAATCGCCTTTAAAGCACATGAAAAGCGGCAAAACGTCGACAATGATGCCCTTGGCCAAAAAGGGCGTATGCGTTTTTTCCTGAATATATTCAGGAAAAAACGCATACGCCCTTTTTGGCCAACCAAGCAACCTGGAAAGGCAAATCAGCGCTACAAAGAAGTCTCGCTTCCCATCGGTCAAAAGGGCCATGCGGAAAAAACTGTCAAAACCAGAAATGCAGGACAGGCCATGGAGAAATGGGAGCCTTGCTACGCTGATGGGCGGGATGTAAATTGCCAACAGCCACTATGTAGAAGTGTACGGTGTGTCCTGAAACATCGAAAAAACACAGCTTAGAGCGCATAGGGCACTTCCACTCATGGGCGTATAAATTGGGAAAACTAAAAATCAGCAAGACACAGGCACCCCAAAGTTTAGGGCTGCTCTTTTGACAAGAACCTCCACTTCATGACACCTCTAATATCCCAGGAAAGAGAAAAATGGATAAAGAAGTGGTGGTCCTTATGTACAATGGAATATCACTCAGCCATGAAATCAATGTCATAAGGCTAGTAGCAGCATGATGAGTGGCTTTAGCTACGACGATTCTAAGTGAAATAAGTCACACAGAAAAAGACACTTATCATAAGCTATCACTTATAGAGGGAATGTAAAAACCGCTACACTTGAACTGAATTACAAAACAGAACAGAGTCACAAGTTTACAAAACACACTATGGCTGCTTAACGGGAAAGGTGGGGTGGGGTGATGCATAAAACAAGGGTTTCAAATGAGCTCAGATACCGTTCCATAAACCCAATATGTAATAGAAAGACCTACTCCTTGCTCAGTGAACTGGACTCCACACCCCCTATTCACCGCACAAGAATATATCTGACTAGTAAGAATCTTAAAACCTATGTATTGATATCTCTCTGGAAGTGAGTCAAGTGGCTGTAAAGCGGCAGAAACACAGCCGTGAAAAGCAGCTAAACCCCATTATAAAATAAATTACTTTTAAAAACCCGTGAAACACAGACAGTGAAAGAGAGAGAAATTCTTACAAAATTCGTTCAGGGGCTGTGATGCAACCTGGATTGACCATATCTAGACCCACAGCTGGATGAGACATAAGGGTGGACACTCTCGGGGCTGAGAGGTTTGGTGAGGTTGGGGGAGCAAACGCAGAGCCTTTAAAGTAATACTGCCTATTACCCATCCCATGGGTCCCAAATCTCCAGGTTCAAGGGCATCTTCCTACCTCGAAAACATGCATGAGAAACCCAGAAGGTGGTACACCATGTGATCGGGAAAGGTTTCTAAAACGCACCTCATTTCTCATCTCCTTGTGCTCGGGTTCGCCATTCCAGCCGCTTTACTAGCAATCTCCCTCCTTGGAGAATCAGCACCTGTAACCTCCCGTTCCGTACAGCTTGCAATTTGTCCTGAGGATGAACGGGAAGAGGGGGAGCCAATGAGAGACTAGCTCTAGGTGTTGGGACAGGCACAGGTCACTCTATTTTCCCATCAGGAAGAAGAATTAACCACAGGCTCAGCCTGCCGCCCGGAAGCAGAATAGGGCCTGAGGCAATCCTGCGCTTTTGCGGCCAGCTCCCAAAAAAGCGAGTTGAAAAATGGAGCTCAGGGGCACTGCAATTCACAAACCTGCAGAGTTATAAATGATAACTCTCGTCCACAAATATATTGAGGGAAGGCAACGAAGAGGATTTGAAAGCAAGGCAGAATTGCAGGAAACAGATTTCAGGAGGTCGATTCGAATCGCCTTTAAAGCACATGAAAAGCGGCAAAACGTCGACAATGATGCCCTTGGCCAAAAAGGGCGTATGCGTCTTTTCCTGAATATATTCAGGAAAAAACGCATACGCCCTTTTTGGCCAACCAAGCAACCTGGAAAGGCAAATCAGCGCTACAAAGAAGTCTCGCTTCCCATCGGTCAAAAGGGCCATGCGGAAAAAAGTGTCAAAACCAGAAATGCAGGACAGGCCATGGAGAAATGGGAGCCTTGCTACGCTGATGGGCGGGATGTAAATTGCCAACAGCCACTCTGGAGAAGTGTACGGTGTGTCCTGAAACATCGAAAAAACACAGCTTAGAGCGCATAGGGCACTTCCACTCATGGGCATATAAATTGGGAAAACTAAAAATCAGCAAGACACAGGCACCACAAAGTTTAGGGCTGCTCTTTTGAGAAGAACCTCCACTTCATGACACCTCAAATATCCCAGGAAAGAGAAAAATGGATAAAGAAGTGGTGGTCCTTATGTACAATGGAATATCACTCAGCCATGAAATCAATGTCATAAGGCTAGTAGCAGCATGATGAGTGGCTTTAGCTACGACGATTCTAAGTGAAATAAGTCACACAGAAAAAGACACTTATCATAAGCTATCACTTATAGAGGGAATGTAAAAACCGCTACACTTGGACTGAATTACAAAACAGAACAGAGTCACAAGTTTACAAAACACACTATGGCTGCTTAACGGGAAAGGTGGGGTGGGGTGATGCATAAAACAAGGGTTTCAAATGAGCTCAGATACCGTTCCATAAACCCAATATGTCATAGAAAGACCTACTCCTTGCTCAGTGAACTGGACTCCACACCCCCTATTCACCGCACAAGAATATATCTGACTAGTAAGAATCTTAAAACCTATGTATTGATATCTCTCTGGAAGTGAGTCAAGTGGGTGTAAAGCGGCAGAAACACAGCCGTGAAAAGCAGCTAAACCCCATTATAAAAATAAATTACTTTTAAAAACCCGTGAAACAAAGACAGTGAAAGAGAGAGAAATTCTTACAAAATTCGTTCAGGGGCTGTGATGCAACCTGGATTGACCATATCTAGACCCACAGCTGGAGGAGACATAAGGGTGGACACTCTCGGGGCTGAGAGGTTTGGTGAGGTTGGGGGAGCAAACGCAGAGCCTTTAAAGTAATACTGCCTGTTACCCATCCCATGGGTCCCAAATCTCCAGGTTCAAGGGCATCTTCCTACCTCGAAAACATGCATGAGAAACCCAGAAGGTGGTACACCGTGTGATCGGGAAAGGTTTCTAAAACGCACCTCATTTCTCATCTCCTTGTGCTCGGGTTCGCCATTCCAGCCGCTTTACTAGCAATCTCCCTCCTTGGAGAATCAGCACCTGTAACCTCCCGTTCCGTACAGCTTGCAATTTGTCCTGAGGATGAACGGGAAGAGGGGGAGCCAATGAGAGACTAGCTCTAGGTGTTGGGACAGGCACAGGTCACTCTATTTTCCCATCAGGAAGAAGAATTAACCACAGGCTCAGCCTGCCGCCCGGAAGCAGAATAGGGCCTGAGGCAATCCTGCGCTTTTGCGGCCAGCTCCCAAAAAAGCGAGTTGAAAAATGGAGCTCAGGGGCACTGCAATTCACAAACCTGCAGAGTTATAAATGATAACTCTCGTCCACAAATATATTGAGGGAAGGCAACGAAGAGGATCTGAAAGCAAGGCAGAATTGCAGGAAACAGATTTCAGGAGGTCGATTCGAATCGCCTTTAAAGCACATGAAAAGCGGCAAAACGTCGACAATGATGCCCTTGGCCAAAAAGGGCGTATGCGTTTTTTCCTGAATATATTCAGGAAAAAACGCATACGCCCTTTTTGGCCAACCAAGCAACCTGGAAAGCCAAATCAGCGCTACAAAGAATTCTCGCTTCCCATCGGTCAAAAGGGCCATGCGGAAAAAGTGTCAAAACCAGAAATGCAGGACAGGCCATGGAGAAATGGGAGCCTTGCTACGCTGATGGGCGGGATGTAAATTGCCAACAGCCACTATGGAGAAGTGTACGGTGTGTCCTGAAACATCGAAAAAACACAGCTTAGAGCGCATAGGGCACTTCCACTCATGGGCGTATAAATGGGGAAAACTAAAAATCAGCAAGACACAGGCACCCCAAAGTTTAGGGCTGCTCTGTTGACAAGAACCTCCACTTCGTGACACCTCAAATATCCCAGGAAAGAGAAAAATGGATAAAGAAGTGGTGGTCCTTATGTACAATGGAATATCACTCAGCCATGAAATCAATGTCATAAGGCTAGTAGCAGCATGATGAGTGGCTTTAGCTACGACGATTCTAAGTGAAATAAGTCACACAGAAAAAGACACTTATCATAAGCTATCACTTATAGAGGGAATGTAAAAACCGCTACACTTGAACTGAATTACAAAACAGAATAGAGTCACACGTTGAGAAAACACACTATGGCTGCTTAACGGGAAAGGTGGGGTGGGGTGATGCATAAAACAAGGGTTTCAAATGAGCTCAGATACCGTTCCATAAACCCAATATGTCATAGAAAGACCTACTCCTTGCTCAGTGAACTGGACTCAACACCCCCTATTCACCGCACAAGAATATATCTGACTAGTAAGAATCTTAAAACCTATGTATTGATATCTCTCTGGAAGTGAGTCAAGTGGGTGTAAAGCGGCAGAAACACAGCCGTGAAAAGCGGCTAAACCCCATTATAAAAATAAATTACTTTTAAAAACCCGTGAAACAAAGACAGTGAAAGAGAGAGAAATTCTTACAAAATTCGTTCAGGGGCTGTGATGCAACCTGGATTGACCATATCTAGACCCACAGCTGGAGGAGACATAAGGGTGGACACTCTCGGGGCTGAGAGGTTTGGTGAGGTTGGGGGAGCAAACGCAGAGCCTTTAAAGTAATACTGCCTGTTACCCATCCCATGGGTCCCAAATCTCCAGGTTCAAGGGCATCTTCCTACCTCGAAACCATGCATGAGAAACCCAGAAGGTGGTACACCGTGTGATAGGGAAAGGTTTCTAACACGCACCTCATTTCTCATCTCCTTGTGCTCGGGTTCGCCATTCCAGCCGCTTTACTGGCAATCTCCCTCCTTGGAGAATCAGCACCTTTAACCTCCCGTTCCGTACAGCTTGCAATTTGTCCTGAGGATGAACGGGAAGAGGGGGAGCCAATGAGAGACTAGCTCTAGGTGTTGGGACAGGCACAGGTCACTCTATTTTCTCATCAGGAAGAAGAATTAACCACAGGCTCAGCCTGCCGCCCGGAACCAGAATAGGGCCTGAGGCAATCCTGCGCTTTTGCGGCCAGCTCCCAAAAAAGCGAGTTGAAAAATGGAGCTCAGGGGCACTGCAATTCACAAACCTGCAGAGTTATAAATGATAACTCTCGTCCACAAATATATTGAGGGAAGGCAACGAAGAGGATTTGAAAGCAAGGCAGAATTGCAGGAAACAGATTTCAGGAGGTCGATTCGAATCGCCTTTAAAGCACATGAAAAGCGGCAAAACGTCGACAATGATGCCCTTGGCCAAAAAGGGCGTATGCGTTTTTTCCTGAATATATTCAGGAAAAAACGCATACGCCCTTTTTGGCCAACCAAGCAACCTGGAAAGGCAAATCAGCGCTACAAAGAAGTCTCGCTTCCCATCGGTCAAAAGGGCCATGTGGAAAAAACTGTCAAAACCAGAAATGCAGGACAGGCCATGGAGAAATGGGAGCCCTGCTGCGCTGATGGGCGGGATGTAAATTGCCAAGAGCCACTCTGGAGAACGGTACGGTGTGTCCTGAAACATCGAAAAAACACAGCTTAGAGCGCATAGGGCACTTCCACTCATGGGCATATAAATTGGGAAAACTAAAAATCAGCAAGACACAGGCACCCCAAAGTTTAGGGCTGCTCTGTTGACAAGAACCTCCACTTCATGACACCTCAAATATCCCAGGAAAGAGAAAAATGGATAAAGAAGTGGTGGTCCTTATGTACAATGGAATATCACTCAGCCATGACATCAATGTCATAAGGCTAGTAGCAGCATGATGAGTGGCTTTAGCTACGACGGTTCTAAGTGAAATAAGTCACACAGAAAAAGACACTTATCATAAGCTATCACTTATAGAGGGAATGTAAAAACCGCTACACTTGGACTGAATTACAAAACAGAACAGAGTCACAAGTTTACAAAACACACTATGGCTGCTTAACGGGAAAGGTGGGGTGGGGTGATGCATAAAACAAGGGTTTCAAATGAGCTCAGATACCGTTCCATAAACCCAATATGTCATAGAAAGACCTACTCCTTGCTCAGTGAACTGGACTCAACACCCCCTATTCACCGCACAAGAATATATCTGACTAGTAAGAATCTTAAAACCTATGTATTGATATCTCTCTGGAAGTGAGTCAAGTGGGTGTAAAGCGGCAGAAACACAGCCGTGAAAAGCAGCTAAACCCCATTATAAAAATAAATTACTTTTAAAAACCCGTGAAACACAGACAGTGAAAGAGAGAGAAATTCTTACAAAATTCGTTCAGGGGCTGTGATGCAACCTGGATTGACCATATCTAGACCCACAGCTGGATGAGACATAAGGGTGGACACTCTCGGGGCTGAGAGGTTTGGTGAGGTTGGGGGAGCAAACGCAGAGCCTTTAAAGTAATACTGCCTGTTACCCATCCCATGGGTCCCAAATCTCCAGGTTCAAGGGCATCTTCCTACCTCGAAAACATGCATGAGAAACCCAGAAGGTGGTACACCGTGTGATCGGGAAAGGTTTCTAAAACGCACCTCATTTCTCATCTCCTTGTGCTCGGGTTCGCCATTCCAGCCGCTTTACTAGCAATCTCCCTCCTTGGAGAATCAGCACCTGTAACCTCCCGTTCCGTACAGCTTGCAATTTGTCCTGAGGATGAACGGGAAGAGGGGGAGCCAATGAGAGACTAGCTCTAGGTGTTGGGACAGGCACAGGTCACTCTATTTTCTCATCAGGAAGAAGAATTAACCACAGGCTCAGCCTGCCGCCCGGAACCAGAATAGGGCCTGAGGCAATCCTGCGCTTTTGCGGCCAGCTCCCAAAAAAGCGAGTTGAAAAATGGAGCTCAGGGGCACTGCAATTCACAAACCTGCAGAGTTATAAATGATAACTCTCGTCCACAAATATATTGAGGGAAGGCAACGAAGAGGATTTGAAAGCAAGGCAGAATTGCAGGAAACAGATTTCAGGAGGTCGATTCGAATCGCCTTTAAAGCACATGAAAAGCGGCAAAACGTCGACAATGATGCCCTTGGCCAAAAAGGGCGTATGCGTTTTTTCCTGAATATATTCAGGAAAAAACGCATACGCCCTTTTTGGCCAACCAAGCAACCTGGAAAGGCAAATCAGCGCTACAAAGAAGTCTCGCTTCCCATCGGTCAAAAGGGCCATGTGGAAAAAACTGTCAAAACCAGAAATGCAGGACAGGCCATGGAGAAATGGGAGCCCTGCTGCGCTGATGGGCGGGATGTAAATTGCCAAGAGCCACTCTGGAGAACGGTACGGTGTGTCCTGAAACATCGAAAAAACACAGCTTAGAGCGCATAGGGCACTTCCACTCATGGGCATATAAATTGGGAAAACTAAAAATCAGCAAGACACAGGCACCCCAAAGTTTAGGGCTGCTCTGTTGACAAGAACCTCCACTTCATGACACCTCAAATATCCCAGGAAAGAGAAAAATGGATAAAGAAGTGGTGGTCCTTATGTACAATGGAATATCACTCAGCCATGACATCAATGTCATAAGGCTAGTAGCAGCATGATGAGTGGCTTTAGCTACGACGGTTCTAAGTGAAATAAGTCACACAGAAAAAGACACTTATCATAAGCTATCACTTATAGAGGGAATGTAAAAACCGCTACACTTGGACTGAATTACAAAACAGAACAGAGTCACAAGTTTACAAAACACACTATGGCTGCTTAACGGGAAAGGTGGGGTGGGGTGATGCATAAAACAAGGGTTTCAAATGAGCTCAGATACCGTTCCATAAACCCAATATGTCATAGAAAGACCTACTCCTTGCTCAGTGAACTGGACTCAACACCCCCTATTCACCGCACAAGAATATATCTGACTAGTAAGAATCTTAAAACCTATGTATTGATATCTCTCTGGAAGTGAGTCAAGTGGGTGTAAAGCGGCAGAAACACAGCCGTGAAAAGCAGCTAAACCCCATTATAAAAATAAATTACTTTTAAAAACCCGTGAAACACAGACAGTGAAAGAGAGAGAAATTCTTACAAAATTCGTTCAGGGGCTGTGATGCAACCTGGATTGACCATATCTAGACCCACAGCTGGATGAGACATAAGGGTGGACACTCTCGGGGCTGAGAGGTTTGGTGAGGTTGGGGGAGCAAACGCAGAGCCTTTAAAGTAATACTGCCTGTTACCCATCCCATGGGTCCCAAATCTCCAGGTTCAAGGGCATCTTCCTACCTCGAAAACATGCATGAGAAACCCAGAAGGTGGTACACCGTGTGATCGGGAAAGGTTTCTAAAACGCACCTCATTTCTCATCTCCTTGTGCTCGGGTTCGCCATTCCAGCCGCTTTACTAGCAATCTCCCTCCTTGGAGAATCAGCACCTGTAACCTCCCGTTCCGTACAGCTTGCAATTTGTCCTGAGGATGAACGGGAAGAGGGGGAGCCAATGAGAGACTAGCTCTAGGTGTTGGGACAGGCACAGGTCACTCTATTTTCGCATCAGGAAGAAGAATTAACCACAGGCTCAGCCTGCCGCCCGGAAGCAGAATAGGGCCTGAGGCAATCCTGCGCTTTTGCGGCCAGCTCCCAAAAAAGCGAGTTGAAAAATGGAGCTCAGGGGCACTGCAATTCACAAACCTGCAGAGTTATAAATGATAACTCTCGTCCACAAATATATTGAGGGAAGGCAACGAAGAGGATCTGAAAGCAAGGCAGAATTGCAGGAAACAGATTTCAGGAGGTCGATTCGAATCGCCTTTAAAGCACATGAAAAGCGGCAAAACGTCGACAATGATGCCCTTGGCCAAAAAGGGCGTATGCGTTTTTTCCTGAATATATTCAGGAAAAAACGCATACGCCCTTTTTGGCCAACCAAGCAACCTGGAAAGGCAAATCAGCGCTACAAAGAAGTCTCGCTTCCCATCGGTCAAAAGGGCCATGCGGAAAAAACTGTCAAAACCAGAAATGCAGGACAGGCCATGGAGAAATGGGAGCCTTGCTACGCTGATGGGCGGGATGTAAATTGCCAACAGCCACTCTGGAGAAGGGTACGGTGTGTCCTGAAACATCGAAAAAACACAGCTTAGAGCGCATAGGGCACTTCCACTCATGGGCGTATAAATTGGGAAAACTAAAAATCAGCAAGACACAGGCACCCCAAAGTTTAGGGCTGCTCTTTTGACAAGAACCTCCACTTCATGACACCTCAAATATCCCAGGAAAGAGAAAAATGGATAAAGAAGTGGTGGTCCTTATGTACAATGGAATATCACTCAGCCATGAAATCAATGTCATAAGGCTAGTAGCAGCATGATGAGTGGCTTTAGCTACGACGATTCTAAGTGAAATAAGTCACACAGAAAAAGACACTTATCATAAGCTATCACTTATAGAGGGAATGTAAAAACCGCTACACTTGAACTGAATTACAAAACAGAACAGAGTCACAAGTTTACAAAACACACTATGGCTGCTTAACGGGAAAGGTGGGGTGGGGTGATGCATAAAACAAGGGTTTCAAATGAGCTCAGATACCGTTCCATAAACCCAATATGTCATAGAAAGACCTACTCCTTGCTCAGTGAACTGGACTCAACACCCCCTATTCACCGCTCAAGAATATATCTGACTAGTAAGAATCTTAAAACCTATGTATTGATATCTCTCTGGAAGTGAGTCAAGTGGGTGTAAAGCGGCAGAAACACAGCCGTGAAAAGCGGCTAAACCCCATTATAAAAATAAATTACTTTTAAAAACCCGTGAAACAAAGACAGTGAAAGAGAGAGAAATTCTTACAAAATTCGTTCAGGGGCTGTGATGCAACCTGGATTGACCATATCTAGACCCACAGCTGGAGGAGACATAAGGGTGGACACTCTCGGGGCTGAGAGGTTTGGTGAGGTTGGGGGAGCAAACGCAGAGCCTTTAAAGTAATACTGCCTGTTACCCATCCCATGGGTCCCAAATCTCCAGGTTCAAGGGCATCTTCCTACCTCGAAACCATGCATGAGAAACCCAGAAGGTGGTACACCGTGTGATAGGGAAAGGTTTCTAACACGCACCTCATTTCTCATCTCCTTGTGCTCGGGTTCGCCATTCCAGCCGCTTTACTGGCAATCTCCCTCCTTGGAGAATCAGCACCTTTAACCTCCCGTTCCGTACAGCTTGCAATTTGTCCTGAGGATGAACGGGAAGAGGGGGAGCCAATGAGAGACTAGCTCTAGGTGTTGGGACAGGCACAGGTCACTCTATTTTCTCATCAGGAAGAAGAATTAACCACAGGCTCAGCCTGCCGCCCGGAACCAGAATAGGGCCTGAGGCAATCCTGCGCTTTTGCGGCCAGCTCCCAAAAAAGCGAGTTGAAAAATGGAGCTCAGGGGCACTGCAATTCACAAACCTGCAGAGTTATAAATGATAACTCTCGTCCACAAATATATTGAGGGAAGGCAACGAAGAGGATTTGAAAGCAAGGCAGAATTGCAGGAAACAGATTTCAGGAGGTCGATTCGAATCGCCTTTAAAGCACATGAAAAGCGGCAAAACGTCGACAATGATGCCCTTGGCCAAAAAGGGCGTATGCGTTTTTTCCTGAATATATTCAGGAAAAAACGCATACGCCCTTTTTGGCCAACCAAGCAACCTGGAAAGGCAAATCAGCGCTACAAAGAAGTCTCGCTTCCCATCGGTCAAAAGGGCCATGTGGAAAAAACTGTCAAAACCAGAAATGCAGGACAGGCCATGGAGAAATGGGAGCCCTGCTGCGCTGATGGGCGGGATGTAAATTGCCAAGAGCCACTCTGGAGAACGGTACGGTGTGTCCTGAAACATCGAAAAAACACAGCTTAGAGCGCATAGGGCACTTCCACTCATGGGCATATAAATTGGGAAAACTAAAAATCAGCAAGACACAGGCACCCCAAAGTTTAGGGCTGCTCTGTTGACAAGAACCTCCACTTCATGACACCTCAAATATCCCAGGAAAGAGAAAAATGGATAAAGAAGTGGTGGTCCTTATGTACAATGGAATATCACTCAGCCATGACATCAATGTCATAAGGCTAGTAGCAGCATGATGAGTGGCTTTAGCTACGACGGTTCTAAGTGAAATAAGTCACACAGAAAAAGACACTTATCATAAGCTATCACTTATAGAGGGAATGTAAAAACCGCTACACTTGGACTGAATTACAAAACAGAACAGAGTCACAAGTTTACAAAACACACTATGGCTGCTTAACGGGAAAGGTGGGGTGGGGTGATGCATAAAACAAGGGTTTCAAATGAGCTCAGATACCGTTCCATAAACCCAATATGTCATAGAAAGACCTACTCCTTGCTCAGTGAACTGGACTCAACACCCCCTATTCACCGCACAAGAATATATCTGACTAGTAAGAATCTTAAAACCTATGTATTGATATCTCTCTGGAAGTGAGTCAAGTGGGTGTAAAGCGGCAGAAACACAGCCGTGAAAAGCAGCTAAACCCCATTATAAAAATAAATTACTTTTAAAAACCCGTGAAACACAGACAGTGAAAGAGAGAGAAATTCTTACAAAATTCGTTCAGGGGCTGTGATGCAACCTGGATTGACCATATCTAGACCCACAGCTGGATGAGACATAAGGGTGGACACTCTCGGGGCTGAGAGGTTTGGTGAGGTTGGGGGAGCAAACGCAGAGCCTTTAAAGTAATACTGCCTGTTACCCATCCCATGGGTCCCAAATCTCCAGGTTCAAGGGCATCTTCCTACCTCGAAAACATGCATGAGAAACCCAGAAGGTGGTACACCGTGTGATCGGGAAAGGTTTCTAAAACGCACCTCATTTCTCATCTCCTTGTGCTCGGGTTCGCCATTCCAGCCGCTTTACTAGCAATCTCCCTCCTTGGAGAATCAGCACCTGTAACCTCCCGTTCCGTACAGCTTGCAATTTGTCCTGAGGATGAACGGGAAGAGGGGGAGCCAATGAGAGACTAGCTCTAGGTGTTGGGACAGGCACAGGTCACTCTATTTTCCCATCAGGAAGAAGAATTAACCACAGGCTCAGCCTGCCGCCCGGAAGCAGAATAGGGCCTGAGGCAATCCTGCGCTTTTGCGGCCAGCTCCCAAAAAAGCGAGTTGAAAAATGGAGCTCAGGGGCACTGCAATTCACAAACCTGCAGAGTTATAAATGATAACTCTCGTCCACAAATATATTGAGGGAAGGCAACGAAGAGGATCTGAAAGCAAGGCAGAATTGCAGGAAACAGATTTCAGGAGGTCGATTCGAATCGCCTTTAAAGCACATGAAAAGCGGCAAAACGTCGACAATGATGCCCTTGGCCAAAAAGGGCGTATGCGTTTTTTCCTGAATATATTCAGGAAAAAACGCATACGCCCTTTTTGGCCAACCAAGCAACCTGGAAAGGCAAATCAGCGCTACAAAGAAGTCTCGCTTCCCATCGGTCAAAAGGGCCATGCGGAAAAAACTGTCAAAACCAGAAATGCAGGACAGGCCATGGAGAAATGGGAGCCTTGCTACGCTGATGGGCGGGATGTAAATTGCCAACAGCCACTCTGGAGAAGTGTACGGTGTGTCCTGAAACATCGAAAAAACACAGCTTAGAGCGCATAGGGCACTTCCACTCATGGGCGTATAAATTGGGAAAACTAAAAATCAGCAAGACACAGGCACCCCAAAGTTTAGGGCTGCTCTGTTGACAAGAACCTCCACTTCATGACACCTCAAATATCCCAGGAAAGAGAAAAATGGATAAAGAAGTGGTGGTCCTTATGTACAATGGAATATCACTCAGCCATGAAATCAATGTCATAAGGCTAGTAGCAGCATGATGAGTGGCTTTAGCTACGACGATTCTAAGTGAAATAAGTCACACAGAAAAAGACACTTATCATAAGCTATCACTTATAGAGGGAATGTAAAAACCGCTACACTTGAACTGAATTACAAAACAGAACAGAGTCACAAGTTTACAAAACACACTATGGCTGCTTAACGGGAAAGGTGGGGTGGGGTGATGCATAAAACAAGGGTTTCAAATGAGCTCAGATACCGTTCCATAAACCCAATATGTAATAGAAAGACCTACTCCTTGCTCAGTGAACTGGACTCCACACCCCCTATTCACCGCACAAGAATATATCTGACTAGTAAGAATCTTAAAACCTATGTATTGATATCTCTCTGGAAGTGAGTCAAGTGGGTGTAAAGCGGCAGAAACACAGCCGTGAAAAGCAGCTAAACCCCATTATAAAAATAAATTACTTTTAAAAACCCGTGAAACACAGACAGTGAAAGAGAGAGAAATTCTTACAAAATTCGTTCAGGGGCTGTGATGCAACCTGGATTGACCATATCTAGACCCACAGCTGGATGAGACATAAGGGTGGACACTCTCGGGGCTGAGAGGTTTGGTGAGGTTGGGGGAGCAAACGCAGAGCCTTTAAAGTAATACTGCCTGTTACCCATCCCATGGGTCCCAAATCTCCAGGTTCAAGGGCATCTTCCTACCTCGAAAACATGCATGAGAAACCCAGAAGGTGGTACACCGTGTGATCGGGAAAGGTTTCTAAAACGCACCTCATTTCTCATCTCCTTGTGCTCGGGTTCGCCATTCCAGCCGCTTTACTAGCAATCTCCCTCCTTGGAGAATCAGCACCTGTAACCTCCCGTTCCGTACAGCTTGCAATTTGTCCTGAGGATGAACGGGAAGAGGGGGAGCCAATGAGAGACTAGCTCTAGGTGTTGGGACAGGCACAGGTCACTCTATTTTCGCATCAGGAAGAAGAATTAACCACAGGCTCAGCCTGCCGCCCGGAAGCAGAATAGGGCCTGAGGCAATCCTGCGCTTTTGCGGCCAGCTCCCAAAAAAGCGAGTTGAAAAATGGAGCTCAGGGGCACTGCAATTCACAAACCTGCAGAGTTATAAATGATAACTCTCGTCCACAAATATATTGAGGGAAGGCAACGAAGAGGATCTGAAAGCAAGGCAGAATTGCAGGAAACAGATTTCAGGAGGTCGATTCGAATCGCCTTTAAAGCACATGAAAAGCGGCAAAACGTCGACAATGATGCCCTTGGCCAAAAAGGGCGTATGCGTTTTTTCCTGAATATATTCAGGAAAAAACGCATACGCCCTTTTTGGCCAACCAAGCAACCTGGAAAGGCAAATCAGCGCTACAAAGAAGTCTCGCTTCCCATCGGTCAAAAGGGCCATGCGGAAAAAACTGTCAAAACCAGAAATGCAGGACAGGCCATGGAGAAATGGGAGCCTTGCTACGCTGATGGGCGGGATGTAAATTGCCAACAGCCACTCTGGAGAAGGGTACGGTGTGTCCTGAAACATCGAAAAAACACAGCTTAGAGCGCATAGGGCACTTCCACTCATGGGCGTATAAATTGGGAAAACTAAAAATCAGCAAGACACAGGCACCCCAAAGTTTAGGGCTGCTCTGTTGACAAGAACCTCCACTTCATGACACCTCTAATATCCCAGGAAAGAGAAAAATGGATAAAGAAGTGGTGGTCCTTATGTACAATGGAATATCACTCAGCCATGAAATCAATGTCATAAGGCTAGTAGCAGCATGATGAGTGGCTTTAGCTACGACGATTCTAAGTGAAATAAGTCACACAGAAAAAGACACTTATCATAAGCTATCACTTATAGAGGGAATGTAAAAACCGCTACACTTGAACTGAATTACAAAACAGAACAGAGTCACAAGTTTACAAAACACACTATGGCTGCTTAACGGGAAAGGTGGGGTGGGGTGATGCATAAAACAAGGGTTTCAAATGAGCTCAGATACCGTTCCATAAACCCAATATGTAATAGAAAGACCTACTCCTTGCTCAGTGAACTGGACTCCACACCCCCTATTCACCGCACAAGAATATATCTGACTAGTAAGAATCATAAAACCTATGTATTGATATCTCTCTGGAAGTGAGTCAAGTGGGTGTAAAGCGGCAGAAACACAGCCGTGAAAAGCAGCTAAACCCCATTATAAAAATAAATTACTTTTAAAAACCCGTGAAACACAGACAGTGAAAGAGAGAGAAATTCTTACAAAATTCGTTCAGGGGCTGTGATGCAACCTGGATTGACCATATCTAGACCCACAGCTGGATGAGACATAAGGGTGGACACTCTCGGGGCTGAGAGGTTTGGTGAGGTTGGGGGAGCAAACGCAGAGCCTTTAAAGTAATACTGCCTGTTACCCATCCCATGGGTCCCAAATCTCCAGGTTCAAGGGCATCTTCCTACCTCGAAAACATGCATGAGAAACCCAGAAGGTGGTACACCGTGTGATCGGGAAAGGTTTCTAAAACGCACCTCATTTCTCATCTCCTTGTGCTCGGGTTCGCCATTCCAGCCGCTTTACTAGCAATCTCCCTCCTTGGAGAATCAGCACCTGTAACCTCCCGTTCCGTACAGCTTGCAATTTGTCCTGAGGATGAACGGGAAGAGGGGGAGCCAATGAGAGACTAGCTCTAGGTGTTGGGACAGGCACAGGTCACTCTATTTTCGCATCAGGAAGAAGAATTAACCACAGGCTCAGCCTGCCGCCCGGAAGCAGAATAGGGCCTGAGGCAATCCTGCGCTTTTGCGGCCAGCTCCCAAAAAAGCGAGTTGAAAAATGGAGCTCAGGGGCACTGCAATTCACAAACCTGCAGAGTTATAAATGATAACTCTCGTCCACAAATATATTGAGGGAAGGCAACGAAGAGGATCTGAAAGCAAGGCAGAATTGCAGGAAACAGATTTCAGGAGGTCGATTCGAATCGCCTTTAAAGCACATGAAAAGCGGCAAAACGTCGACAATGATGCCCTTGGCCAAAAAGGGCGTATGCGTTTTTTCCTGAATATATTCAGGAAAAAACGCATACGCCCTTTTTGGCCAACCAAGCAACCTGGAAAGGCAAATCAGCGCTACAAAGAAGTCTCGCTTCCCATCGGTCAAAAGGGCCATGCGGAAAAAAGTGTCAAAACCAGAAATGCAGGACAGGCCATGGAGAAATGGGAGCCTTGCTACGCTGATGGGCGGGATGTAAATTGCCAACAGCCACTCTGGAGAAGTGTACGGTGTGTCCTGAAACATCGAAAAAACACAGCTTAGAGCGCATAGGGCACTTCCACTCATGGGCGTATAAATTGGGAAAACTAAAAATCAGCAAGACACAGGCACCCCAAAGTTTAGGGCTGCTCTGTTGACAAGAACCTCCACTTCATGACACCTCAAATATCCCAGGAAAGAGAAAAATGGATAAAGAAGTGGTGGTCCTTATGTACAATGGAATATCACTCAGCCATGAAATCAATGTCATAAGGCTAGTAGCAGCATGATGAGTGGCTTTAGCTACGACGATTCTAAGTGAAATAAGTCACACAGAAAAAGACACTTATCATAAGCTATCACTTATAGAGGGAATGTAAAAACCGCTACACTTGAACTGAATTACAAAACAGAACAGAGTCACAAGTTTACAAAACACACTATGGCTGCTTAACGGGAAAGGTGGGGTGGGGTGATGCATAAAACAAGGGTTTCAAATGAGCTCAGATACCGTTCCATAAACCCAATATGTAATAGAAAGACCTACTCCTTGCTCAGTGAACTGGACTCCACACCCCCTATTCACCGCACAAGAATATATCTGACTAGTAAGAATCTTAAAACCTATGTATTGATATCTCTCTGGAAGTGAGTCAAGTGGGTGTAAAGCGGCAGAAACACAGCCGTGAAAAGCAGCTAAACCCCATTATAAAAATAAATTACTTTTAAAAACCCGTGAAACACAGACAGTGAAAGAGAGAGAAATTCTTACAAAATTCGTTCAGGGGCTGTGATGCAACCTGGATTGACCATATCTAGACCCACAGCTGGATGAGACATAAGGGTGGACACTCTCGGGGCTGAGAGGTTTGGTGAGGTTGGGGGAGCAAACGCAGAGCCTTTAAAGTAATACTGCCTGTTACCCATCCCATGGGTCCCAAATCTCCAGGTTCAAGGGCATCTTCCTACCTCGAAAACATGCATGAGAAACCCAGAAGGTGGTACACCGTGTGATCGGGAAAGGTTTCTAAAACGCACCTCATTTCTCATCTCCTTGTGCTCGGGTTCGCCATTCCAGCCGCTTTACTAGCAATCTCCCTCCTTGGAGAATCAGCACCTGTAACCTCCCGTTCCGTACAGCTTGCAATTTGTCCTGAGGATGAACGGGAAGAGGGGGAGCCAATGAGAGACTAGCTCTAGGTGTTGGGACAGGCACAGGTCACTCTATTTTCGCATCAGGAAGAAGAATTAACCACAGGCTCAGCCTGCCGCCCGGAAGCAGAATAGGGCCTGAGGCAATCCTGCGCTTTTGCGGCCAGCTCCCAAAAAAGCGAGTTGAAAAATGGAGCTCAGGGGCACTGCAATTCACAAACCTGCAGAGTTATAAATGATAACTCTCGTCCACAAATATATTGAGGGAAGGCAACGAAGAGGATCTGAAAGCAAGGCAGAATTGCAGGAAACAGATTTCAGGAGGTCGATTCGAATCGCCTTTAAAGCACATGAAAAGCGGCAAAACGTCGACAATGATGCCCTTGGCCAAAAAGGGCGTATGCGTTTTTTCCTGAATATATTCAGGAAAAAACGCATACGCCCTTTTTGGCCAACCAAGCAACCTGGAAAGGCAAATCAGCGCTACAAAGAAGTCTCGCTTCCCATCGGTCAAAAGGGCCATGCGGAAAAAAGTGTCAAAACCAGAAATGCAGGACAGGCCATGGAGAAATGGGAGCCTTGCTACGCTGATGGGCGGGATGTAAATTGCCAACAGCCACTCTGGAGAAGGGTACGGTGTGTCCTGAAACATCGAAAAAACACAGCTTAGAGCGCATAGGGCACTTCCACTCATGGGCGTATAAATTGGGAAAACTAAAAATCAGCAAGACACAGGCACCCCAAAGTTTAGGGCTGCTCTTTTGACAAGAACCTCCACTTCATGACACCTCTAATATCCCAGGAAAGAGAAAAATGGATAAAGAAGTGGTGGTCCTTATGTACAATGGAATATCACTCAGCCATGAAATCAATGTCATAAGGCTAGTAGCAGCATGATGAGTGGCTTTAGCTACGACGATTCTAAGTGAAATAAGTCACACAGAAAAAGACACTTATCATAAGCTATCACTTATAGAGGGAATGTAAAAACCGCTACACTTGAACTGAATTACAAAACAGAACAGAGTCACAAGTTTACAAAACACACTATGGCTGCTTAACGGGAAAGGTGGGGTGGGGTGATGCATAAAACAAGGGTTTCAAATGAGCTCAGATACCGTTCCATAAACCCAATATGTAATAGAAAGACCTACTCCTTGCTCAGTGAACTGGACTCCACACCCCCTATTCACCGCACAAGAATATATCTGACTAGTAAGAATCTTAAAACCTATGTATTGATATCTCTCTGGAAGTGAGTCAAGTGGGTGTAAAGCGGCAGAAACACAGCCGTGAAAAGCAGCTAAACCCCATTATAAAAATAAATTACTTTTAAAAACCCGTGAAACACAGACAGTGAAAGAGAGAGAAATTCTTACAAAATTCGTTCAGGGGCTGTGATGCAACCTGGATTGACCATATCTAGACCCACAGCTGGATGAGACATAAGGGTGGACACTCTCGGGGCTGAGAGGTTTGGTGAGGTTGGGGGAGCAAACGCAGAGCCTTTAAAGTAATACTGCCTGTTACCCATCCCATGGGTCCCAAATCTCCAGGTTCAAGGGCATCTTCCTACCTCGAAAACATGCATGAGAAACCCAGAAGGTGGTACACCGTGTGATCGGGAAAGGTTTCTAAAACGCACCTCATTTCTCATCTCCTTGTGCTCGGGTTCGCCATTCCAGCCGCTTTACTAGCAATCTCCCTCCTTGGAGAATCAGCACCTGTAACCTCCCGTTCCGTACAGCTTGCAATTTGTCCTGAGGATGAACGGGAAGAGGGGGAGCCAATGAGAGACTAGCTCTAGGTGTTGGGACAGGCACAGGTCACTCTATTTTCGCATCAGGAAGAAGAATTAACCACAGGCTCAGCCTGCCGCCCGGAAGCAGAATAGGGCCTGAGGCAATCCTGCGCTTTTGCGGCCAGCTCCCAAAAAAGCGAGTTGAAAAATGGAGCTCAGGGGCACTGCAATTCACAAACCTGCAGAGTTATAAATGATAACTCTCGTCCACAAATATATTGAGGGAAGGCAACGAAGAGGATCTGAAAGCAAGGCAGAATTGCAGGAAACAGATTTCAGGAGGTCGATTCGAATCGCCTTTAAAGCACATGAAAAGCGGCAAAACGTCGACAATGATGCCCTTGGCCAAAAAGGGCGTATGCGTTTTTTCCTGAATATATTCAGGAAAAAACGCATACGCCCTTTTTGGCCAACCAAGCAACCTGGAAAGGCAAATCAGCGCTACAAAGAAGTCTCGCTTCCCATCGGTCAAAAGGGCCATGAGGAAAAAACTGTCAAAACCAGAAATGCAGGACAGGCCATGGAGAAATGGGAGCCTTGCTACGCTGATGGGCGGGATGTAAATTGCCAACAGCCACTCTGGAGAAGGGTACGGTGTGTCCTGAAACATCGAAAAAACACAGCTTAGAGCGCATAGGGCACTTCCACTCATGGGCGTATAAATTGGGAAAACTAAAAATCAGCAAGACACAGGCACCCCAAAGTTTAGGGCTGCTCTGTTGACAAGAACCTCCACTTCATGACACCTCAAATATCCCAGGAAAGAGAAAAATGGATAAAGAAGTGGTGGTCCTTATGTACAATGGAATATCACTCAGCCATGAAATCAATGTCATAAGGCTAGTAGCAGCATGATGAGTGGCTTTAGCTACGACGATTCTAAGTGAAATAAGTCACACAGAAAAAGACACTTATCATAAGCTATCACTTATAGAGGGAATGTAAAAACCGCTACACTTGAACTGAATTACAAAACAGAACAGAGTCACAAGTTTACAAAACACACTATGGCTGCTTAACGGGAAAGGTGGGGTGGGGTGATGCATAAAACAAGGGTTTCAAATGAGCTCAGATACCGTTCCATAAACCCAATATGTAATAGAAAGACCTACTCCTTGCTCAGTGAACTGGACTCCACACCCCCTATTCACCGCACAAGAATATATCTGACTAGTAAGAATCTTAAAACCTATGTATTGATATCTCTCTGGAAGTGAGTCAAGTGGGTGTAAAGCGGCAGAAACACAGCCGTGAAAAGCAGCTAAACCCCATTATAAAAATAAATTACTTTTAAAAACCCGTGAAACACAGACAGTGAAAGAGAGAGAAATTCTTACAAAATTCGTTCAGGGGCTGTGATGCAACCTGGATTGACCATATCTAGACCCACAGCTGGATGAGACATAAGGGTGGACACTCTCGGGGCTGAGAGGTTTGGTGAGGTTGGGGGAGCAAACGCAGAGCCTTTAAAGTAATACTGCCTGTTACCCATCCCATGGGTCCCAAATCTCCAGGTTCAAGGGCATCTTCCTACCTCGAAAACATGCATGAGAAACCCAGAAGGTGGTACACCGTGTGATCGGGAAAGGTTTCTAAAACGCACCTCATTTCTCATCTCCTTGTGCTCGGGTTCGCCATTCCAGCCGCTTTACTAGCAATCTCCCTCCTTGGAGAATCAGCACCTGTAACCTCCCGTTCCGTACAGCTTGCAATTTGTCCTGAGGATGAACGGGAAGAGGGGGAGCCAATGAGAGACTAGCTCTAGGTGTTGGGACAGGCACAGGTCACTCTATTTTCGCATCAGGAAGAAGAATTAACCACAGGCTCAGCCTGCCGCCCGGAAGCAGAATAGGGCCTGAGGCAATCCTGCGCTTTTGCGGCCAGCTCCCAAAAAAGCGAGTTGAAAAATGGAGCTCAGGGGCACTGCAATTCACAAACCTGCAGAGTTATAAATGATAACTCTCGTCCACAAATATATTGAGGGAAGGCAACGAAGAGGATCTGAAAGCAAGGCAGAATTGCAGGAAACAGATTTCAGGAGGTCGATTCGAATCGCCTTTAAAGCACATGAAAAGCGGCAAAACGTCGACAATGATGCCCTTGGCCAAAAAGGGCGTATGCGTTTTTTCCTGAATATATTCAGGAAAAAACGCATACGCCCTTTTTGGCCAACCAAGCAACCTGGAAAGGCAAATCAGCGCTACAAAGAAGTCTCGCTTCCCATCGGTCAAAAGGGCCATGCGGAAAAAACTGTCAAAACCAGAAATGCAGGACAGGCCATGGAGAAATGGGAGCCTTGCTACGCTGATGGGCGGGATGTAAATTGCCAACAGCCACTCTGGAGAAGGGTACGGTGTGTCCTGAAACATCGAAAAAACACAGCTTAGAGCGCATAGGGCACTTCCACTCATGGGCGTATAAATTGGGAAAACTAAAAATCAGCAAGACACAGGCACCCCAAAGTTTAGGGCTGCTCTTTTGACAAGAACCTCCACTTCATGACACCTCAAATATCCCAGGAAAGAGAAAAATGGATAAAGAAGTGGTGGTCCTTATGTACAATGGAATATCACTCAGCCATGAAATCAATGTCATAAGGCTAGTAGCAGCATGATGAGTGGCTTTAGCTACGACGATTCTAAGTGAAATAAGTCACACAGAAAAAGACACTTATCATAAGCTATCACTTATAGAGGGAATGTAAAAACCGCTACACTTGAACTGAATTACAAAACAGAACAGAGTCACAAGTTTACAAAACACACTATGGCTGCTTAACGGGAAAGGTGGGGTGGGGTGATGCATAAAACAAGGGTTTCAAATGAGCTCAGATACCGTTCCATAAACCCAATATGTAATAGAAAGACCTACTCCTTGCTCAGTGAACTGGACTCCACACCCCCTATTCACCGCACAAGAATATATCTGACTAGTAAGAATCTTAAAACCTATGTATTGATATCTCTCTGGAAGTGAGTCAAGTGGCTGTAAAGCGGCAGAAACACAGCCGTGAAAAGCAGCTAAACCCCATTATAAAAATAAATTACTTTTAAAAACCCGTGAAACACAGACAGTGAAAGAGAGAGAAATTCTTACAAAATTCGTTCAGGGGCTGTGATGCAACCTGGATTGACCATATCTAGACCCACAGCTGGATGAGACATAAGGGTGGACACTCTCGGGGCTGAGAGGTTTGGTGAGGTTGGGGGAGCAAACGCAGAGCCTTTAAAGTAATACTGCCTGTTACCCATCCCATGGGTCCCAAATCTCCAGGTTCAAGGGCATCTTCCTACCTCGAAAACATGCATGAGAAACCCAGAAGGTGGTACACCGTGTGATCGGGAAAGGTTTCTAAAACGCACCTCATTTCTCATCTCCTTGTGCTCGGGTTCGCCATTCCAGCCGCTTTACTAGCAATCTCCCTCCTTGGAGAATCAGCACCTGTAACCTCCCGTTCCGTACAGCTTGCAATTTGTCCTGAGGATGAACGGGAAGAGGGGGAGCCAATGAGAGACTAGCTCTAGGTGTTGGGACAGGCACAGGTCACTCTATTTTCGCATCAGGAAGAAGAATTAACCACAGGCTCAGCCTGCCGCCCGGAAGCAGAATAGGGCCTGAGGCAATCCTGCGCTTTTGCGGCCAGCTCCCAAAAAAGCGAGTTGAAAAATGGAGCTCAGGGGCACTGCAATTCACAAACCTGCAGAGTTATAAATGATAACTCTCGTCCACAAATATATTGAGGGAAGGCAACGAAGAGGATCTGAAAGCAAGGCAGAATTGCAGGAAACAGATTTCAGGAGGTCGATTCGAATCGCCTTTAAAGCACATGAAAAGCGGCAAAACGTCGACAATGATGCCCTTGGCCAAAAAGGGCGTATGCGTTTTTTCCTGAATATATTCAGGAAAAAACGCATACGCCCTTTTTGGCCAACCAAGCAACCTGGAAAGGCAAATCAGCGCTACAAAGAAGTCTCGCTTCCCATCGGTCAAAAGGGCCATGCGGAAAAAAGTGTCAAAACCAGAAATGCAGGACAGGCCATGGAGAAATGGGAGCCTTGCTACGCTGATGGGCGGGATGTAAATTGCCAACAGCCACTCTGGAGAAGTGTACGGTGTGTCCTGAAACATCGAAAAAACACAGCTTAGAGCGCATAGGGCACTTCCACTCATGGGCGTATAAATTGGGAAAACTAAAAATCAGCAAGACACAGGCACCCCAAAGTTTAGGGCTGCTCTGTTGACAAGAACCTCCACTTCATGACACCTCAAATATCCCAGGAAAGAGAAAAATGGATAAAGAAGTGGTGGTCCTTATGTACAATGGAATATCACTCAGCCATGAAATCAATGTCATAAGGCTAGTAGCAGCATGATGAGTGGCTTTAGCTACGACGATTCTAAGTGAAATAAGTCACACAGAAAAAGACACTTATCATAAGCTATCACTTATAGAGGGAATGTAAAAACCGCTACACTTGAACTGAATTACAAAACAGAACAGAGTCACAAGTTTACAAAACACACTATGGCTGCTTAACGGGAAAGGTGGGGTGGGGTGATGCATAAAACAAGGGTTTCAAATGAGCTCAGATACCGTTCCATAAACCCAATATGTAATAGAAAGACCTACTCCTTGCTCAGTGAACTGGACTCCACACCCCCTATTCACCGCACAAGAATATATCTGACTAGTAAGAATCTTAAAACCTATGTATTGATATCTCTCTGGAAGTGAGTCAAGTGGGTGTAAAGCGGCAGAAACACAGCCGTGAAAAGCAGCTAAACCCCATTATAAAAATAAATTACTTTTAAAAACCCGTGAAACACAGACAGTGAAAGAGAGAAATTCTTACAAAATTCGTTCAGGGGCTGTGATGCAACCTGGATTGACCATATCTAGACCCACAGCTGGATGAGACATAAGGGTGGACACTCTCGGGGCTGAGAGGTTTGGTGAGGTTGGGGGAGCAAACGCAGAGCCTTTAAAGTAATACTGCCTGTTACCCATCCCATGGGTCCCAAATCTCCAGGTTCAAGGGCATCTTCCTACCTCGAAAACATGCATGAGAAACCCAGAAGGTGGTACACCGTGTGATCGGGAAAGGTTTCTAAAACGCACCTCATTTCTCATCTCCTTGTGCTCGGGTTCGCCATTCCAGCCGCTTTACTAGCAATCTCCCTCCTTGGAGAATCAGCACCTGTAACCTCCCGTTCCGTACAGCTTGCAATTTGTCCTGAGGATGAACGGGAAGAGGGGGAGCCAATGAGAGACTAGCTCTAGGTGTTGGGACAGGCACAGGTCACTCTATTTTCGCATCAGGAAGAAGAATTAACCACAGGCTCAGCCTGCCGCCCGGAAGCAGAATAGGGCCTGAGGCAATCCTGCGCTTTTGCGGCCAGCTCCCAAAAAAGCGAGTTGAAAAATGGAGCTCAGGGGCACTGCAATTCACAAACCTGCAGAGTTATAAATGATAACTCTCGTCCACAAATATATTGAGGGAAGGCAACGAAGAGGATCTGAAAGCAAGGCAGAATTGCAGGAAACAGATTTCAGGAGGTCGATTCGAATCGCCTTTAAAGCACATGAAAAGCGGCAAAACGTCGACAATGATGCCCTTGGCCAAAAAGGGCGTATGCGTTTTTTCCTGAATATATTCAGGAAAAAACGCATATGCCCTTTTTGGCCAACCAAGCAACCTGGAAAGGCAAATCAGCGCTACAAAGAAGTCTCGCTTCCCATCGGTCAAAAGGGCCATGCGGAAAAAACTGTCAAAACCAGAAATGCAGGACAGGCCATGGAGAAATGGGAGCCTTGCTACGCTGATGGGCGGGATGTAAATTGCCAACAGCCACTCTGGAGAAGGGTACGGTGTGTCCTGAAACATCGAAAAAACACAGCTTAGAGCGCATAGGGCACTTCCACTCATGGGCGTATAAATTGGGAAAACTAAAAATCAGCAAGACACAGGCACCCCAAAGTTTAGGGCTGCTCTGTTGACAAGAACCTCCACTTCATGACACCTCTAATATCCCAGGAAAGAGAAAAATGGATAAAGAAGTGGTGGTCCTTATGTACAATGGAATATCACTCAGCCATGAAATCAATGTCATAAGGCTAGTAGCAGCATGATGAGTGGCTTTAGCTACGACGATTCTAAGTGAAATAAGTCACACAGAAAAAGACACTTATCATAAGCTATCACTTATAGAGGGAATGTAAAAACCGCTACACTTGAACTGAATTACAAAACAGAACAGAGTCACAAGTTTACAAAACACACTATGGCTGCTTAACGGGAAAGGTGGGGTGGGGTGATGCATAAAACAAGGGTTTCAAATGAGCTCAGATACCGTTCCATAAACCCAATATGTAATAGAAAGACCTACTCCTTGCTCAGTGAACTGGACTCCACACCCCCTATTCACCGCACAAGAATATATCTGACTAGTAAGAATCATAAAACCTATGTATTGATATCTCTCTGGAAGTGAGTCAAGTGGGTGTAAAGCGGCAGAAACACAGCCGTGAAAAGCAGCTAAACCCCATTATAAAAATAAATTACTTTTAAAAACCCGTGAAACACAGACAGTGAAAGAGAGAGAAATTCTTACAAAATTCGTTCAGGGGCTGTGATGCAACCTGGATTGACCATATCTAGACCCACAGCTGGATGAGACATAAGGGTGGACACTCTCGGGGCTGAGAGGTTTGGTGAGGTTGGGGGAGCAAACGCAGAGCCTTTAAAGTAATACTGCCTGTTACCCATCCCATGGGTCCCAAATCTCCAGGTTCAAGGGCATCTTCCTACCTCGAAAACATGCATGAGAAACCCAGAAGGTGGTACACCGTGTGATCGGGAAAGGTTTCTAAAACGCACCTCATTTCTCATCTCCTTGTGCTCGGGTTCGCCATTCCAGCCGCTTTACTAGCAATCTCCCTCCTTGGAGAATCAGCACCTGTAACCTCCCGTTCCGTACAGCTTGCAATTTGTCCTGAGGATGAACGGGAAGAGGGGGAGCCAATGAGAGACTAGCTCTAGGTGTTGGGACAGGCACAGGTCACTCTATTTTCGCATCAGGAAGAAGAATTAACCACAGGCTCAGCCTGCCGCCCGGAAGCAGAATAGGGCCTGAGGCAATCCTGCGCTTTTGCGGCCAGCTCCCAAAAAAGCGAGTTGAAAAATGGAGCTCAGGGGCACTGCAATTCACAAACCTGCAGAGTTATAAATGATAACTCTCGTCCACAAATATATTGAGGGAAGGCAACGAAGAGGATCTGAAAGCAAGGCAGAATTGCAGGAAACAGATTTCAGGAGGTCGATTCGAATCGCCTTTAAAGCACATGAAAAGCGGCAAAACGTCGACAATGATGCCCTTGGCCAAAAAGGGCGTATGCGTTTTTTCCTGAATATATTCAGGAAAAAACGCATACGCCCTTTTTGGCCAACCAAGCAACCTGGAAAGGCAAATCAGCGCTACAAAGAAGTCTCGCTTCCCATCGGTCAAAAGGGCCATGCGGAAAAAAGTGTCAAAACCAGAAATGCAGGACAGGCCATGGAGAAATGGGAGCCTTGCTACGCTGATGGGCGGGATGTAAATTGCCAACAGCCACTCTGGAGAAGTGTACGGTGTGTCCTGAAACATCGAAAAAACACAGCTTAGAGCGCATAGGGCACTTCCACTCATGGGCGTATAAATTGGGAAAACTAAAAATCAGCAAGACACAGGCACCCCAAAGTTTAGGGCTGCTCTGTTGACAAGAACCTCCACTTCATGACACCTCAAATATCCCAGGAAAGAGAAAAATGGATAAAGAAGTGGTGGTCCTTATGTACAATGGAATATCACTCAGCCATGAAATCAATGTCATAAGGCTAGTAGCAGCATGATGAGTGGCTTTAGCTACGACGATTCTAAGTGAAATAAGTCACACAGAAAAAGACACTTATCATAAGCTATCACTTATAGAGGGAATGTAAAAACCGCTACACTTGAACTGAATTACAAAACAGAACAGAGTCACAAGTTTACAAAACACACTATGGCTGCTTAACGGGAAAGGTGGGGTGGGGTGATGCATAAAACAAGGGTTTCAAATGAGCTCAGATACCGTTCCATAAACCCAATATGTAATAGAAAGACCTACTCCTTGCTCAGTGAACTGGACTCCACACCCCCTATTCACCGCACAAGAATATATCTGACTAGTAAGAATCTTAAAACCTATGTATTGATATCTCTCTGGAAGTGAGTCAAGTGGGTGTAAAGCGGCAGAAACACAGCCGTGAAAAGCAGCTAAACCCCATTATAAAAATAAATTACTTTTAAAAACCCGTGAAACACAGACAGTGAAAGAGAGAGAAATTCTTACAAAATTCGTTCAGGGGCTGTGATGCAACCTGGATTGACCATATCTAGACCCACAGCTGGATGAGACATAAGGGTGGACACTCTCGGGGCTGAGAGGTTTGGTGAGGTTGGGGGAGCAAACGCAGAGCCTTTAAAGTAATACTGCCTGTTACCCATCCCATGGGTCCCAAATCTCCAGGTTCAAGGGCATCTTCCTACCTCGAAAACATGCATGAGAAACCCAGAAGGTGGTACACCGTGTGATCGGGAAAGGTTTCTAAAACGCACCTCATTTCTCATCTCCTTGTGCTCGGGTTCGCCATTCCAGCCGCTTTACTAGCAATCTCCCTCCTTGGAGAATCAGCACCTGTAACCTCCCGTTCCGTACAGCTTGCAATTTGTCCTGAGGATGAACGGGAAGAGGGGGAGCCAATGAGAGACTAGCTCTAGGTGTTGGGACAGGCACAGGTCACTCTATTTTCGCATCAGGAAGAAGAATTAACCACAGGCTCAGCCTGCCGCCCGGAAGCAGAATAGGGCCTGAGGCAATCCTGCGCTTTTGCGGCCAGCTCCCAAAAAAGCGAGTTGAAAAATGGAGCTCAGGGGCACTGCAATTCACAAACCTGCAGAGTTATAAATGATAACTCTCGTCCACAAATATATTGAGGGAAGGCAACGAAGAGGATCTGAAAGCAAGGCAGAATTGCAGGAAACAGATTTCAGGAGGTCGATTCGAATCGCCTTTAAAGCACATGAAAAGCGGCAAAACGTCGACAATGATGCCCTTGGCCAAAAAGGGCGTATGCGTTTTTTCCTGAATATATTCAGGAAAAAACGCATACGCCCTTTTTGGCCAACCAAGCAACCTGGAAAGGCAAATCAGCGCTACAAAGAAGTCTCGCTTCCCATCGGTCAAAAGGGCCATGCGGAAAAAAGTGTCAAAACCAGAAATGCAGGACAGGCCATGGAGAAATGGGAGCCTTGCTACGCTGATGGGCGGGATGTAAATTGCCAACAGCCACTCTGGAGAAGGGTACGGTGTGTCCTGAAACATCGAAAAAACACAGCTTAGAGCGCATAGGGCACTTCCACTCATGGGCGTATAAATTGGGAAAACTAAAAATCAGCAAGACACAGGCACCCCAAAGTTTAGGGCTGCTCTTTTGACAAGAACCTCCACTTCATGACACCTCTAATATCCCAGGAAAGAGAAAAATGGATAAAGAAGTGGTGGTCCTTATGTACAATGGAATATCACTCAGCCATGAAATCAATGTCATAAGGCTAGTAGCAGCATGATGAGTGGCTTTAGCTACGACGATTCTAAGTGAAATAAGTCACACAGAAAAAGACACTTATCATAAGCTATCACTTATAGAGGGAATGTAAAAACCGCTACACTTGAACTGAATTACAAAACAGAACAGAGTCACAAGTTTACAAAACACACTATGGCTGCTTAACGGGAAAGGTGGGGTGGGGTGATGCATAAAACAAGGGTTTCAAATGAGCTCAGATACCGTTCCATAAACCCAATATGTAATAGAAAGACCTACTCCTTGCTCAGTGAACTGGACTCCACACCCCCTATTCACCGCACAAGAATATATCTGACTAGTAAGAATCTTAAAACCTATGTATTGATATCTCTCTGGAAGTGAGTCAAGTGGGTGTAAAGCGGCAGAAACACAGCCGTGAAAAGCAGCTAAACCCCATTATAAAAATAAATTACTTTTAAAAACCCGTGAAACACAGACAGTGAAAGAGAGAGAAATTCTTACAAAATTCGTTCAGGGGCTGTGATGCAACCTGGATTGACCATATCTAGACCCACAGCTGGATGAGACATAAGGGTGGACACTCTCGGGGCTGAGAGGTTTGGTGAGGTTGGGGGAGCAAACGCAGAGCCTTTAAAGTAATACTGCCTGTTACCCATCCCATGGGTCCCAAATCTCCAGGTTCAAGGGCATCTTCCTACCTCGAAAACATGCATGAGAAACCCAGAAGGTGGTACACCGTGTGATCGGGAAAGGTTTCTAAAACGCACCTCATTTCTCATCTCCTTGTGCTCGGGTTCGCCATTCCAGCCGCTTTACTAGCAATCTCCCTCCTTGGAGAATCAGCACCTGTAACCTCCCGTTCCGTACAGCTTGCAATTTGTCCTGAGGATGAACGGGAAGAGGGGGAGCCAATGAGAGACTAGCTCTAGGTGTTGGGACAGGCACAGGTCACTCTATTTTCGCATCAGGAAGAAGAATTAACCACAGGCTCAGCCTGCCGCCCGGAAGCAGAATAGGGCCTGAGGCAATCCTGCGCTTTTGCGGCCAGCTCCCAAAAAAGCGAGTTGAAAAATGGAGCTCAGGGGCACTGCAATTCACAAACCTGCAGAGTTATAAATGATAACTCTCGTCCACAAATATATTGAGGGAAGGCAACGAAGAGGATCTGAAAGCAAGGCAGAATTGCAGGAAACAGATTTCAGGAGGTCGATTCGAATCGCCTTTAAAGCACATGAAAAGCGGCAAAACGTCGACAATGATGCCCTTGGCCAAAAAGGGCGTATGCGTTTTTTCCTGAATATATTCAGGAAAAAACGCATACGCCCTTTTTGGCCAACCAAGCAACCTGGAAAGGCAAATCAGCGCTACAAAGAAGTCTCGCTTCCCATCGGTCAAAAGGGCCATGCGGAAAAAAGTGTCAAAACCAGAAATGCAGGACAGGCCATGGAGAAATGGGAGCCTTGCTACGCTGATGGGCGGGATGTAAATTGCCAACAGCCACTCTGGAGAAGGGTACGGTGTGTCCTGAAACATCGAAAAAACACAGCTTAGAGCGCATAGGGCACTTCCACTCATGGGCGTATAAATTGGGAAAACTAAAAATCAGCAAGACACAGGCACCCCAAAGTTTAGGGCTGCTCTTTTGACAAGAACCTCCACTTCATGACACCTCTAATATCCCAGGAAAGAGAAAAATGGATAAAGAAGTGGTGGTCCTTATGTACAATGGAATATCACTCAGCCATGAAATCAATGTCATAAGGCTAGTAGCAGCATGATGAGTGGCTTTAGCTACGACGATTCTAAGTGAAATAAGTCACACAGAAAAAGACACTTATCATAAGCTATCACTTATAGAGGGAATGTAAAAACCGCTACACTTGAACTGAATTACAAAACAGAACAGAGTCACAAGTTTACAAAACACACTATGGCTGCTTAACGGGAAAGGTGGGGTGGGGTGATGCATAAAACAAGGGTTTCAAATGAGCTCAGATACCGTTCCATAAACCCAATATGTAATAGAAAGACCTACTCCTTGCTCAGTGAACTGGACTCCACACCCCCTATTCACCGCACAAGAATATATCTGACTAGTAAGAATCTTAAAACCTATGTATTGATATCTCTCTGGAAGTGAGTCAAGTGGGTGTAAAGCGGCAGAAACACAGCCGTGAAAAGCAGCTAAACCCCATTATAAAAATAAATTACTTTTAAAAACCCGTGAAACACAGACAGTGAAAGAGAGAGAAATTCTTACAAAATTCGTTCAGGGGCTGTGATGCAACCTGGATTGACCATATCTAGACCCACAGCTGGATGAGACATAAGGGTGGACACTCTCGGGGCTGAGAGGTTTGGTGAGGTTGGGGGAGCAAACGCAGAGCCTTTAAAGTAATACTGCCTGTTACCCATCCCATGGGTCCCAAATCTCCAGGTTCAAGGGCATCTTCCTACCTCGAAAACATGCATGAGAAACCCAGAAGGTGGTACACCGTGTGATCGGGAAAGGTTTCTAAAACGCACCTCATTTCTCATCTCCTTGTGCTCGGGTTCGCCATTCCAGCCGCTTTACTAGCAATCTCCCTCCTTGGAGAATCAGCACCTGTAACCTCCCGTTCCGTACAGCTTGCAATTTGTCCTGAGGATGAACGGGAAGAGGGGGAGCCAATGAGAGACTAGCTCTAGGTGTTGGGACAGGCACAGGTCACTCTATTTTCGCATCAGGAAGAAGAATTAACCACAGGCTCAGCCTGCCGCCCGGAAGCAGAATAGGGCCTGAGGCAATCCTGCGCTTTTGCGGCCAGCTCCCAAAAAAGCGAGTTGAAAAATGGAGCTCAGGGGCACTGCAATTCACAAACCTGCAGAGTTATAAATGATAACTCTCGTCCACAAATATATTGAGGGAAGGCAACGAAGAGGATCTGAAAGCAAGGCAGAATTGCAGGAAACAGATTTCAGGAGGTCGATTCGAATCGCCTTTAAAGCACATGAAAAGCGGCAAAACGTCGACAATGATGCCCTTGGCCAAAAAGGGCGTATGCGTTTTTTCCTGAATATATTCAGGAAAAAACGCATACGCCCTTTTTGGCCAACCAAGCAACCTGGAAAGGCAAATCAGCGCTACAAAGAAGTCTCGCTTCCCATCGGTCAAAAGGGCCATGAGGAAAAAACTGTCAAAACCAGAAATGCAGGACAGGCCATGGAGAAATGGGAGCCTTGCTACGCTGATGGGCGGGATGTAAATTGCCAACAGCCACTCTGGAGAAGGGTACGGTGTGTCCTGAAACATCGAAAAAACACAGCTTAGAGCGCATAGGGCACTTCCACTCATGGGCGTATAAATTGGGAAAACTAAAAATCAGCAAGACACAGGCACCCCAAAGTTTAGGGCTGCTCTGTTGACAAGAACCTCCACTTCATGACACCTCAAATATCCCAGGAAAGAGAAAAATGGATAAAGAAGTGGTGGTCCTTATGTACAATGGAATATCACTCAGCCATGAAATCAATGTCATAAGGCTAGTAGCAGCATGATGAGTGGCTTTAGCTACGACGATTCTAAGTGAAATAAGTCACACAGAAAAAGACACTTATCATAAGCTATCACTTATAGAGGGAATGTAAAAACCGCTACACTTGAACTGAATTACAAAACAGAACAGAGTCACAAGTTTACAAAACACACTATGGCTGCTTAACGGGAAAGGTGGGGTGGGGTGATGCATAAAACAAGGGTTTCAAATGAGCTCAGATACCGTTCCATAAACCCAATATGTAATAGAAAGACCTACTCCTTGCTCAGTGAACTGGACTCCACACCCCCTATTCACCGCACAAGAATATATCTGACTAGTAAGAATCTTAAAACCTATGTATTGATATCTCTCTGGAAGTGAGTCAAGTGGGTGTAAAGCGGCAGAAACACAGCCGTGAAAAGCAGCTAAACCCCATTATAAAAATAAATTACTTTTAAAAACCCGTGAAACACAGACAGTGAAAGAGAGAGAAATTCTTACAAAATTCGTTCAGGGGCTGTGATGCAACCTGGATTGACCATATCTAGACCCACAGCTGGATGAGACATAAGGGTGGACACTCTCGGGGCTGAGAGGTTTGGTGAGGTTGGGGGAGCAAACGCAGAGCCTTTAAAGTAATACTGCCTGTTACCCATCCCATGGGTCCCAAATCTCCAGGTTCAAGGGCATCTTCCTACCTCGAAAACATGCATGAGAAACCCAGAAGGTGGTACACCGTGTGATCGGGAAAGGTTTCTAAAACGCACCTCATTTCTCATCTCCTTGTGCTCGGGTTCGCCATTCCAGCCGCTTTACTAGCAATCTCCCTCCTTGGAGAATCAGCACCTGTAACCTCCCGTTCCGTACAGCTTGCAATTTGTCCTGAGGATGAACGGGAAGAGGGGGAGCCAATGAGAGACTAGCTCTAGGTGATGGGACAGGCACAGGTCACTCTATTTTCGCATCAGGAAGAAGAATTAACCACAGGCTCAGCCTGCCGCCCGGAAGCAGAATAGGGCCTGAGGCAATCCTGCGCTTTTGCGGCCAGCTCCCAAAAAAGCGAGTTGAAAAATGGAGCTCAGGGGCACTGCAATTCACAAACCTGCAGAGTTATAAATGATAACTCTCGTCCACAAATATATTGAGGGAAGGCAACGAAGAGGATCTGAAAGCAAGGCAGAATTGCAGGAAACAGATTTCAGGAGGTCGATTCGAATCGCCTTTAAAGCACATGAAAAGCGGCAAAACGTCGACAATGATGCCCTTGGCCAAAAAGGGCGTATGCGTTTTTTCCTGAATATATTCAGGAAAAAACGCATACGCCCTTTTTGGCCAACCAAGCAACCTGGAAAGGCAAATCAGCGCTACAAAGAAGTCTCGCTTCCCATCGGTCAAAAGGGCCATGCGGAAAAAACTGTCAAAACCAGAAATGCAGGACAGGCCATGGAGAAATGGGAGCCTTGCTACGCTGATGGGCGGGATGTAAATTGCCAACAGCCACTCTGGAGAAGGGTACGGTGTGTCCTGAAACATCGAAAAAACACAGCTTAGAGCGCATAGGGCACTTCCACTCATGGGCGTATAAATTGGGAAAACTAAAAATCAGCAAGACACAGGCACCCCAAAGTTTAGGGCTGCTCTGTTGACAAGAACCTCCACTTCATGACACCTCAAATATCCCAGGAAAGAGAAAAATGGATAAAGAAGTGGTGGTCCTTATGTACAATGGAATATCACTCAGCCATGAAATCAATGTCATAAGGCTAGTAGCAGCATGATGAGTGGCTTTAGCTACGACGATTCTAAGTGAAATAAGTCACACAGAAAAAGACACTTATCATAAGCTATCACTTATAGAGGGAATGTAAAAACCGCTACACTTGAACTGAATTACAAAACAGAACAGAGTCACAAGTTTACAAAACACACTATGGCTGCTTAACGGGAAAGGTGGGGTGGGGTGATGCATAAAACAAGGGTTTCAAATGAGCTCAGATACCGTTCCATAAACCCAATATGTAATAGAAAGACCTACTCCTTGCTCAGTGAACTGGACTCCACACCCCCTATTCACCGCACAAGAATATATCTGACTAGTAAGAATCTTAAAACCTATGTATTGATATCTCTCTGGAAGTGAGTCAAGTGGGTGTAAAGCGGCAGAAACACAGCCGTGAAAAGCAGCTAAACCCCATTATAAAAATAAATTACTTTTAAAAACCCGTGAAACACAGACAGTGAAAGAGAGAGAAATTCTTACAAAATTCGTTCAGGGGCTGTGATGCAACCTGGATTGACCATATCTAGACCCACAGCTGGATGAGACATAAGGGTGGACACTCTCGGGGCTGAGAGGTTTGGTGAGGTTGGGGGAGCAAACGCAGAGCCTTTAAAGTAATACTGCCTGTTACCCATCCCATGGGTCCCAAATCTCCAGGTTCAAGGGCATCTTCCTACCTCGAAAACATGCATGAGAAACCCAGAAGGTGGTACACCGTGTGATCGGGAAAGGTTTCTAAAACGCACCTCATTTCTCATCTCCTTGTGCTCGGGTTCGCCATTCCAGCCGCTTTACTAGCAATCTCCCTCCTTGGAGAATCAGCACCTGTAACCTCCCGTTCCGTACAGCTTGCAATTTGTCCTGAGGATGAACGGGAAGAGGGGGAGCCAATGAGAGACTAGCTCTAGGTGTTGGGACAGGCACAGGTCACTCTATTTTCCCATCAGGAAGAAGAATTAACCACAGGCTCAGCCTGCCGCCCGGAAGCAGAATAGGGCCTGAGGCAATCCTGCGCTTTTGCGGCCAGCTCCCAAAAAAGCGAGTTGAAAAATGGAGCTCAGGGGCACTGCAATTCACAAACCTGCAGAGTTATAAATGATAACTCTCGTCCACAAATATATTGAGGGAAGGCAACGAAGAGGATCTGAAAGCAAGGCAGAATTGCAGGAAACAGATTTCAGGAGGTCGATTCGAATCGCCTTTAAAGCACATGAAAAGCGGCAAAACGTCGACAATGATGCCCTTGGCCAAAAAGGGCGTATGCGTTTTTTCCTGAATATATTCAGGAAAAAACGCATACGCCCTTTTTGGCCAACCAAGCAACCTGGAAAGGCAAATCAGCGCTACAAAGAAGTCTCGCTTCCCATCGGTCAAAAGGGCCATGCGGAAAAAAGTGTCAAAACCAGAAATGCAGGACAGGCCATGGAGAAATGGGAGCCTTGCTACGCTGATGGGCGGGATGTAAATTGCCAACAGCCACTCTGGAGAAGGGTACGGTGTGTCCTGAAACATCGAAAAAACACAGCTTAGAGCGCATAGGGCACTTCCACTCATGGGCGTATAAATTGGGAAAACTAAAAATCAGCAAGACACAGGCACCCCAAAGTTTAGGGCTGCTCTGTTGACAAGAACCTCCACTTCATGACACCTCAAATATCCCAGGAAAGAGAAAAATGGATAAAGAAGTGGTGGTCCTTATGTACAATGGAATATCACTCAGCCATGAAATCAATGTCATAAGGCTAGTAGCAGCATGATGAGTGGCTTTAGCTACGACGATTCTAAGTGAAATAAGTCACACAGAAAAAGACACTTATCATAAGCTATCACTTATAGAGGGAATGTAAAAACCGCTACACTTGAACTGAATTACAAAACAGAACAGAGTCACAAGTTTACAAAACACACTATGGCTGCTTAACGGGAAAGGTGGGGTGGGGTGATGCATAAAACAAGGGTTTCAAATGAGCTCAGATACCGTTCCATAAACCCAATATGTAATAGAAAGACCTACTCCTTGCTCAGTGAACTGGACTCCACACCCCCTATTCACCGCACAAGAATATATCTGACTAGTAAGAATCTTAAAACCTATGTATTGATATCTCTCTGGAAGTGAGTCAAGTGGCTGTAAAGCGGCAGAAACACAGCCGTGAAAAGCAGCTAAACCCCATTATAAAAATAAATTACTTTTAAAAACCCGTGAAACACAGACAGTGAAAGAGAGAGAAATTCTTACAAAATTCGTTCAGGGGCTGTGATGCAACCTGGATTGACCATATCTAGACCCACAGCTGGATGAGACATAAGGGTGGACACTCTCGGGGCTGAGAGGTTTGGTGAGGTTGGGGGAGCAAACGCAGAGCCTTTAAAGTAATACTGCCTGTTACCCATCCCATGGGTCCCAAATCTCCAGGTTCAAGGGCATCTTCCTACCTCGAAAACATGCATGAGAAACCCAGAAGGTGGTACACCGTGTGATCGGGAAAGGTTTCTAAAACGCACCTCATTTCTCATCTCCTTGTGGTCGGGTTCGCCATTCCAGCCGCTTTACTAGCAATCTCCCTCCTTGGAGAATCAGCACCTTTAACCTCCCGTTCCGTACAGCTTGCAATTTGTCCTGAGGATGAACGGGAAGAGGGGGAGCCAATGAGAGACTAGCTCTAGGTGTTGGGACAGGCACAGGTCACTCTATTTTCCCATCAGGAAGAAGAATTAACCACAGGCTCAGCCTGCCGCCGGGAAGCAGAATAGGGCCTGAGGCAATCCTGCGCTTTTGCGGCCAGCTCCCAAAAAAGCGAGTTGAAAAATGGAGCTCAGGGGCACTGCAATTCACAAACCTGCAGAGTTATAAATGATAACTCTCGTCCACAAATATATTGAGGGAAGGCAACGAAGAGGATCTGAAAGCAAGGCAGAATTGCAGGAAACAGATTTCAGGAGGTCGATTCCAATCGCCTTTAAAGCACATGAAAAGCGGCAAAACGTCGACAATGATGCCCTTGGCCAAAAAGGGCGTATGCGTTTTTTCCTGAATATATTCAGGAAAAAACGCATACGCCCTTTTTGGCCAACCAAGCAACCTGGAAAGGCAAATCAGCGCTACAAAGAAGTCTCGCTTCCCATCGGTCAAAAGGGCCATGCGGAAAAAACTGTCAAAACCAGAAATGCAGGACAGGCCATGGAGAAATGGGAGCCTTGCTACGCTGATGGGCGGGATGTAAATTGCCAACAGCCACTATGGAGAAGTGTACGGTGTGTCCTGAAACATCGAAAAAACACAGCTTAGAGCGCATAGGGCACTTCCACTCATGGGCGTATAAATTGGGAAAACTAAAAATCAGCAAGACACAGGCACCCCAAAGTTTAGGGCTGCTCTTTTGACAAGAACCTCCACTTCATGACACCTCTAATATCCCAGGAAAGAGAAAAATGGATAAAGAAGTGGTGGTCCTTATGTACAATGGAATATCACTCAGCCATGAAATCAATGTCATAAGGCTAGTAGCAGCATGATGAGTGGCTTTAGCTACGACGATTCTAAGTGAAATAAGTCACACAGAAAAAGACACTTATCATAAGCTATCACTTATAGAGGGAATGTAAAAACCGCTACACTTGAACTGAATTACAAAACAGAACAGAGTCACAAGTTTACAAAACACACTATGGCTGCTTAACGGGAAAGGTGGGGTGGGGTGATGCATAAAACAAGGGTTTCAAATGAGCTCAGATACCGTTCCATAAACCCAATATGTAATAGAAAGACCTACTCCTTGCTCAGTGAACTGGACTCCACACCCCCTATTCACCGCACAAGAATATATCTGACTAGTAAGAATCTTAAAACCTATGTATTGATATCTCTCTGGAAGTGAGTCAAGTGGCTGTAAAGCGGCAGAAACACAGCCGTGAAAAGCAGCTAAACCCCATTATAAAAATAAATTACTTTTAAAAACCCGTGAAACACAGACAGTGAAAGAGAGAGAAATTCTTACAAAATTCGTTCAGGGGCTGTGATGCAACCTGGATTGACCATATCTAGACCCACAGCTGGATGAGACATAAGGGTGGACACTCTCGGGGCTGAGAGGTTTGGTGAGGTTGGGGGAGCAAACGCAGAGCCTTTAAAGTAATACTGCCTGTTACCCATCCCATGGGTCCCAAATCTCCAGGTTCAAGGGCATCTTCCTACCTCGAAAACATGCATGAGAAACCCAGAAGGTGGTACACCGTGTGATCGGGAAAGGTTTCTAAAACGCACCTCATTTCTCATCTCCTTGTGCTCGGGTTCGCCATTCCAGCCGCTTTACTAGCAATCTCCCTCCTTGGAGAATCAGCACCTGTAACCTCCCGTTCCGTACAGCTTGCAGTTTGTCCTGAGGATGAACGGGAAGAGGGGGAGCCAATGAGAGACTAGCTCTAGGTGTTGGGACAGGCACAGGTCACTCTATTTTCGCATCAGGAAGAAGAATTAACCACAGGCTCAGCCTGCCGCCCGGAAGCAGAATAGGGCCTGAGGCAATCCTGCGCTTTTGCGGCCAGCTCCCAAAAAAGCGAGTTGAAAAATGGAGCTCAGGGGCACTGCAATTCACAAACCTGCAGAGTTATAAATGATAACTCTCGTCCACAAATATATTGAGGGAAGGCAACGAAGAGGATCTGAAAGCAAGGCAGAATTGCAGGAAACAGATTTCAGGAGGTCGATTCCAATCGCCTTTAAAGCACATGAAAAGCGGCAAAACGTCGACAATGATGCCCTTGGCCAAAAAGGGCGTATGCGTTTTTTCCTGAATATATTCAGGAAAAAACGCATACGCCCTTTTTGGCCAACCAAGCAACCTGGAAAGGCAAATCAGCGCTACAAAGAAGTCTCGCTTCCCATCGGTCAAAAGGGCCATGCGGAAAAAACTGTCAAAACCAGAAATGCAGGACAGGCCATGGAGAAATGGGAGCCTTGCTACGCTGATGGGCGGGATGTAAATTGCCAACAGCCACTCTGGAGAAGGGTACGGTGTGTCCTGAAACATCGAAAAAACACAGCTTAGAGCGCATAGGGCACTTCCACTCATGGGCGTATAAATTGGGAAAACTAAAAATCAGCAAGACACAGGCACCCCAAAGTTTAGGGCTGCTCTTTTGACAAGAACCTCCACTTCATGACACCTCAAATATCCCAGGAAAGAGAAAAATGGATAAAGAAGTGGTGGTCCTTATGTACAATGGAATATCACTCAGCCATGAAATCAATGTCATAAGGCTAGTAGCAGCATGATGAGTGGCTTTAGCTACGACGATTCTAAGTGAAATAAGTCACACAGAAAAAGACACTTATCATAAGCTATCACTTATAGAGGGAATGTAAAAACCGCTACACTTGAACTGAATTACAAAACAGAACAGAGTCACAAGTTTACAAAACACACTATGGCTGCTTAACGGGAAAGGTGGGGTGGGGTGATGCATAAAACAAGGGTTTCAAATGAGCTCAGATACCGTTCCATAAACCCAATATGTAATAGAAAGACCTACTCCTTGCTCAGTGAACTGGACTCCACACCCCCTATTCACCGCACAAGAATATATCTGACTAGTAAGAATCTTAAAACCTATGTATTGATATCTCTCTGGAAGTGAGTCAAGTGGCTGTAAAGCGGCAGAAACACAGCCGTGAAAAGCAGCTAAACCCCATTATAAAAATAAATTACTTTTAAAAACCCGTGAAACACAGACAGTGAAAGAGAGAGAAATTCTTACAAAATTCGTTCAGGGGCTGTGATGCAACCTGGATTGACCATATCTAGACCCACAGCTGGATGAGACATAAGGGTGGACACTCTCGGGGCTGAGAGGTTTGGTGAGGTTGGGGGAGCAAACGCAGAGCCTTTAAAGTAATACTGCCTGTTACCCATCCCATGGGTCCCAAATCTCCAGGTTCAAGGGCATCTTCCTACCTCGAAAACATGCATGAGAAACCCAGAAGGTGGTACACCGTGTGATCGGGAAAGGTTTCTAAAACGCACCTCATTTCTCATCTCCTTGTGCTCGGGTTCGCCATTCCAGCCGCTTTACTAGCAATCTCCCTCCTTGGAGAATCAGCACCTGTAACCTCCCGTTCCGTACAGCTTGCAATTTGTCCTGAGGATGAACGGGAAGAGGGGGAGCCAATGAGAGACTAGCTCTAGGTGTTGGGACAGGCACAGGTCACTCTATTTTCGCATCAGGAAGAAGAATTAACCACAGGCTCAGCCTGCCGCCCGGAAGCAGAATAGGGCCTGAGGCAATCCTGCGCTTTTGCGGCCAGCTCCCAAAAAAGCGAGTTGAAAAATGGAGCTCAGGGGCACTGCAATTCACAAACCTGCAGAGTTATAAATGATAACTCTCGTCCACAAATATATTGAGGGAAGGCAACGAAGAGGATCTGAAAGCAAGGCAGAATTGCAGGAAACAGATTTCAGGAGGTCGATTCGAATCGCCTTTAAAGCACATGAAAAGCGGCAAAACGTCGACAATGATGCCCTTGGCCAAAAAGGGCGTATGCGTTTTTTCCTGAATATATTCAGGAAAAAACGCATACGCCCTTTTTGGCCAACCAAGCGACCTGGAAAGGCAAATCAGCGCTACAAAGAAGTCTCGCTTCCCATCGGTCAAAAGGGCCATGCGGAAAAAACTGTCAAAACCAGAAATGCAGGACAGGCCATGGAGAAATGGGAGCCTTGCTACGCTGATGGGCGGGATGTAAATTGCCAACAGCCACTCTGGAGAAGGGTACGGTGTGTCCTGAAACATCGAAAAAACACAGCTTAGAGCGCATAGGGCACTTCCACTCATGGGCGTATAAATTGGGAAAACTAAAAATCAGCAAGACACAGGCACCCCAAAGTTTAGGGCTGCTCTTTTGACAAGAACCTCCACTTCATGACACCTCAAATATCCCAGGAAAGAGAAAAATGGATAAAGAAGTGGTGGTCCTTATGTACAATGGAATATCACTCAGCCATGAAATCAATGTCATAAGGCTAGTAGCAGCATGATGAGTGGCTTTAGCTACGACGATTCTAAGTGAAATAAGTCACACAGAAAAAGACACTTATCATAAGCTATCACTTATAGAGGGAATGTAAAAACCGCTACACTTGAACTGAATTACAAAACAGAACAGAGTCACAAGTTTACAAAACACACTATGGCTGCTTAACGGGAAAGGTGGGGTGGGGTGATGCATAAAACAAGGGTTTCAAATGAGCTCAGATACCGTTCCATAAACCCAATATGTAATAGAAAGACCTACTCCTTGCTCAGTGAACTGGACTCCACACCCCCTATTCACCGCACAAGAATATATCTGACTAGTAAGAATCTTAAAACCTATGTATTGATATCTCTCTGGAAGTGAGTCAAGTGGCTGTAAAGCGGCAGAAACACAGCCGTGAAAAGCAGCTAAACCCCATTATAAAAATAAATTACTTTTAAAAACCCGTGAAACAAAGACAGTGAAAGAGAGAGAAATTCTTACAAAATTCGTTCAGGGGCTGTGATGCAACCTGGATTGACCATATCTAGACCCACAGCTGGATGAGACATAAGGGTGGACACTCTCGGGGCTGAGAGGTTTGGTGAGGTTGGGGGAGCAAACGCAGAGCCTTTAAAGTAATACTGCCTGTTACCCATCCCATGGGTCCCAAATCTCCAGGTTCAAGGGCATCTTCCTACCTCGAAAACATGCATGAGAAACCCAGAAGGTGGTACACCGTGTGATCGGGAAAGGTTTCTAAAACGCACCTCATTTCTCATCTCCTTGTGGTCGGGTTCGCCATTCCAGCCGCTTTACTAGCAATCTCCCTCCTTGGAGAATCAGCACCTGTAACCTCCCGTTCCGTACAGCTTGCAATTTGTCCTGAGGATGAACGGGAAGAGGGGGAGCCAATGAGAGACTAGCTCTAGGTGTTGGGACAGGCACAGGTCACTCTATTTTCCCATCAGGAAGAAGAATTAACCACAGGCTCAGCCTGCCGCCGGGAAGCAGAATAGGGCCTGAGGCAATCCTGCGCTTTTGCGGCCAGCTCCCAAAAAAGCGAGTTGAAAAATGGAGCTCAGGGGCACTGCAATTCACAAACCTGCAGAGTTATAAATGATAACTCTCGTCCACAAATATATTGAGGGAAGGCAACGAAGAGGATCTGAAAGCAAGGCAGAATTGCAGGAAACAGATTTCAGGAGGTCGATTCGAATCGCCTTTAAAGCACATGAAAAGCGGCAAAACGTCGACAATGATGCCCTTGGCCAAAAAGGGCGTATGCGTTTTTTCCTGAATATATTCAGGAAAAAACGCATACGCCCTTTTTGGCCAACCAAGCAACCTGGAAAGGCAAATCAGCGCTACAAAGAAGTCTCGCTTCCCATCGGTCAAAAGGGCCATGCGGAAAAAACTGTCAAAACCAGAAATGCAGGACAGGCCATGGAGAAATGGGAGCCTTGCTACGCTGATGGGCGGGATGTAAATTGCCAACAGCCACTCTGGAGAAGGGTACGGTGTGTCCTGAAACATCGAAAAAACACAGCTTAGAGCGCATAGGGCACTTCCACTCATGGGCGTATAAATTGGGAAAACTAAAAATCAGCAAGACACAGGCACCCCAAAGTTTAGGGCTGCTCTTTTGACAAGAACCTCCACTTCATGACACCTCTAATATCCCAGGAAAGAGAAAAATGGATAAAGAAGTGGTGGTCCTTATGTACAATGGAATATCACTCAGCCATGAAATCAATGTCATAAGGCTAGTAGCAGCATGATGAGTGGCTTTAGCTACGACGATTCTAAGTGAAATAAGTCACACAGAAAAAGACACTTATCATAAGCTATCACTTATAGAGGGAATGTAAAAACCGCTACACTTGAACTGAATTACAAAACAGAACAGAGTCACAAGTTTACAAAACACACTATGGCTGCTTAACGGGAAAGGTGGGGTGGGGTGATGCATAAAACAAGGGTTTCAAATGAGCTCAGATACCGTTCCATAAACCCAATATGTAATAGAAAGACCTACTCCTTGCTCAGTGAACTGGACTCCACACCCCCTATTCACCGCACAAGAATATATCTGACTAGTAAGAATCTTAAAACCTATGTATTGATATCTCTCTGGAAGTGAGTCAAGTGGCTGTAAAGCGGCAGAAACACAGCCGTGAAAAGCAGCTAAACCCCATTATAAAATAAATTACTTTTAAAAACCCGTGAAACACAGACAGTGAAAGAGAGAGAAATTCTTACAAAATTCGTTCAGGGGCTGTGATGCAACCTGGATTGACCATATCTAGACCCACAGCTGGATGAGACATAAGGGTGGACACTCTCGGGGCTGAGAGGTTTGGTGAGGTTGGGGGAGCAAACGCAGAGCCTTTAAAGTAATACTGCCTGTTACCCATCCCATGGGTCCCAAATCTCCAGGTTCAAGGGCATCTTCCTACCTCGAAAACATGCATGAGAAACCCAGAAGGTGGTACACCGTGTGATCGGGAAAGGTTTCTAAAACGCACCTCATTTCTCATCTCCTTGTGGTCGGGTTCGCCATTCCAGCCGCTTTACTAGCAATCTCCCTCCTTGGAGAATCAGCACCTGTAACCTCCCGTTCCGTACAGCTTGCAATTTGTCCTGAGGATGAACGGGAAGAGGGGGAGCCAATGAGAGACTAGCTCTAGGTGTTGGGACAGGCACAGGTCACTCTATTTTCCCATCAGGAAGAAGAATTAACCACAGGCTCAGCCTGCCGCCGGGAAGCAGAATAGGGCCTGAGGCAATCCTGCGCTTTTGCGGCCAGCTCCCAAAAAAGCGAGTTGAAAAATGGAGCTCAGGGGCACTGCAATTCACAAACCTGCAGAGTTATAAATGATAACTCTCGTCCACAAATATATTGAGGGAAGGCAACGAAGAGGATCTGAAAGCAAGGCAGAATTGCAGGAAACAGATTTCAGGAGGTCGATTCGAATCGCCTTTAAAGCACATGAAAAGCGGCAAAACGTCGACAATGATGCCCTTGGCCAAAAAGGGCGTATGCGTTTTTTCCTGAATATATTCAGGAAAAAACGCATACGCCCTTTTTGGCCAACCAAGCAACCTGGAAAGGCAAATCAGCGCTACAAAGAAGTCTCGCTTCCCATCGGTCAAAAGGGCCATGCGGAAAAAACTGTCAAAACCAGAAATGCAGGACAGGCCATGGAGAAATGGGAGCCTTGCTACGCTGATGGGCGGGATGTAAATTGCCAACAGCCACTCTGGAGAAGGGTACGGTGTGTCCTGAAACATCGAAAAAACACAGCTTAGAGCGCATAGGGCACTTCCACTCATGGGCGTATAAATTGGGAAAACTAAAAATCAGCAAGACACAGGCACCCCAAAGTTTAGGGCTGCTCTTTTGACAAGAACCTCCACTTCATGACACCTCTAATATCCCAGGAAAGAGAAAAATGGATAAAGAAGTGGTGGTCCTTATGTACAATGGAATATCACTCAGCCATGAAATCAATGTCATAAGGCTAGTAGCAGCATGATGAGTGGCTTTAGCTACGACGATTCTAAGTGAAATAAGTCACACAGAAAAAGACACTTATCATAAGCTATCACTTATAGAGGGAATGTAAAAACCGCTACACTTGAACTGAATTACAAAACAGAACAGAGTCACAAGTTTACAAAACACACTATGGCTGCTTAACGGGAAAGGTGGGGTGGGGTGATGCATAAAACAAGGGTTTCAAATGAGCTCAGATACCGTTCCATAAACCCAATATGTAATAGAAAGACCTACTCCTTGCTCAGTGAACTGGACTCCACACCCCCTATTCACCGCACAAGAATATATCTGACTAGTAAGAATCTTAAAACCTATGTATTGATATCTCTCTGGAAGTGAGTCAAGTGGCTGTAAAGCGGCAGAAACACAGCCGTGAAAAGCAGCTAAACCCCATTATAAAATAAATTACTTTTAAAAACCCGTGAAACACAGACAGTGAAAGAGAGAGAAATTCTTACAAAATTCGTTCAGGGGCTGTGATGCAACCTGGATTGACCATATCTAGACCCACAGCTGGATGAGACATAAGGGTGGACACTCTCGGGGCTGAGAGGTTTGGTGAGGTTGGGGGAGCAAACGCAGAGCCTTTAAAGTAATACTGCCTGTTACCCATCCCATGGGTCCCAAATCTCCAGGTTCAAGGGCATCTTCCTACCTCGAAAACATGCATGAGAAACCCAGAAGGTGGTACACCGTGTGATCGGGAAAGGTTTCTAAAACGCACCTCATTTCTCATCTCCTTGTGGTCGGGTTCGCCATTCCAGCCGCTTTACTAGCAATCTCCCTCCTTGGAGAATCAGCACCTTTAACCTCCCGTTCCGTACAGCTTGCAATTTGTCCTGAGGATGAACGGGAAGAGGGGGAGCCAATGAGAGACTAGCTCTAGGTGTTGGGACAGGCACAGGTCACTCTATTTTCCCATCAGGAAGAAGAATTAACCACAGGCTCAGCCTGCCGCCGGGAAGCAGAATAGGGCCTGAGGCAATCCTGCGCTTTTGCGGCCAGCTCCCAAAAAAGCGAGTTGAAAAATGGAGCTCAGGGGCACTGCAATTCACAAACCTGCAGAGTTATAAATGATAACTCTCGTCCACAAATATATTGAGGGAAGGCAACGAAGAGGATCTGAAAGCAAGGCAGAATTGCAGGAAACAGATTTCAGGAGGTCGATTCGAATCGCCTTTAAAGCACATGAAAAGCGGCAAAACGTCGACAATGATGCCCTTGGCCAAAAAGGGCGTATGCGTTTTTTCCTGAATATATTCAGGAAAAAACGCATACGCCCTTTTTGGCCAACCAAGCAACCTGGAAAGGCAAATCAGCGCTACAAAGAAGTCTCGCTTCCCATCGGTCAAAAGGGCCATGCGGAAAAAACTGTCAAAACCAGAAATGCAGGACAGGCCATGGAGAAATGGGAGCCTTGCTACGCTGATGGGCGGGATGTAAATTGCCAACAGCCACTATGGAGAAGTGTACGGTGTGTCCTGAAACATCGAAAAAACACAGCTTAGAGCGCATAGGGCACTTCCACTCATGGGCGTATAAATTGGGAAAACTAAAAATCAGCAAGACACAGGCACCCCAAAGTTTAGGGCTGCTCTTTTGACAAGAACCTCCACTTCATGACACCTCTAATATCCCAGGAAAGAGAAAAATGGATAAAGAAGTGGTGGTCCTTATGTACAATGGAATATCACTCAGCCATGAAATCAATGTCATAAGGCTAGTAGCAGCATGATGAGTGGCTTTAGCTACGACGATTCTAAGTGAAATAAGTCACACAGAAAAAGACACTTATCATAAGCTATCACTTATAGAGGGAATGTAAAAACCGCTACACTTGAACTGAATTACAAAACAGAACAGAGTCACAAGTTTACAAAACACACTATGGCTGCTTAACGGGAAAGGTGGGGTGGGGTGATGCATAAAACAAGGGTTTCAAATGAGCTCAGATACCGTTCCATAAACCCAATATGTAATAGAAAGACCTACTCCTTGCTCAGTGAACTGGACTCCACACCCCCTATTCACCGCACAAGAATATATCTGACTAGTAAGAATCTTAAAACCTATGTATTGATATCTCTCTGGAAGTGAGTCAAGTGGCTGTAAAGCGGCAGAAACACAGCCGTGAAAAGCAGCTAAACCCCATTATAAAATAAATTACTTTTAAAAACCCGTGAAACACAGACAGTGAAAGAGAGAGAAATTCTTACAAAATTCGTTCAGGGGCTGTGATGCAACCTGGATTGACCATATCTAGACCCACAGCTGGATGAGACATAAGGGTGGACACTCTCGGGGCTGAGAGGTTTGGTGAGGTTGGGGGAGCAAACGCAGAGCCTTTAAAGTAATACTGCCTGTTACCCATCCCATGGGTCCCAAATCTCCAGGTTCAAGGGCATCTTCCTACCTCGAAAACATGCATGAGAAACCCAGAAGGTGGTACACCATGTGATCGGGAAAGGTTTCTAAAACGCACCTCATTTCTCATCTCCTTGTGCTCGGGTTCGCCATTCCAGCCGCTTTACTAGCAATCTCCCTCCTTGGAGAATCAGCACCTGTAACCTCCCGTTCCGTACAGCTTGCAATTTGTCCTGAGGATGAACGGGAAGAGGGGGAGCCAATGAGAGACTAGCTCTAGGTGTTGGGACAGGCACAGGTCACTCTATTTTCCCATCAGGAAGAAGAATTAACCACAGGCTCAGCCTGCCGCCCGGAAGCAGAATAGGGCCTGAGGCAATCCTGCGCTTTTGCGGCCAGCTCCCAAAAAAGCGAGTTGAAAAATGGAGCTCAGGGGCACTGCAATTCACAAACCTGCAGAGTTATAAATGATAACTCTCGTCCACAAATATATTGAGGGAAGGCAACGAAGAGGATCTGAAAGCAAGGCAGAATTGCAGGAAACAGATTTCAGGAGGTCGATTCGAATCGCCTTTAAAGCACATGAAAAGCGGCAAAACGTCGACAATGATGCCCTTGGCCAAAAAGGGCGTATGCGTTTTTTCCTGAATATATTCAGGAAAAAACGCATACGCCCTTTTTGGCCAACCAAGCAACCTGGAAAGGCAAATCAGCGCTACAAAGAAGTCTCGCTTCCCATCGGTCAAAAGGGCCATGCGGAAAAAACTGTCAAAACCAGAAATGCAGGACAGGCCATGGAGAAATGGGAGCCTTGCTACGCTGATGGGCGGGATGTAAATTGCCAACAGCCACTATGTAGAAGTGTACGGTGTGTCCTGAAACATCGAAAAAACACAGCTTAGAGCGCATAGGGCACTTCCACTCATGGGCGTATAAATTGGGAAAACTAAAAATCAGCAAGACACAGGCACCCCAAAGTTTAGGGCTGCTCTTTTGACAAGAACCTCCACTTCATGACACCTCTAATATCCCAGGAAAGAGAAAAATGGATAAAGAAGTGGTGGTCCTTATGTACAATGGAATATCACTCAGCCATGAAATCAATGTCATAAGGCTAGTAGCAGCATGATGAGTGGCTTTAGCTACGACGATTCTAAGTGAAATAAGTCACACAGAAAAAGACACTTATCATAAGCTATCACTTATAGAGGGAATGTAAAAACCGCTACACTTGAACTGAATTACAAAACAGAACAGAGTCACAAGTTTACAAAACACACTATGGCTGCTTAACGGGAAAGGTGGGGTGGGGTGATGCATAAAACAAGGGTTTCAAATGAGCTCAGATACCGTTCCATAAACCCAATATGTAATAGAAAGACCTACTCCTTGCTCAGTGAACTGGACTCCACACCCCCTATTCACCGCACAAGAATATATCTGACTAGTAAGAATCTTAAAACCTATGTATTGATATCTCTCTGGAAGTGAGTCAAGTGGCTGTAAAGCGGCAGAAACACAGCCGTGAAAAGCAGCTAAACCCCATTATAAAATAAATTACTTTTAAAAACCCGTGAAACACAGACAGTGAAAGAGAGAGAAATTCTTACAAAATTCGTTCAGGGGCTGTGATGCAACCTGGATTGACCATATCTAGACCCACAGCTGGATGAGACATAAGGGTGGACACTCTCGGGGCTGAGAGGTTTGGTGAGGTTGGGGGAGCAAACGCAGAGCCTTTAAAGTAATACTGCCTATTACCCATCCCATGGGTCCCAAATCTCCAGGTTCAAGGGCATCTTCCTACCTCGAAAACATGCATGAGAAACCCAGAAGGTGGTACACCATGTGATCGGGAAAGGTTTCTAAAACGCACCTCATTTCTCATCTCCTTGTGCTCGGGTTCGCCATTCCAGCCGCTTTACTAGCAATCTCCCTCCTTGGAGAATCAGCACCTGTAACCTCCCGTTCCGTACAGCTTGCAATTTGTCCTGAGGATGAACGGGAAGAGGGGGAGCCAATGAGAGACTAGCTCTAGGTGTTGGGACAGGCACAGGTCACTCTATTTTCCCATCAGGAAGAAGAATTAACCACAGGCTCAGCCTGCCGCCCGGAAGCAGAATAGGGCCTGAGGCAATCCTGCGCTTTTGCGGCCAGCTCCCAAAAAAGCGAGTTGAAAAATGGAGCTCAGGGGCACTGCAATTCACAAACCTGCAGAGTTATAAATGATAACTCTCGTCCACAAATATATTGAGGGAAGGCAACGAAGAGGATTTGAAAGCAAGGCAGAATTGCAGGAAACAGATTTCAGGAGGTCGATTCGAATCGCCTTTAAAGCACATGAAAAGCGGCAAAACGTCGACAATGATGCCCTTGGCCAAAAAGGGCGTATGCGTCTTTTCCTGAATATATTCAGGAAAAAACGCATACGCCCTTTTTGGCCAACCAAGCAACCTGGAAAGGCAAATCAGCGCTACAAAGAAGTCTCGCTTCCCATCGGTCAAAAGGGCCATGCGGAAAAAAGTGTCAAAACCAGAAATGCAGGACAGGCCATGGAGAAATGGGAGCCTTGCTACGCTGATGGGCGGGATGTAAATTGCCAACAGCCACTCTGGAGAAGTGTACGGTGTGTCCTGAAACATCGAAAAAACACAGCTTAGAGCGCATAGGGCACTTCCACTCATGGGCATATAAATTGGGAAAACTAAAAATCAGCAAGACACAGGCACCACAAAGTTTAGGGCTGCTCTTTTGAGAAGAACCTCCACTTCATGACACCTCAAATATCCCAGGAAAGAGAAAAATGGATAAAGAAGTGGTGGTCCTTATGTACAATGGAATATCACTCAGCCATGAAATCAATGTCATAAGGCTAGTAGCAGCATGATGAGTGGCTTTAGCTACGACGATTCTAAGTGAAATAAGTCACACAGAAAAAGACACTTATCATAAGCTATCACTTATAGAGGGAATGTAAAAACCGCTACACTTGGACTGAATTACAAAACAGAACAGAGTCACAAGTTTACAAAACACACTATGGCTGCTTAACGGGAAAGGTGGGGTGGGGTGATGCATAAAACAAGGGTTTCAAATGAGCTCAGATACCGTTCCATAAACCCAATATGTAATAGAAAGACCTACTCCTTGCTCAGTGAACTGGACTCCACACCCCCTATTCACCGCACAAGAATATATCTGACTAGTAAGAATCTTAAAACCTATGTATTGATATCTCTCTGGAAGTGAGTCAAGTGGCTGTAAAGCGGCAGAAACACAGCCGTGAAAAGCAGCTAAACCCCATTATAAAAATAAATTACTTTTAAAAACCCGTGAAACAAAGACAGTGAAAGAGAGAGAAATTCTTACAAAATTCGTTCAGGGGCTGTGATGCAACCTGGATTGACCATATCTAGACCCACAGCTGGATGAGACATAAGGGTGGACACTCTCGGGGCTGAGAGGTTTGGTGAGGTTGGGGGAGCAAACGCAGAGCCTTTAAAGTAATACTGCCTGTTACCCATCCCATGGGTCCCAAATCTCCAGGTTCAAGGGCATCTTCCTACCTCGAAAACATGCATGAGAAACCCAGAAGGTGGTACACCGTGTGATCGGGAAAGGTTTCTAAAACGCACCTCATTTCTCATCTCCTTGTGGTCGGGTTCGCCATTCCAGCCGCTTTACTAGCAATCTCCCTCCTTGGAGAATCAGCACCTGTAACCTCCCGTTCCGTACAGCTTGCAATTTGTCCTGAGGATGAACGGGAAGAGGGGGAGCCAATGAGAGACTAGCTCTAGGTGTTGGGACAGGCACAGGTCACTCTATTTTCCCATCAGGAAGAAGAATTAACCACAGGCTCAGCCTGCCGCCGGGAAGCAGAATAGGGCCTGAGGCAATCCTGCGCTTTTGCGGCCAGCTCCCAAAAAAGCGAGTTGAAAAATGGAGCTCAGGGGCACTGCAATTCACAAACCTGCAGAGTTATAAATGATAACTCTCGTCCACAAATATATTGAGGGAAGGCAACGAAGAGGATCTGAAAGCAAGGCAGAATTGCAGGAAACAGATTTCAGGAGGTCGATTCGAATCGCCTTTAAAGCACATGAAAAGCGGCAAAACGTCGACAATGATGCCCTTGGCCAAAAAGGGCGTATGCGTTTTTTCCTGAATATATTCAGGAAAAAACGCATACGCCCTTTTTGGCCAACCAAGCAACCTGGAAAGGCAAATCAGCGCTACAAAGAAGTCTCGCTTCCCATCGGTCAAAAGGGCCATGCGGAAAAAACTGTCAAAACCAGAAATGCAGGACAGGCCATGGAGAAATGGGAGCCTTGCTACGCTGATGGGCGGGATGTAAATTGCCAACAGCCACTCTGGAGAAGGGTACGGTGTGTCCTGAAACATCGAAAAAACACAGCTTAGAGCGCATAGGGCACTTCCACTCATGGGCGTATAAATTGGGAAAACTAAAAATCAGCAAGACACAGGCACCCCAAAGTTTAGGGCTGCTCTTTTGACAAGAACCTCCACTTCATGACACCTCTAATATCCCAGGAAAGAGAAAAATGGATAAAGAAGTGGTGGTCCTTATGTACAATGGAATATCACTCAGCCATGAAATCAATGTCATAAGGCTAGTAGCAGCATGATGAGTGGCTTTAGCTACGACGATTCTAAGTGAAATAAGTCACACAGAAAAAGACACTTATCATAAGCTATCACTTATAGAGGGAATGTAAAAACCGCTACACTTGAACTGAATTACAAAACAGAACAGAGTCACAAGTTTACAAAACACACTATGGCTGCTTAACGGGAAAGGTGGGGTGGGGTGATGCATAAAACAAGGGTTTCAAATGAGCTCAGATACCGTTCCATAAACCCAATATGTAATAGAAAGACCTACTCCTTGCTCAGTGAACTGGACTCCACACCCCCTATTCACCGCACAAGAATATATCTGACTAGTAAGAATCTTAAAACCTATGTATTGATATCTCTCTGGAAGTGAGTCAAGTGGCTGTAAAGCGGCAGAAACACAGCCGTGAAAAGCAGCTAAACCCCATTATAAAATAAATTACTTTTAAAAACCCGTGAAACACAGACAGTGAAAGAGAGAGAAATTCTTACAAAATTCGTTCAGGGGCTGTGATGCAACCTGGATTGACCATATCTAGACCCACAGCTGGATGAGACATAAGGGTGGACACTCTCGGGGCTGAGAGGTTTGGTGAGGTTGGGGGAGCAAACGCAGAGCCTTTAAAGTAATACTGCCTGTTACCCATCCCATGGGTCCCAAATCTCCAGGTTCAAGGGCATCTTCCTACCTCGAAAACATGCATGAGAAACCCAGAAGGTGGTACACCGTGTGATCGGGAAAGGTTTCTAAAACGCACCTCATTTCTCATCTCCTTGTGGTCGGGTTCGCCATTCCAGCCGCTTTACTAGCAATCTCCCTCCTTGGAGAATCAGCACCTGTAACCTCCCGTTCCGTACAGCTTGCAATTTGTCCTGAGGATGAACGGGAAGAGGGGGAGCCAATGAGAGACTAGCTCTAGGTGTTGGGACAGGCACAGGTCACTCTATTTTCCCATCAGGAAGAAGAATTAACCACAGGCTCAGCCTGCCGCCGGGAAGCAGAATAGGGCCTGAGGCAATCCTGCGCTTTTGCGGCCAGCTCCCAAAAAAGCGAGTTGAAAAATGGAGCTCAGGGGCACTGCAATTCACAAACCTGCAGAGTTATAAATGATAACTCTCGTCCACAAATATATTGAGGGAAGGCAACGAAGAGGATCTGAAAGCAAGGCAGAATTGCAGGAAACAGATTTCAGGAGGTCGATTCGAATCGCCTTTAAAGCACATGAAAAGCGGCAAAACGTCGACAATGATGCCCTTGGCCAAAAAGGGCGTATGCGTTTTTTCCTGAATATATTCAGGAAAAAACGCATACGCCCTTTTTGGCCAACCAAGCAACCTGGAAAGGCAAATCAGCGCTACAAAGAAGTCTCGCTTCCCATCGGTCAAAAGGGCCATGCGGAAAAAACTGTCAAAACCAGAAATGCAGGACAGGCCATGGAGAAATGGGAGCCTTGCTACGCTGATGGGCGGGATGTAAATTGCCAACAGCCACTCTGGAGAAGGGTACGGTGTGTCCTGAAACATCGAAAAAACACAGCTTAGAGCGCATAGGGCACTTCCACTCATGGGCGTATAAATTGGGAAAACTAAAAATCAGCAAGACACAGGCACCCCAAAGTTTAGGGCTGCTCTTTTGACAAGAACCTCCACTTCATGACACCTCTAATATCCCAGGAAAGAGAAAAATGGATAAAGAAGTGGTGGTCCTTATGTACAATGGAATATCACTCAGCCATGAAATCAATGTCATAAGGCTAGTAGCAGCATGATGAGTGGCTTTAGCTACGACGATTCTAAGTGAAATAAGTCACACAGAAAAAGACACTTATCATAAGCTATCACTTATAGAGGGAATGTAAAAACCGCTACACTTGAACTGAATTACAAAACAGAACAGAGTCACAAGTTTACAAAACACACTATGGCTGCTTAACGGGAAAGGTGGGGTGGGGTGATGCATAAAACAAGGGTTTCAAATGAGCTCAGATACCGTTCCATAAACCCAATATGTAATAGAAAGACCTACTCCTTGCTCAGTGAACTGGACTCCACACCCCCTATTCACCGCACAAGAATATATCTGACTAGTAAGAATCTTAAAACCTATGTATTGATATCTCTCTGGAAGTGAGTCAAGTGGCTGTAAAGCGGCAGAAACACAGCCGTGAAAAGCAGCTAAACCCCATTATAAAATAAATTACTTTTAAAAACCCGTGAAACACAGACAGTGAAAGAGAGAGAAATTCTTACAAAATTCGTTCAGGGGCTGTGATGCAACCTGGATTGACCATATCTAGACCCACAGCTGGATGAGACATAAGGGTGGACACTCTCGGGGCTGAGAGGTTTGGTGAGGTTGGGGGAGCAAACGCAGAGCCTTTAAAGTAATACTGCCTGTTACCCATCCCATGGGTCCCAAATCTCCAGGTTCAAGGGCATCTTCCTACCTCGAAAACATGCATGAGAAACCCAGAAGGTGGTACACCGTGTGATCGGGAAAGGTTTCTAAAACGCACCTCATTTCTCATCTCCTTGTGGTCGGGTTCGCCATTCCAGCCGCTTTACTAGCAATCTCCCTCCTTGGAGAATCAGCACCTTTAACCTCCCGTTCCGTACAGCTTGCAATTTGTCCTGAGGATGAACGGGAAGAGGGGGAGCCAATGAGAGACTAGCTCTAGGTGTTGGGACAGGCACAGGTCACTCTATTTTCCCATCAGGAAGAAGAATTAACCACAGGCTCAGCCTGCCGCCGGGAAGCAGAATAGGGCCTGAGGCAATCCTGCGCTTTTGCGGCCAGCTCCCAAAAAAGCGAGTTGAAAAATGGAGCTCAGGGGCACTGCAATTCACAAACCTGCAGAGTTATAAATGATAACTCTCGTCCACAAATATATTGAGGGAAGGCAACGAAGAGGATCTGAAAGCAAGGCAGAATTGCAGGAAACAGATTTCAGGAGGTCGATTCGAATCGCCTTTAAAGCACATGAAAAGCGGCAAAACGTCGACAATGATGCCCTTGGCCAAAAAGGGCGTATGCGTTTTTTCCTGAATATATTCAGGAAAAAACGCATACGCCCTTTTTGGCCAACCAAGCAACCTGGAAAGGCAAATCAGCGCTACAAAGAAGTCTCGCTTCCCATCGGTCAAAAGGGCCATGCGGAAAAAACTGTCAAAACCAGAAATGCAGGACAGGCCATGGAGAAATGGGAGCCTTGCTACGCTGATGGGCGGGATGTAAATTGCCAACAGCCACTATGGAGAAGTGTACGGTGTGTCCTGAAACATCGAAAAAACACAGCTTAGAGCGCATAGGGCACTTCCACTCATGGGCGTATAAATTGGGAAAACTAAAAATCAGCAAGACACAGGCACCCCAAAGTTTAGGGCTGCTCTTTTGACAAGAACCTCCACTTCATGACACCTCTAATATCCCAGGAAAGAGAAAAATGGATAAAGAAGTGGTGGTCCTTATGTACAATGGAATATCACTCAGCCATGAAATCAATGTCATAAGGCTAGTAGCAGCATGATGAGTGGCTTTAGCTACGACGATTCTAAGTGAAATAAGTCACACAGAAAAAGACACTTATCATAAGCTATCACTTATAGAGGGAATGTAAAAACCGCTACACTTGAACTGAATTACAAAACAGAACAGAGTCACAAGTTTACAAAACACACTATGGCTGCTTAACGGGAAAGGTGGGGTGGGGTGATGCATAAAACAAGGGTTTCAAATGAGCTCAGATACCGTTCCATAAACCCAATATGTAATAGAAAGACCTACTCCTTGCTCAGTGAACTGGACTCCACACCCCCTATTCACCGCACAAGAATATATCTGACTAGTAAGAATCTTAAAACCTATGTATTGATATCTCTCTGGAAGTGAGTCAAGTGGCTGTAAAGCGGCAGAAACACAGCCGTGAAAAGCAGCTAAACCCCATTATAAAATAAATTACTTTTAAAAACCCGTGAAACACAGACAGTGAAAGAGAGAGAAATTCTTACAAAATTCGTTCAGGGGCTGTGATGCAACCTGGATTGACCATATCTAGACCCACAGCTGGATGAGACATAAGGGTGGACACTCTCGGGGCTGAGAGGTTTGGTGAGGTTGGGGGAGCAAACGCAGAGCCTTTAAAGTAATACTGCCTGTTACCCATCCCATGGGTCCCAAATCTCCAGGTTCAAGGGCATCTTCCTACCTCGAAAACATGCATGAGAAACCCAGAAGGTGGTACACCATGTGATCGGGAAAGGTTTCTAAAACGCACCTCATTTCTCATCTCCTTGTGCTCGGGTTCGCCATTCCAGCCGCTTTACTAGCAATCTCCCTCCTTGGAGAATCAGCACCTGTAACCTCCCGTTCCGTACAGCTTGCAATTTGTCCTGAGGATGAACGGGAAGAGGGGGAGCCAATGAGAGACTAGCTCTAGGTGTTGGGACAGGCACAGGTCACTCTATTTTCCCATCAGGAAGAAGAATTAACCACAGGCTCAGCCTGCCGCCCGGAAGCAGAATAGGGCCTGAGGCAATCCTGCGCTTTTGCGGCCAGCTCCCAAAAAAGCGAGTTGAAAAATGGAGCTCAGGGGCACTGCAATTCACAAACCTGCAGAGTTATAAATGATAACTCTCGTCCACAAATATATTGAGGGAAGGCAACGAAGAGGATCTGAAAGCAAGGCAGAATTGCAGGAAACAGATTTCAGGAGGTCGATTCGAATCGCCTTTAAAGCACATGAAAAGCGGCAAAACGTCGACAATGATGCCCTTGGCCAAAAAGGGCGTATGCGTTTTTTCCTGAATATATTCAGGAAAAAACGCATACGCCCTTTTTGGCCAACCAAGCAACCTGGAAAGGCAAATCAGCGCTACAAAGAAGTCTCGCTTCCCATCGGTCAAAAGGGCCATGCGGAAAAAACTGTCAAAACCAGAAATGCAGGACAGGCCATGGAGAAATGGGAGCCTTGCTACGCTGATGGGCGGGATGTAAATTGCCAACAGCCACTATGTAGAAGTGTACGGTGTGTCCTGAAACATCGAAAAAACACAGCTTAGAGCGCATAGGGCACTTCCACTCATGGGCGTATAAATTGGGAAAACTAAAAATCAGCAAGACACAGGCACCCCAAAGTTTAGGGCTGCTCTTTTGACAAGAACCTCCACTTCATGACACCTCTAATATCCCAGGAAAGAGAAAAATGGATAAAGAAGTGGTGGTCCTTATGTACAATGGAATATCACTCAGCCATGAAATCAATGTCATAAGGCTAGTAGCAGCATGATGAGTGGCTTTAGCTACGACGATTCTAAGTGAAATAAGTCACACAGAAAAAGACACTTATCATAAGCTATCACTTATAGAGGGAATGTAAAAACCGCTACACTTGAACTGAATTACAAAACAGAACAGAGTCACAAGTTTACAAAACACACTATGGCTGCTTAACGGGAAAGGTGGGGTGGGGTGATGCATAAAACAAGGGTTTCAAATGAGCTCAGATACCGTTCCATAAACCCAATATGTAATAGAAAGACCTACTCCTTGCTCAGTGAACTGGACTCCACACCCCCTATTCACCGCACAAGAATATATCTGACTAGTAAGAATCTTAAAACCTATGTATTGATATCTCTCTGGAAGTGAGTCAAGTGGCTGTAAAGCGGCAGAAACACAGCCGTGAAAAGCAGCTAAACCCCATTATAAAATAAATTACTTTTAAAAACCCGTGAAACACAGACAGTGAAAGAGAGAGAAATTCTTACAAAATTCGTTCAGGGGCTGTGATGCAACCTGGATTGACCATATCTAGACCCACAGCTGGATGAGACATAAGGGTGGACACTCTCGGGGCTGAGAGGTTTGGTGAGGTTGGGGGAGCAAACGCAGAGCCTTTAAAGTAATACTGCCTATTACCCATCCCATGGGTCCCAAATCTCCAGGTTCAAGGGCATCTTCCTACCTCGAAAACATGCATGAGAAACCCAGAAGGTGGTACACCATGTGATCGGGAAAGGTTTCTAAAACGCACCTCATTTCTCATCTCCTTGTGCTCGGGTTCGCCATTCCAGCCGCTTTACTAGCAATCTCCCTCCTTGGAGAATCAGCACCTGTAACCTCCCGTTCCGTACAGCTTGCAATTTGTCCTGAGGATGAACGGGAAGAGGGGGAGCCAATGAGAGACTAGCTCTAGGTGTTGGGACAGGCACAGGTCACTCTATTTTCCCATCAGGAAGAAGAATTAACCACAGGCTCAGCCTGCCGCCCGGAAGCAGAATAGGGCCTGAGGCAATCCTGCGCTTTTGCGGCCAGCTCCCAAAAAAGCGAGTTGAAAAATGGAGCTCAGGGGCACTGCAATTCACAAACCTGCAGAGTTATAAATGATAACTCTCGTCCACAAATATATTGAGGGAAGGCAACGAAGAGGATTTGAAAGCAAGGCAGAATTGCAGGAAACAGATTTCAGGAGGTCGATTCGAATCGCCTTTAAAGCACATGAAAAGCGGCAAAACGTCGACAATGATGCCCTTGGCCAAAAAGGGCGTATGCGTCTTTTCCTGAATATATTCAGGAAAAAACGCATACGCCCTTTTTGGCCAACCAAGCAACCTGGAAAGGCAAATCAGCGCTACAAAGAAGTCTCGCTTCCCATCGGTCAAAAGGGCCATGCGGAAAAAAGTGTCAAAACCAGAAATGCAGGACAGGCCATGGAGAAATGGGAGCCTTGCTACGCTGATGGGCGGGATGTAAATTGCCAACAGCCACTCTGGAGAAGTGTACGGTGTGTCCTGAAACATCGAAAAAACACAGCTTAGAGCGCATAGGGCACTTCCACTCATGGGCATATAAATTGGGAAAACTAAAAATCAGCAAGACACAGGCACCACAAAGTTTAGGGCTGCTCTTTTGAGAAGAACCTCCACTTCATGACACCTCAAATATCCCAGGAAAGAGAAAAATGGATAAAGAAGTGGTGGTCCTTATGTACAATGGAATATCACTCAGCCATGAAATCAATGTCATAAGGCTAGTAGCAGCATGATGAGTGGCTTTAGCTACGACGATTCTAAGTGAAATAAGTCACACAGAAAAAGACACTTATCATAAGCTATCACTTATAGAGGGAATGTAAAAACCGCTACACTTGGACTGAATTACAAAACAGAACAGAGTCACAAGTTTACAAAACACACTATGGCTGCTTAACGGGAAAGGTGGGGTGGGGTGATGCATAAAACAAGGGTTTCAAATGAGCTCAGATACCGTTCCATAAACCCAATATGTCATAGAAAGACCTACTCCTTGCTCAGTGAACTGGACTCCACACCCCCTATTCACCGCACAAGAATATATCTGACTAGTAAGAATCTTAAAACCTATGTATTGATATCTCTCTGGAAGTGAGTCAAGTGGGTGTAAAGCGGCAGAAACACAGCCGTGAAAAGCAGCTAAACCCCATTATAAAAATAAATTACTTTTAAAAACCCGTGAAACAAAGACAGTGAAAGAGAGAGAAATTCTTACAAAATTCGTTCAGGGGCTGTGATGCAACCTGGATTGACCATATCTAGACCCACAGCTGGAGGAGACATAAGGGTGGACACTCTCGGGGCTGAGAGGTTTGGTGAGGTTGGGGGAGCAAACGCAGAGCCTTTAAAGTAATACTGCCTGTTACCCATCCCATGGGTCCCAAATCTCCAGGTTCAAGGGCATCTTCCTACCTCGAAAACATGCATGAGAAACCCAGAAGGTGGTACACCGTGTGATCGGGAAAGGTTTCTAAAACGCACCTCATTTCTCATCTCCTTGTGCTCGGGTTCGCCATTCCAGCCGCTTTACTAGCAATCTCCCTCCTTGGAGAATCAGCACCTGTAACCTCCCGTTCCGTACAGCTTGCAATTTGTCCTGAGGATGAACGGGAAGAGGGGGAGCCAATGAGAGACTAGCTCTAGGTGTTGGGACAGGCACAGGTCACTCTATTTTCCCATCAGGAAGAAGAATTAACCACAGGCTCAGCCTGCCGCCCGGAAGCAGAATAGGGCCTGAGGCAATCCTGCGCTTTTGCGGCCAGCTCCCAAAAAAGCGAGTTGAAAAATGGAGCTCAGGGGCACTGCAATTCACAAACCTGCAGAGTTATAAATGATAACTCTCGTCCACAAATATATTGAGGGAAGGCAACGAAGAGGATCTGAAAGCAAGGCAGAATTGCAGGAAACAGATTTCAGGAGGTCGATTCGAATCGCCTTTAAAGCACATGAAAAGCGGCAAAACGTCGACAATGATGCCCTTGGCCAAAAAGGGCGTATGCGTTTTTTCCTGAATATATTCAGGAAAAAACGCATACGCCCTTTTTGGCCAACCAAGCAACCTGGAAAGCCAAATCAGCGCTACAAAGAATTCTCGCTTCCCATCGGTCAAAAGGGCCATGCGGAAAAAGTGTCAAAACCAGAAATGCAGGACAGGCCATGGAGAAATGGGAGCCTTGCTACGCTGATGGGCGGGATGTAAATTGCCAACAGCCACTATGGAGAAGTGTACGGTGTGTCCTGAAACATCGAAAAAACACAGCTTAGAGCGCATAGGGCACTTCCACTCATGGGCGTATAAATGGGGAAAACTAAAAATCAGCAAGACACAGGCACCCCAAAGTTTAGGGCTGCTCTGTTGACAAGAACCTCCACTTCGTGACACCTCAAATATCCCAGGAAAGAGAAAAATGGATAAAGAAGTGGTGGTCCTTATGTACAATGGAATATCACTCAGCCATGAAATCAATGTCATAAGGCTAGTAGCAGCATGATGAGTGGCTTTAGCTACGACGATTCTAAGTGAAATAAGTCACACAGAAAAAGACACTTATCATAAGCTATCACTTATAGAGGGAATGTAAAAACCGCTACACTTGAACTGAATTACAAAACAGAATAGAGTCACACGTTGAGAAAACACACTATGGCTGCTTAACGGGAAAGGTGGGGTGGGGTGATGCATAAAACAAGGGTTTCAAATGAGCTCAGATACCGTTCCATAAACCCAATATGTCATAGAAAGACCTACTCCTTGCTCAGTGAACTGGACTCAACACCCCCTATTCACCGCACAAGAATATATCTGACTAGTAAGAATCTTAAAACCTATGTATTGATATCTCTCTGGAAGTGAGTCAAGTGGGTGTAAAGCGGCAGAAACACAGCCGTGAAAAGCGGCTAAACCCCATTATAAAAATAAATTACTTTTAAAAACCCGTGAAACAAAGACAGTGAAAGAGAGAGAAATTCTTACAAAATTCGTTCAGGGGCTGTGATGCAACCTGGATTGACCATATCTAGACCCACAGCTGGAGGAGACATAAGGGTGGACACTCTCGGGGCTGAGAGGTTTGGTGAGGTTGGGGGAGCAAACGCAGAGCCTTTAAAGTAATACTGCCTGTTACCCATCCCATGGGTCCCAAATCTCCAGGTTCAAGGGCATCTTCCTACCTCGAAACCATGCATGAGAAACCCAGAAGGTGGTACACCGTGTGATAGGGAAAGGTTTCTAACACGCACCTCATTTCTCATCTCCTTGTGCTCGGGTTCGCCATTCCAGCCGCTTTACTGGCAATCTCCCTCCTTGGAGAATCAGCACCTTTAACCTCCCGTTCCGTACAGCTTGCAATTTGTCCTGAGGATGAACGGGAAGAGGGGGAGCCAATGAGAGACTAGCTCTAGGTGTTGGGACAGGCACAGGTCACTCTATTTTCTCATCAGGAAGAAGAATTAACCACAGGCTCAGCCTGCCGCCCGGAACCAGAATAGGGCCTGAGGCAATCCTGCGCTTTTGCGGCCAGCTCCCAAAAAAGCGAGTTGAAAAATGGAGCTCAGGGGCACTGCAATTCACAAACCTGCAGAGTTATAAATGATAACTCTCGTCCACAAATATATTGAGGGAAGGCAACGAAGAGGATTTGAAAGCAAGGCAGAATTGCAGGAAACAGATTTCAGGAGGTCGATTCGAATCGCCTTTAAAGCACATGAAAAGCGGCAAAACGTCGACAATGATGCCCTTGGCCAAAAAGGGCGTATGCGTTTTTTCCTGAATATATTCAGGAAAAAACGCATACGCCCTTTTTGGCCAACCAAGCAACCTGGAAAGGCAAATCAGCGCTACAAAGAAGTCTCGCTTCCCATCGGTCAAAAGGGCCATGTGGAAAAAACTGTCAAAACCAGAAATGCAGGACAGGCCATGGAGAAATGGGAGCCCTGCTGCGCTGATGGGCGGGATGTAAATTGCCAAGAGCCACTCTGGAGAACGGTACGGTGTGTCCTGAAACATCGAAAAAACACAGCTTAGAGCGCATAGGGCACTTCCACTCATGGGCATATAAATTGGGAAAACTAAAAATCAGCAAGACACAGGCACCCCAAAGTTTAGGGCTGCTCTGTTGACAAGAACCTCCACTTCATGACACCTCAAATATCCCAGGAAAGAGAAAAATGGATAAAGAAGTGGTGGTCCTTATGTACAATGGAATATCACTCAGCCATGACATCAATGTCATAAGGCTAGTAGCAGCATGATGAGTGGCTTTAGCTACGACGGTTCTAAGTGAAATAAGTCACACAGAAAAAGACACTTATCATAAGCTATCACTTATAGAGGGAATGTAAAAACCGCTACACTTGGACTGAATTACAAAACAGAACAGAGTCACAAGTTTACAAAACACACTATGGCTGCTTAACGGGAAAGGTGGGGTGGGGTGATGCATAAAACAAGGGTTTCAAATGAGCTCAGATACCGTTCCATAAACCCAATATGTCATAGAAAGACCTACTCCTTGCTCAGTGAACTGGACTCAACACCCCCTATTCACCGCACAAGAATATATCTGACTAGTAAGAATCTTAAAACCTATGTATTGATATCTCTCTGGAAGTGAGTCAAGTGGGTGTAAAGCGGCAGAAACACAGCCGTGAAAAGCAGCTAAACCCCATTATAAAAATAAATTACTTTTAAAAACCCGTGAAACACAGACAGTGAAAGAGAGAGAAATTCTTACAAAATTCGTTCAGGGGCTGTGATGCAACCTGGATTGACCATATCTAGACCCACAGCTGGATGAGACATAAGGGTGGACACTCTCGGGGCTGAGAGGTTTGGTGAGGTTGGGGGAGCAAACGCAGAGCCTTTAAAGTAATACTGCCTGTTACCCATCCCATGGGTCCCAAATCTCCAGGTTCAAGGGCATCTTCCTACCTCGAAAACATGCATGAGAAACCCAGAAGGTGGTACACCGTGTGATCGGGAAAGGTTTCTAAAACGCACCTCATTTCTCATCTCCTTGTGCTCGGGTTCGCCATTCCAGCCGCTTTACTAGCAATCTCCCTCCTTGGAGAATCAGCACCTGTAACCTCCCGTTCCGTACAGCTTGCAATTTGTCCTGAGGATGAACGGGAAGAGGGGGAGCCAATGAGAGACTAGCTCTAGGTGTTGGGACAGGCACAGGTCACTCTATTTTCTCATCAGGAAGAAGAATTAACCACAGGCTCAGCCTGCCGCCCGGAACCAGAATAGGGCCTGAGGCAATCCTGCGCTTTTGCGGCCAGCTCCCAAAAAAGCGAGTTGAAAAATGGAGCTCAGGGGCACTGCAATTCACAAACCTGCAGAGTTATAAATGATAACTCTCGTCCACAAATATATTGAGGGAAGGCAACGAAGAGGATTTGAAAGCAAGGCAGAATTGCAGGAAACAGATTTCAGGAGGTCGATTCGAATCGCCTTTAAAGCACATGAAAAGCGGCAAAACGTCGACAATGATGCCCTTGGCCAAAAAGGGCGTATGCGTTTTTTCCTGAATATATTCAGGAAAAAACGCATACGCCCTTTTTGGCCAACCAAGCAACCTGGAAAGGCAAATCAGCGCTACAAAGAAGTCTCGCTTCCCATCGGTCAAAAGGGCCATGTGGAAAAAACTGTCAAAACCAGAAATGCAGGACAGGCCATGGAGAAATGGGAGCCCTGCTGCGCTGATGGGCGGGATGTAAATTGCCAAGAGCCACTCTGGAGAACGGTACGGTGTGTCCTGAAACATCGAAAAAACACAGCTTAGAGCGCATAGGGCACTTCCACTCATGGGCATATAAATTGGGAAAACTAAAAATCAGCAAGACACAGGCACCCCAAAGTTTAGGGCTGCTCTGTTGACAAGAACCTCCACTTCATGACACCTCAAATATCCCAGGAAAGAGAAAAATGGATAAAGAAGTGGTGGTCCTTATGTACAATGGAATATCACTCAGCCATGACATCAATGTCATAAGGCTAGTAGCAGCATGATGAGTGGCTTTAGCTACGACGGTTCTAAGTGAAATAAGTCACACAGAAAAAGACACTTATCATAAGCTATCACTTATAGAGGGAATGTAAAAACCGCTACACTTGGACTGAATTACAAAACAGAACAGAGTCACAAGTTTACAAAACACACTATGGCTGCTTAACGGGAAAGGTGGGGTGGGGTGATGCATAAAACAAGGGTTTCAAATGAGCTCAGATACCGTTCCATAAACCCAATATGTCATAGAAAGACCTACTCCTTGCTCAGTGAACTGGACTCAACACCCCCTATTCACCGCACAAGAATATATCTGACTAGTAAGAATCTTAAAACCTATGTATTGATATCTCTCTGGAAGTGAGTCAAGTGGGTGTAAAGCGGCAGAAACACAGCCGTGAAAAGCAGCTAAACCCCATTATAAAAATAAATTACTTTTAAAAACCCGTGAAACACAGACAGTGAAAGAGAGAGAAATTCTTACAAAATTCGTTCAGGGGCTGTGATGCAACCTGGATTGACCATATCTAGACCCACAGCTGGATGAGACATAAGGGTGGACACTCTCGGGGCTGAGAGGTTTGGTGAGGTTGGGGGAGCAAACGCAGAGCCTTTAAAGTAATACTGCCTGTTACCCATCCCATGGGTCCCAAATCTCCAGGTTCAAGGGCATCTTCCTACCTCGAAAACATGCATGAGAAACCCAGAAGGTGGTACACCGTGTGATCGGGAAAGGTTTCTAAAACGCACCTCATTTCTCATCTCCTTGTGCTCGGGTTCGCCATTCCAGCCGCTTTACTAGCAATCTCCCTCCTTGGAGAATCAGCACCTGTAACCTCCCGTTCCGTACAGCTTGCAATTTGTCCTGAGGATGAACGGGAAGAGGGGGAGCCAATGAGAGACTAGCTCTAGGTGTTGGGACAGGCACAGGTCACTCTATTTTCCCATCAGGAAGAAGAATTAACCACAGGCTCAGCCTGCCGCCCGGAAGCAGAATAGGGCCTGAGGCAATCCTGCGCTTTTGCGGCCAGCTCCCAAAAAAGCGAGTTGAAAAATGGAGCTCAGGGGCACTGCAATTCACAAACCTGCAGAGTTATAAATGATAACTCTCGTCCACAAATATATTGAGGGAAGGCAACGAAGAGGATCTGAAAGCAAGGCAGAATTGCAGGAAACAGATTTCAGGAGGTCGATTCGAATCGCCTTTAAAGCACATGAAAAGCGGCAAAACGTCGACAATGATGCCCTTGGCCAAAAAGGGCGTATGCGTTTTTTCCTGAATATATTCAGGAAAAAACGCATACGCCCTTTTTGGCCAACCAAGCAACCTGGAAAGGCAAATCAGCGCTACAAAGAAGTCTCGCTTCCCATCGGTCAAAAGGGCCATGCGGAAAAAACTGTCAAAACCAGAAATGCAGGACAGGCCATGGAGAAATGGGAGCCTTGCTACGCTGATGGGCGGGATGTAAATTGCCAACAGCCACTCTGGAGAAGGGTACGGTGTGTCCTGAAACATCGAAAAAACACAGCTTAGAGCGCATAGGGCACTTCCACTCATGGGCGTATAAATTGGGAAAACTAAAAATCAGCAAGACACAGGCACCCCAAAGTTTAGGGCTGCTCTTTTGACAAGAACCTCCACTTCATGACACCTCAAATATCCCAGGAAAGAGAAAAATGGATAAAGAAGTGGTGGTCCTTATGTACAATGGAATATCACTCAGCCATGAAATCAATGTCATAAGGCTAGTAGCAGCATGATGAGTGGCTTTAGCTACGACGATTCTAAGTGAAATAAGTCACACAGAAAAAGACACTTATCATAAGCTATCACTTATAGAGGGAATGTAAAAACCGCTACACTTGAACTGAATTACAAAACAGAACAGAGTCACAAGTTTACAAAACACACTATGGCTGCTTAACGGGAAAGGTGGGGTGGGGTGATGCATAAAACAAGGGTTTCAAATGAGCTCAGATACCGTTCCATAAACCCAATATGTCATAGAAAGACCTACTCCTTGCTCAGTGAACTGGACTCAACACCCCCTATTCACCGCTCAAGAATATATCTGACTAGTAAGAATCTTAAAACCTATGTATTGATATCTCTCTGGAAGTGAGTCAAGTGGGTGTAAAGCGGCAGAAACACAGCCGTGAAAAGCGGCTAAACCCCATTATAAAAATAAATTACTTTTAAAAACCCGTGAAACAAAGACAGTGAAAGAGAGAGAAATTCTTACAAAATTCGTTCAGGGGCTGTGATGCAACCTGGATTGACCATATCTAGACCCACAGCTGGAGGAGACATAAGGGTGGACACTCTCGGGGCTGAGAGGTTTGGTGAGGTTGGGGGAGCAAACGCAGAGCCTTTAAAGTAATACTGCCTGTTACCCATCCCATGGGTCCCAAATCTCCAGGTTCAAGGGCATCTTCCTACCTCGAAACCATGCATGAGAAACCCAGAAGGTGGTACACCGTGTGATAGGGAAAGGTTTCTAACACGCACCTCATTTCTCATCTCCTTGTGCTCGGGTTCGCCATTCCAGCCGCTTTACTGGCAATCTCCCTCCTTGGAGAATCAGCACCTTTAACCTCCCGTTCCGTACAGCTTGCAATTTGTCCTGAGGATGAACGGGAAGAGGGGGAGCCAATGAGAGACTAGCTCTAGGTGTTGGGACAGGCACAGGTCACTCTATTTTCTCATCAGGAAGAAGAATTAACCACAGGCTCAGCCTGCCGCCCGGAACCAGAATAGGGCCTGAGGCAATCCTGCGCTTTTGCGGCCAGCTCCCAAAAAAGCGAGTTGAAAAATGGAGCTCAGGGGCACTGCAATTCACAAACCTGCAGAGTTATAAATGATAACTCTCGTCCACAAATATATTGAGGGAAGGCAACGAAGAGGATTTGAAAGCAAGGCAGAATTGCAGGAAACAGATTTCAGGAGGTCGATTCGAATCGCCTTTAAAGCACATGAAAAGCGGCAAAACGTCGACAATGATGCCCTTGGCCAAAAAGGGCGTATGCGTTTTTTCCTGAATATATTCAGGAAAAAACGCATACGCCCTTTTTGGCCAACCAAGCAACCTGGAAAGGCAAATCAGCGCTACAAAGAAGTCTCGCTTCCCATCGGTCAAAAGGGCCATGTGGAAAAAACTGTCAAAACCAGAAATGCAGGACAGGCCATGGAGAAATGGGAGCCCTGCTGCGCTGATGGGCGGGATGTAAATTGCCAAGAGCCACTCTGGAGAACGGTACGGTGTGTCCTGAAACATCGAAAAAACACAGCTTAGAGCGCATAGGGCACTTCCACTCATGGGCATATAAATTGGGAAAACTAAAAATCAGCAAGACACAGGCACCCCAAAGTTTAGGGCTGCTCTGTTGACAAGAACCTCCACTTCATGACACCTCAAATATCCCAGGAAAGAGAAAAATGGATAAAGAAGTGGTGGTCCTTATGTACAATGGAATATCACTCAGCCATGACATCAATGTCATAAGGCTAGTAGCAGCATGATGAGTGGCTTTAGCTACGACGGTTCTAAGTGAAATAAGTCACACAGAAAAAGACACTTATCATAAGCTATCACTTATAGAGGGAATGTAAAAACCGCTACACTTGGACTGAATTACAAAACAGAACAGAGTCACAAGTTTACAAAACACACTATGGCTGCTTAACGGGAAAGGTGGGGTGGGGTGATGCATAAAACAAGGGTTTCAAATGAGCTCAGATACCGTTCCATAAACCCAATATGTCATAGAAAGACCTACTCCTTGCTCAGTGAACTGGACTCAACACCCCCTATTCACCGCACAAGAATATATCTGACTAGTAAGAATCTTAAAACCTATGTATTGATATCTCTCTGGAAGTGAGTCAAGTGGGTGTAAAGCGGCAGAAACACAGCCGTGAAAAGCAGCTAAACCCCATTATAAAAATAAATTACTTTTAAAAACCCGTGAAACACAGACAGTGAAAGAGAGAGAAATTCTTACAAAATTCGTTCAGGGGCTGTGATGCAACCTGGATTGACCATATCTAGACCCACAGCTGGATGAGACATAAGGGTGGACACTCTCGGGGCTGAGAGGTTTGGTGAGGTTGGGGGAGCAAACGCAGAGCCTTTAAAGTAATACTGCCTGTTACCCATCCCATGGGTCCCAAATCTCCAGGTTCAAGGGCATCTTCCTACCTCGAAAACATGCATGAGAAACCCAGAAGGTGGTACACCGTGTGATCGGGAAAGGTTTCTAAAACGCACCTCATTTCTCATCTCCTTGTGCTCGGGTTCGCCATTCCAGCCGCTTTACTAGCAATCTCCCTCCTTGGAGAATCAGCACCTGTAACCTCCCGTTCCGTACAGCTTGCAATTTGTCCTGAGGATGAACGGGAAGAGGGGGAGCCAATGAGAGACTAGCTCTAGGTGTTGGGACAGGCACAGGTCACTCTATTTTCGCATCAGGAAGAAGAATTAACCACAGGCTCAGCCTGCCGCCCGGAAGCAGAATAGGGCCTGAGGCAATCCTGCGCTTTTGCGGCCAGCTCCCAAAAAAGCGAGTTGAAAAATGGAGCTCAGGGGCACTGCAATTCACAAACCTGCAGAGTTATAAATGATAACTCTCGTCCACAAATATATTGAGGGAAGGCAACGAAGAGGATCTGAAAGCAAGGCAGAATTGCAGGAAACAGATTTCAGGAGGTCGATTCGAATCGCCTTTAAAGCACATGAAAAGCGGCAAAACGTCGACAATGATGCCCTTGGCCAAAAAGGGCGTATGCGTTTTTTCCTGAATATATTCAGGAAAAAACGCATACGCCCTTTTTGGCCAACCAAGCAACCTGGAAAGGCAAATCAGCGCTACAAAGAAGTCTCGCTTCCCATCGGTCAAAAGGGCCATGCGGAAAAAACTGTCAAAACCAGAAATGCAGGACAGGCCATGGAGAAATGGGAGCCTTGCTACGCTGATGGGCGGGATGTAAATTGCCAACAGCCACTCTGGAGAAGGGTACGGTGTGTCCTGAAACATCGAAAAAACACAGCTTAGAGCGCATAGGGCACTTCCACTCATGGGCGTATAAATTGGGAAAACTAAAAATCAGCAAGACACAGGCACCCCAAAGTTTAGGGCTGCTCTTTTGACAAGAACCTCCACTTCATGACACCTCAAATATCCCAGGAAAGAGAAAAATGGATAAAGAAGTGGTGGTCCTTATGTACAATGGAATATCACTCAGCCATGAAATCAATGTCATAAGGCTAGTAGCAGCATGATGAGTGGCTTTAGCTACGACGATTCTAAGTGAAATAAGTCACACAGAAAAAGACACTTATCATAAGCTATCACTTATAGAGGGAATGTAAAAACCGCTACACTTGAACTGAATTACAAAACAGAACAGAGTCACAAGTTTACAAAACACACTATGGCTGCTTAACGGGAAAGGTGGGGTGGGGTGATGCATAAAACAAGGGTTTCAAATGAGCTCAGATACCGTTCCATAAACCCAATATGTAATAGAAAGACCTACTCCTTGCTCAGTGAACTGGACTCCACACCCCCTATTCACCGCACAAGAATATATCTGACTAGTAAGAATCTTAAAACCTATGTATTGATATCTCTCTGGAAGTGAGTCAAGTGGCTGTAAAGCGGCAGAAACACAGCCGTGAAAAGCAGCTAAACCCCATTATAAAAATAAATTACTTTTAAAAACCCGTGAAACACAGACAGTGAAAGAGAGAGAAATTCTTACAAAATTCGTTCAGGGGCTGTGATGCAACCTGGATTGACCATATCTAGACCCACAGCTGGATGAGACATAAGGGTGGACACTCTCGGGGCTGAGAGGTTTGGTGAGGTTGGGGGAGCAAACGCAGAGCCTTTAAAGTAATACTGCCTGTTACCCATCCCATGGGTCCCAAATCTCCAGGTTCAAGGGCATCTTCCTACCTCGAAAACATGCATGAGAAACCCAGAAGGTGGTACACCGTGTGATCGGGAAAGGTTTCTAAAACGCACCTCATTTCTCATCTCCTTGTGCTCGGGTTCGCCATTCCAGCCGCTTTACTAGCAATCTCCCTCCTTGGAGAATCAGCACCTGTAACCTCCCGTTCCGTACAGCTTGCAATTTGTCCTGAGGATGAACGGGAAGAGGGGGAGCCAATGAGAGACTAGCTCTAGGTGTTGGGACAGGCACAGGTCACTCTATTTTCGCATCAGGAAGAAGAATTAACCACAGGCTCAGCCTGCCGCCCGGAACCAGAATAGGGCCTGAGGCAATCCTGCGCTTTTGCGGCCAGCTCCCAAAAAAGCGAGTTGAAAAATGGAGCTCAGGGGCACTGCAATTCACAAACCTGCAGAGTTATAAATGATAACTCTCGTCCACAAATATATTGAGGGAAGGCAACGAAGAGGATCTGAAAGCAAGGCAGAATTGCAGGAAACAGATTTCAGGAGGTCGATTCGAATCGCCTTTAAAGCACATGAAAAGCGGCAAAACGTCGACAATGATGCCCTTGGCCAAAAAGGGCGTATGCGTTTTTTCCTGAATATATTCAGGAAAAAACGCATACGCCCTTTTTGGCCAACCAAGCAACCTGGAAAGGCAAATCAGCGCTACAAAGAAGTCTCGCTTCCCATCGGTCAAAAGGGCCATGCGGAAAAAACTGTCAAAACCAGAAATGCAGGACAGGCCATGGAGAAATGGGAGCCTTGCTACGCTGATGGGCGGGATGTAAATTGCCAACAGCCACTCTGGAGAAGGGTACGGTGTGTCCTGAAACATCGAAAAAACACAGCTTAGAGCGCATAGGGCACTTCCACTCATGGGCGTATAAATTGGGAAAACTAAAAATCAGCAAGACACAGGCACCCCAAAGTTTAGGGCTGCTCTTTTGACAAGAACCTCCACTTCATGACACCTCAAATATCCCAGGAAAGAGAAAAATGGATAAAGAAGTGGTGGTCCTTATGTACAATGGAATATCACTCAGCCATGAAATCAATGTCATAAGGCTAGTAGCAGCATGATGAGTGGCTTTAGCTACGACGATTCTAAGTGAAATAAGTCACACAGAAAAAGACACTTATCATAAGCTATCACTTATAGAGGGAATGTAAAAACCGCTACACTTGAACTGAATTACAAAACAGAACAGAGTCACAAGTTTACAAAACACACTATGGCTGCTTAACGGGAAAGGTGGGGTGGGGTGATGCATAAAACAAGGGTTTCAAATGAGCTCAGATACCGTTCCATAAACCCAATATGTAATAGAAAGACCTACTCCTTGCTCAGTGAACTGGACTCCACACCCCCTATTCACCGCACAAGAATATATCTGACTAGTAAGAATCTTAAAACCTATGTATTGATATCTCTCTGGAAGTGAGTCAAGTGGGTGTAAAGCGGCAGAAACACAGCCGTGAAAAGCAGCTAAACCCCATTATAAAAATAAATTACTTTTAAAAACCCGTGAAACACAGACAGTGAAAGAGAGAGAAATTCTTACAAAATTCGTTCAGGGGCTGTGATGCAACCTGGATTGACCATATCTAGACCCACAGCTGGATGAGACATAAGGGTGGACACTCTCGGGGCTGAGAGGTTTGGTGAGGTTGGGGGAGCAAACGCAGAGCCTTTAAAGTAATACTGCCTGTTACCCATCCCATGGGTCCCAAATCTCCAGGTTCAAGGGCATCTTCCTACCTCGAAAACATGCATGAGAAACCCAGAAGGTGGTACACCGTGTGATCGGGAAAGGTTTCTAAAACGCACCTCATTTCTCATCTCCTTGTGCTCGGGTTCGCCATTCCAGCCGCTTTACTAGCAATCTCCCTCCTTGGAGAATCAGCACCTGTAACCTCCCGTTCCGTACAGCTTGCAATTTGTCCTGAGGATGAACGGGAAGAGGGGGAGCCAATGAGAGACTAGCTCTAGGTGTTGGGACAGGCACAGGTCACTCTATTTTCGCATCAGGAAGAAGAATTAACCACAGGCTCAGCCTGCCGCCCGGAAGCAGAATAGGGCCTGAGGCAATCCTGCGCTTTTGCGGCCAGCTCCCAAAAAAGCGAGTTGAAAAATGGAGCTCAGGGGCACTGCAATTCACAAACCTGCAGAGTTATAAATGATAACTCTCGTCCACAAATATATTGAGGGAAGGCAACGAAGAGGATCTGAAAGCAAGGCAGAATTGCAGGAAACAGATTTCAGGAGGTCGATTCGAATCGCCTTTAAAGCACATGAAAAGCGGCAAAACGTCGACAATGATGCCCTTGGCCAAAAAGGGCGTATGCGTTTTTTCCTGAATATATTCAGGAAAAAACGCATACGCCCTTTTTGGCCAACCAAGCAACCTGGAAAGGCAAATCAGCGCTACAAAGAAGTCTCGCTTCCCATCGGTCAAAAGGGCCATGCGGAAAAAACTGTCAAAACCAGAAATGCAGGACAGGCCATGGAGAAATGGGAGCCTTGCTACGCTGATGGGCGGGATGTAAATTGCCAACAGCCACTCTGGAGAAGGGTACGGTGTGTCCTGAAACATCGAAAAAACACAGCTTAGAGCGCATAGGGCACTTCCACTCATGGGCGTATAAATTGGGAAAACTAAAAATCAGCAAGACACAGGCACCCCAAAGTTTAGGGCTGCTCTTTTGACAAGAACCTCCACTTCATGACACCTCAAATATCCCAGGAAAGAGAAAAATGGATAAAGAAGTGGTGGTCCTTATGTACAATGGAATATCACTCAGCCATGAAATCAATGTCATAAGGCTAGTAGCAGCATGATGAGTGGCTTTAGCTACGACGATTCTAAGTGAAATAAGTCACACAGAAAAAGACACTTATCATAAGCTATCACTTATAGAGGGAATGTAAAAACCGCTACACTTGAACTGAATTACAAAACAGAACAGAGTCACAAGTTTACAAAACACACTATGGCTGCTTAACGGGAAAGGTGGGGTGGGGTGATGCATAAAACAAGGGTTTCAAATGAGCTCAGATACCGTTCCATAAACCCAATATGTCATAGAAAGACCTACTCCTTGCTCAGTGAACTGGACTCAACACCCCCTATTCACCGCTCAAGAATATATCTGACTAGTAAGAATCTTAAAACCTATGTATTGATATCTCTCTGGAAGTGAGTCAAGTGGGTGTAAAGCGGCAGAAACACAGCCGTGAAAAGCGGCTAAACCCCATTATAAAAATAAATTACTTTTAAAAACCCGTGAAACAAAGACAGTGAAAGAGAGAGAAATTCTTACAAAATTCGTTCAGGGGCTGTGATGCAACCTGGATTGACCATATCTAGACCCACAGCTGGAGGAGACATAAGGGTGGACACTCTCGGGGCTGAGAGGTTTGGTGAGGTTGGGGGAGCAAACGCAGAGCCTTTAAAGTAATACTGCCTGTTACCCATCCCATGGGTCCCAAATCTCCAGGTTCAAGGGCATCTTCCTACCTCGAAACCATGCATGAGAAACCCAGAAGGTGGTACACCGTGTGATAGGGAAAGGTTTCTAACACGCACCTCATTTCTCATCTCCTTGTGCTCGGGTTCGCCATTCCAGCCGCTTTACTGGCAATCTCCCTCCTTGGAGAATCAGCACCTTTAACCTCCCGTTCCGTACAGCTTGCAATTTGTCCTGAGGATGAACGGGAAGAGGGGGAGCCAATGAGAGACTAGCTCTAGGTGTTGGGACAGGCACAGGTCACTCTATTTTCTCATCAGGAAGAAGAATTAACCACAGGCTCAGCCTGCCGCCCGGAACCAGAATAGGGCCTGAGGCAATCCTGCGCTTTTGCGGCCAGCTCCCAAAAAAGCGAGTTGAAAAATGGAGCTCAGGGGCACTGCAATTCACAAACCTGCAGAGTTATAAATGATAACTCTCGTCCACAAATATATTGAGGGAAGGCAACGAAGAGGATTTGAAAGCAAGGCAGAATTGCAGGAAACAGATTTCAGGAGGTCGATTCGAATCGCCTTTAAAGCACATGAAAAGCGGCAAAACGTCGACAATGATGCCCTTGGCCAAAAAGGGCGTATGCGTTTTTTCCTGAATATATTCAGGAAAAAACGCATACGCCCTTTTTGGCCAACCAAGCAACCTGGAAAGGCAAATCAGCGCTACAAAGAAGTCTCGCTTCCCATCGGTCAAAAGGGCCATGTGGAAAAAACTGTCAAAACCAGAAATGCAGGACAGGCCATGGAGAAATGGGAGCCCTGCTGCGCTGATGGGCGGGATGTAAATTGCCAAGAGCCACTCTGGAGAACGGTACGGTGTGTCCTGAAACATCGAAAAAACACAGCTTAGAGCGCATAGGGCACTTCCACTCATGGGCATATAAATTGGGAAAACTAAAAATCAGCAAGACACAGGCACCCCAAAGTTTAGGGCTGCTCTGTTGACAAGAACCTCCACTTCATGACACCTCAAATATCCCAGGAAAGAGAAAAATGGATAAAGAAGTGGTGGTCCTTATGTACAATGGAATATCACTCAGCCATGACATCAATGTCATAAGGCTAGTAGCAGCATGATGAGTGGCTATAGCTACGACGGTTCTAAGTGAAATAAGTCACACAGAAAAAGACACTTATCATAAGCTATCACTTATAGAGGGAATGTAAAAACCGCTACACTTGGACTGAATTACAAAACAGAACAGAGTCACAAGTTTACAAAACACACTATGGCTGCTTAACGGGAAAGGTGGGGTGGGGTGATGCATAAAACAAGGGTTTCAAATGAGCTCAGATACCGTTCCATAAACCCAATATGTCATAGAAAGACCTACTCCTTGCTCAGTGAACTGGACTCAACACCCCCTATTCACCGCACAAGAATATATCTGACTAGTAAGAATCTTAAAACCTATGTATTGATATCTCTCTGGAAGTGAGTCAAGTGGGTGTAAAGCGGCAGAAACACAGCCGTGAAAAGCAGCTAAACCCCATTATAAAAATAAATTACTTTTAAAAACCCGTGAAACACAGACAGTGAAAGAGAGAGAAATTCTTACAAAATTCGTTCAGGGGCTGTGATGCAACCTGGATTGACCATATCTAGACCCACAGCTGGATGAGACATAAGGGTGGACACTCTCGGGGCTGAGAGGTTTGGTGAGGTTGGGGGAGCAAACGCAGAGCCTTTAAAGTAATACTGCCTGTTACCCATCCCATGGGTCCCAAATCTCCAGGTTCAAGGGCATCTTCCTACCTCGAAAACATGCATGAGAAACCCAGAAGGTGGTACACCGTGTGATCGGGAAAGGTTTCTAAAACGCACCTCATTTCTCATCTCCTTGTGCTCGGGTTCGCCATTCCAGCCGCTTTACTAGCAATCTCCCTCCTTGGAGAATCAGCACCTGTAACCTCCCGTTCCGTACAGCTTGCAATTTGTCCTGAGGATGAACGGGAAGAGGGGGAGCCAATGAGAGACTAGCTCTAGGTGTTGGGACAGGCACAGGTCACTCTATTTTCGCATCAGGAAGAAGAATTAACCACAGGCTCAGCCTGCCGCCCGGAAGCAGAATAGGGCCTGAGGCAATCCTGCGCTTTTGCGGCCAGCTCCCAAAAAAGCGAGTTGAAAAATGGAGCTCAGGGGCACTGCAATTCACAAACCTGCAGAGTTATAAATGATAACTCTCGTCCACAAATATATTGAGGGAAGGCAACGAAGAGGATCTGAAAGCAAGGCAGAATTGCAGGAAACAGATTTCAGGAGGTCGATTCGAATCGCCTTTAAAGCACATGAAAAGCGGCAAAACGTCGACAATGATGCCCTTGGCCAAAAAGGGCGTATGCGTTTTTTCCTGAATATATTCAGGAAAAAACGCATACGCCCTTTTTGGCCAACCAAGCAACCTGGAAAGGCAAATCAGCGCTACAAAGAAGTCTCGCTTCCCATCGGTCAAAAGGGCCATGCGGAAAAAACTGTCAAAACCAGAAATGCAGGACAGGCCATGGAGAAATGGGAGCCTTGCTACGCTGATGGGCGGGATGTAAATTGCCAACAGCCACTCTGGAGAAGGGTACGGTGTGTCCTGAAACATCGAAAAAACACAGCTTAGAGCGCATAGGGCACTTCCACTCATGGGCGTATAAATTGGGAAAACTAAAAATCAGCAAGACACAGGCACCCCAAAGTTTAGGGCTGCTCTTTTGACAAGAACCTCCACTTCATGACACCTCAAATATCCCAGGAAAGAGAAAAATGGATAAAGAAGTGGTGGTCCTTATGTACAATGGAATATCACTCAGCCATGAAATCAATGTCATAAGGCTAGTAGCAGCATGATGAGTGGCTTTAGCTACGACGATTCTAAGTGAAATAAGTCACACAGAAAAAGACACTTATCATAAGCTATCACTTATAGAGGGAATGTAAAAACCGCTACACTTGAACTGAATTACAAAACAGAACAGAGTCACAAGTTTACAAAACACACTATGGCTGCTTAACGGGAAAGGTGGGGTGGGGTGATGCATAAAACAAGGGTTTCAAATGAGCTCAGATACCGTTCCATAAACCCAATATGTAATAGAAAGACCTACTCCTTGCTCAGTGAACTGGACTCCACACCCCCTATTCACCGCACAAGAATATATCTGACTAGTAAGAATCTTAAAACCTATGTATTGATATCTCTCTGGAAGTGAGTCAAGTGGCTGTAAAGCGGCAGAAACACAGCCGTGAAAAGCAGCTAAACCCCATTATAAAAATAAATTACTTTTAAAAACCCGTGAAACACAGACAGTGAAAGAGAGAGAAATTCTTACAAAATTCGTTCAGGGGCTGTGATGCAACCTGGATTGACCATATCTAGACCCACAGCTGGATGAGACATAAGGGTGGACACTCTCGGGGCTGAGAGGTTTGGTGAGGTTGGGGGAGCAAACGCAGAGCCTTTAAAGTAATACTGCCTGTTACCCATCCCATGGGTCCCAAATCTCCAGGTTCAAGGGCATCTTCCTACCTCGAAAACATGCATGAGAAACCCAGAAGTTGGTACACCATGTGATCGGGAAAGGTTTCTAAAACGCACCTCATTTCTCATCTCCTTGTGCTCGGGTTCGCCATTCCAGCCGCTTTACTAGCAATCTCCCTCCTTGGAGAATCAGCACCTTTAACCTCCCGTTCCGTACAGCTTGCAATTTGTCCTGAGGATGAACGGGAAGAGGGGGAGCCAATGAGAGACTAGCTCTAGGTGTTGGGACAGGCACAGGTCACTCTATTTTCCCATCAGGAAGAAGAATTAACCACAGGCTCAGCCTGCCGCCCGGAAGCAGAATAGGGCCTGAGGCAATCCTGCGCTTTTGCGGCCAGCTCCCAAAAAAGCGAGTTGAAAAATGGAGCTCAGGGGCACTGCAATTCACAAACCTGCAGAGTTATAAATGATAACTCTCGTCCACAAATATATTGAGGGAAGGCAACGAAGAGGATCTGAAAGCAAGGCAGAATTGCAGGAAACAGATTTCAGGAGGTCGATTCGAATCGCCTTTAAAGCACATGAAAAGCGGCAAAACGTCGACAATGATGCCCTTGGCCAAAAAGGGCGTATGCGTTTTTTCCTGAATATATTCAGGAAAAAACGCATACGCCCTTTTTGGCCAACCAAGCAACCTGGAAAGGCAAATCAGCGCTACAAAGAAGTCTCGCTTCCCATCGGTCAAAAGGGCCATGCGGAAAAAACTGTCAAAACCAGAAATGCAGGACAGGCCATGGAGAAATGGGAGCCTTGCTACGCTGATGGGCGGGATGTAAATTGCCAACAGCCACTCTGGAGAAGGGTACGGTGTGTCCTGAAACATCGAAAAAACACAGCTTAGAGCGCATAGGGCACTTCCACTCATGGGCGTATAAATTGGGAAAACTAAAAATCAGCAAGACACAGGCACCCCAAAGTTTAGGGCTGCTCTTTTGACAAGAACCTCCACTTCATGACACCTCAAATATCCCAGGAAAGAGAAAAATGGATAAAGAAGTGGTGGTCCTTATGTACAATGGAATATCACTCAGCCATGAAATCAATGTCATAAGGCTAGTAGCAGCATGATGAGTGGCTTTAGCTACGACGATTCTAAGTGAAATAAGTCACACAGAAAAAGACACTTATCATAAGCTATCACTTATAGAGGGAATGTAAAAACCGCTACACTTGAACTGAATTACAAAACAGAACAGAGTCACAAGTTTACAAAACACACTATGGCTGCTTAACGGGAAAGGTGGGGTGGGGTGATGCATAAAACAAGGGTTTCAAATGAGCTCAGATACCGTTCCATAAACCCAATATGTAATAGAAAGACCTACTCCTTGCTCAGTGAACTGGACTCCACACCCCCTATTCACCGCACAAGAATATATCTGACTAGTAAGAATCTTAAAACCTATGTATTGATATCTCTCTGGAAGTGAGTCAAGTGGGTGTAAAGCGGCAGAAACACAGCCGTGAAAAGCAGCTAAACCCCATTATAAAAATAAATTACTTTTAAAAACCCGTGAAACACAGACAGTGAAAGAGAGAGAAATTCTTACAAAATTCGTTCAGGGGCTGTGATGCAACCTGGATTGACCATATCTAGACCCACAGCTGGATGAGACATAAGGGTGGACACTCTCGGGGCTGAGAGGTTTGGTGAGGTTGGGGGAGCAAACGCAGAGCCTTTAAAGTAATACTGCCTGTTACCCATCCCATGGGTCCCAAATCTCCAGGTTCAAGGGCATCTTCCTACCTCGAAAACATGCATGAGAAACCCAGAAGGTGGTACACCGTGTGATCGGGAAAGGTTTCTAAAACGCACCTCATTTCTCATCTCCTTGTGCTCGGGTTCGCCATTCCAGCCGCTTTACTAGCAATCTCCCTCCTTGGAGAATCAGCACCTGTAACCTCCCGTTCCGTACAGCTTGCAATTTGTCCTGAGGATGAACGGGAAGAGGGGGAGCCAATGAGAGACTAGCTCTAGGTGTTGGGACAGGCACAGGTCACTCTATTTTCGCATCAGGAAGAAGAATTAACCACAGGCTCAGCCTGCCGCCCGGAACCAGAATAGGGCCTGAGGCAATCCTGCGCTTTTGCGGCCAGCTCCCAAAAAAGCGAGTTGAAAAATGGAGCTCAGGGGCACTGCAATTCACAAACCTGCAGAGTTATAAATGATAACTCTCGTCCACAAATATATTGAGGGAAGGCAACGAAGAGGATCTGAAAGCAAGGCAGAATTGCAGGAAACAGATTTCAGGAGGTCGATTCGAATCGCCTTTAAAGCACATGAAAAGCGGCAAAACGTCGACAATGATGCCCTTGGCCAAAAAGGGCGTATGCGTTTTTTCCTGAATATATTCAGGAAAAAACGCATACGCCCTTTTTGGCCAACCAAGCAACCTGGAAAGGCAAATCAGCGCTACAAAGAAGTCTCGCTTCCCATCGGTCAAAAGGGCCATGCGGAAAAAACTGTCAAAACCAGAAATGCAGGACAGGCCATGGAGAAATGGGAGCCTTGCTACGCTGATGGGCGGGATGTAAATTGCCAACAGCCACTCTGGAGAAGGGTACGGTGTGTCCTGAAACATCGAAAAAACACAGCTTAGAGCGCATAGGGCACTTCCACTCATGGGCGTATAAATTGGGAAAACTAAAAATCAGCAAGACACAGGCACCCCAAAGTTTAGGGCTGCTCTTTTGACAAGAACCTCCACTTCATGACACCTCAAATATCCCAGGAAAGAGAAAAATGGATAAAGAAGTGGTGGTCCTTATGTACAATGGAATATCACTCAGCCATGAAATCAATGTCATAAGGCTAGTAGCAGCATGATGAGTGGCTTTAGCTACGACGATTCTAAGTGAAATAAGTCACACAGAAAAAGACACTTATCATAAGCTATCACTTATAGAGGGAATGTAAAAACCGCTACACTTGAACTGAATTACAAAACAGAACAGAGTCACAAGTTTACAAAACACACTATGGCTGCTTAACGGGAAAGGTGGGGTGGGGTGATGCATAAAACAAGGGTTTCAAATGAGCTCAGATACCGTTCCATAAACCCAATATGTAATAGAAAGACCTACTCCTTGCTCAGTGAACTGGACTCCACACCCCCTATTCACCGCACAAGAATATATCTGACTAGTAAGAATCTTAAAACCTATGTATTGATATCTCTCTGGAAGTGAGTCAAGTGGGTGTAAAGCGGCAGAAACACAGCCGTGAAAAGCAGCTAAACCCCATTATAAAAATAAATTACTTTTAAAAACCCGTGAAACACAGACAGTGAAAGAGAGAGAAATTCTTACAAAATTCGTTCAGGGGCTGTGATGCAACCTGGATTGACCATATCTAGACCCACAGCTGGATGAGACATAAGGGTGGACACTCTCGGGGCTGAGAGGTTTGGTGAGGTTGGGGGAGCAAACGCAGAGCCTTTAAAGTAATACTGCCTGTTACCCATCCCATGGGTCCCAAATCTCCAGGTTCAAGGGCATCTTCCTACCTCGAAAACATGCATGAGAAACCCAGAAGGTGGTACACCGTGTGATCGGGAAAGGTTTCTAAAACGCACCTCATTTCTCATCTCCTTGTGCTCGGGTTCGCCATTCCAGCCGCTTTACTAGCAATCTCCCTCCTTGGAGAATCAGCACCTGTAACCTCCCGTTCCGTACAGCTTGCAATTTGTCCTGAGGATGAACGGGAAGAGGGGGAGCCAATGAGAGACTAGCTCTAGGTGTTGGGACAGGCACAGGTCACTCTATTTTCCCATCAGGAAGAAGAATTAACCACAGGCTCAGCCTGCCGCCCGGAAGCAGAATAGGGCCTGAGGCAATCCTGCGTTTTTGCGGCCAGCTCCCAAAAAAGCGAGTTGAAAAATGGAGCTCAGGGGCACTGCAATTCACAAACCTGCAGAGTTATAAATGATAACTCTCGTCCACAAATATATTGAGGGAAGGCAACGAAGAGGATCTGAAAGCAAGGCAGAATTGCAGGAAACAGATTTCAGGAGGTCGATTCGAATCGCCTTTAAAGCACATGAAAAGCGGCAAAACGTCGACAATGATGCCCTTGGCCAAAAAGGGCGTATGCGTTTTTTCCTGAATATATTCAGGAAAAAACGCATACGCCCTTTTTGGCCAACCAAGCAACCTGGAAAGGCAAATCAGCGCTACAAAGAAGTCTCGCTTCCCATCGGTCAAAAGGGCCATGCGGAAAAAACTGTCAAAACCAGAAATGCAGGACAGGCCATGGAGAAATGGGAGCCTTGCTACGCTGATGGGCGGGATGTAAATTGCCAACAGCCACTCTGGAGAAGGGTACGGTGTGTCCTGAAACATCGAAAAAACACAGCTTAGAGCGCATAGGGCACTTCCACTCATGGGCGTATAAATTGGGAAAACTAAAAATCAGCAAGACACAGGCACCCCAAAGTTTAGGGCTGCTCTTTTGACAAGAACCTCCACTTCATGACACCTCAAATATCCCAGGAAAGAGAAAAATGGATAAAGAAGTGGTGGTCCTTATGTACAATGGAATATCACTCAGCCATGAAATCAATGTCATAAGGCTAGTAGCAGCATGATGAGTGGCTTTAGCTACGACGATTCTAAGTGAAATAAGTCACACAGAAAAAGACACTTATCATAAGCTATCACTTATAGAGGGAATGTAAAAACCGCTACACTTGAACTGAATTACAAAACAGAACAGAGTCACAAGTTTACAAAACACACTATGGCTGCTTAACGGGAAAGGTGGGGTGGGGTGATGCATAAAACAAGGGTTTCAAATGAGCTCAGATACCGTTCCATAAACCCAATATGTAATAGAAAGACCTACTCCTTGCTCAGTGAACTGGACTCCACACCCCCTATTCACCGCACAAGAATATATCTGACTAGTAAGAATCTTAAAACCTATGTATTGATATCTCTCTGGAAGTGAGTCAAGTGGCTGTAAAGCGGCAGAAACACAGCCGTGAAAAGCAGCTAAACCCCATTATAAAAATAAATTACTTTTAAAAACCCGTGAAACAAAGACAGTGAAAGAGAGAGAAATTCTTACAAAATTCGTTCAGGGGCTGTGATGCAACCTGGATTGACCATATCTAGACCCACAGCTGGATGAGACATAAGGGTGGACACTCTCGGGGCTGAGAGGTTTGGTGAGGTTGGGGGAGCAAACGCAGAGCCTTTAAAGTAATACTGCCTGTTACCCATCCCATGGGTCCCAAATCTCCAGGTTCAAGGGCATCTTCCTACCTCGAAAACATGCATGAGAAACCCAGAAGGTGGTACACCGTGTGATCGGGAAAGGTTTCTAAAACGCACCTCATTTCTCATCTCCTTGTGCTCGGGTTCGCCATTCCAGCCGCTTTACTAGCAATCTCCCTCCTTGGAGAATCAGCACCTTTAACCTCCCGTTCCGTACAGCTTGCAATTTGTCCTGAGGATGAACGGGAAGAGGGGGAGCCAATGAGAGACTAGCTCTAGGTGTTGGGAAAGGCACAGGTCACTCTATTTTCCCATCAGGAAGAAGAATTAACCACAGGCTCAGCCTGCCGCCGGGAAGCAGAATAGGGCCTGAGGCAATCCTGCGCTTTTGCGGCCAGCTCCCAAAAAAGCGAGTTGAAAAATGGAGCTCAGGGGCACTGCAATTCACAAACCTGCAGAGTTATAAATGATAACTCTCGTCCACAAATATATTGAGGGAAGGCAACGAAGAGGATCTGAAAGCAAGGCAGAATTGCAGGAAACAGATTTCAGGAGGTCGATTCGAATCGCCTTTAAAGCACATGAAAAGCGGCAAAACGTCGACAATGATGCCCTTGGCCAAAAAGGGCGTATGCGTTTTTTCCTGAATATATTCAGGAAAAAACGCATACGCCCTTTTTGGCCAACCAAGCAACCTGGAAAGGCAAATCAGCGCTACAAAGAAGTCTCGCTTCCCATCGGTCAAAAGGGCCATGCGGAAAAAACTGTCAAAACCAGAAATGCAGGACAGGCCATGGAGAAATGGGAGCCTTGCTACGCTGATGGGCGGGATGTAAATTGCCAACAGCCACTCTGGAGAAGGGTACGGTGTGTCCTGAAACATCGAAAAAACACAGCTTAGAGCGCATAGGGCACTTCCACTCATGGGCGTATAAATTGGGAAAACTAAAAATCAGCAAGACACAGGCACCCCAAAGTTTAGGGCTGCTCTTTTGACAAGAACCTCCACTTCATGACACCTCTAATATCCCAGGAAAGAGAAAAATGGATAAAGAAGTGGTGGTCCTTATGTACAATGGAATATCACTCAGCCATGAAATCAATGTCATAAGGCTAGTAGCAGCATGATGAGTGGCTTTAGCTACGACGATTCTAAGTGAAATAAGTCACACAGAAAAAGACACTTATCATAAGCTATCACTTATAGAGGGAATGTAAAAACCGCTACACTTGAACTGAATTACAAAACAGAACAGAGTCACAAGTTTACAAAACACACTATGGCTGCTTAACGGGAAAGGTGGGGTGGGGTGATGCATAAAACAAGGGTTTCAAATGAGCTCAGATACCGTTCCATAAACCCAATATGTAATAGAAAGACCTACTCCTTGCTCAGTGAACTGGACTCCACACCCCCTATTCACCGCACAAGAATATATCTGACTAGTAAGAATCTTAAAACCTATGTATTGATATCTCTCTGGAAGTGAGTCAAGTGGCTGTAAAGCGGCAGAAACACAGCCGTGAAAAGCAGCTAAACCCCATTATAAAAATAAATTACTTTTAAAAACCCGTGAAACACAGACAGTGAAAGAGAGAGAAATTCTTACAAAATTCGTTCAGGGGCTGTGATGCAACCTGGATTGACCATATCTAGACCCACAGCTGGATGAGACATAAGGGTGGACACTCTCGGGGCTGAGAGGTTTGGTGAGGTTGGGGGAGCAAACGCAGAGCCTTTAAAGTAATACTGCCTGTTACCCATCCCATGGGTCCCAAATCTCCAGGTTCAAGGGCATCTTCCTACCTCGAAAACATGCATGAGAAACCCAGAAGGTGGTACACCGTGTGATCGGGAAAGGTTTCTAAAACGCACCTCATTTCTCATCTCCTTGTGCTCGGGTTCGCCATTCCAGCCGCTTTACTAGCAATCTCCCTCCTTGGAGAATCAGCACCTGTAACCTCCCGTTCCGTACAGCTTGCAATTTGTCCTGAGGATGAACGGGAAGAGGGGGAGCCAATGAGAGACTAGCTCTAGGTGTTGGGACAGGCACAGGTCACTCTATTTTCCCATCAGGAAGAAGAATTAACCACAGGCTCAGCCTGCCGCCCGGAAGCAGAATAGGGCCTGAGGCAATCCTGCGCTTTTGCGGCCAGCTCCCAAAAAAGCGAGTTGAAAAATGGAGCTCAGGGGCACTGCAATTCACAAACCTGCAGAGTTATAAATGATAACTCTCGTCCACAAATATATTGAGGGAAGGCAACGAAGAGGATCTGAAAGCAAGGCAGAATTGCAGGAAACAGATTTCAGGAGGTCGATTCCAATCGCCTTTAAAGCACATGAAAAGCGGCAAAACGTCGACAATGATGCCCTTGGCCAAAAAGGGCGTATGCGTTTTTTCCTGAATATATTCAGGAAAAAACGCATACGCCCTTTTTGGCCAACCAAGCAACCTGGAAAGGCAAATCAGCGCTACAAAGAAGTCTCGCTTCCCATCGGTCAAAAGGGCCATGCGGAAAAAACTGTCAAAACCAGAAATGCAGGACAGGCCATGGAGAAATGGGAGCCTTGCTACGCTGATGGGCGGGATGTAAATTGCCAACAGCCACTCTGGAGAAGGGTACGGTGTGTCCTGAAACATCGAAAAAACACAGCTTAGAGCGCATAGGGCACTTCCACTCATGGGCGTATAAATTGGGAAAACTAAAAATCAGCAAGACACAGGCACCCCAAAGTTTAGGGCTGCTCTTTTGACAAGAACCTCCACTTCATGACACCTCTAATATCCCAGGAAAGAGAAAAATGGATAAAGAAGTGGTGGTCCTTATGTACAATGGAATATCACTCAGCCATGAAATCAATGTCATAAGGCTAGTAGCAGCATGATGAGTGGCTTTAGCTACGACGATTCTAAGTGAAATAAGTCACACAGAAAAAGACACTTATCATAAGCTATCACTTATAGAGGGAATGTAAAAACCGCTACACTTGAACTGAATTACAAAACAGAACAGAGTCACAAGTTTACAAAACACACTATGGCTGCTTAACGGGAAAGGTGGGGTGGGGTGATGCATAAAACAAGGGTTTCAAATGAGCTCAGATACCGTTCCATAAACCCAATATGTAATAGAAAGACCTACTCCTTGCTCAGTGAACTGGACTCCACACCCCCTATTCACCGCACAAGAATATATCTGACTAGTAAGAATCTTAAAACCTATGTATTGATATCTCTCTGGAAGTGAGTCAAGTGGCTGTAAAGCGGCAGAAACACAGCCGTGAAAAGCAGCTAAACCCCATTATAAAAATAAATTACTTTTAAAAACCCGTGAAACACAGACAGTGAAAGAGAGAGAAATTCTTACAAAATTCGTTCAGGGGCTGTGATGCAACCTGGATTGACCATATCTAGACCCACAGCTGGATGAGACATAAGGGTGGACACTCTCGGGGCTGAGAGGTTTGGTGAGGTTGGGGGAGCAAACGCAGAGCCTTTAAAGTAATACTGCCTGTTACCCATCCCATGGGTCCCAAATCTCCAGGTTCAAGGGCATCTTCCTACCTCGAAAACATGCATGAGAAACCCAGAAGGTGGTACACCGTGTGATCGGGAAAGGTTTCTAAAACGCACCTCATTTCTCATCTCCTTGTGCTCGGGTTCGCCATTCCAGCCGCTTTACTAGCAATCTCCCTCCTTGGAGAATCAGCACCTGTAACCTCCCGTTCCGTACAGCTTGCAATTTGTCCTGAGGATGAACGGGAAGAGGGGGAGCCAATGAGAGACTAGCTCTAGGTGTTGGGACAGGCACAGGTCACTCTATTTTCCCATCAGGAAGAAGAATTAACCACAGGCTCAGCCTGCCGCCCGGAAGCAGAATAGGGCCTGAGGCAATCCTGCGCTTTTGCGGCCAGCTCCCAAAAAAGCGAGTTGAAAAATGGAGCTCAGGGGCACTGCAATTCACAAACCTGCAGAGTTATAAATGATAACTCTCGTCCACAAATATATTGAGGGAAGGCAACGAAGAGGATCTGAAAGCAAGGCAGAATTGCAGGAAACAGATTTCAGGAGGTCGATTCGAATCGTCTTTAAAGCACATGAAAAGCGGCAAAACGTCGACAATGATGCCCTTGGCCAAAAAGGGCGTATGCGTTTTTTCCTGAATATATTCAGGAAAAAACGCATACGCCCTTTTTGGCCAACCAAGCAACCTGGAAAGGCAAATCAGCGCTACAAAGAAGTCTCGCTTCCCATCGGTCAAAAGGGCCATGCGGATAAAACTGTCAAAACCAGAAATGCAGGACAGGCCATGGAGAAATGGGAGCCTTGCTACGCTGATGGGCGGGATGTAAATTGCCAACAGCCACTCTGGAGAAGGGTACGGTGTGTCCTGAAACATCGAAAAAACACAGCTTAGAGCGCATAGGGCACTTCCACTCATGGGCGTATAAATTGGGAAAACTAAAAATCAGCAAGACACAGGCACCCCAAAGTTTAGGGCTGCTCTTTTGACAAGAACCTCCACTTCATGACACCTCTAATATCCCAGGAAAGAGAAAAATGGATAAAGAAGTGGTGGTCCTTATGTACAATGGAATATCACTCAGCCATGAAATCAATGTCATAAGGCTAGTAGCAGCATGATGAGTGGCTTTAGCTACGACGATTCTAAGTGAAATAAGTCACACAGAAAAAGACACTTATCATAAGCTATCACTTATAGAGGGAATGTAAAAACCGCTACACTTGAACTGAATTACAAAACAGAACAGAGTCACAAGTTTACAAAACACACTATGGCTGCTTAACGGGAAAGGTGGGGTGGGGTGATGCATAAAACAAGGGTTTCAAATGAGCTCAGATACCGTTCCATAAACCCAATATGTAATAGAAAGACCTACTCCTTGCTCAGTGAACTGGACTCCACACCCCCTATTCACCGCACAAGAATATATCTGACTAGTAAGAATCTTAAAACCTATGTATTGATATCTCTCTGGAAGTGAGTCAAGTGGCTGTAAAGCGGCAGAAACACAGCCGTGAAAAGCAGCTAAACCCCATTATAAAAATAAATTACTTTTAAAAACCCGTGAAACACAGACAGTGAAAGAGAGAGAAATTCTTACAAAATTCGTTCAGGGGCTGTGATGCAACCTGGATTGACCATATCTAGACCCACAGCTGGATGAGACATAAGGGTGGACACTCTCGGGGCTGAGAGGTTTGGTGAGGTTGGGGGAGCAAACGCAGAGCCTTTAAAGTAATACTGCCTGTTACCCATCCCATGGGTCCCAAATCTCCAGGTTCAAGGGCATCTTCCTACCTCGAAAACATGCATGAGAAACCCAGAAGGTGGTACACCGTGTGATCGGGAAAGGTTTCTAAAACGCACCTCATTTCTCATCTCCTTGTGGTCGGGTTCGCCATTCCAGCCGCTTTACTAGCAATCTCCCTCCTTGGAGAATCAGCACCTTTAACCTCCCGTTCCGTACAGCTTGCAATTTGTCCTGAGGATGAACGGGAAGAGGGGGAGCCAATGAGAGACTAGCTCTAGGTGTTGGGAAAGGCACAGGTCACTCTATTTTCCCATCAGGAAGAAGAATTAACCACAGGCTCAGCCTGCCGCCGGGAAGCAGAATAGGGCCTGAGGCAATCCTGCGCTTTTGCGGCCAGCTCCCAAAAAAGCGAGTTGAAAAATGGAGCTCAGGGGCACTGCAATTCACAAACCTGCAGAGTTATAAATGATAACTCTCGTCCACAAATATATTGAGGGAAGGCAACGAAGAGGATCTGAAAGCAAGGCAGAATTGCAGGAAACAGATTTCAGGAGGTCGATTCGAATCGCCTTTAAAGCACATGAAAAGCGGCAAAACGTCGACAATGATGCCCTTGGCCAAAAAGGGCGTATGCGTTTTTTCCTGAATATATTCAGGAAAAAACGCATACGCCCTTTTTGGCCAACCAAGCAACCTGGAAAGGCAAATCAGCGCTACAAAGAAGTCTCGCTTCCCATCGGTCAAAAGGGCCATGCGGAAAAAACTGTCAAAACCAGAAATGCAGGACAGGCCATGGAGAAATGGGAGCCTTGCTACGCTGATGGGCGGGATGTAAATTGCCAACAGCCACTATGTAGAAGTGTACGGTGTGTCCTGAAACATCGAAAAAACACAGCTTAGAGCGCATAGGGCACTTCCACTCATGGGCGTATAAATTGGGAAAACTAAAAATCAGCAAGACACAGGCACCCCAAAGTTTAGGGCTGCTCTTTTGACAAGAACCTCCACTTCATGACACCTCTAATATCCCAGGAAAGAGAAAAATGGATAAAGAAGTGGTGGTCCTTATGTACAATGGAATATCACTCAGCCATGAAATCAATGTCATAAGGCTAGTAGCAGCATGATGAGTGGCTTTAGCTACGACGATTCTAAGTGAAATAAGTCACACAGAAAAAGACACTTATCATAAGCTATCACTTATAGAGGGAATGTAAAAACCGCTACACTTGAACTGAATTACAAAACAGAACAGAGTCACAAGTTTACAAAACACACTATGGCTGCTTAACGGGAAAGGTGGGGTGGGGTGATGCATAAAACAAGGGTTTCAAATGAGCTCAGATACCGTTCCATAAACCCAATATGTAATAGAAAGACCTACTCCTTGCTCAGTGAACTGGACTCCACACCCCCTATTCACCGCACAAGAATATATCTGACTAGTAAGAATCTTAAAACCTATGTATTGATATCTCTCTGGAAGTGAGTCAAGTGGCTGTAAAGCGGCAGAAACACAGCCGTGAAAAGCAGCTAAACCCCATTATAAAATAAATTACTTTTAAAAACCCGTGAAACACAGACAGTGAAAGAGAGAGAAATTCTTACAAAATTCGTTCAGGGGCTGTGATGCAACCTGGATTGACCATATCTAGACCCACAGCTGGATGAGACATAAGGGTGGACACTCTCGGGGCTGAGAGGTTTGGTGAGGTTGGGGGAGCAAACGCAGAGCCTTTAAAGTAATACTGCCTGTTACCCATCCCATGGGTCCCAAATCTCCAGGTTCAAGGGCATCTTCCTACCTCGAAAACATGCATGAGAAACCCAGAAGGTGGTACACCATGTGATCGGGAAAGGTTTCTAAAACGCACCTCATTTCTCATCTCCTTGTGCTCGGGTTCGCCATTCCAGCCGCTTTACTAGCAATCTCCCTCCTTGGAGAATCAGCACCTGTAACCTCCCGTTCCGTACAGCTTGCAATTTGTCCTGAGGATGAACGGGAAGAGGGGGAGCCAATGAGAGACTAGCTCTAGGTGTTGGGACAGGCACAGGTCACTCTATTTTCGCATCAGGAAGAAGAATTAACCACAGGCTCAGCCTGCCGCCCGGAAGCAGAATAGGGCCTGAGGCAATCCTGCGCTTTTGCGGCCAGCTCCCAAAAAAGCGAGTTGAAAAATGGAGCTCAGGGGCACTGCAATTCACAAACCTGCAGAGTTATAAATGATAACTCTCGTCCACAAATATATTGAGGGAAGGCAACGAAGAGGATCTGAAAGCAAGGCAGAATTGCAGGAAACAGATTTCAGGAGGTCGATTCGAATCGCCTTTAAAGCACATGAAAAGCGGCAAAACGTCGACAATGATGCCCTTGGCCAAAAAGGGCGTATGCGTTTTTTCCTGAATATATTCAGGAAAAAACGCATACGCCCTTTTTGGCCAACCAAGCAACCTGGAAAGGCAAATCAGCGCTACAAAGAAGTCTCGCTTCCCATCGGTCAAAAGGGCCATGCGGAAAAAACTGTCAAAACCAGAAATGCAGGACAGGCCATGGAGAAATGGGAGCCTTGCTACGCTGATGGGCGGGATGTAAATTGCCAACAGCCACTATGTAGAAGTGTACGGTGTGTCCTGAAACATCGAAAAAACACAGCTTAGAGCGCATAGGGCACTTCCACTCATGGGCGTATAAATTGGGAAAACTAAAAATCAGCAAGACACAGGCACCCCAAAGTTTAGGGCTGCTCTTTTGACAAGAACCTCCACTTCATGACACCTCTAATATCCCAGGAAAGAGAAAAATGGATAAAGAAGTGGTGGTCCTTATGTACAATGGAATATCACTCAGCCATGAAATCAATGTCATAAGGCTAGTAGCAGCATGATGAGTGGCTTTAGCTACGACGATTCTAAGTGAAATAAGTCACACAGAAAAAGACACTTATCATAAGCTATCACTTATAGAGGGAATGTAAAAACCGCTACACTTGAACTGAATTACAAAACAGAACAGAGTCACAAGTTTACAAAACACACTATGGCTGCTTAACGGGAAAGGTGGGGTGGGGTGATGCATAAAACAAGGGTTTCAAATGAGCTCAGATACCGTTCCATAAACCCAATATGTAATAGAAAGACCTACTCCTTGCTCAGTGAACTGGACTCCACACCCCCTATTCACCGCACAAGAATATATCTGACTAGTAAGAATCTTAAAACCTATGTATTGATATCTCTCTGGAAGTGAGTCAAGTGGCTGTAAAGCGGCAGAAACACAGCCGTGAAAAGCAGCTAAACCCCATTATAAAAATAAATTACTTTTAAAAACCCGTGAAACAAAGACAGTGAAAGAGAGAGAAATTCTTACAAAATTCGTTCAGGGGCTGTGATGCAACCTGGATTGACCATATCTAGACCCACAGCTGGATGAGACATAAGGGTGGACACTCTCGGGGCTGAGAGGTTTGGTGAGGTTGGGGGAGCAAACGCAGAGCCTTTAAAGTAATACTGCCTGTTACCCATCCCATGGGTCCCAAATCTCCAGGTTCAAGGGCATCTTCCTACCTCGAAAACATGCATGAGAAACCCAGAAGGTGGTACACCGTGTGATCGGGAAAGGTTTCTAAAACGCACCTCATTTCTCATCTCCTTGTGGTCGGGTTCGCCATTCCAGCCGCTTTACTAGCAATCTCCCTCCTTGGAGAATCAGCACCTGTAACCTCCCGTTCCGTACAGCTTGCAATTTGTCCTGAGGATGAACGGGAAGAGGGGGAGCCAATGAGAGACTAGCTCTAGGTGTTGGGAAAGGCACAGGTCACTCTATTTTCCCATCAGGAAGAAGAATTAACCACAGGCTCAGCCTGCCGCCGGGAAGCAGAATAGGGCCTGAGGCAATCCTGCGCTTTTGCGGCCAGCTCCCAAAAAAGCGAGTTGAAAAATGGAGCTCAGGGGCACTGCAATTCACAAACCTGCAGAGTTATAAATGATAACTCTCGTCCACAAATATATTGAGGGAAGGCAACGAAGAGGATCTGAAAGCAAGGCAGAATTGCAGGAAACAGATTTCAGGAGGTCGATTCGAATCGCCTTTAAAGCACATGAAAAGCGGCAAAACGTCGACAATGATGCCCTTGGCCAAAAAGGGCGTATGCGTTTTTTCCTGAATATATTCAGGAAAAAACGCATACGCCCTTTTTGGCCAACCAAGCAACCTGGAAAGGCAAATCAGCGCTACAAAGAAGTCTCGCTTCCCATCGGTCAAAAGGGCCATGCGGAAAAAACTGTCAAAACCAGAAATGCAGGACAGGCCATGGAGAAATGGGAGCCTTGCTACGCTGATGGACGGGATGTAAATTGCCAACAGCCACTATGTAGAAGTGTACGGTGTGTCCTGAAACATCGAAAAAACACAGCTTAGAGCGCATAACGCACTTCCACTCATGGGCGTATAAATTGGGAAAACTAAAAATCAGCAAGACACAGGCACCCCAAAGTTTAGGGCTGCTCTTTTGACAAGAACCTCCACTTCATGACACCTCTAATATCCCAGGAAAGAGAAAAATGGATAAAGAAGTGGTGGTCCTTATGTACAATGGAATATCACTCAGCCATGAAATCAATGTCATAAGGCTAGTAGCAGCATGATGAGTGGCTTTAGCTACGACGATTCTAAGTGAAATAAGTCACACAGAAAAAGACACTTATCATAAGCTATCACTTATAGAGGGAATGTAAAAACCGCTACACTTGAACTGAATTACAAAACAGAACAGAGTCACAAGTTTACAAAACACACTATGGCTGCTTAACGGGAAAGGTGGGGTGGGGTGATGCATAAAACAAGGGTTTCAAATGAGCTCAGATACCGTTCCATAAACCCAATATGTAATAGAAAGACCTACTCCTTGCTCAGTGAACTGGACTCCACACCCCCTATTCACCGCACAAGAATATATCTGACTAGTAAGAATCTTAAAACCTATGTATTGATATCTCTCTGGAAGTGAGTCAAGTGGCTGTAAAGCGGCAGAAACACAGCCGTGAAAAGCAGCTAAACCCCATTATAAAATAAATTACTTTTAAAAACCCGTGAAACACAGACAGTGAAAGAGAGAGAAATTCTTACAAAATTCGTTCAGGGGCTGTGATGCAACCTGGATTGACCATATCTAGACCCACAGCTGGATGAGACATAAGGGTGGACACTCTCGGGGCTGAGAGGTTTGGTGAGGTTGGGGGAGCAAACGCAGAGCCTTTAAAGTAATACTGCCTGTTACCCATCCCATGGGTCCCAAATCTCCAGGTTCAAGGGCATCTTCCTACCTCGAAAACATGCATGAGAAACCCAGAAGGTGGTACACCATGTGATCGGGAAAGGTTTCTAAAACGCACCTCATTTCTCATCTCCTTGTGCTCGGGTTCGCCATTCCAGCCGCTTTACTAGCAATCTCCCTCCTTGGAGAATCAGCACCTGTAACCTCCCGTTCCGTACAGCTTGCAATTTGTCCTGAGGATGAACGGGAAGAGGGGGAGCCAATGAGAGACTAGCTCTAGGTGTTGGGACAGGCACAGGTCACTCTATTTTCCCATCAGGAAGAAGAATTAACCACAGGCTCAGCCTGCCGCCGGGAAGCAGAATAGGGCCTGAGGCAATCCTGCGCTTTTGCGGCCAGCTCCCAAAAAAGCGAGTTGAAAAATGGAGCTCAGGGGCACTGCAATTCACAAACCTGCAGAGTTATAAATGATAACTCTCGTCCACAAATATATTGAGGGAAGGCAACGAAGAGGATCTGAAAGCAAGGCAGAATTGCAGGAAACAGATTTCAGGAGGTCGATTCGAATCGCCTTTAAAGCACATGAAAAGCGGCAAAACGTCGACAATGATGCCCTTGGCCAAAAAGGGCGTATGCGTTTTTTCCTGAATATATTCAGGAAAAAACGCATACGCCCTTTTTGGCCAACCAAGCAACCTGGAAAGGCAAATCAGCGCTACAAAGAAGTCTCGCTTCCCATCGGTCAAAAGGGCCATGCGGAAAAAACTGTCAAAACCAGAAATGCAGGACAGGCCATGGAGAAATGGGAGCCTTGCTACGCTGATGGGCGGGATGTAAATTGCCAACAGCCACTATGTAGAAGTGTACGGTGTGTCCTGAAACATCGAAAAAACACAGCTTAGAGCGCATAGGGCACTTCCACTCATGGGCGTATAAATTGGGAAAACTAAAAATCAGCAAGACACAGGCACCCCAAAGTTTAGGGCTGCTCTTTTGACAAGAACCTCCACTTCATGACACCTCTAATATCCCAGGAAAGAGAAAAATGGATAAAGAAGTGGTGGTCCTTATGTACAATGGAATATCACTCAGCCATGAAATCAATGTCATAAGGCTAGTAGCAGCATGATGAGTGGCTTTAGCTACGACGATTCTAAGTGAAATAAGTCACACAGAAAAAGACACTTATCATAAGCTATCACTTATAGAGGGAATGTAAAAACCGCTACACTTGAACTGAATTACAAAACAGAACAGAGTCACAAGTTTACAAAACACACTATGGCTGCTTAACGGGAAAGGTGGGGTGGGGTGATGCATAAAACAAGGGTTTCAAATGAGCTCAGATACCGTTCCATAAACCCAATATGTAATAGAAAGACCTACTCCTTGCTCAGTGAACTGGACTCCACACCCCCTATTCACCGCACAAGAATATATCTGACTAGTAAGAATCTTAAAACCTATGTATTGATATCTCTCTGGAAGTGAGTCAAGTGGCTGTAAAGCGGCAGAAACACAGCCGTGAAAAGCAGCTAAACCCCATTATAAAATAAATTACTTTTAAAAACCCGTGAAACACAGACAGTGAAAGAGAGAGAAATTCTTACAAAATTCGTTCAGGGGCTGTGATGCAACCTGGATTGACCATATCTAGACCCACAGCTGGATGAGACATAAGGGTGGACACTCTCGGGGCTGAGAGGTTTGGTGAGGTTGGGGGAGCAAACGCAGAGCCTTTAAAGTAATACTGCCTGTTACCCATCCCATGGGTCCCAAATCTCCAGGTTCAAGGGCATCTTCCTACCTCGAAAACATGCATGAGAAACCCAGAAGGTGGTACACCGTGTGATCGGGAAAGGTTTCTAAAACGCACCTCATTTCTCATCTCCTTGTGCTCGGGTTCGCCATTCCAGCCGCTTTACTAGCAATCTCCCTCCTTGGAGAATCAGCACCTGTAACCTCCCGTTCCGTACAGCTTGCAATTTGTCCTGAGGATGAACGGGAAGAGGGGGAGCCAATGAGAGACTAGCTCTAGGTGTTGGGACAGGCACAGGTCACTCTATTTTCGCATCAGGAAGAAGAATTAACCACAGGCTCAGCCTGCCGCCCGGAAGCAGAATAGGGCCTGAGGCAATCCTGCGCTTTTGCGGCCAGCTCCCAAAAAAGCGAGTTGAAAAATGGAGCTCAGGGGCACTGCAATTCACAAACCTGCAGAGTTATAAATGATAACTCTCGTCCACAAATATATTGAGGGAAGGCAACGAAGAGGATCTGAAAGCAAGGCAGAATTGCAGGAAACAGATTTCAGGAGGTCGATTCGAATCGCCTTTAAAGCACATGAAAAGCGGCAAAACGTCGACAATGATGCCCTTGGCCAAAAAGGGCGTATGCGTTTTTTCCTGAATATATTCAGGAAAAAACGCATACGCCCTTTTTGGCCAACCAAGCAACCTGGAAAGGCAAATCAGCGCTACAAAGAAGTCTCGCTTCCCATCGGTCAAAAGGGCCATGCGGAAAAAACTGTCAAAACCAGAAATGCAGGACAGGCCATGGAGAAATGGGAGCCTTGCTACGCTGATGGGCGGGATGTAAATTGCCAACAGCCACTATGGAGAAGTGTACGGTGTGTCCTGAAACATCGAAAAAACACAGCTTAGAGCGCATAGGGCACTTCCACTCATGGGCGTATAAATTGGGAAAACTAAAAATCAGCAAGACACAGGCACCCCAAAGTTTAGGGCTGCTCTTTTGACAAGAACCTCCACTTCATGACACCTCTAATATCCCAGGAAAGAGAAAAATGGATAAAGAAGTGGTGGTCCTTATGTACAATGGAATATCACTCAGCCATGAAATCAATGTCATAAGGCTAGTAGCAGCATGATGAGTGGCTTTAGCTACGACGATTCTAAGTGAAATAAGTCACACAGAAAAAGACACTTATCATAAGCTATCACTTATAGAGGGAATGTAAAAACCGCTACACTTGAACTGAATTACAAAACAGAACAGAGTCACAAGTTTACAAAACACACTATGGCTGCTTAACGGGAAAGGTGGGGTGGGGTGATGCATAAAACAAGGGTTTCAAATGAGCTCAGATACCGTTCCATAAACCCAATATGTAATAGAAAGACCTACTCCTTGCTCAGTGAACTGGACTCCACACCCCCTATTCACCGCACAAGAATATATCTGACTAGTAAGAATCTTAAAACCTATGTATTGATATCTCTCTGGAAGTGAGTCAAGTGGCTGTAAAGCGGCAGAAACACAGCCGTGAAAAGCAGCTAAACCCCATTATAAAATAAATTACTTTTAAAAACCCGTGAAACACAGACAGTGAAAGAGAGAGAAATTCTTACAAAATTCGTTCAGGGGCTGTGATGCAACCTGGATTGACCATATCTAGACCCACAGCTGGATGAGACATAAGGGTGGACACTCTCGGGGCTGAGAGGTTTGGTGAGGTTGGGGGAGCAAACGCAGAGCCTTTAAAGTAATACTGCCTATTACCCATCCCATGGGTCCCAAATCTCCAGGTTCAAGGGCATCTTCCTACCTCGAAAACATGCATGAGAAACCCAGAAGGTGGTACACCATGTGATCGGGAAAGGTTTCTAAAACGCACCTCATTTCTCATCTCCTTGTGCTCGGGTTCGCCATTCCAGCCGCTTTACTAGCAATCTCCCTCCTTGGAGAATCAGCACCTGTAACCTCCCGTTCCGTACAGCTTGCAATTTGTCCTGAGGATGAACGGGAAGAGGGGGAGCCAATGAGAGACTAGCTCTAGGTGTTGGGACAGGCACAGGTCACTCTATTTTCCCATCAGGAAGAAGAATTAACCACAGGCTCAGCCTGCCGCCCGGAACCAGAATAGGGCCTGAGGCAATCCTGCGCTTTTGCGGCCAGCTCCCAAAAAAGCGAGTTGAAAAATGGAGCTCAGGGGCACTGCAATTCACAAACCTGCAGAGTTATAAATGATAACTCTCGTCCACAAATATATTGAGGGAAGGCAACGAAGAGGATTTGAAAGCAAGGCAGAATTGCAGGAAACAGATTTCAGGAGGTCGATTCGAATCGCCTTTAAAGCACATGAAAAGCGGCAAAACGTCGACAATGATGCCCTTGGCCAAAAAGGGCGTATGCGTCTTTTCCTGAATATATTCAGGAAAAAACGCATACGCCCTTTTTGGCCAACCAAGCAACCTGGAAAGGCAAATCAGCGCTACAAAGAAGTCTCGCTTCCCATCGGTCAAAAGGGCCATGCGGAAAAAAGTGTCAAAACCAGAAATGCAGGACAGGCCATGGAGAAATGGGAGCCTTGCTACGCTGATGGGCGGGATGTAAATTGCCAACAGCCACTCTGGAGAAGTGTACGGTGTGTCCTGAAACATCGAAAAAACACAGCTTAGAGCGCATAGGGCACTTCCACTCATGGGCATATAAATTGGGAAAACTAAAAATCAGCAAGACACAGGCACCACAAAGTTTAGGGCTGCTCTTTTGAGAAGAACCTCCACTTCATGACACCTCAAATATCCCAGGAAAGAGAAAAATGGATAAAGAAGTGGTGGTCCTTATGTACAATGGAATATCACTCAGCCATGAAATCAATGTCATAAGGCTAGTAGCAGCATGATGAGTGGCTTTAGCTACGACGATTCTAAGTGAAATAAGTCACACAGAAAAAGACACTTATCATAAGCTATCACTTATAGAGGGAATGTAAAAACCGCTACACTTGGACTGAATTACAAAACAGAACAGAGTCACAAGTTTACAAAACACACTATGGCTGCTTAACGGGAAAGGTGGGGTGGGGTGATGCATAAAACAAGGGTTTCAAATGAGCTCAGATACCGTTCCATAAACCCAATATGTCATAGAAAGACCTACTCCTTGCTCAGTGAACTGGACTCCACACCCCCTATTCACCGCACAAGAATATATCTGACTAGTAAGAATCTTAAAACCTATGTATTGATATCTCTCTGGAAGTGAGTCAAGTGGGTGTAAAGCGGCAGAAACACAGCCGTGAAAAGCAGCTAAACCCCATTATAAAAATAAATTACTTTTAAAAACCCGTGAAACAAAGACAGTGAAAGAGAGAGAAATTCTTACAAAATTCGTTCAGGGGCTGTGATGCAACCTGGATTGACCATATCTAGACCCACAGCTGGATGAGACATAAGGGTGGACACTCTCGGGGCTGAGAGGTTTGGTGAGGTTGGGGGAGCAAACGCAGAGCCTTTAAAGTAATACTGCCTGTTACCCATCCCATGGGTCCCAAATCTCCAGGTTCAAGGGCATCTTCCTACCTCGAAAACATGCATGAGAAACCCAGAAGGTGGTACACCGTGTGATCGGGAAAGGTTTCTAAAACGCACCTCATTTCTCATCTCCTTGTGCTCGGGTTCGCCATTCCAGCCGCTTTACTAGCAATCTCCCTCCTTGGAGAATCAGCACCTGTAACCTCCCGTTCCGTACAGCTTGCAATTTGTCCTGAGGATGAACGGGAAGAGGGGGAGCCAATGAGAGACTAGCTCTAGGTGTTGGGACAGGCACAGGTCACTCTATTTTCCCATCAGGAAGAAGAATTAACCACAGGCTCAGCCTGCCGCCCGGAAGCAGAATAGGGCCTGAGGCAATCCTGCGCTTTTGCGGCCAGCTCCCAAAAAAGCGAGTTGAAAAATGGAGCTCAGGGGCACTGCAATTCACAAACCTGCAGAGTTATAAATGATAACTCTCGTCCACAAATATATTGAGGGAAGGCAACGAAGAGGATCTGAAAGCAAGGCAGAATTGCAGGAAACAGATTTCAGGAGGTCGATTCGAATCGCCTTTAAAGCACATGAAAAGCGGCAAAACGTCGACAATGATGCCCTTGGCCAAAAAGGGCGTATGCGTTTTTTCCTGAATATATTCAGGAAAAAACGCATACGCCCTTTTTGGCCAACCAAGCAACCTGGAAAGGCAAATCAGCGCTACAAAGAATTCTCGCTTCCCATCGGTCAAAAGGGCCATGCGGAAAAAGTGTCAAAACCAGAAATGCAGGACAGGCCATGGAGAAATGGGAGCCTTGCTACGCTGATGGGCGGGATGTAAATTGCCAACAGCCACTCTGGAGAAGTGTACGGTGTGTCCTGAAACATCGAAAAAACACAGCTTAGAGCGCATAGGGCACTTCCACTCATGGGCGTATAAATGGGGAAAACTAAAAATCAGCAAGACACAGGCACCCCAAAGTTTAGGGCTGCTCTGTTGACAAGAACCTCCACTTCGTGACACCTCAAATATCCCAGGAAAGAGAAAAATGGATAAAGAAGTGGTGGTCCTTATGTACAATGGAATATCACTCAGCCATGAAATCAATGTCATAAGGCTAGTAGCAGCATGATGAGTGGCTTTAGCTACGACGATTCTAAGTGAAATAAGTCACACAGAAAAAGACACTTATCATAAGCTATCATTTATAGAGGGAATGTAAAAACCGCTACACTTGAACTGAATTACAAAACAGAATAGAGTCACACGTTGAGAAAACACACTATGGCTGCTTAACGGGAAAGGTGGGGTGGGGTGATGCATAAAACAAGGGTTTCAAATGAGCTCAGATACCGTTCCATAAACCCAATATGTCATAGAAAGACCTACTCCTTGCTCAGTGAACTGGACTCAACACCCCCTATTCACCGCTCAAGAATATATCTGACTAGTAAGAATCTTAAAACCTATGTATTGATATCTCTCTGGAAGTGAGTCAAGTGGGTGTAAAGCGGCAGAAACACAGCCGTGAAAAGCGGCTAAACCCCATTATAAAAATAAATTACTTTTAAAAACCCGTGAAACAAAGACAGTGAAAGAGAGAGAAATTCTTACAAAATTCGTTCAGGGGCTGTGATGCAACCTGGATTGACCATATCTAGACCCACAGCTGGAGGAGACATAAGGGTGGACACTCTCGGGGCTGAGAGGTTTGGTGAGGTTGGGGGAGCAAACGCAGAGCCTTTAAAGTAATACTGCCTGTTACCCATCCCATGGGTCCCAAATCTCCAGGTTCAAGGGCATCTTCCTACCTCGAAACCATGCATGAGAAACCCAGAAGGTGGTACACCGTGTGATAGGGAAAGGTTTCTAACACGCACCTCATTTCTCATCTCCTTGTGCTCGGGTTCGCCATTCCAGCCGCTTTACTGGCAATCTCCCTCCTTGGAGAATCAGCACCTTTAACCTCCCGTTCCGTACAGCTTGCAATTTGTCCTGAGGATGAACGGGAAGAGGGGGAGCCAATGAGAGACTAGCTCTAGGTGTTGGGACAGGCACAGGTCACTCTATTTTCTCATCAGGAAGAAGAATTAACCACAGGCTCAGCCTGCCGCCCGGAACCAGAATAGGGCCTGAGGCAATCCTGCGCTTTTGCGGCCAGCTCCCAAAAAAGCGAGTTGAAAAATGGAGCTCAGGGGCACTGCAATTCACAAACCTGCAGAGTTATAAATGATAACTCTCGTCCACAAATATATTGAGGGAAGGCAACGAAGAGGATCTGAAAGCAAGGCAGAATTGCAGGAAACAGATTTCAGGAGGTCGATTCGAATCGCCTTTAAAGCACATGAAAAGCGGCAAAACGTCGACAATGATGCCCTTGGCCAAAAAGGGCGTATGCGTTTTTTCCTGAATATATTCAGGAAAAAACGCATACGCCCTTTTTGGCCAACCAAGCAACCTGGAAAGGCAAATCAGCGCTACAAAGAATTCTCGCTTCCCATCGGTCAAAAGGGCCATGCGGAAAAAGTGTCAAAACCAGAAATGCAGGACAGGCCATGGAGAAATGGGAGCCTTGCTACGCTGATGGGCGGGATGTAAATTGCCAACAGCCACTCTGGAGAAGTGTACGGTGTGTCCTGAAACATCGAAAAAACACAGCTTAGAGCGCATAGGGCACTTCCACTCATGGGCGTATAAATTGGGAAAACTAAAAATCAGCAAGACACAGGCACCCCAAAGTTTAGGGCTGCTCTGTTGACAAGAACCTCCACTTCGTGACACCTCAAATATCCCAGGAAAGAGAAAAATGGATAAAGAAGTGGTGGTCCTTATGTACAATGGAATATCACTCAGCCATGAAATCAATGTCATAAGGCTAGTAGCAGCATGATGAGTGGCTTTAGCTACGACGATTCTAAGTGAAATAAGTCACACAGAAAAAGACACTTATCATAAGCTATCATTTATAGAGGGAATGTAAAAACCGCTACACTTGAACTGAATTACAAAACAGAATAGAGTCACACGTTGAGAAAACACACTATGGCTGCTTAACGGGAAAGGTGGGGTGGGGTGATGCATAAAACAAGGGTTTCAAATGAGCTCAGATACCGTTCCATAAACCCAATATGTCATAGAAAGACCTACTCCTTGCTCAGTGAACTGGACTCAACACCCCCTATTCACCGCTCAAGAATATATCTGACTAGTAAGAATCTTAAAACCTATGTATTGATATCTCTCTGGAAGTGAGTCAAGTGGGTGTAAAGCGGCAGAAACACAGCCGTGAAAAGCGGCTAAACCCCATTATAAAAATAAATTACTTTTAAAAACCCGTGAAACAAAGACAGTGAAAGAGAGAGAAATTCTTACAAAATTCGTTCAGGGGCTGTGATGCAACCTGGATTGACCATATCTAGACCCACAGCTGGAGGAGACATAAGGGTGGACACTCTCGGGGCTGAGAGGTTTGGTGAGGTTGGGGGAGCAAACGCAGAGCCTTTAAAGTAATACTGCCTGTTACCCATCCCATGGGTCCCAAATCTCCAGGTTCAAGGGCATCTTCCTACCTCGAAACCATGCATGAGAAACCCAGAAGGTGGTACACCGTGTGATAGGGAAAGGTTTCTAACACGCACCTCATTTCTCATCTCCTTGTGCTCGGGTTCGCCATTCCAGCCGCTTTACTGGCAATCTCCCTCCTTGGAGAATCAGCACCTTTAACCTCCCGTTCCGTACAGCTTGCAATTTGTCCTGAGGATGAACGGGAAGAGGGGGAGCCAATGAGAGACTAGCTCTAGGTGTTGGGACAGGCACAGGTCACTCTATTTTCTCATCAGGAAGAAGAATTAACCACAGGCTCAGCCTGCCGCCCGGAACCAGAATAGGGCCTGAGGCAATCCTGCGCTTTTGCGGCCAGCTCCCAAAAAAGCGAGTTGAAAAATGGAGCTCAGGGGCACTGCAATTCACAAACCTGCAGAGTTATAAATGATAACTCTCGTCCACAAATATATTGAGGGAAGGCAACGAAGAGGATTTGAAAGCAAGGCAGAATTGCAGGAAACAGATTTCAGGAGGTCGATTCGAATCGCCTTTAAAACACATGAAAAGCGGCAAAACGTCGACAATGATGCCCTTGGCCAAAAAGGGCGTATGCGTTTTTTCCTGAATATATTCAGGAAAAAACGCATACGCCCTTTTTGGCCAACCAAGCAACCTGGAAAGGCAAATCAGCGCTACAAAGAAGTCTCGCTTCCCATCGGTCAAAAGGGCCATGTGGAAAAAACTGTCAAAACCAGAAATGCAGGACAGGCCATGGAGAAATGGGAGCCCTGCTGCGCTGATGGGCGGGATGTAAATTGCCAAGAGCCACTCTGGAGAACTGTACGGTGTGTCCTGAAACATCAAAAAAACACAGCTTAGAGCGCATAGGGCACTTCCACTCATGGGCATATAAATTGGGAAAACTAAAAATCAGCAAGACACAGGCACCCCAAAGTTTAGGGCTGCTCTGTTGACAAGAACCTCCACTTCATGACACCTCAAATATCCCAGGAAAGAGAAAAATGGATAAAGAAGTGGTGGTCCTTATGTACAATGGAATATCACTCAGCCATGACATCAATGTCATAAGGCTAGTAGCAGCATGATGAGTGGCTTTAGCTACGACGGTTCTAAGTGAAATAAGTCACACAGAAAAAGACACTTATCATAAGCTATCACTTATAGAGGGAATGTAAAAACCGCTACACTTGGACTGAATTACAAAACAGAACAGAGTCACAAGTTTACAAAACACACTATGGCTGCTTAACGGGAAAGGTGGGGTGGGGTGATGCATAAAACAAGGGTTTCAAATGAGCTCAGATACCGTTCCATAAACCCAATATGTAATAGAAAGACCTACTCCTTGCTCAGTGAACTGGACTCAACACCCCCTATTCACCGCACAAGAATATATCTGACTAGTAAGAATCTTAAAACCTATGTATTGATATCTCTCTGGAAGTGAGTCAAGTGGCTGTAAAGCGGCAGAAACACAGCCGTGAAAAGCAGCTAAACCCCATTATAAAAATAAATTACTTTTAAAAACCCGTGAAACAAAGACAGTCAAAGAGAGAGAAATTCTTACAAAATTCGTTCAGGGGCTGTGATGCAACCTGGATTGAACACATCTAGACCCACAGCTGGATCAGACATAAGGGTGGACACTCTCGGGGCTGAGAGGTTTGGTGAGGTTGGGGGAGCAAACGCAGAGCCTTTAAAGTAATACTGCCTGTTACCCATCCCATGGGTCCCAAATCTCCAGGTTCAAGGGCATCTTCCTACCTCGAAAACATGCATGAGAAACCCAGAAGGTGGTACACCGTGTGATCGGGAAAGGTTTCTAAAACGCACCTCATTTCTCATCTCCTTGTGCTCGGGTTCGCCATTCCAGCCGCTTTACTAGCAATCTCCCTCCTTGGAGAATCAGCACCTGTAACCTCCCGTTCCGTACAGCTTGCAATTTGTCCTGAGGATGAACGGGAAGAGGGGGAGCCAATGAGAGACTAGCTCTAGGTGTTGGGACAGGCACAGGTCACTCTATTTTCCCATCAGGAAGAAGAATTAACCACAGGCTCAGCCTGCCGCCCGGAAGCAGAATAGGGCCTGAGGCAATCCTGCGCTTTTGCGGCCAGCTCCCAAAAAAGCGAGTTGAAAAATGGAGCTCAGGGGCACTGCAATTCACAAACCTGCAGAGTTATAAATGATAACTCTCGTCCACAAATATATTGAGGGAAGGCAACGAAGAGGATCTGAAAGCAAGGCAGAATTGCAGGAAACAGATTTCAGGAGGTCGATTCGAATCGCCTTTAAAGCACATGAAAAGCGGCAAAACGTCGACAATGATGCCCTTGGCCAAAAAGGGCGTATGCGTTTTTTCCTGAATATATTCAGGAAAAAACGCATACGCCCTTTTTGGCCAACCAAGCAACCTGGAAAGGCAAATCAGCGCTACAAAGAAGTCTCGCTTCCCATCGGTCAAAAGGGCCATGCGGAAAAAACTGTCAAAACCAGAAATGCAGGACAGGCCATGGAGAAATGGGAGCCTTGCTACGCTGATGGGCGGGATGTAAATTGCCAACAGCCACTATGTAGAAGTGTACGGTGTGTCCTGAAACATCGAAAAAACACAGCTTAGAGCGCATAGGGCACTTCCACTCATGGGCGTATAAATTGGGAAAACTAAAAATCAGCAAGACACAGGCACCCCAAAGTTTAGGGCTGCTCTTTTGACAAGAACCTCCACTTCATGACACCTCTAATATCCCAGGAAAGAGAAAAATGGATAAAGAAGTGGTGGTCCTTATGTACAATGGAATATCACTCAGCCATGAAATCAATGTCATAAGGCTAGTAGCAGCATGATGAGTGGCTTTAGCTACGACGATTCTAAGTGAAATAAGTCACACAGAAAAAGACACTTATCATAAGCTATCACTTATAGAGGGAATGTAAAAACCGCTACACTTGAACTGAATTACAAAACAGAACAGAGTCACAAGTTTACAAAACACACTATGGCTGCTTAACGGGAAAGGTGGGGTGGGGTGATGCATAAAACAAGGGTTTCAAATGAGCTCAGATACCGTTCCATAAACCCAATATGTCATAGAAAGACCTACTCCTTGCTCAGTGAACTGGACTCCACACCCCCTATTCACCGCACAAGAATATATCTGACTAGTAAGAATCTTAAAACCTATGTATTGATATCTCTCTGGAAGTGAGTCAAGTGGCTGTAAAGCGGCAGAAACACAGCCGTGAAAAGCAGCTAAACCCCATTATAAAATAAATTACTTTTAAAAACCCGTGAAACACAGACAGTGAAAGAGAGAGAAATTCTTACAAAATTCGTTCAGGGGCTGTGATGCAACCTGGATTGACCATATCTAGACCCACAGCTGGATGAGACATAAGGGTGGACACTCTCGGGGCTGAGAGGTTTGGTGAGGTTGGGGGAGCAAACGCAGAGCCTTTAAAGTAATACTGCCTATTACCCATCCCATGGGTCCCAAATCTCCAGGTTCAAGGGCATCTTCCTACCTCGAAAACATGCATGAGAAACCCAGAAGGTGGTACACCATGTGATCGGGAAAGGTTTCTAAAACGCACCTCATTTCTCATCTCCTTGTGCTCGGGTTCGCCATTCCAGCCGCTTTACTAGCAATCTCCCTCCTTGGAGAATCAGCACCTGTAACCTCCCGTTCCGTACAGCTTGCAATTTGTCCTGAGGATGAACGGGAAGAGGGGGAGCCAATGAGAGACTAGCTCTAGGTGTTGGGACAGGCACAGGTCACTCTATTTTCGCATCAGGAAGAAGAATTAACCACAGGCTCAGCCTGCCGCCCGGAAGCAGAATAGGGCCTGAGGCAATCCTGCGCTTTTGCGGCCAGCTCCCAAAAAAGCGAGTTGAAAAATGGAGCTCAGGGGCACTGCAATTCACAAACCTGCAGAGTTATAAATGATAACTCTCGTCCACAAATATATTGAGGGAAGGCAACGAAGAGGATTTGAAAGCAAGGCAGAATTGCAGGAAACAGATTTCAGGAGGTCGATTCGAATCGCCTTTAAAGCACATGAAAAGCGGCAAAACGTCGACAATGATGCCCTTGGCCAAAAAGGGCGTATGCGTCTTTTCCTGAATATATTCAGGAAAAAACGCATACGCCCTTTTTGGCCAACCAAGCAACCTGGAAAGGCAAATCAGCGCTACAAAGAAGTCTCGCTTCCCATCGGTCAAAAGGGCCATGCGGAAAAAACTGTCAAAACCAGAAATGCAGGACAGGCCATGGAGAAATGGGAGCCTTGCTACGCTGATGGGCGGGATGTAAATTGCCAACAGCCACTCTGGAGAAGTGTACGGTGTGTCCTGAAACATCGAAAAAACACAGCTTAGAGCGCATAGGGCACTTCCACTCATGGGCATATAAATTGGGAAAACTAAAAATCAGCAAGACACAGGCACCACAAAGTTTAGGGCTGCTCTTTTGAGAAGAACCTCCACTTCACGACACCTCAAATATCCCAGGAAAGAGAAAAATGGATAAAGAAGTGGTGGTCCTTATGTACAATGGAATATCACTCAGCCATGAAATCAATGTCATAAGGCTAGTAGCAGCATGATGAGTGGCTTTAGCTACGACGATTCTAAGTGAAATAAGTCACACAGAAAAAGACACTTATCATAAGCTATCACTTATAGAGGGAATGTAAAAACCGCTACACTTGGACTGAATTACAAAACAGAACAGAGTCACAAGTTTACAAAACACACTATGGCTGCTTAACGGGAAAGGTGGGGTGGGGTGATGCATAAAACAAGGGTTTCAAATGAGCTCAGATACCGTTCCATAAACCCAATATGTCATAGAAAGACCTACTCCTTGCTCAGTGAACTGGACTCCACACCCCCTATTCACCGCACAAGAATATATCTGACTAGTAAGAATCTTAAAACCTATGTATTGATATCTCTCTGGAAGTGAGTCAAGTGGGTGTAAAGCGGCAGAAACACAGCCGTGAAAAGCAGCTAAACCCCATTATAAAAATAAATTACTTTTAAAAACCCGTGAAACAAAGACAGTGAAAGAGAGAGAAATTCTTACAAAATTCGTTCAGGGGCTGTGATGCAACCTGGATTGACCATATCTAGACCCACAGCTGGATGAGACATAAGGGTGGACACTCTCGGGGCTGAGAGGTTTGGTGAGGTTGGGGGAGCAAACGCAGAGCCTTTAAAGTAATACTGCCTGTTACCCATCCCATGGGTCCCAAATCTCCAGGTTCAAGGGCATCTTCCTACCTCGAAAACATGCATGAGAAACCCAGAAGGTGGTACACCGTGTGATCGGGAAAGGTTTCTAAAACTCACCTCATTTCTCATCTCCTTGTGCTCGGGTTCGCCATTCCAGCCGCTTTACTAGCAATCTCCCTCCTTGGAGAATCAGCACCTGTAACCTCCCGTTCCGTACAGCTTGCAATTTGTCCTGAGGATGAACGGGAAGAGGGGGAGCCAATGAGAGACTAGCTCTAGGTGTTGGGACAGGCACAGGTCACTCTATTTTCCCATCAGGAAGAAGAATTAACCACAGGCTCAGCCTGCCGCCCGGAAGCAGAATAGGGCCTGAGGCAATCCTGCGCTTTTGCGGCCAGCTCCCAAAAAAGCGAGTTGAAAAATGGAGCTCAGGGGCACTGCAATTCACAAACCTGCAGAGTTATAAATGATAACTCTCGTCCACAAATATATTGAGGGAAGGCAACGAAGAGGATCTGAAAGCAAGGCAGAATTGCAGGAAACAGATTTCAGGAGGTCGATTCGAATCGCCTTTAAAGCACATGAAAAGCGGCAAAACGTCGACAATGATGCCCTTGGCCAAAAAGGGCGTATGCGTTTTTTCCTGAATATATTCAGGAAAAAACGCATACGCCCTTTTTGGCCAACCAAGCAACCTGGAAAGGCAAATCAGCGCTACAAAGAATTCTCGCTTCCCATCGGTCAAAAGGGCCATGCGGAAAATGTGTCAAAACCAGAAATGCAGGACAGGCCATGGAGAAATGGGAGCCTTGCTACGCTGATGGGCGGGATGTAAATTGCCAACAGCCACTATGGAGAAGTGTACGGTGTGTCCTGAAACATCGAAAAAACACAGCTTAGAGCGCATAGGGCACTTCCACTCATGGGCGTATAAATGGGGAAAACTAAAAATCAGCAAGACACAGGCACCCCAAAGTTTAGGGCTGCTCTGTTGACAAGAACCTCCACTTCGTGACACCTCAAATATCCCAGGAAAGAGAAAAATGGATAAAGAAGTGGTGGTCCTTATGTACAATGGAATATCACTCAGCCATGAAATCAATGTCATAAGGCTAGTAGCAGCATGATGAGTGGCTTTAGCTACGACGATTCTAAGTGAAATAAGTCACACAGAAAAAGACACTTATCATAAGCTATCATTTATAGAGGGAATGTAAAAACTGCTACACTTGAACTGAATTACAAAACAGAATAGAGTCACACGTTGAGAAAACACACTATGGCTGCTTAACGGGAAAGGTGGGGTGGGGTGATGCATAAAACAAGGGTTTCAAATGAGCTCAGATACCGTTCCATAAACCCAATATGTCATAGAAAGACCTACTCCTTGCTCAGTGAACTGGACTCAACACCCCCTATTCACCGCACAAGAATATATCTGACTAGTAAGAATCTTAAAACCTATGTATTGATATCTCTCTGGAAGTGAGTCAAGTGGGTGTAAAGCGGCAGAAACACAGCCGTGAAAAGCGGCTAAACCCCATTATAAAAATAAATTACTTTTAAAAACCCGTGAAACAAAGACAGTGAAAGAGAGAGAAATTCTTACAAAATTCGTTCAGGGGCTGTGATGCAACCTGGATTGACCATATCTAGACCCACAGCTGGAGGAGACATAAGGGTGGACACTCTCGGGGCTGAGAGGTTTGGTGAGGTTGGGGGAGCAAACGCAGAGCCTTTAAAGTAATACTGCCTGTTACCCATCCCATGGGTCCCAAATCTCCAGGTTCAAGGGCATCTTCCTACCTCGAAACCATGCATGAGAAACCCAGAAGGTGGTACACCGTGTGATAGGGAAAGGTTTCTAACACGCACCTCATTTCTCATCTCCTTGTGCTCGGGTTCGCCATTCCAGCCGCTTTACTAGCAATCTCCCTCCTTGGAGAATCAGCACCTTTAACCTCCCGTTCCGTACAGCTTGCAATTTGTCCTGAGGATGAACGGGAAGAGGGGGAGCCAATGAGAGACTAGCTCTAGGTGTTGGGACAGGCACAGGTCACTCTATTTTCTCATCAGGAAGAAGAATTAACCACAGGCTCAGCCTGCCGCCCGGAACCAGAATAGGGCCTGAGGCAATCCTGCGCTTTTGCGGCCAGCTCCCAAAAAAGCGAGTTGAAAAATGGAGCTCAGGGGCACTGCAATTCACAAACCTGCAGAGTTATAAATGATAACTCTCGTCCACAAATATATTGAGGGAAGGCAACGAAGAGGATCTGAAAGCAAGGCAGAATTGCAGGAAACAGATTTCAGGAGGTCGATTCGAATCGCCTTTAAAGCACATGAAAAGCGGCAAAACGTCGACAATGATGCCCTTGGCCAAAAAGGGCGTATGCGTTTTTTCCTGAATATATTCAGGAAAAAACGCATACGCCCTTTTTGGCCAACCAAGCAACCTGGAAAGGCAAATCAGCGCTACAAAGAATTCTCGCTTCCCATCGGTCAAAAGGGCCATGCGGAAAAAGTGTCAAAACCAGAAATGCAGGACAGGCCATGGAGAAATGGGAGCCTTGCTACGCTGATGGGCGGGATGTAAATTGCCAACAGCCACTATGGAGAAGTGTACGGTGTGTCCTGAAACATCGAAAAAACACAGCTTAGAGCGCATAGGGCACTTCCACTCATGGGCGTATAAATGGGGAAAACTAAAAATCAGGAAGACACAGGCACCCCAAAGTTTAGGGCTGCTCTGTTGACAAGAACCTCCACTTCGTGACACCTCAAATATCCCAGGAAAGAGAAAAATGGATAAAGAAGTGGTGGTCCTTATGTACAATGGAATATCACTCAGCCATGAAATCAATGTCATAAGGCTAGTAGCAGCATGATGAGTGGCTTTAGCTACGACGATTCTAAGTGAAATAAGTCACACAGAAAAAGACACTTATCATAAGCTATCATTTATAGAGGGAATGTAAAAACCGCTACACTTGAACTGAATTACAAAACAGAATAGAGTCACACGTTGAGAAAACACACTATGGCTGCTTAACGGGAAAGGTGGGGTGGGGTGATGCATAAAACAAGGGTTTCAAATGAGCTCAGATACCGTTCCATAAACCCAATATGTCATAGAAAGACCTACTCCTTGCTCAGTGAACTGGACTCAACACCCCCTATTCACCGCTCAAGAATATATCTGACTAGTAAGAATCTTAAAACCTATGTATTGATATCTCTCTGGAAGTGAGTCAAGTGGGTGTAAAGCGGCAGAAACACAGCCGTGAAAAGCGGCTAAACCCCATTATAAAAATAAATTACTTTTAAAAACCCGTGAAACAAAGACAGTGAAAGAGAGAGAAATTCTTACAAAATTCGTTCAGGGGCTGTGATGCAACCTGGATTGACCATATCTAGACCCACAGCTGGAGGAGACATAAGGGTGGACACTCTCGGGGCTGAGAGGTTTGGTGAGGTTGGGGGAGCAAACGCAGAGCCTTTAAAGTAATACTGCCTGTTACCCATCCCATGGGTCCCAAATCTCCAGGTTCAAGGGCATCTTCCTACCTCGAAACCATGCATGAGAAACCCAGAAGGTGGTACACCGTGTGATAGGGAAAGGTTTCTAACACGCACCTCATTTCTCATCTCCTTGTGCTCGGGTTCGCCATTCCAGCCGCTTTACTGGCAATCTCCCTCCTTGGAGAATCAGCACCTTTAACCTCCCGTTCCGTACAGCTTGCAATTTGTCCTGAGGATGAACGGGAAGAGGGGGAGCCAATGAGAGACTAGCTCTAGGTGTTGGGACAGGCACAGGTCACTCTATTTTCTCATCAGGAAGAAGAATTAACCACAGGCTCAGCCTGCCGCCCGGAACCAGAATAGGGCCTGAGGCAATCCTGCGCTTTTGCGGCCAGCTCCCAAAAAAGCGAGTTGAAAAATGGAGCTCAGGGGCACTGCAATTCACAAACCTGCAGAGTTATAAATGATAACTCTCGTCCACAAATATATTGAGGGAAGGCAACGAAGAGGATTTGAAAGCAAGGCAGAATTGCAGGAAACAGATTTCAGGAGGTCGATTCGAATCGCCTTTAAAGCACATGAAAAGCGGCAAAACGTCGACAATGATGCCCTTGGCCAAAAAGGGCGTATGCGTTTTTTCCTGAATATATTCAGGAAAAAACGCATACGCCCTTTTTGGCCAACCAAGCAACCTGGAAAGGCAAATCAGCGCTACAAAGAAGTCTCGCTTCCCATCGGTCAAAAGGGCCATGTGGAAAAAACTGTCAAAACCAGAAATGCAGGACAGGCCATGGAGAAATGGGAGCCCTGCTGCGCTGATGGGCGGGATGTAAATTGCCAAGAGCCACTCTGGAGAACTGTACGGTGTGTCCTGAAACATCGAAAAAACACAGCTTAGAGCGCATAGGGCACTTCCACTCATGGGCATATAAATTGGGAAAACTAAAAATCAGCAAGACACAGGCACCCCAAAGTTTAGGGCTGCTCTGTTGACAAGAACCTCCACTTCATGACACCTCAAATATCCCAGGAAAGAGAAAAATGGATAAAGAAGTGGTGGTCCTTATGTACAATGGAATATCACTCAGCCATGACATCAATGTCATGAGGCTAGTAGCAGCATGATGAGTGGCTTTAGCTACGACGGTTCTAAGTGAAATAAGTCACACAGAAAAAGACACTTATCATAAGCTATCACTTATAGAGGGAATGTAAAAACCGCTACACTTGGACTGAATTACAAAACAGAACAGAGTCACAAGTTTACAAAACACACTATGGCTGCTTAACGGGAAAGGTGGGGTGGGGTGATGCATAAAACAAGGGTTTCAAATGAGCTCAGATACCGTTCCATAAACCCAATATGTCATAGAAAGACCTACTCCTTGCTCAGTGAACTGGACTCAACACCCCCTATTCACCGCACAAGAATATATCTGACTAGTAAGAATCTTAAAACCTATGTATTGATATCTCTCTGGAAGTGAGTCAAGTGGGTGTAAAGCGGCAGAAACACAGCCGTGAAAAGCAGCTAAACCCCATTATAAAAATAAATTACTTTTAAAAACCCGTGAAACAAAGACAGTGAAAGAGAGAGAAATTCTTACAAAATTCGTTCAGGGGCTGTGATGCAACCTGGATTGACCATATCTAGACCCACAGCTGGATGAGACATAAGGGTGGACACTCTCGGGGCTGAGAGGTTTGGTGAGGTTGGGGGAGCAAACGCAGAGCCTTTAAAGTAATACTGCCTGTTACCCATCCCATGGGTCCCAAATCTCCAGGTTCAAGGGCATCTTCCTACCTCGAAAACATGCATGAGAAACCCAGAAGGTGGTACACCGTGTGATCGGGAAAGGTTTCTAAAACGCACCTCATTTCTCATCTCCTTGTGCTCGGGTTCGCCATTCCAGCCGCTTTACTAGCAATCTCCCTCCTTGGAGAATCAGCACCTGTAACCTCCCGTTCCGTACAGCTTGCAATTTGTCCTGAGGATGAACGGGAAGAGGGGGAGCCAATGAGAGACTAGCTCTAGGTGTTGGGACAGGCACAGGTCACTCTATTTTCCCATCAGGAAGAAGAATTAACCACAGGCTCAGCCTGCCGCCCGGAAGCAGAATAGGGCCTGAGGCAATCCTGCGCTTTTGCGGCCAGCTCCCAAAAAAGCGAGTTGAAAAATGGAGCTCAGGGGCACTGCAATTCACAAACCTGCAGAGTTATAAATGATAACTCTCGTCCACAAATATATTGAGGGAAGGCAACGAAGAGGATTTGAAAGCAAGGCAGAATTGCAGGAAACAGATTTCAGGAGGTCGATTCGAATCGCCTTTAAAGCACATGAAAAGCGGCAAAACGTCGACAATGATGCCCTTGGCCAAAAAGGGCGTATGCGTTTTTTCCTGAATATATTCAGGAAAAAACGCATACGCCCTTTTTGGCCAACCAAGCAACCTGGAAAGGCAAATCAGCGCTACAAAGAATTCTCGCTTCCCATCGGTCAAAAGGGCCATGCGGAAAAAGTGTCAAAACCAGACATGCAGGACAGGACATGGAGAAATGGGAGCCTTGCTACGCTGATGGGCGGGATGTAAATTGCCAACAGCCACTATGGAGAAGTGTACGGTGTGTCCTGAAACATCGCAAAAACACAGCTTACACCGCATAGGGCACTTCCACTCATGGGCGTATAAATTGGGAAAACAAAAAATCAGCAAGACACAGGCACCCCAAAGTTTAGGGCTGCTCTGTTGACAAGAACCTCCACTTCATGACACCTCAAATATCCCAGGAAAGAGAAAAATGGATAAAGAAGTGGTGGTCCTTATGTACAATGGAATATCACTCAGCCATGAAATCAATGTCATAAGGCTAGTAGCAGCATGATGAGTGGCTTTAGCTACGACGATTCTAAGTGAAATAAGTCACACAGAAAAAGACACTTATCATAACCTATCACTTATAGAGGGAATGTAAAAACCGCTACACTTGGACTGAATTACAAAACAGAACAGAGTCACACGTTTACGAAACACACTATGGCTGCTTAACGGGAAAGGTGGGGTGGGGTGATGCATAAAACAAGGGTTTCAAATGAGCTCAGATACCGTTCCATAAACCCAATATGTAATAGAAAGACCTACTCCTTGCTCAGTGAACTGGACTCAACACCCCCTACTCACCGCACAAGAATATATCTGACTAGTAAGAATCTTAAAACCTATGTATTGATATCTCTCTGGAAGTGAGTCAAGTGGCTGTAAAGCGGCAGAAACACAGCCGTGAAAAGCAGCTAAACCCCATTATAAAAATAAATTACTTTTAAAAACCCGTGAAACAAAGACAGTCAAAGAGAGAGAAATTCTTACAAAATTCGTTCAGGGGCTGTGATGCAACCTGGATTGACCATATCTAGACCCACAGCTGGATGAGACATAAGGGTGGACACTCTCGGGGCTGAGAGGTTTGGTGAGGTTGGGGGAGCAAACGCAGAGCCTTTAAAGTAATACTGCCTGTTACCCATCCCATGGGTCCCAAATCTCCAGGTTCAAGGGCATCTTCCTACCTCGAAAACATGCATGAGAAACCCAGAAGGTGGTACACCGTGTGATCGGGAAAGGTTTCTAAAACGCACCTCATTTCTCATCTCCTTGTGCTCGGGTTCGCCATTCCAGCCGCTTTACTAGCAATCTCCCTCCTTGGAGAATCAGCACCTGTAACCTCCCGTTCCGTACAGCTTGCAATTTGTCCTGAGGATGAACGGGAAGAGGGGGAGCCAATGAGAGACTAGCTCTAGGTGTTGGGACAGGCACAGGTCACTCTATTTTCCCATCAGGAAGAAGAATTAACCACAGGCTCAGCCTGCCGCCCGGAAGCAGAATAGGGCCTGAGGCAATCCTGCGCTTTTGCGGCCAGCTCCCAAAAAAGCGAGTTGAAAAATGGAGCTCAGGGGCACTGCAATTCACAAACCTGCAGAGTTATAAATGATAACTCTCGTCCACAAATATATTGAGGGAAGGCAACGAAGAGGATCTGAAAGCAAGGCAGAATTGCAGGAAACAGATTTCAGGAGGTCGATTCGAATCGCCTTTAAAGCACATGAAAAGCGGCAAAACGTCGACAATGATGCCCTTGGCCAAAAAGGGCGTATGCGTTTTTTCCTGAATATATTCAGGAAAAAACGCATACGCCCTTTTTGGCCAACCAAGCAACCTGGAAAGGCAAATCAGCGCTACAAAGAAGTCTCGCTTCCCATCGGTCAAAAGGGCCATGCGGAAAAAGTGTCAAAACCAGAAATGCAGGACAGGCCATGGAGAAATGGGAGCCTTGCTACGCTGATGGGCGGGATGTAAATTACCAACAGCCACTCTGGAGAAGTGTACGGTGTGTCCTGAAACATCGAAAAAACACAGCTTAGAGCGCATAGGGCACTTCCACTCATGGGCGTATAAATTGGGAAAACTAAAAATCAGCAAGACACAGGCACCCCAAAGTTTAGGGCTGCTCTGTTGACAAGAACCTCCACTTCATGACACCTCAAATATCCCAGGAAAGAGAAAAATGGATAAAGAAGTGGTGGTCCTTATGTACAATGGAATATCACTCAGCCATGAAATCAATGTCATAAGGCTAGTAGCAGCATGATGAGTGGCTTTAGCTACGACGATTCTAAGTGAAATAAGTCACACAGAAAAAGACACTTATCATAAGCTATCACTTATAGAGGGAATGTAAAAACCGCTACACTTGAACTGAATTACAAAACAGAACAGAGTCACAAGTTTACAAAACACACTATGGCTGCTTAACGGGAAAGGTGGGGTGGGGTGATGCATAAAACAAGGGTTTCAAATGAGCTCAGATACCGTTCCATAAACCCAATATGTAATAGAAAGACCTACTCCTTGCTCAGTGAACTGGACTCCACACCCCCTATTCACCGCACAAGAATATATCTGACTAGTAAGAATCTTAAAACCTATGTATTGATATCTCTCTGGAAGTGAGTCAAGTGGGTGTAAAGCGGCAGAAACACAGCCGTGAAAAGCAGCTAAACCCCATTATAAAAATAAATTACTTTTAAAAACCCGTGAAACACAGACAGTGAAAGAGAGAGAAATTCTTACAAAATTCGTTCAGGGGCTGTGATGCAACCTGGATTGACCATATCTAGACCCACAGCTGGATGAGACATAAGGGTGGACACTCTCGGGGCTGAGAGGTTTGGTGAGGTTGGGGGAGCAAACGCAGAGCCTTTAAAGTAATACTGCCTGTTACCCATCCCATGGGTCCCAAATCTCCAGGTTCAAGGGCATCTTCCTACCTCGAAAACATGCATGAGAAACCCAGAAGGTGGTACACCGTGTGATCGGGAAAGGTTTCTAAAACGCACCTCATTTCTCATCTCCTTGTGCTCGGGTTCGCCATTCCAGCCGCTTTACTAGCAATCTCCCTCCTTGGAGAATCAGCACCTGTAACCTCCCGTTCCGTACAGCTTGCAATTTGTCCTGAGGATGAACGGGAAGAGGGGGAGCCAATGAGAGACTAGCTCTAGGTGTTGGGACAGGCACAGGTCACTCTATTTTCCCATCAGGAAGAAGAATTAACCACAGGCTCAGCCTGCCGCCCGGAAGCAGAATAGGGCCTGAGGCAATCCTGCGCTTTTGCGGCCAGCTCCCAAAAAAGCGAGTTGAAAAATGGAGCTCAGGGGCACTGCAATTCACAAACCTGCAGAGTTATAAATGATAACTCTCGTCCACAAATATATTGAGGGAAGGCAACGAAGAGGATCTGAAAGCAAGGCAGAATTGCAGGAAACAGATTTCAGGAGGTCGATTCCAATCGCCTTTAAAGCACATGAAAAGCGGCAAAACGTCGACAATGATGCCCTTGGCCAAAAAGGGCGTATGCGTTTTTTCCTGAATATATTCAGGAAAAAACGCATACGCCCTTTTTGGCCAACCAAGCAACCTGGAAAGGCAAATCAGCGCTACAAAGAAGTCTCGCTTCCCATCGGTCAAAAGGGCCATGCGGAAAAAAGTGTCAAAACCAGAAATGCAGGACAGGCCATGGAGAAATGGGAGCCTTGCTACGCTGATGGGCGGGATGTAAATTGCCAACAGCCACTATGGAGGAGTGTACGGTGTGTCCTGAAACATCGAAAAAACACAGCTTACACCGCATAGGGCACTTCCACTCATGGGCGTATAAATTGGGAAAACTAAAAATCAGCAAGACACAGGCACCCCAAAGTTTAGGGCTGCTCTGTTGACAAGAACCTCCACTTCATGACACCTCAAATATCCCAGGAAAGAGAAAAATGGATAAAGAAGTGGTGGTCCTTATGTACAATGGAATATCACTCAGCCATGAAATCAATGTCATAAGGCTAGTAGCAGCATGATGAGTGGTTTTAGCTACGACGATTCTAAGTGAAATAAGTCACACAGAAAAAGACACTTATCATAAGCTATCACTTATAGAGGGAATGTAAAAACCGCTACACTTGAACTGAATTACAAAACAGAACAGAGTCACAAGTTTACAAAACACACTATGGCTGCTTAACGGGAAAGGTGGGGTGGGGTGATGCATAAAACAAGGGTTTCAAATGAGCTCAGATACCGTTCCATAAACACAATATGTAATAGAAAGACCTACTCCTTGCTCAGTGAATTGGACTCAACACCCCCTATTCACCGCACAAGAATATATCTGACTAGTAAGAATCTTAAAACCTATATATTGATATCTCTCTGGAAGTGAGTCAAGTGGGTGTAAAACGGCAGAAACACAGCCGTGAAAAGCGGCTAAACCCCATTATAAAAATAAATTACTTTTAAAAACCCGTGAAACAAAGACAGTGAAAGAGAGAGAAATTCTTACAAAATTCGTTCAGGGGCTGTGATGCAACCTGGATTGACCATATCTAGACCCACAGCTGGATGAGACATAAGGGTGGACACTCTCGGGGCTGAGAGGTTTGGTGAGGTTGGGGGAGCAAACGCAGAGCCTTTAAAGTAATACTGCCTGTTACCCATCCCATGGGTCCCAAATCTCCAGGTTCAAGGGCATCTTCCTACCTCGAAAACATGCATGAGAAACCCAGAAGGTGGTACACCGTGTGATCGGGAAAGGTTTCTAAAACGCACCTCATTTCTCATCTCCTTGTGCTCGGGTTCGCGATTCCAGCCGCTTTACTAGCAATCTCCCTCCTTGGAGAATCAGCACCTGTAACCTCCCGTTCCGTACAGCTTGCAATTTGTCCTGAGGATGAACGGGAAGAGGGGGAGCCAATGAGAGACTAGCTCTAGGTGTTGGGACAGGCACAGGTCACTCTATTTTCGCATCAGGAAGAAGAATTAACCACAGGCTCAGCCTGCCGCCCGGAAGCAGAATAGGGCCTGAGGCAATCCTGCGCTTTTGCGGCCAGCTCCCAAAAAAGCGAGTTGAAAAATGGAGCTCAGGGGCACTGCAATTCACAAACCTGCAGAGTTATAAATGATAACTCTCGTCCACAAATATATTGAGGGAAGGCAACGAAGAGGATCTGAAAGCAAGGCAGAATTGCAGGAAACAGATTTCAGGAGGTCGATTCGAATCGCCTTTAAAGCACATGAAAAGCGGCAAAACGTCGACAATGATGCCCTTGGCCAAAAAGGGCGTATGCGTTTTTTCCTGAATATATTCAGGAAAAAACGCATACGCCCTTTTTGGCCAACCAAGCAACCTGGAAAGGCAAATCAGCGCTACAAAGAAGTCTCGCTTCCCATCGGTCAAAAGGGCCATGCGGAAAAAGTGTCAAAACCAGAAATGCAGGACAGGCCATGGAGAAATGGGAGCCTTGCTACGCTGATGGGCGGGATGTAAATTACCAACAGCCACTCTGGAGAAGTGTACGGTGTGTCCTGAAACATCGAAAAAACACAGCTTAGAGCGCATAGGGCACTTCCACTCATGGGCGTATAAATTGGGAAAACTAAAAATCAGCAAGACACAGGCACCCCAAAGTTTAGGGCTGCTCTGTTGACAAGAACCTCCACTTCATGACACCTCAAATATCCCAGGAAAGAGAAAAATGGATAAAGAAGTGGTGGTCCTTATGTACAATGGAATATCACTCAGCCATGAAATCAATGTCATAAGGCTAGTAGCAGCATGATGAGTGGCTTTAGCTACGACGATTCTAAGTGAAATAAGTCACACAGAAAAAGACACTTATCATAAGCTATCACTTATAGAGGGAATGTAAAAACCGCTACACTTGAACTGAATTACAAAACAGAACAGAGTCACAAGTTTACAAAACACACTATGGCTGCTTAACGGGAAAGGTGGGGTGGGGTGATGCATAAAACAAGGGTTTCAAATGAGCTCAGATACCGTTCCATAAACCCAATATGTAATAGAAAGACCTACTCCTTGCTCAGTGAACTGGACTCCACACCCCCTATTCACCGCACAAGAATATATCTGACTAGTAAGAATCTTAAAACCTATGTATTGATATCTCTCTGGAAGTGAGTCAAGTGGGTGTAAAGCGGCAGAAACACAGCCGTGAAAAGCAGCTAAACCCCATTATAAAAATAAATTACTTTTAAAAACCCGTGAAACACAGACAGTGAAAGAGAGAGAAATTCTTACAAAATTCGTTCAGGGGCTGTGATGCAACCTGGATTGACCATATCTAGACCCACAGCTGGATGAGACATAAGGGTGGACACTCTCGGGGCTGAGAGGTTTGGTGAGGTTGGGGGAGCAAACGCAGAGCCTTTAAAGTAATACTGCCTGTTACCCATCCCATGGGTCCCAAATCTCCAGGTTCAAGGGCATCTTCCTACCTCGAAAACATGCATGAGAAACCCAGAAGGTGGTACACCGTGTGATCGGGAAAGGTTTCTAAAACGCACCTCATTTCTCATCTCCTTGTGCTCGGGTTCGCCATTCCAGCCGCTTTACTAGCAATCTCCCTCCTTGGAGAATCAGCACCTGTAACCTCCCGTTCCGTACAGCTTGCAATTTGTCCTGAGGATGAACGGGAAGAGGGGGAGCCAATGAGAGACTAGCTCTAGGTGTTGGGACAGGCACAGGTCACTCTATTTTCCCATCAGGAAGAAGAATTAACCACAGGCTCAGCCTGCCGCCCGGAAGCAGAATAGGGCCTGAGGCAATCCTGCGCTTTTGCGGCCAGCTCCCAAAAAAGCGAGTTGAAAAATGGAGCTCAGGGGCACTGCAATTCACAAACCTGCAGAGTTATAAATGATAACTCTCGTCCACAAATATATTGAGGGAAGGCAACGAAGAGGATCTGAAAGCAAGGCAGAATTGCAGGAAACAGATTTCAGGAGGTCGATTCGAATCGCCTTTAAAGCACATGAAAAGCGGCAAAACGTCGACAATGATGCCCTTGGCCAAAAAGGGCGTATGCGTTTTTTCCTGAATATATTCAGGAAAAAACGCATACGCCCTTTTTGGCCAACCAAGCAACCTGGAAAGGCAAATCAGCGCTACAAAGAAGTCTCGCTTCCCATCGGTCAAAAGGGCCATGCGGAAAAAGTGTCAAAACCAGAAATGCAGGACAGGCCATGGAGAAATGGGAGCCTTGCTACGCTGATGGGCGGGATGTAAATTGCCAACAGCCACTATGGAGGAGTGTACGGTGTGTCCTGAAACATCGAAAAAACACAGCTTACACCGCATAGGGCACTTCCACTCATGGGCGTATAAATTGGGAAAACTAAAAATCAGCAAGACACAGGCACCCCAAAGTTTAGGGCTGCTCTGTTGACAAGAACCTCCACTTCATGACACCTCAAATATCCCAGGAAAGAGAAAAATGGATAAAGAAGTGGTGGTCCTTATGTACAATGGAATATCACTCAGCCATGAAATCAATGTCATAAGGCTAGTAGCAGCATGATGAGTGGCTTTAGCTACGACGATTCTAAGTGAAATAAGTCACACAGAAAAAGACACTTATCATAAGCTATCACTTATAGAGGGAATGTAAAAACCGCTACACTTGAACTGAATTACAAAACAGAACAGAGTCACAAGTTTACAAAACACACTATGGCTGCTTAACGGGAAAGGTGGGGTGGGGTGATGCATAAAACAAGGGTTTCAAATGAGCTCAGATACCGTTCCATAAACCCAATATGTAATAGAAAGACCTACTCCTTGCTCAGTGAACTGGACTCCACACCCCCTATTCACCGCACAAGAATATATCTGACTAGTAAGAATCTTAAAACCTATGTATTGATATCTCTCTGGAAGTGAGTCAAGTGGGTGTAAAGCGGCAGAAACACAGCCGTGAAAAGCAGCTAAACCCCATTATAAAAATAAATTACTTTTAAAAACCCGTGAAACACAGACAGTGAAAGAGAGAGAAATTCTTACAAAATTCGTTCAGGGGCTGTGATGCAACCTGGATTGACCATATCTAGACCCACAGCTGGATGAGACATAAGGGTGGACACTCTCGGGGCTGAGAGGTTTGGTGAGGTTGGGGGAGCAAACGCAGAGCCTTTAAAGTAATACTGCCTGTTACCCATCCCATGGGTCCCAAATCTCCAGGTTCAAGGGCATCTTCCTACCTCGAAAACATGCATGAGAAACCCAGAAGGTGGTACACCGTGTGATCGGGAAAGGTTTCTAAAACGCACCTCATTTCTCATCTCCTTGTGCTCGGGTTCGCCATTCCAGCCGCTTTACTAGCAATCTCCCTCCTTGGAGAATCAGCACCTGTAACCTCCCGTTCCGTACAGCTTGCAATTTGTCCTGAGGATGAACGGGAAGAGGGGGAGCCAATGAGAGACTAGCTCTAGGTGTTGGGACAGGCACAGGTCACTCTATTTTCCCATCAGGAAGAAGAATTAACCACAGGCTCAGCCTGCCGCCCGGAAGCAGAATAGGGCCTGAGGCAATCCTGCGCTTTTGCGGCCAGCTCCCAAAAAAGCGAGTTGAAAAATGGAGCTCAGGGGCACTGCAATTCACAAACCTGCAGAGTTATAAATGATAACTCTCGTCCACAAATATATTGAGGGAAGGCAACGAAGAGGATCTGAAAGCAAGGCAGAATTGCAGGAAACAGATTTCAGGAGGTCGATTCCAATCGCCTTTAAAGCACATGAAAAGCGGCAAAACGTCGACAATGATGCCCTTGGCCAAAAAGGGCGTATGCGTTTTTTCCTGAATATATTCAGGAAAAAACGCATACGCCCTTTTTGGCCAACCAAGCAACCTGGAAAGGCAAATCAGCGCTACAAAGAAGTCTCGCTTCCCATCGGTCAAAAGGGCCATGCGGAAAAAAGTGTCAAAACCAGAAATGCAGGACAGGCCATGGAGAAATGGGAGCCTTGCTACGCTGATGGGCGGGATGTAAATTGCCAACAGCCACTATGGAGGAGTGTACGGTGTGTCCTGAAACATCGAAAAAACACAGCTTACACCGCATAGGGCACTTCCACTCATGGGCGTATAAATTGGGAAAACTAAAAATCAGCAAGACACAGGCACCCCAAAGTTTAGGGCTGCTCTGTTGACAAGAACCTCCACTTCATGACACCTCAAATATCCCAGGAAAGAGAAAAATGGATAAAGAAGTGGTGGTCCTTATGTACAATGGAATATCACTCAGCCATGAAATCAATGTCATAAGGCTAGTAGCAGCATGATGAGTGGTTTTAGCTACGACGATTCTAAGTGAAATAAGTCACACAGAAAAAGACACTTATCATAAGCTATCACTTATAGAGGGAATGTAAAAACCGCTACACTTGAACTGAATTACAAAACAGAACAGAGTCACAAGTTTACAAAACACACTATGGCTGCTTAACGGGAAAGGTGGGGTGGGGTGATGCATAAAACAAGGGTTTCAAATGAGCTCAGATACCGTTCCATAAACACAATATGTAATAGAAAGACCTACTCCTTGCTCAGTGAATTGGACTCAACACCCCCTATTCACCGCACAAGAATATATCTGACTAGTAAGAATCTTAAAACCTATATATTGATATCTCTCTGGAAGTGAGTCAAGTGGGTGTAAAACGGCAGAAACACAGCCGTGAAAAGCGGCTAAACCCCATTATAAAAATAAATTACTTTTAAAAACCCGTGAAACAAAGACAGTGAAAGAGAGAGAAATTCTTACAAAATTCGTTCAGGGGCTGTGATGCAACCTGGATTGACCATATCTAGACCCACAGCTGGATGAGACATAAGGGTGGACACTCTCGGGGCTGAGAGGTTTGGTGAGGTTGGGGGAGCAAACGCAGAGCCTTTAAAGTAATACTGCCTGTTACCCATCCCATGGGTCCCAAATCTCCAGGTTCAAGGGCATCTTCCTACCTCGAAAACATGCATGAGAAACCCAGAAGGTGGTACACCGTGTGATCGGGAAAGGTTTCTAAAACGCACCTCATTTCTCATCTCCTTGTGCTCGGGTTCGCCATTCCAGCCGCTTTACTAGCAATCTCCCTCCTTGGAGAATCAGCACCTGTAACCTCCCGTTCCGTACAGCTTGCAATTTGTCCTGAGGATGAACGGGAAGAGGGGGAGCCAATGAGAGACTAGCTCTAGGTGTTGGGACAGGCACAGGTCACTCTATTTTCCCATCAGGAAGAAGAATTAACCACAGGCTCAGCCTGCAGCCCGGAAGCAGAATAGGGCCTGAGGCAATCCTGCGCTTTTGCGGCCAGCTCCCAAAAAAGCGAGTTGAAAAATGGAGCTCAGGGGCACTGCAATTCACAAACCTGCAGAGTTATAAATGATAACTCTCGTCCACAAATATATTGAGGGAAGGCAACGAAGAGGATCTGAAAGCAAGGCAGAATTGCAGGAAACAGATTTCAGGAGGTCGATTCGAATCGCCTTTAAAGCACATGAAAAGCGGCAAAACGTCGACAATGATGCCCTTGGCCAAAAAGGGCGTATGCGTTTTTTCCTGAATATATTCAGGAAAAAACGCATACGCCCTTTTTGGCCAACCAAGCAACCTGGAAAGGCAAATCAGCGCTACAAAGAAGTCTCGCTTCCCATCGGTCAAAAGGGCCATGCGGAAAAAAGTGTCAAAACCAGAAATGCAGGACAGGCCATGGAGAAATGGGAGCCTTGCTACGCTGATGGGCGGGATGTAAATTGCCAACAGCCACTCTGGAGAAGTGTACGGTGTGTCCTGAAACATCGAAAAAACACAGCTTAGAGCGCATAGGGCACTTCCACTCATGGGCGTATAAATTGGGAAAACTAAAAATCAGCAAGACACAGGCACCCCAAAGTTTAGGGCTGCTCTGTTGACAAGAACCTCCACTTCATGACACCTCAAATATCCCAGGAAAGAGAAAAATGGATAAAGAAGTGGTGGTCCTTATGTACAATGGAATATCACTCAGCCATGAAATCAATGTCATAAGGCTAGTAGCAGCATGATGAGTGGCTTTAGCTACGACGATTCTAAGTGAAATAAGTCACACAGAAAAAGACACTTATCATAAGCTATCACTTATAGAGGGAATGTAAAAACCGCTACACTTGAACTGAATTACAAAACAGAACAGAGTCACAAGTTTACAAAACACACTATGGCTGCTTAACGGGAAAGGTGGGGTGGGGTGATGCATAAAACAAGGGTTTCAAATGAGCTCAGATACCGTTCCATAAACCCAATATGTAATAGAAAGACCTACTCCTTGCTCAGTGAACTGGACTCCACACCCCCTATTCACCGCACAAGAATATATCTGACTAGTAAGAATCTTAAAACCTATGTATTGATATCTCTCTGGAAGTGAGTCAAGTGGGTGTAAAGCGGCAGAAACACAGCCGTGAAAAGCAGCTAAACCCCATTATAAAAATAAATTACTTTTAAAAACCCGTGAAACACAGACAGTGAAAGAGAGAGAAATTCTTACAAAATTCGTTCAGGGGCTGTGATGCAACCTGGATTGACCATATCTAGACCCACAGCTGGATGAGACATAAGGGTGGACACTCTCGGGGCTGAGAGGTTTGGTGAGGTTGGGGGAGCAAACGCAGAGCCTTTAAAGTAATACTGCCTGTTACCCATCCCATGGGTCCCAAATCTCCAGGTTCAAGGGCATCTTCCTACCTCGAAAACATGCATGAGAAACCCAGAAGGTGGTACACCGTGTGATCGGGAAAGGTTTCTAAAACGCACCTCATTTCTCATCTCCTTGTGCTCGGGTTCGCCATTCCAGCCGCTTTACTAGCAATCTCCCTCCTTGGAGAATCAGCACCTGTAACCTCCCGTTCCGTACAGCTTGCAATTTGTCCTGAGGATGAACGGGAAGAGGGGGAGCCAATGAGAGACTAGCTCTAGGTGTTGGGACAGGCACAGGTCACTCTATTTTCCCATCAGGAAGAAGAATTAACCACAGGCTCAGCCTGCCGCCCGGAAGCAGAATAGGGCCTGAGGCAATCCTGCGCTTTTGCGGCCAGCTCCCAAAAAAGCGAGTTGAAAAATGGAGCTCAGGGGCACTGCAATTCACAAACCTGCAGAGTTATAAATGATAACTCTCGTCCACAAATATATTGAGGGAAGGCAACGAAGAGGATCTGAAAGCAAGGCAGAATTGCAGGAAACAGATTTCAGGAGGTCGATTCCAATCGCCTTTAAAGCACATGAAAAGCGGCAAAACGTCGACAATGATGCCCTTGGCCAAAAAGGGCGTATGCGTTTTTTCCTGAATATATTCAGGAAAAAACGCATACGCCCTTTTTGGCCAACCAAGCAACCTGGAAAGGCAAATCAGCGCTACAAAGAAGTCTCGCTTCCCATCGGTCAAAAGGGCCATGCGGAAAAAACTGTCAAAACCAGAAATGCAGGACAGGCCATGGAGAAATGGGAGCCTTGCTACCCTGATGGGCGGGATGTAAATTGCCAACAGCCACTCTGGAGAAGTGTACGGTGTGTCCTGAAACATCGAAAAAACACAGCTTAGAGCGCATAGGGCACTTCCACTCATGGGCGTATAAATTGGGAAAACTAAAAATCAGCAAGACACAGGCACCCCAAAGTTTAGGGCTGCTCTGTTGACAAGAACCTCCACTTCATGACACCTCAAATATCCCAGGAAAGAGAAAAATGGATAAAGAAGTGGTGGTCCTTATGTAGAATGGAATATCACTCAGCCATGAAATCAATGTCATAAGGCTAGTAGCAGCATGATGAGTGGCTTTAGCTACGACGATTCTAAGTGAAATAAGTCACACAGAAAAAGACACTTATCATAAGCTATCACTTATAGAGGGAATGTAAAAACCGCTACACTTGAACTGAATTACAAAACAGAACAGAGTCACACGTTTACAAAACACACTATGGCTGCTTAACGGGAAAGGTGGGGTGGGGTGATGCATAAAACAAGGGTTTCAAATGAGCTCAGATACCGTTCCATAAACCCAATATGTAATAGAAAGACCTACTCCTTGCTCAGTGAACTGGACTCCACACCCCCTATTCACCGCACAAGAATATATCTGACTAGTAAGAATCTTAAAACCTATGTATTGATATCTCTCTGGAAGTGAGTCAAGTGGCTGTAAAGCGGCAGAAACACAGCCGTGAAAAGCAGCTAAACCCCATTATAAAAATAAATTACTTTTAAAAACCCGTGAAACAAAGACAGTGAAAGAGAGAGAAATTCTTACAAAATTCGTTCAGGGGCTGTGATGCAACCTGGATTGACCATATCTAGACCCACAGCTGGAGGAGACATAAGGGTGGACACTCTCGGGGCTGAGAGGTTTGGTGAGGTTGGGGGAGCAAACGCAGAGCCTTTAAAGTAATACTGCCTGTTACCCATCCCATGGGTCCCAAATCTCCAGGTTCAAGGGCATCTTCCTACCTCGAAAACATGCATGAGAAACCCAGAAGGTGGTACACCGTGTGATCGGGAAAGGTTTCTAAAACGCACCTCATTTCTCATCTCCTTGTGCTCGGGTTCGCCATTCCAGCCGCTTTACTAGCAATCTCCCTCCTTGGAGAATCAGCACCTGTAACCTCCCGTTCCGTACAGCTTGCAATTTGTCCTGAGGATGAACGGGAAGAGGGGGAGCCAATGAGAGACTAGCTCTAGGTGTTGGGACAGGCACAGGTCACTCTATTTTCCCATCAGGAAGAAGAATTAACCACAGGCTCAGCCTGCCGCCGGGAAGCAGAATAGGGCCTGAGGCAATCCTGCGCTTTTGCGGCCAGCTCCCAAAAAAGCGAGTTGAAAAATGGAGCTCAGGGGCACTGCAATTCACAAACCTGCAGAGTTATAAATGATAACTCTCGTCCACAAATATATTGAGGGAAGGCAACGAAGAGGATCTGAAAGCAAGGCAGAATTGCAGGAAACAGATTTCAGGAGGTCGATTCGAATCGCCTTTAAAGCACATGAAAAGCGGCAAAACGTCGACAATGATGCCCTTGGCCAAAAAGGGCGTATGCGTTTTTTCCTGAATATATTCAGGAAAAAACGCATACGCCCTTTTTGGCCAACCAAGCAACCTGGAAAGGCAAATCAGCGCTACAAAGAAGTCTCGCTTCCCATCGGTCAAAAGGGCCATGCGGAAAAAACTGTCAAAACCAGAAATGCAGGACAGGCCATGGAGAAATGGGAGCCTTGCTACGCTGATGGGCGGGATGTAAATTGCCAACAGCCACTCTGGAGAAGTGTACGGTGTGTCCTGAAACATCGAAAAAACACAGCTTAGAGCGCATAGGGCACTTCCACTCATGGGCGTATAAATTGGGAAAACTAAAAATCAGCAAGACACAGGCACCCCAAAGTTTAGGGCTGCTCTGTTGACAAGAACCTCCACTTCATGACACCTCAAATATCCCAGGAAAGAGAAAAATGGATAAAGAAGTGGTGGTCCTTATGTACAATGGAATATCACTCAGCCATGAAATCAATGTCATAAGGCTAGTAGCAGCATGATGAGTGGCTTTAGCTACGACGATTCTAAGTGAAATAAGTCACACAGAAAAAGACACTTATCATAAGCTATCACTTATAGAGGGAATGTAAAAACCGCTACACTTGAACTGAATTACAAAACAGAACAGAGTCACAAGTTTACAAAACACACTATGGCTGCTTAACGGGAAAGGTGGGGTGGGGTGATGCATAAAACAAGGGTTTCAAATGAGCTCAGATACCGTTCCATAAACCCAATATGTAATAGAAAGACCTACTCCTTGCTCAGTGAACTGGACTCCACACCCCCTATTCACCGCACAAGAATATATCTGACTAGTAAGAATCTTAAAACCTATGTATTGATATCTCTCTGGAAGTGAGTCAAGTGGGTGTAAAGCGGCAGAAACACAGCCGTGAAAAGCAGCTAAACCCCATTATAAAAATAAATTACTTTTAAAAACCCGTGAAACACAGACAGTGAAAGAGAGAGAAATTCTTACAAAATTCGTTCAGGGGCTGTGATGCAACCTGGATTGACCATATCTAGACCCACAGCTGGATGAGACATAAGGGTGGACACTCTCGGGGCTGAGAGGTTTGGTGAGGTTGGGGGAGCAAACGCAGAGCCTTTAAAGTAATACTGCCTGTTACCCATCCCATGGGTCCCAAATCTCCAGGTTCAAGGGCATCTTCCTACCTCGAAAACATGCATGAGAAACCCAGAAGGTGGTACACCGTGTGATCGGGAAAGGTTTCTAAAACGCACCTCATTTCTCATCTCCTTGTGCTCGGGTTCGCCATTCCAGCCGCTTTACTAGCAATCTCCCTCCTTGGAGAATCAGCACCTGTAACCTCCCGTTCCGTACAGCTTGCAATTTGTCCTGAGGATGAACGGGAAGAGGGGGAGCCAATGAGAGACTAGCTCTAGGTGTTGGGACAGGCACAGGTCACTCTATTTTCGCATCAGGAAGAAGAATTAACCACAGGCTCAGCCTGCCGCCCGGAAGCAGAATAGGGCCTGAGGCAATCCTGCGCTTTTGCGGCCAGCTCCCAAAAAAGCGAGTTGAAAAATGGAGCTCAGGGGCACTGCAATTCACAAACCTGCAGAGTTATAAATGATAACTCTCGTCCACAAATATATTGAGGGTAGGCAACGAAGAGGATCTGAAAGCAAGGCAGAATTGCAGGAAACAGATTTCAGGAGGTCGATTCGAATCGCCTTTAAAGCACATGAAAAGCGGCAAAACGTCGACAATGATGCCCTTGGCCAAAAAGGGCGTATGCGTTTTTTCCTGAATATATTCAGGAAAAAACGCATACGCCCTTTTTGGCCAACCAAGCAACCTGGAAAGGCAAATCAGCGCTACAAAGAAGTCTCGCTTCCCATCGGTCAAAAGGGCCATGCGGAAAAAACTGTCAAAACCAGAAATGCAGGACAGGCCATGGAGAAATGGGAGCCTTGCTACGCTGATGGGCGGGATGTAAATTGCCAACAGCCACTCTGGAGAAGTGTACGGTGTGTCCTGAAACATCGAAAAAACACAGCTTAGAGCGCATAGGGCACTTCCACTCATGGGCGTATAAATTGGGAAAACTAAAAATCAGCAAGACACAGGCACCCCAAAGTTTAGGGCTGCTCTGTTGACAAGAACCTCCACTTCATGACACCTCAAATATCCCAGGAAAGAGAAAAATGGATAAAGAAGTGGTGGTCCTTATGTACAATGGAATATCACTCAGCCATGAAATCAATGTCATAAGGCTAGTAGCAGCATGATGAGTGGCTTTAGCTACGACGATTCTAAGTGAAATAAGTCACACAGAAAAAGACACTTATCATAAGCTATCACTTATAGAGGGAATGTAAAAACCGCTACACTTGAACTGAATTACAAAACAGAACAGAGTCACAAGTTTACAAAACACACTATGGCTGCTTAACGGGAAAGGTGGGGTGGGGTGATGCATAAAACAAGGGTTTCAAATGAGCTCAGATACCGTTCCATAAACCCAATATGTAATAGAAAGACCTACTCCTTGCTCAGTGAACTGGACTCCACACCCCCTATTCACCGCACAAGAATATATCTGACTAGTAAGAATCTTAAAACCTATGTATTGATATCTCTCTGGAAGTGAGTCAAGTGGGTGTAAAGCGGCAGAAACACAGCCGTGAAAAGCAGCTAAACCCCATTATAAAAATAAATTACTTTTAAAAACCCGTGAAACACAGACAGTGAAAGAGAGAGAAATTCTTACAAAATTCGTTCAGGGGCTGTGATGCAACCTGGATTGACCATATCTAGACCCACAGCTGGATGAGACATAAGGGTGGACACTCTCGGGGCTGAGAGGTTTGGTGAGGTTGGGGGAGCAAACGCAGAGCCTTTAAAGTAATACTGCCTGTTACCCATCCCATGGGTCCCAAATCTCCAGGTTCAAGGGCATCTTCCTACCTCGAAAACATGCATGAGAAACCCAGAAGGTGGTACACCGTGTGATCGGGAAAGGTTTCTAAAACGCACCTCATTTCTCATCTCCTTGTGCTCGGGTTCGCCATTCCAGCCGCTTTACTAGCAATCTCCCTCCTTGGAGAATCAGCACCTGTAACCTCCCGTTCCGTACAGCTTGCAATTTGTCCTGAGGATGAACGGGAAGAGGGGGAGCCAATGAGAGACTAGCTCTAGGTGTTGGGACAGGCACAGGTCACTCTATTTTCGCATCAGGAAGAAGAATTAACCACAGGCTCAGCCTGCCGCCCGGAAGCAGAATAGGGCCTGAGGCAATCCTGCGCTTTTGCGGCCAGCTCCCAAAAAAGCGAGTTGAAAAATGGAGCTCAGGGGCACTGCAATTCACAAACCTGCAGAGTTATAAATGATAACTCTCGTCCACAAATATATTGAGGGTAGGCAACGAAGAGGATCTGAAAGCAAGGCAGAATTGCAGGAAACAGATTTCAGGAGGTCGATTCGAATCGCCTTTAAAGCACATGAAAAGCGGCAAAACGTCGACAATGATGCCCTTGGCCAAAAAGGGCGTATGCGTTTTTTCCTGAATATAGTCAGGAAAAAACGCATACGCCCTTTTTGGCCAACCAAGCAACCTGGAAAGGCAAATCAGCGCTACAAAGAAGTCTCGCTTCCCATCGGTCAAAAGGGCCATGCGGAAAAAACTGTCAAAACCAGAAATGCAGGACAGGCCATGGAGAAATGGGAGCCTTGCTACGCTGATGGGCGGGATGTAAATTGCCAACAGCCACTATGGAGAAGTGTACGGTGTGTCCTGAAACATCGAAAAAACACAGCTTAGAGCGCATAGGGCACTTCCACTCATGGGCGTATAAATTGGGAAAACTAAAAATCAGCAAGACACAGGCACCCCAAAGTTTAGGGCTGCTCTTTTGACAAGAACCTCCACTTCATAACACCTCTAATATCCCAGGAAAGAGAAAAATGGATAAAGAAGTGGTGGTCCTTATGTACAATGGAATATCACTCAGCCATGAAATCAATGTCATAAGGCTAGTAGCAGCATGATGAGTGGCTTTAGCTACGACGATTCTAAGTGAAATAAGTCACACAGAAAAAGACACTTATCATAAGCTATCACTTATAGAGGGAATGTAAAAACCGCTACACTTGAACTGAATTACAAAACAGAACAGAGTCACAAGTTTACAAAACACACTATGGCTGCTTAACGGGAAAGGTGGGGTGGGGTGATGCATAAAACAAGGGTTTCAAATGAGCTCAGATACCGTTCCATAAACCCAATATGTAATAGAAAGACCTACTCCTTGCTCAGTGAACTGGACTCCACACCCCCTATTCACCGCACAAGAATATATCTGACTAGTAAGAATCTTAAAACCTATGTATTGATATCTCTCTGGAAGTGAGTCAAGTGGGTGTAAAGCGGCAGAAACACAGCCGTGAAAAGCAGCTAAACCCCATTATAAAAATAAATTACTTTTAAAAACCCGTGAAACACAGACAGTGAAAGAGAGAGAAATTCTTACAAAATTCGTTCAGGGGCTGTGATGCAACCTGGATTGACCATATCTAGACCCACAGCTGGATGAGACATAAGGGTGGACACTCTCGGGGCTGAGAGGTTTGGTGAGGTTGGGGGAGCAAACGCAGAGCCTTTAAAGTAATACTGCCTGTTACCCATCCCATGGGTCCCAAATCTCCAGGTTCAAGGGCATCTTCCTACCTCGAAAACATGCATGAGAAACCCAGAAGGTGGTACACCGTGTGATCGGGAAAGGTTTCTAAAACGCACCTCATTTCTCATCTCCTTGTGCTCGGGTTCGCCATTCCAGCCGCTTTACTAGCAATCTCCCTCCTTGGAGAATCAGCACCTGTAACCTCCCGTTCCGTACAGCTTGCAATTTGTCCTGAGGATGAACGGGAAGAGGGGGAGCCAATGAGAGACTAGCTCTAGGTGTTGGGACAGGCACAGGTCACTCTATTTTCCCATCAGGAAGAAGAATTAACCACAGGCTCAGCCTGCCGCCCGGAAGCAGAATAGGGCCTGAGGCAATCCTGCGCTTTTGCGGCCAGCTCCCAAAAAAGCGAGTTGAAAAATGGAGCTCAGGGGCACTGCAATTCACAAACCTGCAGAGTTATAAATGATAACTCTCGTCCACAAATATATTGAGGGAAGGCAACGAAGAGGATCTGAAAGCAAGGCAGAATTGCAGGAAACAGATTTCAGGAGGTCGATTCCAATCGCCTTTAAAGCACATGAAAAGCGGCAAAACGTCGACAATGATGCCCTTGGCCAAAAAGGGCGTATGCGTTTTTTCCTGAATATATTCAGGAAAAAACGCATACGCCCTTTTTGGCCAACCAAGCAACCTGGAAAGGCAAATCAGCGCTACAAAGAAGTCTCGCTTCCCATCGGTCAAAAGGGCCATGCGGAAAAAAGTGTCAAAACCAGAAATGCAGGACAGGCCATGGAGAAATGGGAGCCTTGCTACGCTGATGGGCGGGATGTAAATTGCCAACAGCCACTATGGAGGAGTGTACGGTGTGTCCTGAAACATCGAAAAAACACAGCTTACACCGCATAGGGCACTTCCACTCATGGGCGTATAAATTGGGAAAACTAAAAATCAGCAAGACACAGGCACCCCAAAGTTTAGGGCTGCTCTGTTGACAAGAACCTCCACTTCATGACACCTCAAATATCCCAGGAAAGAGAAAAATGGATAAAGAAGTGGTGGTCCTTATGTACAATGGAATATCACTCAGCCATGAAATCAATGTCATAAGGCTAGTAGCAGCATGATGAGTGGTTTTAGCTACGACGATTCTAAGTGAAATAAGTCACACAGAAAAAGACACTTATCATAAGCTATCACTTATAGAGGGAATGTAAAAACCGCTACACTTGAACTGAATTACAAAACAGAACAGAGTCACAAGTTTACAAAACACACTATGGCTGCTTAACGGGAAAGGTGGGGTGGGGTGATGCATAAAACAAGGGTTTCAAATGAGCTCAGATACCGTTCCATAAACACAATATGTAATAGAAAGACCTACTCCTTGCTCAGTGAATTGGACTCAACACCCCCTATTCACCGCACAAGAATATATCTGACTAGTAAGAATCTTAAAACCTATATATTGATATCTCTCTGGAAGTGAGTCAAGTGGGTGTAAAACGGCAGAAACACAGCCGTGAAAAGCGGCTAAACCCCATTATAAAAATAAATTACTTTTAAAAACCCGTGAAACAAAGACAGTGAAAGAGAGAGAAATTCTTACAAAATTCGTTCAGGGGCTGTGATGCAACCTGGATTGACCATATCTAGACCCACAGCTGGATGAGACATAAGGGTGGACACTCTCGGGGCTGAGAGGTTTGGTGAGGTTGGGGGAGCAAACGCAGAGCCTTTAAAGTAATACTGCCTGTTACCCATCCCATGGGTCCCAAATCTCCAGGTTCAAGGGCATCTTCCTACCTCGAAAACATGCATGAGAAACCCAGAAGGTGGTACACCGTGTGATCGGGAAAGGTTTCTAAAACGCACCTCATTTCTCATCTCCTTGTGCTCGGGTTCGCGATTCCAGCCGCTTTACTAGCAATCTCCCTCCTTGGAGAATCAGCACCTGTAACCTCCCGTTCCGTACAGCTTGCAATTTGTCCTGAGGATGAACGGGAAGAGGGGGAGCCAATGAGAGACTAGCTCTAGGTGTTGGGACAGGCACAGGTCACTCTATTTTCGCATCAGGAAGAAGAATTAACCACAGGCTCAGCCTGCCGCCCGGAAGCAGAATAGGGCCTGAGGCAATCCTGCGCTTTTGCGGCCAGCTCCCAAAAAAGCGAGTTGAAAAATGGAGCTCAGGGGCACTGCAATTCACAAACCTGCAGAGTTATAAATGATAACTCTCGTCCACAAATATATTGAGGGAAGGCAACGAAGAGGATCTGAAAGCAAGGCAGAATTGCAGGAAACAGATTTCAGGAGGTCGATTCGAATCGCCTTTAAAGCACATGAAAAGCGGCAAAACGTCGACAATGATGCCCTTGGCCAAAAAGGGCGTATGCGTTTTTTCCTGAATATATTCAGGAAAAAACGCATACGCCCTTTTTGGCCAACCAAGCAACCTGGAAAGGCAAATCAGCGCTACAAAGAAGTCTCGCTTCCCATCGGTCAAAAGGGCCATGCGGAAAAAAGTGTCAAAACCAGAAATGCAGGACAGGCCATGGAGAAATGGGAGCCTTGCTACGCTGATGGGCGGGATGTAAATTGCCAACAGCCACTCTGGAGAAGTGTACGGTGTGTCCTGAAACATCGAAAAAACACAGCTTAGAGCGCATAGGGCACTTCCACTCATGGGCGTATAAATTGGGAAAACTAAAAATCAGCAAGACACAGGCACCCCAAAGTTTAGGGCTGCTCTGTTGACAAGAACCTCCACTTCATGACACCTCAAATATCCCAGGAAAGAGAAAAATGGATAAAGAAGTGGTGGTCCTTATGTACAATGGAATATCACTCAGCCATGAAATCAATGTCATAAGGCTAGTAGCAGCATGATGAGTGGCTTTAGCTACGACGATTCTAAGTGAAATAAGTCACACAGAAAAAGACACTTATCATAAGCTATCACTTATAGAGGGAATGTAAAAACCGCTACACTTGAACTGAATTACAAAACAGAACAGAGTCACAAGTTTACAAAACACACTATGGCTGCTTAACGGGAAAGGTGGGGTGGGGTGATGCATAAAACAAGGGTTTCAAATGAGCTCAGATACCGTTCCATAAACCCAATATGTAATAGAAAGACCTACTCCTTGCTCAGTGAACTGGACTCCACACCCCCTATTCACCGCACAAGAATATATCTGACTAGTAAGAATCTTAAAACCTATGTATTGATATCTCTCTGGAAGTGAGTCAAGTGGGTGTAAAGCGGCAGAAACACAGCCGTGAAAAGCAGCTAAACCCCATTATAAAAATAAATTACTTTTAAAAACCCGTGAAACACAGACAGTGAAAGAGAGAGAAATTCTTACAAAATTCGTTCAGGGGCTGTGATGCAACCTGGATTGACCATATCTAGACCCACAGCTGGATGAGACATAAGGGTGGACACTCTCGGGGCTGAGAGGTTTGGTGAGGTTGGGGGAGCAAACGCAGAGCCTTTAAAGTAATACTGCCTGTTACCCATCCCATGGGTCCCAAATCTCCAGGTTCAAGGGCATCTTCCTACCTCGAAAACATGCATGAGAAACCCAGAAGGTGGTACACCGTGTGATCGGGAAAGGTTTCTAAAACGCACCTCATTTCTCATCTCCTTGTGCTCGGGTTCGCCATTCCAGCCGCTTTACTAGCAATCTCCCTCCTTGGAGAATCAGCACCTGTAACCTCCCGTTCCGTACAGCTTGCAATTTGTCCTGAGGATGAACGGGAAGAGGGGGAGCCAATGAGAGACTAGCTCTAGGTGTTGGGACAGGCACAGGTCACTCTATTTTCCCATCAGGAAGAAGAATTAACCACAGGCTCAGCCTGCCGCCCGGAAGCAGAATAGGGCCTGAGGCAATCCTGCGCTTTTGCGGCCAGCTCCCAAAAAAGCGAGTTGAAAAATGGAGCTCAGGGGCACTGCAATTCACAAACCTGCAGAGTTATAAATGATAACTCTCGTCCACAAATATATTGAGGGAAGGCAACGAAGAGGATCTGAAAGCAAGGCAGAATTGCAGGAAACAGATTTCAGGAGGTCGATTCCAATCGCCTTTAAAGCACATGAAAAGCGGCAAAACGTCGACAATGATGCCCTTGGCCAAAAAGGGCGTATGCGTTTTTTCCTGAATATATTCAGGAAAAAACGCATACGCCCTTTTTGGCCAACCAAGCAACCTGGAAAGGCAAATCAGCGCTACAAAGAAGTCTCGCTTCCCATCGGTCAAAAGGGCCATGCGGAAAAAACTGTCAAAACCAGAAATGCAGGACAGGCCATGGAGAAATGGGAGCCTTGCTACCCTGATGGGCGGGATGTAAATTGCCAACAGCCACTCTGGAGAAGTGTACGGTGTGTCCTGAAACATCGAAAAAACACAGCTTAGAGCGCATAGGGCACTTCCACTCATGGGCGTATAAATTGGGAAAACTAAAAATCAGCAAGACACAGGCACCCCAAAGTTTAGGGCTGCTCTGTTGACAAGAACCTCCACTTCATGACACCTCAAATATCCCAGGAAAGAGAAAAATGGATAAAGAAGTGGTGGTCCTTATGTAGAATGGAATATCACTCAGCCATGAAATCAATGTCATAAGGCTAGTAGCAGCATGATGAGTGGCTTTAGCTACGACGATTCTAAGTGAAATAAGTCACACAGAAAAAGACACTTATCATAAGCTATCACTTATAGAGGGAATGTAAAAACCGCTACACTTGAACTGAATTACAAAACAGAACAGAGTCACACGTTTACAAAACACACTATGGCTGCTTAACGGGAAAGGTGGGGTGGGGTGATGCATAAAACAAGGGTTTCAAATGAGCTCAGATACCGTTCCATAAACCCAATATGTAATAGAAAGACCTACTCCTTGCTCAGTGAACTGGACTCCACACCCCCTATTCACCGCACAAGAATATATCTGACTAGTAAGAATCTTAAAACCTATGTATTGATATCTCTCTGGAAGTGAGTCAAGTGGCTGTAAAGCGGCAGAAACACAGCCGTGAAAAGCAGCTAAACCCCATTATAAAAATAAATTACTTTTAAAAACCCGTGAAACAAAGACAGTGAAAGAGAGAGAAATTCTTACAAAATTCGTTCAGGGGCTGTGATGCAACCTGGATTGACCATATCTAGACCCACAGCTGGAGGAGACATAAGGGTGGACACTCTCGGGGCTGAGAGGTTTGGTGAGGTTGGGGGAGCAAACGCAGAGCCTTTAAAGTAATACTGCCTGTTACCCATCCCATGGGTCCCAAATCTCCAGGTTCAAGGGCATCTTCCTACCTCGAAAACATGCATGAGAAACCCAGAAGGTGGTACACCGTGTGATCGGGAAAGGTTTCTAAAACGCACCTCATTTCTCATCTCCTTGTGCTCGGGTTCGCCATTCCAGCCGCTTTACTAGCAATCTCCCTCCTTGGAGAATCAGCACCTGTAACCTCCCGTTCCGTACAGCTTGCAATTTGTCCTGAGGATGAACGGGAAGAGGGGGAGCCAATGAGAGACTAGCTCTAGGTGTTGGGACAGGCACAGGTCACTCTATTTTCCCATCAGGAAGAAGAATTAACCACAGGCTCAGCCTGCCGCCGGGAAGCAGAATAGGGCCTGAGGCAATCCTGCGCTTTTGCGGCCAGCTCCCAAAAAAGCGAGTTGAAAAATGGAGCTCAGGGGCACTGCAATTCACAAACCTGCAGAGTTATAAATGATAACTCTCGTCCACAAATATATTGAGGGAAGGCAACGAAGAGGATCTGAAAGCAAGGCAGAATTGCAGGAAACAGATTTCAGGAGGTCGATTCGAATCGCCTTTAAAGCACATGAAAAGCGGCAAAACGTCGACAATGATGCCCTTGGCCAAAAAGGGCGTATGCGTTTTTTCCTGAATATATTCAGGAAAAAACGCATACGCCCTTTTTGGCCAACCAAGCAACCTGGAAAGGCAAATCAGCGCTACAAAGAAGTCTCGCTTCCCATCGGTCAAAAGGGCCATGCGGAAAAAACTGTCAAAACCAGAAATGCAGGACAGGCCATGGAGAAATGGGAGCCTTGCTACGCTGATGGGCGGGATGTAAATTGCCAACAGCCACTCTGGAGAAGTGTACGGTGTGTCCTGAAACATCGAAAAAACACAGCTTAGAGCGCATAGGGCACTTCCACTCATGGGCGTATAAATTGGGAAAACTAAAAATCAGCAAGACACAGGCACCCCAAAGTTTAGGGCTGCTCTGTTGACAAGAACCTCCACTTCATGACACCTCAAATATCCCAGGAAAGAGAAAAATGGATAAAGAAGTGGTGGTCCTTATGTACAATGGAATATCACTCAGCCATGAAATCAATGTCATAAGGCTAGTAGCAGCATGATGAGTGGCTTTAGCTACGACGATTCTAAGTGAAATAAGTCACACAGAAAAAGACACTTATCATAAGCTATCACTTATAGAGGGAATGTAAAAACCGCTACACTTGAACTGAATTACAAAACAGAACAGAGTCACAAGTTTACAAAACACACTATGGCTGCTTAACGGGAAAGGTGGGGTGGGGTGATGCATAAAACAAGGGTTTCAAATGAGCTCAGATACCGTTCCATAAACCCAATATGTAATAGAAAGACCTACTCCTTGCTCAGTGAACTGGACTCCACACCCCCTATTCACCGCACAAGAATATATCTGACTAGTAAGAATCTTAAAACCTATGTATTGATATCTCTCTGGAAGTGAGTCAAGTGGGTGTAAAGCGGCAGAAACACAGCCGTGAAAAGCAGCTAAACCCCATTATAAAAATAAATTACTTTTAAAAACCCGTGAAACACAGACAGTGAAAGAGAGAGAAATTCTTACAAAATTCGTTCAGGGGCTGTGATGCAACCTGGATTGACCATATCTAGACCCACAGCTGGATGAGACATAAGGGTGGACACTCTCGGGGCTGAGAGGTTTGGTGAGGTTGGGGGAGCAAACGCAGAGCCTTTAAAGTAATACTGCCTGTTACCCATCCCATGGGTCCCAAATCTCCAGGTTCAAGGGCATCTTCCTACCTCGAAAACATGCATGAGAAACCCAGAAGGTGGTACACCGTGTGATCGGGAAAGGTTTCTAAAACGCACCTCATTTCTCATCTCCTTGTGCTCGGGTTCGCCATTCCAGCCGCTTTACTAGCAATCTCCCTCCTTGGAGAATCAGCACCTGTAACCTCCCGTTCCGTACAGCTTGCAATTTGTCCTGAGGATGAACGGGAAGAGGGGGAGCCAATGAGAGACTAGCTCTAGGTGTTGGGACAGGCACAGGTCACTCTATTTTCGCATCAGGAAGAAGAATTAACCACAGGCTCAGCCTGCCGCCCGGAAGCAGAATAGGGCCTGAGGCAATCCTGCGCTTTTGCGGCCAGCTCCCAAAAAAGCGAGTTGAAAAATGGAGCTCAGGGGCACTGCAATTCACAAACCTGCAGAGTTATAAATGATAACTCTCGTCCACAAATATATTGAGGGTAGGCAACGAAGAGGATCTGAAAGCAAGGCAGAATTGCAGGAAACAGATTTCAGGAGGTCGATTCGAATCGCCTTTAAAGCACATGAAAAGCGGCAAAACGTCGACAATGATGCCCTTGGCCAAAAAGGGCGTATGCGTTTTTTCCTGAATATATTCAGGAAAAAACGCATACGCCCTTTTTGGCCAACCAAGCAACCTGGAAAGGCAAATCAGCGCTACAAAGAAGTCTCGCTTCCCATCGGTCAAAAGGGCCATGCGGAAAAAACTGTCAAAACCAGAAATGCAGGACAGGCCATGGAGAAATGGGAGCCTTGCTACGCTGATGGGCGGGATGTAAATTGCCAACAGCCACTCTGGAGAAGTGTACGGTGTGTCCTGAAACATCGAAAAAACACAGCTTAGAGCGCATAGGGCACTTCCACTCATGGGCGTATAAATTGGGAAAACTAAAAATCAGCAAGACACAGGCACCCCAAAGTTTAGGGCTGCTCTGTTGACAAGAACCTCCACTTCATGACACCTCAAATATCCCAGGAAAGAGAAAAATGGATAAAGAAGTGGTGGTCCTTATGTACAATGGAATATCACTCAGCCATGAAATCAATGTCATAAGGCTAGTAGCAGCATGATGAGTGGCTTTAGCTACGACGATTCTAAGTGAAATAAGTCACACAGAAAAAGACACTTATCATAAGCTATCACTTATAGAGGGAATGTAAAAACCGCTACACTTGAACTGAATTACAAAACAGAACAGAGTCACAAGTTTACAAAACACACTATGGCTGCTTAACGGGAAAGGTGGGGTGGGGTGATGCATAAAACAAGGGTTTCAAATGAGCTCAGATACCGTTCCATAAACCCAATATGTAATAGAAAGACCTACTCCTTGCTCAGTGAACTGGACTCCACACCCCCTATTCACCGCACAAGAATATATCTGACTAGTAAGAATCTTAAAACCTATGTATTGATATCTCTCTGGAAGTGAGTCAAGTGGGTGTAAAGCGGCAGAAACACAGCCGTGAAAAGCAGCTAAACCCCATTATAAAAATAAATTACTTTTAAAAACCCGTGAAACACAGACAGTGAAAGAGAGAGAAATTCTTACAAAATTCGTTCAGGGGCTGTGATGCAACCTGGATTGACCATATCTAGACCCACAGCTGGATGAGACATAAGGGTGGACACTCTCGGGGCTGAGAGGTTTGGTGAGGTTGGGGGAGCAAACGCAGAGCCTTTAAAGTAATACTGCCTGTTACCCATCCCATGGGTCCCAAATCTCCAGGTTCAAGGGCATCTTCCTACCTCGAAAACATGCATGAGAAACCCAGAAGGTGGTACACCGTGTGATCGGGAAAGGTTTCTAAAACGCACCTCATTTCTCATCTCCTTGTGCTCGGGTTCGCCATTCCAGCCGCTTTACTAGCAATCTCCCTCCTTGGAGAATCAGCACCTGTAACCTCCCGTTCCGTACAGCTTGCAATTTGTCCTGAGGATGAACGGGAAGAGGGGGAGCCAATGAGAGACTAGCTCTAGGTGTTGGGACAGGCACAGGTCACTCTATTTTCGCATCAGGAAGAAGAATTAACCACAGGCTCAGCCTGCCGCCCGGAAGCAGAATAGGGCCTGAGGCAATCCTGCGCTTTTGCGGCCAGCTCCCAAAAAAGCGAGTTGAAAAATGGAGCTCAGGGGCACTGCAATTCACAAACCTGCAGAGTTATAAATGATAACTCTCGTCCACAAATATATTGAGGGTAGGCAACGAAGAGGATCTGAAAGCAAGGCAGAATTGCAGGAAACAGATTTCAGGAGGTCGATTCGAATCGCCTTTAAAGCACATGAAAAGCGGCAAAACGTCGACAATGATGCCCTTGGCCAAAAAGGGCGTATGCGTTTTTTCCTGAATATAGTCAGGAAAAAACGCATACGCCCTTTTTGGCCAACCAAGCAACCTGGAAAGGCAAATCAGCGCTACAAAGAAGTCTCGCTTCCCATCGGTCAAAAGGGCCATGCGGAAAAAACTGTCAAAACCAGAAATGCAGGACAGGCCATGGAGAAATGGGAGCCTTGCTACGCTGATGGGCGGGATGTAAATTGCCAACAGCCACTATGGAGAAGTGTACGGTGTGTCCTGAAACATCGAAAAAACACAGCTTAGAGCGCATAGGGCACTTCCACTCATGGGCGTATAAATTGGGAAAACTAAAAATCAGCAAGACACAGGCACCCCAAAGTTTAGGGCTGCTCTTTTGACAAGAACCTCCACTTCATAACACCTCTAATATCCCAGGAAAGAGAAAAATGGATAAAGAAGTGGTGGTCCTTATGTACAATGGAATATCACTCAGCCATGAAATCAATGTCATAAGGCTAGTAGCAGCATGATGAGTGGCTTTAGCTACGACGATTCTAAGTGAAATAAGTCACACAGAAAAAGACACTTATCATAAGCTATCACTTATAGAGGGAATGTAAAAACCGCTACACTTGAACTGAATTACAAAACAGAACAGAGTCACAAGTTTACAAAACACACTATGGCTGCTTAACGGGAAAGGTGGGGTGGGGTGATGCATAAAACAAGGGTTTCAAATGAGCTCAGATACCGTTCCATAAACCCAATATGTAATAGAAAGACCTACTCCTTGCTCAGTGAACTGGACTCAACACCCCCTACTCACCGCACAAGAATATATCTGACTAGTAAGAATCTTAAAACCTATGTATTGATATCTCTCTGGAAGTGAGTCAAGTGGCTGTAAAGCGGCAGAAACACAGCCGTGAAAAGCAGCTAAACCCCATTATAAAAATAAATTACTTTTAAAAACCCGTGAAACAAAGACAGTCAAAGAGAGAGAAATTCTTACAAAATTCGTTCAGGGGCTGTGATGCAACCTGGATTGACCATATCTAGACCCACAGCTGGATGAGACATAAGGGTGGACACTCTCGGGGCTGAGAGGTTTGGTGAGGTTGGGGGAGCAAACGCAGAGCCTTTAAAGTAATACTGCCTGTTACCCATCCCATGGGTCCCAAATCTCCAGGTTCAAGGGCATCTTCCTACCTCGAAAACATGCATGAGAAACCCAGAAGGTGGTACACCGTGTGATCGGGAAAGGTTTCTAAAACGCACCTCATTTCTCATCTCCTTGTGCTCGGGTTCGCCATTCCAGCCGCTTTACTAGCAATCTCCCTCCTTGGAGAATCAGCACCTGTAACCTCCCGTTCCGTACAGCTTGCAATTTGTCCTGAGGATGAACGGGAAGAGGGGGAGCCAATGAGAGACTAGCTCTAGGTGTTGGGACAGGCACAGGTCACTCTATTTTCCCATCAGGAAGAAGAATTAACCACAGGCTCAGCCTGCCGCCCGGAAGCAGAATAGGGCCTGAGGCAATCCTGCGCTTTTGCGGCCAGCTCCCAAAAAAGCGAGTTGAAAAATGGAGCTCAGGGGCACTGCAATTCACAAACCTGCAGAGTTATAAATGATAACTCTCGTCCACAAATATATTGAGGGAAGGCAACGAAGAGGATCTGAAAGCAAGGCAGAATTGCAGGAAACAGATTTCAGGAGGTCGATTCGAATCGCCTTTAAAGCACATGAAAAGCGGCAAAACGTCGACAATGATGCCCTTGGCCAAAAAGGGCGTATGCGTTTTTTCCTGAATATATTCAGGAAAAAACGCATACGCCCTTTTTGGCCAACCAAGCAACCTGGAAAGGCAAATCAGCGCTACAAAGAAGTCTCGCTTCCCATCGGTCAAAAGGGCCATGCGGAAAAAGTGTCAAAACCAGAAATGCAGGACAGGCCATGGAGAAATGGGAGCCTTGCTACGCTGATGGGCGGGATGTAAATTACCAACAGCCACTCTGGAGAAGTGTACGGTGTGTCCTGAAACATCGAAAAAACACAGCTTAGAGCGCATAGGGCACTTCCACTCATGGGCGTATAAATTGGGAAAACTAAAAATCAGCAAGACACAGGCACCCCAAAGTTTAGGGCTGCTCTGTTGACAAGAACCTCCACTTCATGACACCTCAAATATCCCAGGAAAGAGAAAAATGGATAAAGAAGTGGTGGTCCTTATGTACAATGGAATATCACTCAGCCATGAAATCAATGTCATAAGGCTAGTAGCAGCATGATGAGTGGCTTTAGCTACGACGATTCTAAGTGAAATAAGTCACACAGAAAAAGACACTTATCATAAGCTATCACTTATAGAGGGAATGTAAAAACCGCTACACTTGAACTGAATTACAAAACAGAACAGAGTCACAAGTTTACAAAACACACTATGGCTGCTTAACGGGAAAGGTGGGGTGGGGTGATGCATAAAACAAGGGTTTCAAATGAGCTCAGATACCGTTCCATAAACCCAATATGTAATAGAAAGACCTACTCCTTGCTCAGTGAACTGGACTCCACACCCCCTATTCACCGCACAAGAATATATCTGACTAGTAAGAATCTTAAAACCTATGTATTGATATCTCTCTGGAAGTGAGTCAAGTGGGTGTAAAGCGGCAGAAACACAGCCGTGAAAAGCAGCTAAACCCCATTATAAAAATAAATTACTTTTAAAAACCCGTGAAACACAGACAGTGAAAGAGAGAGAAATTCTTACAAAATTCGTTCAGGGGCTGTGATGCAACCTGGATTGACCATATCTAGACCCACAGCTGGATGAGACATAAGGGTGGACACTCTCGGGGCTGAGAGGTTTGGTGAGGTTGGGGGAGCAAACGCAGAGCCTTTAAAGTAATACTGCCTGTTACCCATCCCATGGGTCCCAAATCTCCAGGTTCAAGGGCATCTTCCTACCTCGAAAACATGCATGAGAAACCCAGAAGGTGGTACACCGTGTGATCGGGAAAGGTTTCTAAAACGCACCTCATTTCTCATCTCCTTGTGCTCGGGTTCGCCATTCCAGCCGCTTTACTAGCAATCTCCCTCCTTGGAGAATCAGCACCTGTAACCTCCCGTTCCGTACAGCTTGCAATTTGTCCTGAGGATGAACGGGAAGAGGGGGAGCCAATGAGAGACTAGCTCTAGGTGTTGGGACAGGCACAGGTCACTCTATTTTCCCATCAGGAAGAAGAATTAACCACAGGCTCAGCCTGCCGCCCGGAAGCAGAATAGGGCCTGAGGCAATCCTGCGCTTTTGCGGCCAGCTCCCAAAAAAGCGAGTTGAAAAATGGAGCTCAGGGGCACTGCAATTCACAAACCTGCAGAGTTATAAATGATAACTCTCGTCCACAAATATATTGAGGGAAGGCAACGAAGAGGATCTGAAAGCAAGGCAGAATTGCAGGAAACAGATTTCAGGAGGTCGATTCCAATCGCCTTTAAAGCACATGAAAAGCGGCAAAACGTCGACAATGATGCCCTTGGCCAAAAAGGGCGTATGCGTTTTTTCCTGAATATATTCAGGAAAAAACGCATACGCCCTTTTTGGCCAACCAAGCAACCTGGAAAGGCAAATCAGCGCTACAAAGAAGTCTCGCTTCCCATCGGTCAAAAGGGCCATGCGGAAAAAAGTGTCAAAACCAGAAATGCAGGACAGGCCATGGAGAAATGGGAGCCTTGCTACGCTGATGGGCGGGATGTAAATTGCCAACAGCCACTATGGAGGAGTGTACGGTGTGTCCTGAAACATCGAAAAAACACAGCTTACACCGCATAGGGCACTTCCACTCATGGGCGTATAAATTGGGAAAACTAAAAATCAGCAAGACACAGGCACCCCAAAGTTTAGGGCTGCTCTGTTGACAAGAACCTCCACTTCATGACACCTCAAATATCCCAGGAAAGAGAAAAATGGATAAAGAAGTGGTGGTCCTTATGTACAATGGAATATCACTCAGCCATGAAATCAATGTCATAAGGCTAGTAGCAGCATGATGAGTGGTTTTAGCTACGACGATTCTAAGTGAAATAAGTCACACAGAAAAAGACACTTATCATAAGCTATCACTTATAGAGGGAATGTAAAAACCGCTACACTTGAACTGAATTACAAAACAGAACAGAGTCACAAGTTTACAAAACACACTATGGCTGCTTAACGGGAAAGGTGGGGTGGGGTGATGCATAAAACAAGGGTTTCAAATGAGCTCAGATACCGTTCCATAAACACAATATGTAATAGAAAGACCTACTCCTTGCTCAGTGAATTGGACTCAACACCCCCTATTCACCGCACAAGAATATATCTGACTAGTAAGAATCTTAAAACCTATATATTGATATCTCTCTGGAAGTGAGTCAAGTGGGTGTAAAACGGCAGAAACACAGCCGTGAAAAGCGGCTAAACCCCATTATAAAAATAAATTACTTTTAAAAACCCGTGAAACAAAGACAGTGAAAGAGAGAGAAATTCTTACAAAATTCGTTCAGGGGCTGTGATGCAACCTGGATTGACCATATCTAGACCCACAGCTGGATGAGACATAAGGGTGGACACTCTCGGGGCTGAGAGGTTTGGTGAGGTTGGGGGAGCAAACGCAGAGCCTTTAAAGTAATACTGCCTGTTACCCATCCCATGGGTCCCAAATCTCCAGGTTCAAGGGCATCTTCCTACCTCGAAAACATGCATGAGAAACCCAGAAGGTGGTACACCGTGTGATCGGGAAAGGTTTCTAAAACGCACCTCATTTCTCATCTCCTTGTGCTCGGGTTCGCGATTCCAGCCGCTTTACTAGCAATCTCCCTCCTTGGAGAATCAGCACCTGTAACCTCCCGTTCCGTACAGCTTGCAATTTGTCCTGAGGATGAACGGGAAGAGGGGGAGCCAATGAGAGACTAGCTCTAGGTGTTGGGACAGGCACAGGTCACTCTATTTTCGCATCAGGAAGAAGAATTAACCACAGGCTCAGCCTGCCGCCCGGAAGCAGAATAGGGCCTGAGGCAATCCTGCGCTTTTGCGGCCAGCTCCCAAAAAAGCGAGTTGAAAAATGGAGCTCAGGGGCACTGCAATTCACAAACCTGCAGAGTTATAAATGATAACTCTCGTCCACAAATATATTGAGGGAAGGCAACGAAGAGGATCTGAAAGCAAGGCAGAATTGCAGGAAACAGATTTCAGGAGGTCGATTCGAATCGCCTTTAAAGCACATGAAAAGCGGCAAAACGTCGACAATGATGCCCTTGGCCAAAAAGGGCGTATGCGTTTTTTCCTGAATATATTCAGGAAAAAACGCATACGCCCTTTTTGGCCAACCAAGCAACCTGGAAAGGCAAATCAGCGCTACAAAGAAGTCTCGCTTCCCATCGGTCAAAAGGGCCATGCGGAAAAAGTGTCAAAACCAGAAATGCAGGACAGGCCATGGAGAAATGGGAGCCTTGCTACGCTGATGGGCGGGATGTAAATTACCAACAGCCACTCTGGAGAAGTGTACGGTGTGTCCTGAAACATCGAAAAAACACAGCTTAGAGCGCATAGGGCACTTCCACTCATGGGCGTATAAATTGGGAAAACTAAAAATCAGCAAGACACAGGCACCCCAAAGTTTAGGGCTGCTCTGTTGACAAGAACCTCCACTTCATGACACCTCAAATATCCCAGGAAAGAGAAAAATGGATAAAGAAGTGGTGGTCCTTATGTACAATGGAATATCACTCAGCCATGAAATCAATGTCATAAGGCTAGTAGCAGCATGATGAGTGGCTTTAGCTACGACGATTCTAAGTGAAATAAGTCACACAGAAAAAGACACTTATCATAAGCTATCACTTATAGAGGGAATGTAAAAACCGCTACACTTGAACTGAATTACAAAACAGAACAGAGTCACAAGTTTACAAAACACACTATGGCTGCTTAACGGGAAAGGTGGGGTGGGGTGATGCATAAAACAAGGGTTTCAAATGAGCTCAGATACCGTTCCATAAACCCAATATGTAATAGAAAGACCTACTCCTTGCTCAGTGAACTGGACTCCACACCCCCTATTCACCGCACAAGAATATATCTGACTAGTAAGAATCTTAAAACCTATGTATTGATATCTCTCTGGAAGTGAGTCAAGTGGGTGTAAAGCGGCAGAAACACAGCCGTGAAAAGCAGCTAAACCCCATTATAAAAATAAATTACTTTTAAAAACCCGTGAAACACAGACAGTGAAAGAGAGAGAAATTCTTACAAAATTCGTTCAGGGGCTGTGATGCAACCTGGATTGACCATATCTAGACCCACAGCTGGATGAGACATAAGGGTGGACACTCTCGGGGCTGAGAGGTTTGGTGAGGTTGGGGGAGCAAACGCAGAGCCTTTAAAGTAATACTGCCTGTTACCCATCCCATGGGTCCCAAATCTCCAGGTTCAAGGGCATCTTCCTACCTCGAAAACATGCATGAGAAACCCAGAAGGTGGTACACCGTGTGATCGGGAAAGGTTTCTAAAACGCACCTCATTTCTCATCTCCTTGTGCTCGGGTTCGCCATTCCAGCCGCTTTACTAGCAATCTCCCTCCTTGGAGAATCAGCACCTGTAACCTCCCGTTCCGTACAGCTTGCAATTTGTCCTGAGGATGAACGGGAAGAGGGGGAGCCAATGAGAGACTAGCTCTAGGTGTTGGGACAGGCACAGGTCACTCTATTTTCCCATCAGGAAGAAGAATTAACCACAGGCTCAGCCTGCCGCCCGGAAGCAGAATAGGGCCTGAGGCAATCCTGCGCTTTTGCGGCCAGCTCCCAAAAAAGCGAGTTGAAAAATGGAGCTCAGGGGCACTGCAATTCACAAACCTGCAGAGTTATAAATGATAACTCTCGTCCACAAATATATTGAGGGAAGGCAACGAAGAGGATCTGAAAGCAAGGCAGAATTGCAGGAAACAGATTTCAGGAGGTCGATTCGAATCGCCTTTAAAGCACATGAAAAGCGGCAAAACGTCGACAATGATGCCCTTGGCCAAAAAGGGCGTATGCGTTTTTTCCTGAATATATTCAGGAAAAAACGCATACGCCCTTTTTGGCCAACCAAGCAACCTGGAAAGGCAAATCAGCGCTACAAAGAAGTCTCGCTTCCCATCGGTCAAAAGGGCCATGCGGAAAAAGTGTCAAAACCAGAAATGCAGGACAGGCCATGGAGAAATGGGAGCCTTGCTACGCTGATGGGCGGGATGTAAATTGCCAACAGCCACTATGGAGGAGTGTACGGTGTGTCCTGAAACATCGAAAAAACACAGCTTACACCGCATAGGGCACTTCCACTCATGGGCGTATAAATTGGGAAAACTAAAAATCAGCAAGACACAGGCACCCCAAAGTTTAGGGCTGCTCTGTTGACAAGAACCTCCACTTCATGACACCTCAAATATCCCAGGAAAGAGAAAAATGGATAAAGAAGTGGTGGTCCTTATGTACAATGGAATATCACTCAGCCATGAAATCAATGTCATAAGGCTAGTAGCAGCATGATGAGTGGCTTTAGCTACGACGATTCTAAGTGAAATAAGTCACACAGAAAAAGACACTTATCATAAGCTATCACTTATAGAGGGAATGTAAAAACCGCTACACTTGAACTGAATTACAAAACAGAACAGAGTCACAAGTTTACAAAACACACTATGGCTGCTTAACGGGAAAGGTGGGGTGGGGTGATGCATAAAACAAGGGTTTCAAATGAGCTCAGATACCGTTCCATAAACCCAATATGTAATAGAAAGACCTACTCCTTGCTCAGTGAACTGGACTCCACACCCCCTATTCACCGCACAAGAATATATCTGACTAGTAAGAATCTTAAAACCTATGTATTGATATCTCTCTGGAAGTGAGTCAAGTGGGTGTAAAGCGGCAGAAACACAGCCGTGAAAAGCAGCTAAACCCCATTATAAAAATAAATTACTTTTAAAAACCCGTGAAACACAGACAGTGAAAGAGAGAGAAATTCTTACAAAATTCGTTCAGGGGCTGTGATGCAACCTGGATTGACCATATCTAGACCCACAGCTGGATGAGACATAAGGGTGGACACTCTCGGGGCTGAGAGGTTTGGTGAGGTTGGGGGAGCAAACGCAGAGCCTTTAAAGTAATACTGCCTGTTACCCATCCCATGGGTCCCAAATCTCCAGGTTCAAGGGCATCTTCCTACCTCGAAAACATGCATGAGAAACCCAGAAGGTGGTACACCGTGTGATCGGGAAAGGTTTCTAAAACGCACCTCATTTCTCATCTCCTTGTGCTCGGGTTCGCCATTCCAGCCGCTTTACTAGCAATCTCCCTCCTTGGAGAATCAGCACCTGTAACCTCCCGTTCCGTACAGCTTGCAATTTGTCCTGAGGATGAACGGGAAGAGGGGGAGCCAATGAGAGACTAGCTCTAGGTGTTGGGACAGGCACAGGTCACTCTATTTTCCCATCAGGAAGAAGAATTAACCACAGGCTCAGCCTGCCGCCCGGAAGCAGAATAGGGCCTGAGGCAATCCTGCGCTTTTGCGGCCAGCTCCCAAAAAAGCGAGTTGAAAAATGGAGCTCAGGGGCACTGCAATTCACAAACCTGCAGAGTTATAAATGATAACTCTCGTCCACAAATATATTGAGGGAAGGCAACGAAGAGGATCTGAAAGCAAGGCAGAATTGCAGGAAACAGATTTCAGGAGGTCGATTCCAATCGCCTTTAAAGCACATGAAAAGCGGCAAAACGTCGACAATGATGCCCTTGGCCAAAAAGGGCGTATGCGTTTTTTCCTGAATATATTCAGGAAAAAACGCATACGCCCTTTTTGGCCAACCAAGCAACCTGGAAAGGCAAATCAGCGCTACAAAGAAGTCTCGCTTCCCATCGGTCAAAAGGGCCATGCGGAAAAAAGTGTCAAAACCAGAAATGCAGGACAGGCCATGGAGAAATGGGAGCCTTGCTACGCTGATGGGCGGGATGTAAATTGCCAACAGCCACTATGGAGGAGTGTACGGTGTGTCCTGAAACATCGAAAAAACACAGCTTACACCGCATAGGGCACTTCCACTCATGGGCGTATAAATTGGGAAAACTAAAAATCAGCAAGACACAGGCACCCCAAAGTTTAGGGCTGCTCTGTTGACAAGAACCTCCACTTCATGACACCTCAAATATCCCAGGAAAGAGAAAAATGGATAAAGAAGTGGTGGTCCTTATGTACAATGGAATATCACTCAGCCATGAAATCAATGTCATAAGGCTAGTAGCAGCATGATGAGTGGTTTTAGCTACGACGATTCTAAGTGAAATAAGTCACACAGAAAAAGACACTTATCATAAGCTATCACTTATAGAGGGAATGTAAAAACCGCTACACTTGAACTGAATTACAAAACAGAACAGAGTCACAAGTTTACAAAACACACTATGGCTGCTTAACGGGAAAGGTGGGGTGGGGTGATGCATAAAACAAGGGTTTCAAATGAGCTCAGATACCGTTCCATAAACACAATATGTAATAGAAAGACCTACTCCTTGCTCAGTGAATTGGACTCCACACCCCCTATTCACCGCACAAGAATATATCTGACTAGTAAGAATCTTAAAACCTATATATTGATATCTCTCTGGAAGTGAGTCAAGTGGGTGTAAAACGGCAGAAACACAGCCGTGAAAAGCGGCTAAACCCCATTATAAAAATAAATTACTTTTAAAAACCCGTGAAACAAAGACAGTGAAAGAGAGAGAAATTCTTACAAAATTCGTTCAGGGGCTGTGATGCAACCTGGATTGACCATATCTAGACCCACAGCTGGATGAGACATAAGGGTGGACACTCTCGGGGCTGAGAGGTTTGGTGAGGTTGGGGGAGCAAACGCAGAGCCTTTAAAGTAATACTGCCTGTTACCCATCCCATGGGTCCCAAATCTCCAGGTTCAAGGGCATCTTCCTACCTCGAAAACATGCATGAGAAACCCAGAAGGTGGTACACCGTGTGATCGGGAAAGGTTTCTAAAACGCACCTCATTTCTCATCTCCTTGTGCTCGGGTTCGCCATTCCAGCCGCTTTACTAGCAATCTCCCTCCTTGGAGAATCAGCACCTGTAACCTCCCGTTCCGTACAGCTTGCAATTTGTCCTGAGGATGAACGGGAAGAGGGGGAGCCAATGAGAGACTAGCTCTAGGTGTTGGGACAGGCACAGGTCACTCTATTTTCCCATCAGGAAGAAGAATTAACCACAGGCTCAGCCTGCAGCCCGGAAGCAGAATAGGGCCTGAGGCAATCCTGCGCTTTTGCGGCCAGCTCCCAAAAAAGCGAGTTGAAAAATGGAGCTCAGGGGCACTGCAATTCACAAACCTGCAGAGTTATAAATGATAACTCTCGTCCACAAATATATTGAGGGAAGGCAACGAAGAGGATCTGAAAGCAAGGCAGAATTGCAGGAAACAGATTTCAGGAGGTCGATTCGAATCGCCTTTAAAGCACATGAAAAGCGGCAAAACGTCGACAATGATGCCCTTGGCCAAAAAGGGCGTATGCGTTTTTTCCTGAATATATTCAGGAAAAAACGCATACGCCCTTTTTGGCCAACCAAGCAACCTGGAAAGGCAAATCAGCGCTACAAAGAAGTCTCGCTTCCCATCGGTCAAAAGGGCCATGCGGAAAAAAGTGTCAAAACCAGAAATGCAGGACAGGCCATGGAGAAATGGGAGCCTTGCTACGCTGATGGGCGGGATGTAAATTGCCAACAGCCACTCTGGAGAAGTGTACGGTGTGTCCTGAAACATCGAAAAAACACAGCTTAGAGCGCATAGGGCACTTCCACTCATGGGCGTATAAATTGGGAAAACTAAAAATCAGCAAGACACAGGCACCCCAAAGTTTAGGGCTGCTCTGTTGACAAGAACCTCCACTTCATGACACCTCAAATATCCCAGGAAAGAGAAAAATGGATAAAGAAGTGGTGGTCCTTATGTACAATGGAATATCACTCAGCCATGAAATCAATGTCATAAGGCTAGTAGCAGCATGATGAGTGGCTTTAGCTACGACGATTCTAAGTGAAATAAGTCACACAGAAAAAGACACTTATCATAAGCTATCACTTATAGAGGGAATGTAAAAACCGCTACACTTGAACTGAATTACAAAACAGAACAGAGTCACAAGTTTACAAAACACACTATGGCTGCTTAACGGGAAAGGTGGGGTGGGGTGATGCATAAAACAAGGGTTTCAAATGAGCTCAGATACCGTTCCATAAACCCAATATGTAATAGAAAGACCTACTCCTTGCTCAGTGAACTGGACTCCACACCCCCTATTCACCGCACAAGAATATATCTGACTAGTAAGAATCTTAAAACCTATGTATTGATATCTCTCTGGAAGTGAGTCAAGTGGGTGTAAAGCGGCAGAAACACAGCCGTGAAAAGCAGCTAAACCCCATTATAAAAATAAATTACTTTTAAAAACCCGTGAAACACAGACAGTGAAAGAGAGAGAAATTCTTACAAAATTCGTTCAGGGGCTGTGATGCAACCTGGATTGACCATATCTAGACCCACAGCTGGATGAGACATAAGGGTGGACACTCTCGGGGCTGAGAGGTTTGGTGAGGTTGGGGGAGCAAACGCAGAGCCTTTAAAGTAATACTGCCTGTTACCCATCCCATGGGTCCCAAATCTCCAGGTTCAAGGGCATCTTCCTACCTCGAAAACATGCATGAGAAACCCAGAAGGTGGTACACCGTGTGATCGGGAAAGGTTTCTAAAACGCACCTCATTTCTCATCTCCTTGTGCTCGGGTTCGCCATTCCAGCCGCTTTACTAGCAATCTCCCTCCTTGGAGAATCAGCACCTGTAACCTCCCGTTCCGTACAGCTTGCAATTTGTCCTGAGGATGAACGGGAAGAGGGGGAGCCAATGAGAGACTAGCTCTAGGTGTTGGGACAGGCACAGGTCACTCTATTTTCCCATCAGGAAGAAGAATTAACCACAGGCTCAGCCTGCCGCCCGGAAGCAGAATAGGGCCTGAGGCAATCCTGCGCTTTTGCGGCCAGCTCCCAAAAAAGCGAGTTGAAAAATGGAGCTCAGGGGCACTGCAATTCACAAACCTGCAGAGTTATAAATGATAACTCTCGTCCACAAATATATTGAGGGAAGGCAACGAAGAGGATCTGAAAGCAAGGCAGAATTGCAGGAAACAGATTTCAGGAGGTCGATTCCAATCGCCTTTAAAGCACATGAAAAGCGGCAAAACGTCGACAATGATGCCCTTGGCCAAAAAGGGCGTATGCGTTTTTTCCTGAATATATTCAGGAAAAAACGCATACGCCCTTTTTGGCCAACCAAGCAACCTGGAAAGGCAAATCAGCGCTACAAAGAAGTCTCGCTTCCCATCGGTCAAAAGGGCCATGCGGAAAAAACTGTCAAAACCAGAAATGCAGGACAGGCCATGGAGAAATGGGAGCCTTGCTACCCTGATGGGCGGGATGTAAATTGCCAACAGCCACTCTGGAGAAGTGTACGGTGTGTCCTGAAACATCGAAAAAACACAGCTTAGAGCGCATAGGGCACTTCCACTCATGGGCGTATAAATTGGGAAAACTAAAAATCAGCAAGACACAGGCACCCCAAAGTTTAGGGCTGCTCTGTTGACAAGAACCTCCACTTCATGACACCTCAAATATCCCAGGAAAGAGAAAAATGGATAAAGAAGTGGTGGTCCTTATGTAGAATGGAATATCACTCAGCCATGAAATCAATGTCATAAGGCTAGTAGCAGCATGATGAGTGGCTTTAGCTACGACGATTCTAAGTGAAATAAGTCACACAGAAAAAGACACTTATCATAAGCTATCACTTATAGAGGGAATGTAAAAACCGCTACACTTGAACTGAATTACAAAACAGAACAGAGTCACACGTTTACAAAACACACTATGGCTGCTTAACGGGAAAGGTGGGGTGGGGTGATGCATAAAACAAGGGTTTCAAATGAGCTCAGATACCGTTCCATAAACCCAATATGTAATAGAAAGACCTACTCCTTGCTCAGTGAACTGGACTCCACACCCCCTATTCACCGCACAAGAATATATCTGACTAGTAAGAATCTTAAAACCTATGTATTGATATCTCTCTGGAAGTGAGTCAAGTGGCTGTAAAGCGGCAGAAACACAGCCGTGAAAAGCAGCTAAACCCCATTATAAAAATAAATTACTTTTAAAAACCCGTGAAACAAAGACAGTGAAAGAGAGAGAAATTCTTACAAAATTCGTTCAGGGGCTGTGATGCAACCTGGATTGACCATATCTAGACCCACAGCTGGAGGAGACATAAGGGTGGACACTCTCGGGGCTGAGAGGTTTGGTGAGGTTGGGGGAGCAAACGCAGAGCCTTTAAAGTAATACTGCCTGTTACCCATCCCATGGGTCCCAAATCTCCAGGTTCAAGGGCATCTTCCTACCTCGAAAACATGCATGAGAAACCCAGAAGGTGGTACACCGTGTGATCGGGAAAGGTTTCTAAAACGCACCTCATTTCTCATCTCCTTGTGCTCGGGTTCGCCATTCCAGCCGCTTTACTAGCAATCTCCCTCCTTGGAGAATCAGCACCTGTAACCTCCCGTTCCGTACAGCTTGCAATTTGTCCTGAGGATGAACGGGAAGAGGGGGAGCCAATGAGAGACTAGCTCTAGGTGTTGGGACAGGCACAGGTCACTCTATTTTCCCATCAGGAAGAAGAATTAACCACAGGCTCAGCCTGCCGCCGGGAAGCAGAATAGGGCCTGAGGCAATCCTGCGCTTTTGCGGCCAGCTCCCAAAAAAGCGAGTTGAAAAATGGAGCTCAGGGGCACTGCAATTCACAAACCTGCAGAGTTATAAATGATAACTCTCGTCCACAAATATATTGAGGGAAGGCAACGAAGAGGATCTGAAAGCAAGGCAGAATTGCAGGAAACAGATTTCAGGAGGTCGATTCGAATCGCCTTTAAAGCACATGAAAAGCGGCAAAACGTCGACAATGATGCCCTTGGCCAAAAAGGGCGTATGCGTTTTTTCCTGAATATATTCAGGAAAAAACGCATACGCCCTTTTTGGCCAACCAAGCAACCTGGAAAGGCAAATCAGCGCTACAAAGAAGTCTCGCTTCCCATCGGTCAAAAGGGCCATGCGGAAAAAACTGTCAAAACCAGAAATGCAGGACAGGCCATGGAGAAATGGGAGCCTTGCTACGCTGATGGGCGGGATGTAAATTGCCAACAGCCACTCTGGAGAAGTGTACGGTGTGTCCTGAAACATCGAAAAAACACAGCTTAGAGCGCATAGGGCACTTCCACTCATGGGCGTATAAATTGGGAAAACTAAAAATCAGCAAGACACAGGCACCCCAAAGTTTAGGGCTGCTCTGTTGACAAGAACCTCCACTTCATGACACCTCAAATATCCCAGGAAAGAGAAAAATGGATAAAGAAGTGGTGGTCCTTATGTACAATGGAATATCACTCAGCCATGAAATCAATGTCATAAGGCTAGTAGCAGCATGATGAGTGGCTTTAGCTACGACGATTCTAAGTGAAATAAGTCACACAGAAAAAGACACTTATCATAAGCTATCACTTATAGAGGGAATGTAAAAACCGCTACACTTGAACTGAATTACAAAACAGAACAGAGTCACAAGTTTACAAAACACACTATGGCTGCTTAACGGGAAAGGTGGGGTGGGGTGATGCATAAAACAAGGGTTTCAAATGAGCTCAGATACCGTTCCATAAACCCAATATGTAATAGAAAGACCTACTCCTTGCTCAGTGAACTGGACTCCACACCCCCTATTCACCGCACAAGAATATATCTGACTAGTAAGAATCTTAAAACCTATGTATTGATATCTCTCTGGAAGTGAGTCAAGTGGGTGTAAAGCGGCAGAAACACAGCCGTGAAAAGCAGCTAAACCCCATTATAAAAATAAATTACTTTTAAAAACCCGTGAAACACAGACAGTGAAAGAGAGAGAAATTCTTACAAAATTCGTTCAGGGGCTGTGATGCAACCTGGATTGACCATATCTAGACCCACAGCTGGATGAGACATAAGGGTGGACACTCTCGGGGCTGAGAGGTTTGGTGAGGTTGGGGGAGCAAACGCAGAGCCTTTAAAGTAATACTGCCTGTTACCCATCCCATGGGTCCCAAATCTCCAGGTTCAAGGGCATCTTCCTACCTCGAAAACATGCATGAGAAACCCAGAAGGTGGTACACCGTGTGATCGGGAAAGGTTTCTAAAACGCACCTCATTTCTCATCTCCTTGTGCTCGGGTTCGCCATTCCAGCCGCTTTACTAGCAATCTCCCTCCTTGGAGAATCAGCACCTGTAACCTCCCGTTCCGTACAGCTTGCAATTTGTCCTGAGGATGAACGGGAAGAGGGGGAGCCAATGAGAGACTAGCTCTAGGTGTTGGGACAGGCACAGGTCACTCTATTTTCGCATCAGGAAGAAGAATTAACCACAGGCTCAGCCTGCCGCCCGGAAGCAGAATAGGGCCTGAGGCAATCCTGCGCTTTTGCGGCCAGCTCCCAAAAAAGCGAGTTGAAAAATGGAGCTCAGGGGCACTGCAATTCACAAACCTGCAGAGTTATAAATGATAACTCTCGTCCACAAATATATTGAGGGTAGGCAACGAAGAGGATCTGAAAGCAAGGCAGAATTGCAGGAAACAGATTTCAGGAGGTCGATTCGAATCGCCTTTAAAGCACATGAAAAGCGGCAAAACGTCGACAATGATGCCCTTGGCCAAAAAGGGCGTATGCGTTTTTTCCTGAATATATTCAGGAAAAAACGCATACGCCCTTTTTGGCCAACCAAGCAACCTGGAAAGGCAAATCAGCGCTACAAAGAAGTCTCGCTTCCCATCGGTCAAAAGGGCCATGCGGAAAAAACTGTCAAAACCAGAAATGCAGGACAGGCCATGGAGAAATGGGAGCCTTGCTACGCTGATGGGCGGGATGTAAATTGCCAACAGCCACTCTGGAGAAGTGTACGGTGTGTCCTGAAACATCGAAAAAACACAGCTTAGAGCGCATAGGGCACTTCCACTCATGGGCGTATAAATTGGGAAAACTAAAAATCAGCAAGACACAGGCACCCCAAAGTTTAGGGCTGCTCTGTTGACAAGAACCTCCACTTCATGACACCTCAAATATCCCAGGAAAGAGAAAAATGGATAAAGAAGTGGTGGTCCTTATGTACAATGGAATATCACTCAGCCATGAAATCAATGTCATAAGGCTAGTAGCAGCATGATGAGTGGCTTTAGCTACGACGATTCTAAGTGAAATAAGTCACACAGAAAAAGACACTTATCATAAGCTATCACTTATAGAGGGAATGTAAAAACCGCTACACTTGAACTGAATTACAAAACAGAACAGAGTCACAAGTTTACAAAACACACTATGGCTGCTTAACGGGAAAGGTGGGGTGGGGTGATGCATAAAACAAGGGTTTCAAATGAGCTCAGATACCGTTCCATAAACCCAATATGTAATAGAAAGACCTACTCCTTGCTCAGTGAACTGGACTCCACACCCCCTATTCACCGCACAAGAATATATCTGACTAGTAAGAATCTTAAAACCTATGTATTGATATCTCTCTGGAAGTGAGTCAAGTGGGTGTAAAGCGGCAGAAACACAGCCGTGAAAAGCAGCTAAACCCCATTATAAAAATAAATTACTTTTAAAAACCCGTGAAACACAGACAGTGAAAGAGAGAGAAATTCTTACAAAATTCGTTCAGGGGCTGTGATGCAACCTGGATTGACCATATCTAGACCCACAGCTGGATGAGACATAAGGGTGGACACTCTCGGGGCTGAGAGGTTTGGTGAGGTTGGGGGAGCAAACGCAGAGCCTTTAAAGTAATACTGCCTGTTACCCATCCCATGGGTCCCAAATCTCCAGGTTCAAGGGCATCTTCCTACCTCGAAAACATGCATGAGAAACCCAGAAGGTGGTACACCGTGTGATCGGGAAAGGTTTCTAAAACGCACCTCATTTCTCATCTCCTTGTGCTCGGGTTCGCCATTCCAGCCGCTTTACTAGCAATCTCCCTCCTTGGAGAATCAGCACCTGTAACCTCCCGTTCCGTACAGCTTGCAATTTGTCCTGAGGATGAACGGGAAGAGGGGGAGCCAATGAGAGACTAGCTCTAGGTGTTGGGACAGGCACAGGTCACTCTATTTTCCCATCAGGAAGAAGAATTAACCACAGGCTCAGCCTGCCGCCCGGAAGCAGAATAGGGCCTGAGGCAATCCTGCGCTTTTGCGGCCAGCTCCCAAAAAAGCGAGTTGAAAAATGGAGCTCAGGGGCACTGCAATTCACAAACCTGCAGAGTTATAAATGATAACTCTCGTCCACAAATATATTGAGGGTAGGCAACGAAGAGGATCTGAAAGCAAGGCAGAATTGCAGGAAACAGATTTCAGGAGGTCGATTCGAATCGCCTTTAAAGCACATGAAAAGCGGCAAAACGTCGACAATGATGCCCTTGGCCAAAAAGGGCGTATGCGTTTTTTCCTGAATATAGTCAGGAAAAAACGCATACGCCCTTTTTGGCCAACCAAGCAACCTGGAAAGGCAAATCAGCGCTACAAAGAAGTCTCGCTTCCCATCGGTCAAAAGGGCCATGCGGAAAAAACTGTCAAAACCAGAAATGCAGGACAGGCCATGGAGAAATGGGAGCCTTGCTACGCTGATGGGCGGGATGTAAATTGCCAACAGCCACTATGGAGAAGTGTACGGTGTGTCCTGAAACATCGAAAAAACACAGCTTAGAGCGCATAGGGCACTTCCACTCATGGGCGTATAAATTGGGAAAACTAAAAATCAGCAAGACACAGGCACCCCAAAGTTTAGGGCTGCTCTTTTGACAAGAACCTCCACTTCATAACACCTCTAATATCCCAGGAAAGAGAAAAATGGATAAAGAAGTGGTGGTCCTTATGTACAATGGAATATCACTCAGCCATGAAATCAATGTCATAAGGCTAGTAGCAGCATGATGAGTGGCTTTAGCTACGACGATTCTAAGTGAAATAAGTCACACAGAAAAAGACACTTATCATAAGCTATCACTTATAGAGGGAATGTAAAAACCGCTACACTTGAACTGAATTACAAAACAGAACAGAGTCACAAGTTTACAAAACACACTATGGCTGCTTAACGGGAAAGGTGGGGTGGGGTGATGCATAAAACAAGGGTTTCAAATGAGCTCAGATACCGTTCCATAAACCCAATATGTAATAGAAAGACCTACTCCTTGCTCAGTGAACTGGACTCCACACCCCCTATTCACCGCACAAGAATATATCTGACTAGTAAGAATCTTAAAACCTATGTATTGATATCTCTCTGGAAGTGAGTCAAGTGGGTGTAAAGCGGCAGAAACACAGCCGTGAAAAGCAGCTAAACCCCATTATAAAAATAAATTACTTTTAAAAACCCGTGAAACACAGACAGTGAAAGAGAGAGAAATTCTTACAAAATTCGTTCAGGGGCTGTGATGCAACCTGGATTGACCATATCTAGACCCACAGCTGGATGAGACATAAGGGTGGACACTCTCGGGGCTGAGAGGTTTGGTGAGGTTGGGGGAGCAAACGCAGAGCCTTTAAAGTAATACTGCCTGTTACCCATCCCATGGGTCCCAAATCTCCAGGTTCAAGGGCATCTTCCTACCTCGAAAACATGCATGAGAAACCCAGAAGGTGGTACACCGTGTGATCGGGAAAGGTTTCTAAAACGCACCTCATTTCTCATCTCCTTGTGCTCGGGTTCGCCATTCCAGCCGCTTTACTAGCAATCTCCCTCCTTGGAGAATCAGCACCTGTAACCTCCCGTTCCGTACAGCTTGCAATTTGTCCTGAGGATGAACGGGAAGAGGGGGAGCCAATGAGAGACTAGCTCTAGGTGTTGGGACAGGCACAGGTCACTCTATTTTCCCATCAGGAAGAAGAATTAACCACAGGCTCAGCCTGCCGCCCGGAAGCAGAATAGGGCCTGAGGCAATCCTGCGCTTTTGCGGCCAGCTCCCAAAAAAGCGAGTTGAAAAATGGAGCTCAGGGGCACTGCAATTCACAAACCTGCAGAGTTATAAATGATAACTCTCGTCCACAAATATATTGAGGGAAGGCAACGAAGAGGATCTGAAAGCAAGGCAGAATTGCAGGAAACAGATTTCAGGAGGTCGATTCCAATCGCCTTTAAAGCACATGAAAAGCGGCAAAACGTCGACAATGATGCCCTTGGCCAAAAAGGGCGTATGCGTTTTTTCCTGAATATATTCAGGAAAAAACGCATACGCCCTTTTTGGCCAACCAAGCAACCTGGAAAGGCAAATCAGCGCTACAAAGAAGTCTCGCTTCCCATCGGTCAAAAGGGCCATGCGGAAAAAAGTGTCAAAACCAGAAATGCAGGACAGGCCATGGAGAAATGGGAGCCTTGCTACGCTGATGGGCGGGATGTAAATTGCCAACAGCCACTATGGAGGAGTGTACGGTGTGTCCTGAAACATCGAAAAAACACAGCTTACACCGCATAGGGCACTTCCACTCATGGGCGTATAAATTGGGAAAACTAAAAATCAGCAAGACACAGGCACCCCAAAGTTTAGGGCTGCTCTGTTGACAAGAACCTCCACTTCATGACACCTCAAATATCCCAGGAAAGAGAAAAATGGATAAAGAAGTGGTGGTCCTTATGTACAATGGAATATCACTCAGCCATGAAATCAATGTCATAAGGCTAGTAGCAGCATGATGAGTGGTTTTAGCTACGACGATTCTAAGTGAAATAAGTCACACAGAAAAAGACACTTATCATAAGCTATCACTTATAGAGGGAATGTAAAAACCGCTACACTTGAACTGAATTACAAAACAGAACAGAGTCACAAGTTTACAAAACACACTATGGCTGCTTAACGGGAAAGGTGGGGTGGGGTGATGCATAAAACAAGGGTTTCAAATGAGCTCAGATACCGTTCCATAAACACAATATGTAATAGAAAGACCTACTCCTTGCTCAGTGAATTGGACTCAACACCCCCTATTCACCGCACAAGAATATATCTGACTAGTAAGAATCTTAAAACCTATATATTGATATCTCTCTGGAAGTGAGTCAAGTGGGTGTAAAACGGCAGAAACACAGCCGTGAAAAGCGGCTAAACCCCATTATAAAAATAAATTACTTTTAAAAACCCGTGAAACAAAGACAGTGAAAGAGAGAGAAATTCTTACAAAATTCGTTCAGGGGCTGTGATGCAACCTGGATTGACCATATCTAGACCCACAGCTGGATGAGACATAAGGGTGGACACTCTCGGGGCTGAGAGGTTTGGTGAGGTTGGGGGAGCAAACGCAGAGCCTTTAAAGTAATACTGCCTGTTACCCATCCCATGGGTCCCAAATCTCCAGGTTCAAGGGCATCTTCCTACCTCGAAAACATGCATGAGAAACCCAGAAGGTGGTACACCGTGTGATCGGGAAAGGTTTCTAAAACGCACCTCATTTCTCATCTCCTTGTGCTCGGGTTCGCGATTCCAGCCGCTTTACTAGCAATCTCCCTCCTTGGAGAATCAGCACCTGTAACCTCCCGTTCCGTACAGCTTGCAATTTGTCCTGAGGATGAACGGGAAGAGGGGGAGCCAATGAGAGACTAGCTCTAGGTGTTGGGACAGGCACAGGTCACTCTATTTTCGCATCAGGAAGAAGAATTAACCACAGGCTCAGCCTGCCGCCCGGAAGCAGAATAGGGCCTGAGGCAATCCTGCGCTTTTGCGGCCAGCTCCCAAAAAAGCGAGTTGAAAAATGGAGCTCAGGGGCACTGCAATTCACAAACCTGCAGAGTTATAAATGATAACTCTCGTCCACAAATATATTGAGGGAAGGCAACGAAGAGGATCTGAAAGCAAGGCAGAATTGCAGGAAACAGATTTCAGGAGGTCGATTCGAATCGCCTTTAAAGCACATGAAAAGCGGCAAAACGTCGACAATGATGCCCTTGGCCAAAAAGGGCGTATGCGTTTTTTCCTGAATATATTCAGGAAAAAACGCATACGCCCTTTTTGGCCAACCAAGCAACCTGGAAAGGCAAATCAGCGCTACAAAGAAGTCTCGCTTCCCATCGGTCAAAAGGGCCATGCGGAAAAAGTGTCAAAACCAGAAATGCAGGACAGGCCATGGAGAAATGGGAGCCTTGCTACGCTGATGGGCGGGATGTAAATTACCAACAGCCACTCTGGAGAAGTGTACGGTGTGTCCTGAAACATCGAAAAAACACAGCTTAGAGCGCATAGGGCACTTCCACTCATGGGCGTATAAATTGGGAAAACTAAAAATCAGCAAGACACAGGCACCCCAAAGTTTAGGGCTGCTCTGTTGACAAGAACCTCCACTTCATGACACCTCAAATATCCCAGGAAAGAGAAAAATGGATAAAGAAGTGGTGGTCCTTATGTACAATGGAATATCACTCAGCCATGAAATCAATGTCATAAGGCTAGTAGCAGCATGATGAGTGGCTTTAGCTACGACGATTCTAAGTGAAATAAGTCACACAGAAAAAGACACTTATCATAAGCTATCACTTATAGAGGGAATGTAAAAACCGCTACACTTGAACTGAATTACAAAACAGAACAGAGTCACAAGTTTACAAAACACACTATGGCTGCTTAACGGGAAAGGTGGGGTGGGGTGATGCATAAAACAAGGGTTTCAAATGAGCTCAGATACCGTTCCATAAACCCAATATGTAATAGAAAGACCTACTCCTTGCTCAGTGAACTGGACTCCACACCCCCTATTCACCGCACAAGAATATATCTGACTAGTAAGAATCTTAAAACCTATGTATTGATATCTCTCTGGAAGTGAGTCAAGTGGGTGTAAAGCGGCAGAAACACAGCCGTGAAAAGCAGCTAAACCCCATTATAAAAATAAATTACTTTTAAAAACCCGTGAAACACAGACAGTGAAAGAGAGAGAAATTCTTACAAAATTCGTTCAGGGGCTGTGATGCAACCTGGATTGACCATATCTAGACCCACAGCTGGATGAGACATAAGGGTGGACACTCTCGGGGCTGAGAGGTTTGGTGAGGTTGGGGGAGCAAACGCAGAGCCTTTAAAGTAATACTGCCTGTTACCCATCCCATGGGTCCCAAATCTCCAGGTTCAAGGGCATCTTCCTACCTCGAAAACATGCATGAGAAACCCAGAAGGTGGTACACCGTGTGATCGGGAAAGGTTTCTAAAACGCACCTCATTTCTCATCTCCTTGTGCTCGGGTTCGCCATTCCAGCCGCTTTACTAGCAATCTCCCTCCTTGGAGAATCAGCACCTGTAACCTCCCGTTCCGTACAGCTTGCAATTTGTCCTGAGGATGAACGGGAAGAGGGGGAGCCAATGAGAGACTAGCTCTAGGTGTTGGGACAGGCACAGGTCACTCTATTTTCCCATCAGGAAGAAGAATTAACCACAGGCTCAGCCTGCCGCCCGGAAGCAGAATAGGGCCTGAGGCAATCCTGCGCTTTTGCGGCCAGCTCCCAAAAAAGCGAGTTGAAAAATGGAGCTCAGGGGCACTGCAATTCACAAACCTGCAGAGTTATAAATGATAACTCTCGTCCACAAATATATTGAGGGAAGGCAACGAAGAGGATCTGAAAGCAAGGCAGAATTGCAGGAAACAGATTTCAGGAGGTCGATTCGAATCGCCTTTAAAGCACATGAAAAGCGGCAAAACGTCGACAATGATGCCCTTGGCCAAAAAGGGCGTATGCGTTTTTTCCTGAATATATTCAGGAAAAAACGCATACGCCCTTTTTGGCCAACCAAGCAACCTGGAAAGGCAAATCAGCGCTACAAAGAAGTCTCGCTTCCCATCGGTCAAAAGGGCCATGCGGAAAAAGTGTCAAAACCAGAAATGCAGGACAGGCCATGGAGAAATGGGAGCCTTGCTACGCTGATGGGCGGGATGTAAATTGCCAACAGCCACTATGGAGGAGTGTACGGTGTGTCCTGAAACATCGAAAAAACACAGCTTACACCGCATAGGGCACTTCCACTCATGGGCGTATAAATTGGGAAAACTAAAAATCAGCAAGACACAGGCACCCCAAAGTTTAGGGCTGCTCTGTTGACAAGAACCTCCACTTCATGACACCTCAAATATCCCAGGAAAGAGAAAAATGGATAAAGAAGTGGTGGTCCTTATGTACAATGGAATATCACTCAGCCATGAAATCAATGTCATAAGGCTAGTAGCAGCATGATGAGTGGCTTTAGCTACGACGATTCTAAGTGAAATAAGTCACACAGAAAAAGACACTTATCATAAGCTATCACTTATAGAGGGAATGTAAAAACCGCTACACTTGAACTGAATTACAAAACAGAACAGAGTCACAAGTTTACAAAACACACTATGGCTGCTTAACGGGAAAGGTGGGGTGGGGTGATGCATAAAACAAGGGTTTCAAATGAGCTCAGATACCGTTCCATAAACCCAATATGTAATAGAAAGACCTACTCCTTGCTCAGTGAACTGGACTCCACACCCCCTATTCACCGCACAAGAATATATCTGACTAGTAAGAATCTTAAAACCTATGTATTGATATCTCTCTGGAAGTGAGTCAAGTGGGTGTAAAGCGGCAGAAACACAGCCGTGAAAAGCAGCTAAACCCCATTATAAAAATAAATTACTTTTAAAAACCCGTGAAACACAGACAGTGAAAGAGAGAGAAATTCTTACAAAATTCGTTCAGGGGCTGTGATGCAACCTGGATTGACCATATCTAGACCCACAGCTGGATGAGACATAAGGGTGGACACTCTCGGGGCTGAGAGGTTTGGTGAGGTTGGGGGAGCAAACGCAGAGCCTTTAAAGTAATACTGCCTGTTACCCATCCCATGGGTCCCAAATCTCCAGGTTCAAGGGCATCTTCCTACCTCGAAAACATGCATGAGAAACCCAGAAGGTGGTACACCGTGTGATCGGGAAAGGTTTCTAAAACGCACCTCATTTCTCATCTCCTTGTGCTCGGGTTCGCCATTCCAGCCGCTTTACTAGCAATCTCCCTCCTTGGAGAATCAGCACCTGTAACCTCCCGTTCCGTACAGCTTGCAATTTGTCCTGAGGATGAACGGGAAGAGGGGGAGCCAATGAGAGACTAGCTCTAGGTGTTGGGACAGGCACAGGTCACTCTATTTTCCCATCAGGAAGAAGAATTAACCACAGGCTCAGCCTGCCGCCCGGAAGCAGAATAGGGCCTGAGGCAATCCTGCGCTTTTGCGGCCAGCTCCCAAAAAAGCGAGTTGAAAAATGGAGCTCAGGGGCACTGCAATTCACAAACCTGCAGAGTTATAAATGATAACTCTCGTCCACAAATATATTGAGGGAAGGCAACGAAGAGGATCTGAAAGCAAGGCAGAATTGCAGGAAACAGATTTCAGGAGGTCGATTCCAATCGCCTTTAAAGCACATGAAAAGCGGCAAAACGTCGACAATGATGCCCTTGGCCAAAAAGGGCGTATGCGTTTTTTCCTGAATATATTCAGGAAAAAACGCATACGCCCTTTTTGGCCAACCAAGCAACCTGGAAAGGCAAATCAGCGCTACAAAGAAGTCTCGCTTCCCATCGGTCAAAAGGGCCATGCGGAAAAAAGTGTCAAAACCAGAAATGCAGGACAGGCCATGGAGAAATGGGAGCCTTGCTACGCTGATGGGCGGGATGTAAATTGCCAACAGCCACTATGGAGGAGTGTACGGTGTGTCCTGAAACATCGAAAAAACACAGCTTACACCGCATAGGGCACTTCCACTCATGGGCGTATAAATTGGGAAAACTAAAAATCAGCAAGACACAGGCACCCCAAAGTTTAGGGCTGCTCTGTTGACAAGAACCTCCACTTCATGACACCTCAAATATCCCAGGAAAGAGAAAAATGGATAAAGAAGTGGTGGTCCTTATGTACAATGGAATATCACTCAGCCATGAAATCAATGTCATAAGGCTAGTAGCAGCATGATGAGTGGTTTTAGCTACGACGATTCTAAGTGAAATAAGTCACACAGAAAAAGACACTTATCATAAGCTATCACTTATAGAGGGAATGTAAAAACCGCTACACTTGAACTGAATTACAAAACAGAACAGAGTCACAAGTTTACAAAACACACTATGGCTGCTTAACGGGAAAGGTGGGGTGGGGTGATGCATAAAACAAGGGTTTCAAATGAGCTCAGATACCGTTCCATAAACACAATATGTAATAGAAAGACCTACTCCTTGCTCAGTGAATTGGACTCAACACCCCCTATTCACCGCACAAGAATATATCTGACTAGTAAGAATCTTAAAACCTATATATTGATATCTCTCTGGAAGTGAGTCAAGTGGGTGTAAAACGGCAGAAACACAGCCGTGAAAAGCGGCTAAACCCCATTATAAAAATAAATTACTTTTAAAAACCCGTGAAACAAAGACAGTGAAAGAGAGAGAAATTCTTACAAAATTCGTTCAGGGGCTGTGATGCAACCTGGATTGACCATATCTAGACCCACAGCTGGATGAGACATAAGGGTGGACACTCTCGGGGCTGAGAGGTTTGGTGAGGTTGGGGGAGCAAACGCAGAGCCTTTAAAGTAATACTGCCTGTTACCCATCCCATGGGTCCCAAATCTCCAGGTTCAAGGGCATCTTCCTACCTCGAAAACATGCATGAGAAACCCAGAAGGTGGTACACCGTGTGATCGGGAAAGGTTTCTAAAACGCACCTCATTTCTCATCTCCTTGTGCTCGGGTTCGCGATTCCAGCCGCTTTACTAGCAATCTCCCTCCTTGGAGAATCAGCACCTGTAACCTCCCGTTCCGTACAGCTTGCAATTTGTCCTGAGGATGAACGGGAAGAGGGGGAGCCAATGAGAGACTAGCTCTAGGTGTTGGGACAGGCACAGGTCACTCTATTTTCCCATCAGGAAGAAGAATTAACCACAGGCTCAGCCTGCAGCCCGGAAGCAGAATAGGGCCTGAGGCAATCCTGCGCTTTTGCGGCCAGCTCCCAAAAAAGCGAGTTGAAAAATGGAGCTCAGGGGCACTGCAATTCACAAACCTGCAGAGTTATAAATGATAACTCTCGTCCACAAATATATTGAGGGAAGGCAACGAAGAGGATCTGAAAGCAAGGCAGAATTGCAGGAAACAGATTTCAGGAGGTCGATTCGAATCGCCTTTAAAGCACATGAAAAGCGGCAAAACGTCGACAATGATGCCCTTGGCCAAAAAGGGCGTATGCGTTTTTTCCTGAATATATTCAGGAAAAAACGCATACGCCCTTTTTGGCCAACCAAGCAACCTGGAAAGGCAAATCAGCGCTACAAAGAAGTCTCGCTTCCCATCGGTCAAAAGGGCCATGCGGAAAAAAGTGTCAAAACCAGAAATGCAGGACAGGCCATGGAGAAATGGGAGCCTTGCTACGCTGATGGGCGGGATGTAAATTGCCAACAGCCACTCTGGAGAAGTGTACGGTGTGTCCTGAAACATCGAAAAAACACAGCTTAGAGCGCATAGGGCACTTCCACTCATGGGCGTATAAATTGGGAAAACTAAAAATCAGCAAGACACAGGCACCCCAAAGTTTAGGGCTGCTCTGTTGACAAGAACCTCCACTTCATGACACCTCAAATATCCCAGGAAAGAGAAAAATGGATAAAGAAGTGGTGGTCCTTATGTACAATGGAATATCACTCAGCCATGAAATCAATGTCATAAGGCTAGTAGCAGCATGATGAGTGGCTTTAGCTACGACGATTCTAAGTGAAATAAGTCACACAGAAAAAGACACTTATCATAAGCTATCACTTATAGAGGGAATGTAAAAACCGCTACACTTGAACTGAATTACAAAACAGAACAGAGTCACAAGTTTACAAAACACACTATGGCTGCTTAACGGGAAAGGTGGGGTGGGGTGATGCATAAAACAAGGGTTTCAAATGAGCTCAGATACCGTTCCATAAACCCAATATGTAATAGAAAGACCTACTCCTTGCTCAGTGAACTGGACTCCACACCCCCTATTCACCGCACAAGAATATATCTGACTAGTAAGAATCTTAAAACCTATGTATTGATATCTCTCTGGAAGTGAGTCAAGTGGGTGTAAAGCGGCAGAAACACAGCCGTGAAAAGCAGCTAAACCCCATTATAAAAATAAATTACTTTTAAAAACCCGTGAAACACAGACAGTGAAAGAGAGAGAAATTCTTACAAAATTCGTTCAGGGGCTGTGATGCAACCTGGATTGACCATATCTAGACCCACAGCTGGATGAGACATAAGGGTGGACACTCTCGGGGCTGAGAGGTTTGGTGAGGTTGGGGGAGCAAACGCAGAGCCTTTAAAGTAATACTGCCTGTTACCCATCCCATGGGTCCCAAATCTCCAGGTTCAAGGGCATCTTCCTACCTCGAAAACATGCATGAGAAACCCAGAAGGTGGTACACCGTGTGATCGGGAAAGGTTTCTAAAACGCACCTCATTTCTCATCTCCTTGTGCTCGGGTTCGCCATTCCAGCCGCTTTACTAGCAATCTCCCTCCTTGGAGAATCAGCACCTGTAACCTCCCGTTCCGTACAGCTTGCAATTTGTCCTGAGGATGAACGGGAAGAGGGGGAGCCAATGAGAGACTAGCTCTAGGTGTTGGGACAGGCACAGGTCACTCTATTTTCCCATCAGGAAGAAGAATTAACCACAGGCTCAGCCTGCCGCCCGGAAGCAGAATAGGGCCTGAGGCAATCCTGCGCTTTTGCGGCCAGCTCCCAAAAAAGCGAGTTGAAAAATGGAGCTCAGGGGCACTGCAATTCACAAACCTGCAGAGTTATAAATGATAACTCTCGTCCACAAATATATTGAGGGAAGGCAACGAAGAGGATCTGAAAGCAAGGCAGAATTGCAGGAAACAGATTTCAGGAGGTCGATTCCAATCGCCTTTAAAGCACATGAAAAGCGGCAAAACGTCGACAATGATGCCCTTGGCCAAAAAGGGCGTATGCGTTTTTTCCTGAATATATTCAGGAAAAAACGCATACGCCCTTTTTGGCCAACCAAGCAACCTGGAAAGGCAAATCAGCGCTACAAAGAAGTCTCGCTTCCCATCGGTCAAAAGGGCCATGCGGAAAAAGTGTCAAAACCAGAAATGCAGGACAGGCCATGGAGAAATGGGAGCCTTGCTACGCTGATGGGCGGGATGTAAATTGCCAACAGCCACTATGGAGGAGTGTACGGTGTGTCCTGAAACATCGAAAAAACACAGCTTACACCGCATAGGGCACTTCCACTCATGGGCGTATAAATTGGGAAAACTAAAAATCAGCAAGACACAGGCACCCCAAAGTTTAGGGCTGCTCTGTTGACAAGAACCTCCACTTCATGACACCTCAAATATCCCAGGAAAGAGAAAAATGGATAAAGAAGTGGTGGTCCTTATGTACAATGGAATATCACTCAGCCATGAAATCAATGTCATAAGGCTAGTAGCAGCATGATGAGTGGCTTTAGCTACGACGATTCTAAGTGAAATAAGTCACACAGAAAAAGACACTTATCATAAGCTATCACTTATAGAGGGAATGTAAAAACCGCTACACTTGAACTGAATTACAAAACAGAACAGAGTCACAAGTTTACAAAACACACTATGGCTGCTTAACGGGAAAGGTGGGGTGGGGTGATGCATAAAACAAGGGTTTCAAATGAGCTCAGATACCGTTCCATAAACCCAATATGTAATAGAAAGACCTACTCCTTGCTCAGTGAACTGGACTCCACACCCCCTATTCACCGCACAAGAATATATCTGACTAGTAAGAATCTTAAAACCTATGTATTGATATCTCTCTGGAAGTGAGTCAAGTGGGTGTAAAGCGGCAGAAACACAGCCGTGAAAAGCAGCTAAACCCCATTATAAAAATAAATTACTTTTAAAAACCCGTGAAACACAGACAGTGAAAGAGAGAGAAATTCTTACAAAATTCGTTCAGGGGCTGTGATGCAACCTGGATTGACCATATCTAGACCCACAGCTGGATGAGACATAAGGGTGGACACTCTCGGGGCTGAGAGGTTTGGTGAGGTTGGGGGAGCAAACGCAGAGCCTTTAAAGTAATACTGCCTGTTACCCATCCCATGGGTCCCAAATCTCCAGGTTCAAGGGCATCTTCCTACCTCGAAAACATGCATGAGAAACCCAGAAGGTGGTACACCGTGTGATCGGGAAAGGTTTCTAAAACGCACCTCATTTCTCATCTCCTTGTGCTCGGGTTCGCCATTCCAGCCGCTTTACTAGCAATCTCCCTCCTTGGAGAATCAGCACCTGTAACCTCCCGTTCCGTACAGCTTGCAATTTGTCCTGAGGATGAACGGGAAGAGGGGGAGCCAATGAGAGACTAGCTCTAGGTGTTGGGACAGGCACAGGTCACTCTATTTTCCCATCAGGAAGAAGAATTAACCACAGGCTCAGCCTGCCGCCCGGAAGCAGAATAGGGCCTGAGGCAATCCTGCGCTTTTGCGGCCAGCTCCCAAAAAAGCGAGTTGAAAAATGGAGCTCAGGGGCACTGCAATTCACAAACCTGCAGAGTTATAAATGATAACTCTCGTCCACAAATATATTGAGGGAAGGCAACGAAGAGGATCTGAAAGCAAGGCAGAATTGCAGGAAACAGATTTCAGGAGGTCGATTCCAATCGCCTTTAAAGCACATGAAAAGCGGCAAAACGTCGACAATGATGCCCTTGGCCAAAAAGGGCGTATGCGTTTTTTCCTGAATATATTCAGGAAAAAACGCATACGCCCTTTTTGGCCAACCAAGCAACCTGGAAAGGCAAATCAGCGCTACAAAGAAGTCTCGCTTCCCATCGGTCAAAAGGGCCATGCGGAAAAAAGTGTCAAAACCAGAAATGCAGGACAGGCCATGGAGAAATGGGAGCCTTGCTACGCTGATGGGCGGGATGTAAATTGCCAACAGCCACTATGGAGGAGTGTACGGTGTGTCCTGAAACATCGAAAAAACACAGCTTACACCGCATAGGGCACTTCCACTCATGGGCGTATAAATTGGGAAAACTAAAAATCAGCAAGACACAGGCACCCCAAAGTTTAGGGCTGCTCTGTTGACAAGAACCTCCACTTCATGACACCTCAAATATCCCAGGAAAGAGAAAAATGGATAAAGAAGTGGTGGTCCTTATGTACAATGGAATATCACTCAGCCATGAAATCAATGTCATAAGGCTAGTAGCAGCATGATGAGTGGTTTTAGCTACGACGATTCTAAGTGAAATAAGTCACACAGAAAAAGACACTTATCATAAGCTATCACTTATAGAGGGAATGTAAAAACCGCTACACTTGAACTGAATTACAAAACAGAACAGAGTCACAAGTTTACAAAACACACTATGGCTGCTTAACGGGAAAGGTGGGGTGGGGTGATGCATAAAACAAGGGTTTCAAATGAGCTCAGATACCGTTCCATAAACACAATATGTAATAGAAAGACCTACTCCTTGCTCAGTGAATTGGACTCAACACCCCCTATTCACCGCACAAGAATATATCTGACTAGTAAGAATCTTAAAACCTATATATTGATATCTCTCTGGAAGTGAGTCAAGTGGGTGTAAAACGGCAGAAACACAGCCGTGAAAAGCGGCTAAACCCCATTATAAAAATAAATTACTTTTAAAAACCCGTGAAACAAAGACAGTGAAAGAGAGAGAAATTCTTACAAAATTCGTTCAGGGGCTGTGATGCAACCTGGATTGACCATATCTAGACCCACAGCTGGATGAGACATAAGGGTGGACACTCTCGGGGCTGAGAGGTTTGGTGAGGTTGGGGGAGCAAACGCAGAGCCTTTAAAGTAATACTGCCTGTTACCCATCCCATGGGTCCCAAATCTCCAGGTTCAAGGGCATCTTCCTACCTCGAAAACATGCATGAGAAACCCAGAAGGTGGTACACCGTGTGATCGGGAAAGGTTTCTAAAACGCACCTCATTTCTCATCTCCTTGTGCTCGGGTTCGCGATTCCAGCCGCTTTACTAGCAATCTCCCTCCTTGGAGAATCAGCACCTGTAACCTCCCGTTCCGTACAGCTTGCAATTTGTCCTGAGGATGAACGGGAAGAGGGGGAGCCAATGAGAGACTAGCTCTAGGTGTTGGGACAGGCACAGGTCACTCTATTTTCCCATCAGGAAGAAGAATTAACCACAGGCTCAGCCTGCAGCCCGGAAGCAGAATAGGGCCTGAGGCAATCCTGCGCTTTTGCGGCCAGCTCCCAAAAAAGCGAGTTGAAAAATGGAGCTCAGGGGCACTGCAATTCACAAACCTGCAGAGTTATAAATGATAACTCTCGTCCACAAATATATTGAGGGAAGGCAACGAAGAGGATCTGAAAGCAAGGCAGAATTGCAGGAAACAGATTTCAGGAGGTCGATTCGAATCGCCTTTAAAGCACATGAAAAGCGGCAAAACGTCGACAATGATGCCCTTGGCCAAAAAGGGCGTATGCGTTTTTTCCTGAATATATTCAGGAAAAAACGCATACGCCCTTTTTGGCCAACCAAGCAACCTGGAAAGGCAAATCAGCGCTACAAAGAAGTCTCGCTTCCCATCGGTCAAAAGGGCCATGCGGAAAAAAGTGTCAAAACCAGAAATGCAGGACAGGCCATGGAGAAATGGGAGCCTTGCTACGCTGATGGGCGGGATGTAAATTGCCAACAGCCACTCTGGAGAAGTGTACGGTGTGTCCTGAAACATCGAAAAAACACAGCTTAGAGCGCATAGGGCACTTCCACTCATGGGCGTATAAATTGGGAAAACTAAAAATCAGCAAGACACAGGCACCCCAAAGTTTAGGGCTGCTCTGTTGACAAGAACCTCCACTTCATGACACCTCAAATATCCCAGGAAAGAGAAAAATGGATAAAGAAGTGGTGGTCCTTATGTACAATGGAATATCACTCAGCCATGAAATCAATGTCATAAGGCTAGTAGCAGCATGATGAGTGGCTTTAGCTACGACGATTCTAAGTGAAATAAGTCACACAGAAAAAGACACTTATCATAAGCTATCACTTATAGAGGGAATGTAAAAACCGCTACACTTGAACTGAATTACAAAACAGAACAGAGTCACAAGTTTACAAAACACACTATGGCTGCTTAACGGGAAAGGTGGGGTGGGGTGATGCATAAAACAAGGGTTTCAAATGAGCTCAGATACCGTTCCATAAACCCAATATGTAATAGAAAGACCTACTCCTTGCTCAGTGAACTGGACTCCACACCCCCTATTCACCGCACAAGAATATATCTGACTAGTAAGAATCTTAAAACCTATGTATTGATATCTCTCTGGAAGTGAGTCAAGTGGGTGTAAAGCGGCAGAAACACAGCCGTGAAAAGCAGCTAAACCCCATTATAAAAATAAATTACTTTTAAAAACCCGTGAAACACAGACAGTGAAAGAGAGAGAAATTCTTACAAAATTCGTTCAGGGGCTGTGATGCAACCTGGATTGACCATATCTAGACCCACAGCTGGATGAGACATAAGGGTGGACACTCTCGGGGCTGAGAGGTTTGGTGAGGTTGGGGGAGCAAACGCAGAGCCTTTAAAGTAATACTGCCTGTTACCCATCCCATGGGTCCCAAATCTCCAGGTTCAAGGGCATCTTCCTACCTCGAAAACATGCATGAGAAACCCAGAAGGTGGTACACCGTGTGATCGGGAAAGGTTTCTAAAACGCACCTCATTTCTCATCTCCTTGTGCTCGGGTTCGCCATTCCAGCCGCTTTACTAGCAATCTCCCTCCTTGGAGAATCAGCACCTGTAACCTCCCGTTCCGTACAGCTTGCAATTTGTCCTGAGGATGAACGGGAAGAGGGGGAGCCAATGAGAGACTAGCTCTAGGTGTTGGGACAGGCACAGGTCACTCTATTTTCCCATCAGGAAGAAGAATTAACCACAGGCTCAGCCTGCCGCCCGGAAGCAGAATAGGGCCTGAGGCAATCCTGCGCTTTTGCGGCCAGCTCCCAAAAAAGCGAGTTGAAAAATGGAGCTCAGGGGCACTGCAATTCACAAACCTGCAGAGTTATAAATGATAACTCTCGTCCACAAATATATTGAGGGAAGGCAACGAAGAGGATCTGAAAGCAAGGCAGAATTGCAGGAAACAGATTTCAGGAGGTCGATTCCAATCGCCTTTAAAGCACATGAAAAGCGGCAAAACGTCGACAATGATGCCCTTGGCCAAAAAGGGCGTATGCGTTTTTTCCTGAATATATTCAGGAAAAAACGCATACGCCCTTTTTGGCCAACCAAGCAACCTGGAAAGGCAAATCAGCGCTACAAAGAAGTCTCGCTTCCCATCGGTCAAAAGGGCCATGCGGAAAAAACTGTCAAAACCAGAAATGCAGGACAGGCCATGGAGAAATGGGAGCCTTGCTACCCTGATGGGCGGGATGTAAATTGCCAACAGCCACTCTGGAGAAGTGTACGGTGTGTCCTGAAACATCGAAAAAACACAGCTTAGAGCGCATAGGGCACTTCCACTCATGGGCGTATAAATTGGGAAAACTAAAAATCAGCAAGACACAGGCACCCCAAAGTTTAGGGCTGCTCTGTTGACAAGAACCTCCACTTCATGACACCTCAAATATCCCAGGAAAGAGAAAAATGGATAAAGAAGTGGTGGTCCTTATGTAGAATGGAATATCACTCAGCCATGAAATCAATGTCATAAGGCTAGTAGCAGCATGATGAGTGGCTTTAGCTACGACGATTCTAAGTGAAATAAGTCACACAGAAAAAGACACTTATCATAAGCTATCACTTATAGAGGGAATGTAAAAACCGCTACACTTGAACTGAATTACAAAACAGAACAGAGTCACACGTTTACAAAACACACTATGGCTGCTTAACGGGAAAGGTGGGGTGGGGTGATGCATAAAACAAGGGTTTCAAATGAGCTCAGATACCGTTCCATAAACCCAATATGTAATAGAAAGACCTACTCCTTGCTCAGTGAACTGGACTCCACACCCCCTATTCACCGCACAAGAATATATCTGACTAGTAAGAATCTTAAAACCTATGTATTGATATCTCTCTGGAAGTGAGTCAAGTGGCTGTAAAGCGGCAGAAACACAGCCGTGAAAAGCAGCTAAACCCCATTATAAAAATAAATTACTTTTAAAAACCCGTGAAACAAAGACAGTGAAAGAGAGAGAAATTCTTACAAAATTCGTTCAGGGGCTGTGATGCAACCTGGATTGACCATATCTAGACCCACAGCTGGAGGAGACATAAGGGTGGACACTCTCGGGGCTGAGAGGTTTGGTGAGGTTGGGGGAGCAAACGCAGAGCCTTTAAAGTAATACTGCCTGTTACCCATCCCATGGGTCCCAAATCTCCAGGTTCAAGGGCATCTTCCTACCTCGAAAACATGCATGAGAAACCCAGAAGGTGGTACACCGTGTGATCGGGAAAGGTTTCTAAAACGCACCTCATTTCTCATCTCCTTGTGCTCGGGTTCGCCATTCCAGCCGCTTTACTAGCAATCTCCCTCCTTGGAGAATCAGCACCTTTAACCTCCCGTTCCGTACAGCTTGCAATTTGTCCTGAGGATGAACGGGAAGAGGGGGAGCCAATGAGAGACTAGCTCTAGGTGTTGGGACAGGCACAGGTCACTCTATTTTCCCATCAGGAAGAAGAATTAACCACAGGCTCAGCCTGCCGCCGGGAAGCAGAATAGGGCCTGAGGCAATCCTGCGCTTTTGCGGCCAGCTCCCAAAAAAGCGAGTTGAAAAATGGAGCTCAGGGGCACTGCAATTCACAAACCTGCAGAGTTATAAATGATAACTCTCGTCCACAAATATATTGAGGGAAGGCAACGAAGAGGATCTGAAAGCAAGGCAGAATTGCAGGAAACAGATTTCAGGAGGTCGATTCGAATCGCCTTTAAAGCACATGAAAAGCGGCAAAACGTCGACAATGATGCCCTTGGCCAAAAAGGGCGTATGCGTTTTTTCCTGAATATATTCAGGAAAAAACGCATACGCCCTTTTTGGCCAACCAAGCAACCTGGAAAGGCAAATCAGCGCTACAAAGAAGTCTCGCTTCCCATCGGTCAAAAGGGCCATGCGGAAAAAACTGTCAAAACCAGAAATGCAGGACAGGCCATGGAGAAATGGGAGCCTTGCTACGCTGATGGGCGGGATGTAAATTGCCAACAGCCACTCTGGAGAAGTGTACGGTGTGTCCTGAAACATCGAAAAAACACAGCTTAGAGCGCATAGGGCACTTCCACTCATGGGCGTATAAATTGGGAAAACTAAAAATCAGCAAGACACAGGCACCCCAAAGTTTAGGGCTGCTCTGTTGACAAGAACCTCCACTTCATGACACCTCAAATATCCCAGGAAAGAGAAAAATGGATAAAGAAGTGGTGGTCCTTATGTACAATGGAATATCACTCAGCCATGAAATCAATGTCATAAGGCTAGTAGCAGCATGATGAGTGGCTTTAGCTACGACGATTCTAAGTGAAATAAGTCACACAGAAAAAGACACTTATCATAAGCTATCACTTATAGAGGGAATGTAAAAACCGCTACACTTGAACTGAATTACAAAACAGAACAGAGTCACAAGTTTACAAAACACACTATGGCTGCTTAACGGGAAAGGTGGGGTGGGGTGATGCATAAAACAAGGGTTTCAAATGAGCTCAGATACCGTTCCATAAACCCAATATGTAATAGAAAGACCTACTCCTTGCTCAGTGAACTGGACTCCACACCCCCTATTCACCGCACAAGAATATATCTGACTAGTAAGAATCTTAAAACCTATGTATTGATATCTCTCTGGAAGTGAGTCAAGTGGGTGTAAAGCGGCAGAAACACAGCCGTGAAAAGCAGCTAAACCCCATTATAAAAATAAATTACTTTTAAAAACCCGTGAAACACAGACAGTGAAAGAGAGAGAAATTCTTACAAAATTCGTTCAGGGGCTGTGATGCAACCTGGATTGACCATATCTAGACCCACAGCTGGATGAGACATAAGGGTGGACACTCTCGGGGCTGAGAGGTTTGGTGAGGTTGGGGGAGCAAACGCAGAGCCTTTAAAGTAATACTGCCTGTTACCCATCCCATGGGTCCCAAATCTCCAGGTTCAAGGGCATCTTCCTACCTCGAAAACATGCATGAGAAACCCAGAAGGTGGTACACCGTGTGATCGGGAAAGGTTTCTAAAACGCACCTCATTTCTCATCTCCTTGTGCTCGGGTTCGCCATTCCAGCCGCTTTACTAGCAATCTCCCTCCTTGGAGAATCAGCACCTGTAACCTCCCGTTCCGTACAGCTTGCAATTTGTCCTGAGGATGAACGGGAAGAGGGGGAGCCAATGAGAGACTAGCTCTAGGTGTTGGGACAGGCACAGGTCACTCTATTTTCGCATCAGGAAGAAGAATTAACCACAGGCTCAGCCTGCCGCCCGGAAGCAGAATAGGGCCTGAGGCAATCCTGCGCTTTTGCGGCCAGCTCCCAAAAAAGCGAGTTGAAAAATGGAGCTCAGGGGCACTGCAATTCACAAACCTGCAGAGTTATAAATGATAACTCTCGTCCACAAATATATTGAGGGTAGGCAACGAAGAGGATCTGAAAGCAAGGCAGAATTGCAGGAAACAGATTTCAGGAGGTCGATTCGAATCGCCTTTAAAGCACATGAAAAGCGGCAAAACGTCGACAATGATGCCCTTGGCCAAAAAGGGCGTATGCGTTTTTTCCTGAATATATTCAGGAAAAAACGCATACGCCCTTTTTGGCCAACCAAGCAACCTGGAAAGGCAAATCAGCGCTACAAAGAAGTCTCGCTTCCCATCGGTCAAAAGGGCCATGCGGAAAAAACTGTCAAAACCAGAAATGCAGGACAGGCCATGGAGAAATGGGAGCCTTGCTACGCTGATGGGCGGGATGTAAATTGCCAACAGCCACTCTGGAGAAGTGTACGGTGTGTCCTGAAACATCGAAAAAACACAGCTTAGAGCGCATAGGGCACTTCCACTCATGGGCGTATAAATTGGGAAAACTAAAAATCAGCAAGACACAGGCACCCCAAAGTTTAGGGCTGCTCTGTTGACAAGAACCTCCACTTCATGACACCTCAAATATCCCAGGAAAGAGAAAAATGGATAAAGAAGTGGTGGTCCTTATGTACAATGGAATATCACTCAGCCATGAAATCAATGTCATAAGGCTAGTAGCAGCATGATGAGTGGCTTTAGCTACGACGATTCTAAGTGAAATAAGTCACACAGAAAAAGACACTTATCATAAGCTATCACTTATAGAGGGAATGTAAAAACCGCTACACTTGAACTGAATTACAAAACAGAACAGAGTCACAAGTTTACAAAACACACTATGGCTGCTTAACGGGAAAGGTGGGGTGGGGTGATGCATAAAACAAGGGTTTCAAATGAGCTCAGATACCGTTCCATAAACCCAATATGTAATAGAAAGACCTACTCCTTGCTCAGTGAACTGGACTCCACACCCCCTATTCACCGCACAAGAATATATCTGACTAGTAAGAATCTTAAAACCTATGTATTGATATCTCTCTGGAAGTGAGTCAAGTGGGTGTAAAGCGGCAGAAACACAGCCGTGAAAAGCAGCTAAACCCCATTATAAAAATAAATTACTTTTAAAAACCCGTGAAACACAGACAGTGAAAGAGAGAGAAATTCTTACAAAATTCGTTCAGGGGCTGTGATGCAACCTGGATTGACCATATCTAGACCCACAGCTGGATGAGACATAAGGGTGGACACTCTCGGGGCTGAGAGGTTTGGTGAGGTTGGGGGAGCAAACGCAGAGCCTTTAAAGTAATACTGCCTGTTACCCATCCCATGGGTCCCAAATCTCCAGGTTCAAGGGCATCTTCCTACCTCGAAAACATGCATGAGAAACCCAGAAGGTGGTACACCGTGTGATCGGGAAAGGTTTCTAAAACGCACCTCATTTCTCATCTCCTTGTGCTCGGGTTCGCCATTCCAGCCGCTTTACTAGCAATCTCCCTCCTTGGAGAATCAGCACCTGTAACCTCCCGTTCCGTACAGCTTGCAATTTGTCCTGAGGATGAACGGGAAGAGGGGGAGCCAATGAGAGACTAGCTCTAGGTGTTGGGACAGGCACAGGTCACTCTATTTTCGCATCAGGAAGAAGAATTAACCACAGGCTCAGCCTGCCGCCCGGAAGCAGAATAGGGCCTGAGGCAATCCTGCGCTTTTGCGGCCAGCTCCCAAAAAAGCGAGTTGAAAAATGGAGCTCAGGGGCACTGCAATTCACAAACCTGCAGAGTTATAAATGATAACTCTCGTCCACAAATATATTGAGGGTAGGCAACGAAGAGGATCTGAAAGCAAGGCAGAATTGCAGGAAACAGATTTCAGGAGGTCGATTCGAATCGCCTTTAAAGCACATGAAAAGCGGCAAAACGTCGACAATGATGCCCTTGGCCAAAAAGGGCGTATGCGTTTTTTCCTGAATATAGTCAGGAAAAAACGCATACGCCCTTTTTGGCCAACCAAGCAACCTGGAAAGGCAAATCAGCGCTACAAAGAAGTCTCGCTTCCCATCGGTCAAAAGGGCCATGCGGAAAAAACTGTCAAAACCAGAAATGCAGGACAGGCCATGGAGAAATGGGAGCCTTGCTACGCTGATGGGCGGGATGTAAATTGCCAACAGCCACTATGGAGAAGTGTACGGTGTGTCCTGAAACATCGAAAAAACACAGCTTAGAGCGCATAGGGCACTTCCACTCATGGGCGTATAAATTGGGAAAACTAAAAATCAGCAAGACACAGGCACCCCAAAGTTTAGGGCTGCTCTTTTGACAAGAACCTCCACTTCATAACACCTCTAATATCCCAGGAAAGAGAAAAATGGATAAAGAAGTGGTGGTCCTTATGTACAATGGAATATCACTCAGCCATGAAATCAATGTCATAAGGCTAGTAGCAGCATGATGAGTGGCTTTAGCTACGACGATTCTAAGTGAAATAAGTCACACAGAAAAAGACACTTATCATAAGCTATCACTTATAGAGGGAATGTAAAAACCGCTACACTTGAACTGAATTACAAAACAGAACAGAGTCACAAGTTTACAAAACACACTATGGCTGCTTAACGGGAAAGGTGGGGTGGGGTGATGCATAAAACAAGGGTTTCAAATGAGCTCAGATACCGTTCCATAAACCCAATATGTAATAGAAAGACCTACTCCTTGCTCAGTGAACTGGACTCCACACCCCCTATTCACCGCACAAGAATATATCTGACTAGTAAGAATCTTAAAACCTATGTATTGATATCTCTCTGGAAGTGAGTCAAGTGGCTGTAAAGCGGCAGAAACACAGCCGTGAAAAGCAGCTAAACCCCATTATAAAAATAAATTACTTTTAAAAACCCGTGAAACAAAGACAGTGAAAGAGAGAGAAATTCTTACAAAATTCGTTCAGGGGCTGTGATGCAACCTGGATTGACCATATCTAGACCCACAGCTGGAGGAGACATAAGGGTGGACACTCTCGGGGCTGAGAGGTTTGGTGAGGTTGGGGGAGCAAACGCAGAGCCTTTAAAGTAATACTGCCTGTTACCCATCCCATGGGTCCCAAATCTCCAGGTTCAAGGGCATCTTCCTACCTCGAAAACATGCATGAGAAACCCAGAAGGTGGTACACCGTGTGATCGGGAAAGGTTTCTAAAACGCACCTCATTTCTCATCTCCTTGTGGTCGGGTTCGCCATTCCAGCCGCTTTACTAGCAATCTCCCTCCTTGGAGAATCAGCACCTTTAACCTCCCGTTCCGTACAGCTTGCAATTTGTCCTGAGGATGAACGGGAAGAGGGGGAGCCAATGAGAGACTAGCTCTAGGTGTTGGGACAGGCACAGGTCACTCTATTTTCCCATCAGGAAGAAGAATTAACCACAGGCTCAGCCTGCCGCCGGGAAGCAGAATAGGGCCTGAGGCAATCCTGCGCTTTTGCGGCCAGCTCCCAAAAAAGCGAGTTGAAAAATGGAGCTCAGGGGCACTGCAATTCACAAACCTGCAGAGTTATAAATGATAACTCTCGTCCACAAATATATTGAGGGAAGGCAACGAAGAGGATCTGAAAGCAAGGCAGAATTGCAGGAAACAGATTTCAGGAGGTCGATTCGAATCGCCTTTAAAGCACATGAAAAGCGGCAAAACGTCGACAATGATGCCCTTGGCCAAAAAGGGCGTATGCGTTTTTTCCTGAATATATTCAGGAAAAAACGCATACGCCCTTTTTGGCCAACCAAGCAACCTGGAAAGGCAAATCAGCGCTACAAAGAAGTCTCGCTTCCCATCGGTCAAAAGGGCCATGCGGAAAAAACTGTCAAAACCAGAAATGCAGGACAGGCCATGGAGAAATGGGAGCCTTGCTACGCTGATGGGCGGGATGTAAATTGCCAACAGCCACTCTGGAGAAGTGTACGGTGTGTCCTGAAACATCGAAAAAACACAGCTTAGAGCGCATAGGGCACTTCCACTCATGGGCGTATAAATTGGGAAAACTAAAAATCAGCAAGACACAGGCACCCCAAAGTTTAGGGCTGCTCTGTTGACAAGAACCTCCACTTCATGACACCTCAAATATCCCAGGAAAGAGAAAAATGGATAAAGAAGTGGTGGTCCTTATGTACAATGGAATATCACTCAGCCATGAAATCAATGTCATAAGGCTAGTAGCAGCATGATGAGTGGCTTTAGCTACGACGATTCTAAGTGAAATAAGTCACACAGAAAAAGACACTTATCATAAGCTATCACTTATAGAGGGAATGTAAAAACCGCTACACTTGAACTGAATTACAAAACAGAACAGAGTCACAAGTTTACAAAACACACTATGGCTGCTTAACGGGAAAGGTGGGGTGGGGTGATGCATAAAACAAGGGTTTCAAATGAGCTCAGATACCGTTCCATAAACCCAATATGTAATAGAAAGACCTACTCCTTGCTCAGTGAACTGGACTCCACACCCCCTATTCACCGCACAAGAATATATCTGACTAGTAAGAATCTTAAAACCTATGTATTGATATCTCTCTGGAAGTGAGTCAAGTGGGTGTAAAGCGGCAGAAACACAGCCGTGAAAAGCAGCTAAACCCCATTATAAAAATAAATTACTTTTAAAAACCCGTGAAACACAGACAGTGAAAGAGAGAGAAATTCTTACAAAATTCGTTCAGGGGCTGTGATGCAACCTGGATTGACCATATCTAGACCCACAGCTGGATGAGACATAAGGGTGGACACTCTCGGGGCTGAGAGGTTTGGTGAGGTTGGGGGAGCAAACGCAGAGCCTTTAAAGTAATACTGCCTGTTACCCATCCCATGGGTCCCAAATCTCCAGGTTCAAGGGCATCTTCCTACCTCGAAAACATGCATGAGAAACCCAGAAGGTGGTACACCGTGTGATCGGGAAAGGTTTCTAAAACGCACCTCATTTCTCATCTCCTTGTGCTCGGGTTCGCCATTCCAGCCGCTTTACTAGCAATCTCCCTCCTTGGAGAATCAGCACCTGTAACCTCCCGTTCCGTACAGCTTGCAATTTGTCCTGAGGATGAACGGGAAGAGGGGGAGCCAATGAGAGACTAGCTCTAGGTGTTGGGACAGGCACAGGTCACTCTATTTTCGCATCAGGAAGAAGAATTAACCACAGGCTCAGCCTGCCGCCCGGAAGCAGAATAGGGCCTGAGGCAATCCTGCGCTTTTGCGGCCAGCTCCCAAAAAAGCGAGTTGAAAAATGGAGCTCAGGGGCACTGCAATTCACAAACCTGCAGAGTTATAAATGATAACTCTCGTCCACAAATATATTGAGGGTAGGCAACGAAGAGGATCTGAAAGCAAGGCAGAATTGCAGGAAACAGATTTCAGGAGGTCGATTCGAATCGCCTTTAAAGCACATGAAAAGCGGCAAAACGTCGACAATGATGCCCTTGGCCAAAAAGGGCGTATGCGTTTTTTCCTGAATATAGTCAGGAAAAAACGCATACGCCCTTTTTGGCCAACCAAGCAACCTGGAAAGGCAAATCAGCGCTACAAAGAAGTCTCGCTTCCCATCGGTCAAAAGGGCCATGCGGAAAAAACTGTCAAAACCAGAAATGCAGGACAGGCCATGGAGAAATGGGAGCCTTGCTACGCTGATGGGCGGGATGTAAATTGCCAACAGCCACTATGGAGAAGTGTACGGTGTGTCCTGAAACATCGAAAAAACACAGCTTAGAGCGCATAGGGCACTTCCACTCATGGGCGTATAAATTGGGAAAACTAAAAATCAGCAAGACACAGGCACCCCAAAGTTTAGGGCTGCTCTTTTGACAAGAACCTCCACTTCATAACACCTCTAATATCCCAGGAAAGAGAAAAATGGATAAAGAAGTGGTGGTCCTTATGTACAATGGAATATCACTCAGCCATGAAATCAATGTCATAAGGCTAGTAGCAGCATGATGAGTGGCTTTAGCTACGACGATTCTAAGTGAAATAAGTCACACAGAAAAAGACACTTATCATAAGCTATCACTTATAGAGGGAATGTAAAAACCGCTACACTTGAACTGAATTACAAAACAGAACAGAGTCACAAGTTTACAAAACACACTATGGCTGCTTAACGGGAAAGGTGGGGTGGGGTGATGCATAAAACAAGGGTTTCAAATGAGCTCAGATACCGTTCCATAAACCCAATATGTAATAGAAAGACCTACTCCTTGCTCAGTGAACTGGACTCCACACCCCCTATTCACCGCACAAGAATATATCTGACTAGTAAGAATCTTAAAACCTATGTATTGATATCTCTCTGGAAGTGAGTCAAGTGGCTGTAAAGCGGCAGAAACACAGCCGTGAAAAGCAGCTAAACCCCATTATAAAAATAAATTACTTTTAAAAACCCGTGAAACAAAGACAGTGAAAGAGAGAGAAATTCTTACAAAATTCGTTCAGGGGCTGTGATGCAACCTGGATTGACCATATCTAGACCCACAGCTGGATGAGACATAAGGGTGGACACTCTCGGGGCTGAGAGGTTTGGTGAGGTTGGGGGAGCAAACGCAGAGCCTTTAAAGTAATACTGCCTGTTACCCATCCCATGGGTCCCAAATCTCCAGGTTCAAGGGCATCTTCCTACCTCGAAAACATGCATGAGAAACCCAGAAGGTGGTACACCGTGTGATCGGGAAAGGTTTCTAAAACGCACCTCATTTCTCATCTCCTTGTGCTCGGGTTCGCCATTCCAGCCGCTTTACTAGCAATCTCCCTCCTTGGAGAATCAGCACCTGTAACCTCCCGTTCCGTACAGCTTGCAATTTGTCCTGAGGATGAACGGGAAGAGGGGGAGCCAATGAGAGACTAGCTCTAGGTGTTGGGACAGGCACAGGTCACTCTATTTTCCCATCAGGAAGAAGAATTAACCACAGGCTCAGCCTGCCGCCCGGAAGCAGAATAGGGCCTGAGGCAATCCTGCGCTTTTGCGGCCAGCTCCCAAAAAAGCGAGTTGAAAAATGGAGCTCAGGGGCACTGCAATTCACAAACCTGCAGAGTTATAAATGATAACTCTCGTCCACAAATATATTGAGGGAAGGCAACGAAGAGGATCTGAAAGCAAGGCAGAATTGCAGGAAACAGATTTCAGGAGGTCGATTCGAATCGCCTTTAAAGCACATGAAAAGCGGCAAAACGTCGACAATGATGCCCTTGGCCAAAAAGGGCGTATGCGTTTTTTCCTGAATATATTCAGGAAAAAACGCATACGCCCTTTTTGGCCAACCAAGCAACCTGGAAAGGCAAATCAGCGCTACAAAGAAGTCTCGCTTCCCATCGGTCAAAAGGGCCATGCGGAAAAAACTGTCAAAACCAGAAATGCAGGACAGGCCATGGAGAAATGGGAGCCTTGCTACGCTGATGGGCGGGATGTAAATTGCCAACAGCCACTCTGGAGAAGGGTACGGTGTGTCCTGAAACATCGAAAAAACACAGCTTAGAGCGCATAGGGCACTTCCACTCATGGGCGTATAAATTGGGAAAACTAAAAATCAGCAAGACACAGGCACCCCAAAGTTTAGGGCTGCTCTTTTGACAAGAACCTCCACTTCATGACACCTCAAATATCCCAGGAAAGAGAAAAATGGATAAAGAAGTGGTGGTCCTTATGTACAATGGAATATCACTCAGCCATGAAATCAATGTCATAAGGCTAGTAGCAGCATGATGAGTGGCTTTAGCTACGACGATTCTAAGTGAAATAAGTCACACAGAAAAAGACACTTATCATAAGCTATCACTTATAGAGGGAATGTAAAAACCGCTACACTTGAACTGAATTACAAAACAGAACAGAGTCACAAGTTTACAAAACACACTATGGCTGCTTAACGGGAAAGGTGGGGTGGGGTGATGCATAAAACAAGGGTTTCAAATGAGCTCAGATACCGTTCCATAAACCCAATATGTAATAGAAAGACCTACTCCTTGCTCAGTGAACTGGACTCCACACCCCCTATTCACCGCACAAGAATATATCTGACTAGTAAGAATCTTAAAACCTATGTATTGATATCTCTCTGGAAGTGAGTCAAGTGGCTGTAAAGCGGCAGAAACACAGCCGTGAAAAGCAGCTAAACCCCATTATAAAAATAAATTACTTTTAAAAACCCGTGAAACACAGACAGTGAAAGAGAGAGAAATTCTTACAAAATTCGTTCAGGGGCTGTGATGCAACCTGGATTGACCATATCTAGACCCACAGCTGGATGAGACATAAGGGTGGACACTCTCGGGGCTGAGAGGTTTGGTGAGGTTGGGGGAGCAAACGCAGAGCCTTTAAAGTAATACTGCCTGTTACCCATCCCATGGGTCCCAAATCTCCAGGTTCAAGGGCATCTTCCTACCTCGAAAACATGCATGAGAAACCCAGAAGGTGGTACACCGTGTGATCGGGAAAGGTTTCTAAAACGCACCTCATTTCTCATCTCCTTGTGCTCGGGTTCGCCATTCCAGCCGCTTTACTAGCAATCTCCCTCCTTGGAGAATCAGCACCTGTAACCTCCCGTTCCGTACAGCTTGCAATTTGTCCTGAGGATGAACGGGAAGAGGGGGAGCCAATGAGAGACTAGCTCTAGGTGTTGGGACAGGCACAGGTCACTCTATTTTCGCATCAGGAAGAAGAATTAACCACAGGCTCAGCCTGCCGCCCGGAAGCAGAATAGGGCCTGAGGCAATCCTGCGCTTTTGCGGCCAGCTCCCAAAAAAGCGAGTTGAAAAATGGAGCTCAGGGGCACTGCAATTCACAAACCTGCAGAGTTATAAATGATAACTCTCGTCCACAAATATATTGAGGGAAGGCAACGAAGAGGATCTGAAAGCAAGGCAGAATTGCAGGAAACAGATTTCAGGAGGTCGATTCGAATCGCCTTTAAAGCACATGAAAAGCGGCAAAACGTCGACAATGATGCCCTTGGCCAAAAAGGGCGTATGCGTTTTTTCCTGAATATATTCAGGAAAAAACGCATACGCCCTTTTTGGCCAACCAAGCAACCTGGAAAGGCAAATCAGCGCTACAAAGAAGTCTCGCTTCCCATCGGTCAAAAGGGCCATGCGGAAAAAACTGTCAAAACCAGAAATGCAGGACAGGCCATGGAGAAATGGGAGCCTTGCTACGCTGATGGGCGGGATGTAAATTGCCAACAGCCACTCTGGAGAAGGGTACGGTGTGTCCTGAAACATCGAAAAAACACAGCTTAGAGCGCATAGGGCACTTCCACTCATGGGCGTATAAATTGGGAAAACTAAAAATCAGCAAGACACAGGCACCCCAAAGTTTAGGGCTGCTCTTTTGACAAGAACCTCCACTTCATGACACCTCAAATATCCCAGGAAAGAGAAAAATGGATAAAGAAGTGGTGGTCCTTATGTACAATGGAATATCACTCAGCCATGAAATCAATGTCATAAGGCTAGTAGCAGCATGATGAGTGGCTTTAGCTACGACGATTCTAAGTGAAATAAGTCACACAGAAAAAGACACTTATCATAAGCTATCACTTATAGAGGGAATGTAAAAACCGCTACACTTGAACTGAATTACAAAACAGAACAGAGTCACAAGTTTACAAAACACACTATGGCTGCTTAACGGGAAAGGTGGGGTGGGGTGATGCATAAAACAAGGGTTTCAAATGAGCTCAGATACCGTTCCATAAACCCAATATGTAATAGAAAGACCTACTCCTTGCTCAGTGAACTGGACTCCACACCCCCTATTCACCGCACAAGAATATATCTGACTAGTAAGAATCTTAAAACCTATGTATTGATATCTCTCTGGAAGTGAGTCAAGTGGCTGTAAAGCGGCAGAAACACAGCCGTGAAAAGCAGCTAAACCCCATTATAAAAATAAATTACTTTTAAAAACCCGTGAAACAAAGACAGTGAAAGAGAGAGAAATTCTTACAAAATTCGTTCAGGGGCTGTGATGCAACCTGGATTGACCATATCTAGACCCACAGCTGGATGAGACATAAGGGTGGACACTCTCGGGGCTGAGAGGTTTGGTGAGGTTGGGGGAGCAAACGCAGAGCCTTTAAAGTAATACTGCCTGTTACCCATCCCATGGGTCCCAAATCTCCAGGTTCAAGGGCATCTTCCTACCTCGAAAACATGCATGAGAAACCCAGAAGGTGGTACACCATGTGATCGGGAAAGGTTTCTAAAACGCACCTCATTTCTCATCTCCTTGTGGTCGGGTTCGCCATTCCAGCCGCTTTACTAGCAATCTCCCTCCTTGGAGAATCAGCACCTTTAACCTCCCGTTCCGTACAGCTTGCAATTTGTCCTGAGGATGAACGGGAAGAGGGGGAGCCAATGAGAGACTAGCTCTAGGTGTTGGGACAGGCACAGGTCACTCTATTTTCCCATCAGGAAGAAGAATTAACCACAGGCTCAGCCTGCCGCCGGGAAGCAGAATAGGGCCTGAGGCAATCCTGCGCTTTTGCGGCCAGCTCCCAAAAAAGCGAGTTGAAAAATGGAGCTCAGGGGCACTGCAATTCACAAACCTGCAGAGTTATAAATGATAACTCTCGTCCACAAATATATTGAGGGAAGGCAACGAAGAGGATCTGAAAGCAAGGCAGAATTGCAGGAAACAGATTTCAGGAGGTCGATTCGAATCGCCTTTAAAGCACATGAAAAGCGGCAAAACGTCGACAATGATGCCCTTGGCCAAAAAGGGCGTATGCGTTTTTTCCTGAATATATTCAGGAAAAAACGCATACGCCCTTTTTGGCCAACCAAGCAACCTGGAAAGGCAAATCAGCGCTACAAAGAAGTCTCGCTTCCCATCGGTCAAAAGGGCCATGCGGAAAAAACTGTCAAAACCAGAAATGCAGGACAGGCCATGGAGAAATGGGAGCCTTGCTACGCTGATGGGCGGGATGTAAATTGCCAACAGCCACTATGGAGAAGTGTACGGTGTGTCCTGAAACATCGAAAAAACACAGCTTAGAGCGCATAGGGCACTTCCACTCATGGGCGTATAAATTGGGAAAACTAAAAATCAGCAAGACACAGGCACCCCAAAGTTTAGGGCTGCTCTTTTGACAAGAACCTCCACTTCATAACACCTCTAATATCCCAGGAAAGAGAAAAATGGATAAAGAAGTGGTGGTCCTTATGTACAATGGAATATCACTCAGCCATGAAATCAATGTCATAAGGCTAGTAGCAGCATGATGAGTGGCTTTAGCTACGACGATTCTAAGTGAAATAAGTCACACAGAAAAAGACACTTATCATAAGCTATCACTTATAGAGGGAATGTAAAAACCGCTACACTTGAACTGAATTACAAAACAGAACAGAGTCACAAGTTTACAAAACACACTATGGCTGCTTAACGGGAAAGGTGGGGTGGGGTGATGCATAAAACAAGGGTTTCAAATGAGCTCAGATACCGTTCCATAAACCCAATATGTAATAGAAAGACCTACTCCTTGCTCAGTGAACTGGACTCCACACCCCCTATTCACCGCACAAGAATATATCTGACTAGTAAGAATCTTAAAACCTATGTATTGATATCTCTCTGGAAGTGAGTCAAGTGGCTGTAAAGCGGCAGAAACACAGCCGTGAAAAGCAGCTAAACCCCATTATAAAAATAAATTACTTTTAAAAACCCGTGAAACAAAGACAGTGAAAGAGAGAGAAATTCTTACAAAATTCGTTCAGGGGCTGTGATGCAACCTGGATTGACCATATCTAGACCCACAGCTGGATGAGACATAAGGGTGGACACTCTCGGGGCTGAGAGGTTTGGTGAGGTTGGGGGAGCAAACGCAGAGCCTTTAAAGTAATACTGCCTGTTACCCATCCCATGGGTCCCAAATCTCCAGGTTCAAGGGCATCTTCCTACCTCGAAAACATGCATGAGAAACCCAGAAGGTGGTACACCATGTGATCGGGAAAGGTTTCTAAAACGCACCTCATTTCTCATCTCCTTGTGCTCGGGTTCGCCATTCCAGCCGCTTTACTAGCAATCTCCCTCCTTGGAGAATCAGCACCTTTAACCTCCCGTTCCGTACAGCTTGCAATTTGTCCTGAGGATGAACGGGAAGAGGGGGAGCCAATGAGAGACTAGCTCTAGGTGTTGGGACAGGCACAGGTCACTCTATTTTCCCATCAGGAAGAAGAATTAACCACAGGCTCAGCCTGCCGCCGGGAAGCAGAATAGGGCCTGAGGCAATCCTGCGCTTTTGCGGCCAGCTCCCAAAAAAGCGAGTTGAAAAATGGAGCTCAGGGGCACTGCAATTCACAAACCTGCAGAGTTATAAATGATAACTCTCGTCCACAAATATATTGAGGGAAGACAACGAAGAGGATCTGAAAGCAAGGCAGAATTGCAGGAAACAGATTTCAGGAGGTCGATTCGAATCGCCTTTAAAGCACATGAAAAGCGGCAAAACGTCGACAATGATGCCCTTGGCCAAAAAGGGCGTATGCGTTTTTTCCTGAATATATTCAGGAAAAAACGCATACGCCCTTTTTGGCCAACCAAGCAACCTGGAAAGGCAAATCAGCGCTACAAAGAAGTCTCGCTTCCCATCGGTCAAAAGGGCCATGCGGAAAAAACTGTCAAAACCAGAAATGCAGGACAGGCCATGGAGAAATGGGAGCCTTGCTACGCTGATGGGCGGGATGTAAATTGCCAACAGCCACTCTGGAGAAGGGTACGGTGTGTCCTGAAACATCGAAAAAACACAGCTTAGAGCGCATAGGGCACTTCCACTCATGGGCGTATAAATTGGGAAAACTAAAAATCAGCAAGACACAGGCACCCCAAAGTTTAGGGCTGCTCTTTTGACAAGAACCTCCACTTCATGACACCTCAAATATCCCAGGAAAGAGAAAAATGGATAAAGAAGTGGTGGTCCTTATGTACAATGGAATATCACTCAGCCATGAAATCAATGTCATAAGGCTAGTAGCAGCATGATGAGTGGCTTTAGCTACGACGATTCTAAGTGAAATAAGTCACACAGAAAAAGACACTTATCATAAGCTATCACTTATAGAGGGAATGTAAAAACCGCTACACTTGAACTGAATTACAAAACAGAACAGAGTCACAAGTTTACAAAACACACTATGGCTGCTTAACGGGAAAGGTGGGGTGGGGTGATGCATAAAACAAGGGTTTCAAATGAGCTCAGATACCGTTCCATAAACCCAATATGTAATAGAAAGACCTACTCCTTGCTCAGTGAACTGGACTCCACACCCCCTATTCACCGCACAAGAATATATCTGACTAGTAAGAATCTTAAAACCTATGTATTGATATCTCTCTGGAAGTGAGTCAAGTGGCTGTAAAGCGGCAGAAACACAGCCGTGAAAAGCAGCTAAACCCCATTATAAAAATAAATTACTTTTAAAAACCCGTGAAACACAGACAGTGAAAGAGAGAGAAATTCTTACAAAATTCGTTCAGGGGCTGTGATGCAACCTGGATTGACCATATCTAGACCCACAGCTGGATGAGACATAAGGGTGGACACTCTCGGGGCTGAGAGGTTTGGTGAGGTTGGGGGAGCAAACGCAGAGCCTTTAAAGTAATACTGCCTGTTACCCATCCCATGGGTCCCAAATCTCCAGGTTCAAGGGCATCTTCCTACCTCGAAAACATGCATGAGAAACCCAGAAGGTGGTACACCGTGTGATCGGGAAAGGTTTCTAAAACGCACCTCATTTCTCATCTCCTTCTGCTCGGGTTCGCCATTCCAGCCGCTTTACTAGCAATCTCCCTCCTTGGAGAATCAGCACCTGTAACCTCCCGTTCCGTACAGCTTGCAATTTGTCCTGAGGATGAACGGGAAGAGGGGGAGCCAATGAGAGACTAGCTCTAGGTGTTGGGACAGGCACAGGTCACTCTATTTTCGCATCAGGAAGAAGAATTAACCACAGGCTCAGCCTGCCGCCCGGAAGCAGAATAGGGCCTGAGGCAATCCTGCGCTTTTGCGGCCAGCTCCCAAAAAAGCGAGTTGAAAAATGGAGCTCAGGGGCACTGCAATTCACAAACCTGCAGAGTTATAAATGATAACTCTCGTCCACAAATATATTGAGGGAAGGCAACGAAGAGGATCTGAAAGCAAGGCAGAATTGCAGGAAACAGATTTCAGGAGGTCGATTCCAATCGCCTTTAAAGCACATGAAAAGCGGCAAAACGTCGACAATGATGCCCTTGGCCAAAAAGGGCGTATGCGTTTTTTCCTGAATATATTCAGGAAAAAACGCATACGCCCTTTTTGGCCAACCAAGCAACCTGGAAAGGCAAATCAGCGCTACAAAGAAGTCTCGCTTCCCATCGGTCAAAAGGGCCATGCGGAAAAAACTGTCAAAACCAGAAATGCAGGACAGGCCATGGAGAAATGGGAGCCTTGCTACGCTGGTGGGCGGGATGTAAATTGCCAACAGCCACTATGGAGAAGTGTACGGTGTGTCCTGAAACATCGAAAAAACACAGCTTAGAGCGCATAGGGCACTTCCACTCATGGGCGTATAAATTGGGAAAACTAAAAATCAGCAAGACACAGGCACCCCAAAGTTTAGGGCTGCTCTTTTGACAAGAACCTCCACTTCATAACACCTCTAATATCCCAGGAAAGAGAAAAATGGATAAAGAAGTGGTGGTCCTTATGTACAATGGAATATCACTCAGCCATGAAATCAATGTCATAAGGCTAGTAGCAGCATGATGAGTGGCTTTAGCTACGACGATTCTAAGTGAAATAAGTCACACAGAAAAAGACACTTATCATAAGCTATCACTTATAGAGGGAATGTAAAAACCGCTACACTTGAACTGAATTACAAAACAGAACAGAGTCACAAGTTTACAAAACACACTATGGCTGCTTAACGGGAAAGGTGGGGTGGGGTGATGCATAAAACAAGGGTTTCAAATGAGCTCAGATACCGTTCCATAAACCCAATATGTAATAGAAAGACCTACTCCTTGCTCAGTGAACTGGACTCCACACCCCCTATTCACCGCACAAGAATATATCTGACTAGTAAGAATCTTAAAACCTATGTATTGATATCTCTCTGGAAGTGAGTCAAGTGGCTGTAAAGCGGCAGAAACACAGCCGTGAAAAGCAGCTAAACCCCATTATAAAAATAAATTACTTTTAAAAACCCGTGAAACAAAGACAGTGAAAGAGAGAGAAATTCTTACAAAATTCGTTCAGGGGCTGTGATGCAACCTGGATTGACCATATCTAGACCCACAGCTGGATGAGACATAAGGGTGGACACTCTCGGGGCTGAGAGGTTTGGTGAGGTTGGGGGAGCAAACGCAGAGCCTTTAAAGTAATACTGCCTGTTACCCATCCCATGGGTCCCAAATCTCCAGGTTCAAGGGCATCTTCCTACCTCGAAAACATGCATGAGAAACCCAGAAGGTGGTACACCATGTGATCGGGAAAGGTTTCTAAAACGCACCTCATTTCTCATCTCCTTGTGGTCGGGTTCGCCATTCCAGCCGCTTTACTAGCAATCTCCCTCCTTGGAGAATCAGCACCTTTAACCTCCCGTTCCGTACAGCTTGCAATTTGTCCTGAGGATGAACGGGAAGAGGGGGAGCCAATGAGAGACTAGCTCTAGGTGTTGGGACAGGCACAGGTCACTCTATTTTCCCATCAGGAAGAAGAATTAACCACAGGCTCAGCCTGCCGCCGGGAAGCAGAATAGGGCCTGAGGCAATCCTGCGCTTTTGCGGCCAGCTCCCAAAAAAGCGAGTTGAAAAATGGAGCTCAGGGGCACTGCAATTCACAAACCTGCAGAGTTATAAATGATAACTCTCGTCCACAAATATATTGAGGGAAGGCAACGAAGAGGATCTGAAAGCAAGGCAGAATTGCAGGAAACAGATTTCAGGAGGTCGATTCGAATCGCCTTTAAAGCACATGAAAAGCGGCAAAACGTCGACAATGATGCCCTTGGCCAAAAAGGGCGTATGCGTTTTTTCCTGAATATATTCAGGAAAAAACGCATACGCCCTTTTTGGCCAACCAAGCAACCTGGAAAGGCAAATCAGCGCTACAAAGAAGTCTCGCTTCCCATCGGTCAAAAGGGCCATGCGGAAAAAACTGTCAAAACCAGAAATGCAGGACAGGCCATGGAGAAATGGGAGCCTTGCTACGCTGATGGGCGGGATGTAAATTGCCAACAGCCACTATGGAGAAGTGTACGGTGTGTCCTGAAACATCGAAAAAACACAGCTTAGAGCGCATAGGGCACTTCCACTCATGGGCGTATAAATTGGGAAAACTAAAAATCAGCAAGACACAGGCACCCCAAAGTTTAGGGCTGCTCTTTTGACAAGAACCTCCACTTCATAACACCTCTAATATCCCAGGAAAGAGAAAAATGGATAAAGAAGTGGTGGTCCTTATGTACAATGGAATATCACTCAGCCATGAAATCAATGTCATAAGGCTAGTAGCAGCATGATGAGTGGCTTTAGCTACGACGATTCTAAGTGAAATAAGTCACACAGAAAAAGACACTTATCATAAGCTATCACTTATAGAGGGAATGTAAAAACCGCTACACTTGAACTGAATTACAAAACAGAACAGAGTCACAAGTTTACAAAACACACTATGGCTGCTTAACGGGAAAGGTGGGGTGGGGTGATGCATAAAACAAGGGTTTCAAATGAGCTCAGATACCGTTCCATAAACCCAATATGTAATAGAAAGACCTACTCCTTGCTCAGTGAACTGGACTCCACACCCCCTATTCACCGCACAAGAATATATCTGACTAGTAAGAATCTTAAAACCTATGTATTGATATCTCTCTGGAAGTGAGTCAAGTGGGTGTAAAGCGGCAGAAACACAGCCGTGAAAAGCAGCTAAACCCCATTATAAAAATAAATTACTTTTAAAAACCCGTGAAACACAGACAGTGAAAGAGAGAGAAATTCTTACAAAATTCGTTCAGGGGCTGTGATGCAACCTGGATTGACCATATCTAGACCCACAGCTGGATGAGACATAAGGGTGGACACTCTCGGGGCTGAGAGGTTTGGTGAGGTTGGGGGAGCAAACGCAGAGCCTTTAAAGTAATACTGCCTGTTACCCATCCCATGGGTCCCAAATCTCCAGGTTCAAGGGCATCTTCCTACCTCGAAAACATGCATGAGAAACCCAGAAGGTGGTACACCGTGTGATCGGGAAAGGTTTCTAAAACGCACCTCATTTCTCATCTCCTTGTGGTCGGGTTCGCCATTCCAGCCGCTTTACTAGCAATCTCCCTCCTTGGAGAATCAGCACCTGTAACCTCCCGTTCCGTACAGCTTGCAATTTGTCCTGAGGATGAACGGGAAGAGGGGGAGCCAATGAGAGACTAGCTCTAGGTGTTGGGACAGGCACAGGTCACTCTATTTTCCCATCAGGAAGAAGAATTAACCACAGGCTCAGCCTGCCGCCCGGAAGCAGAATAGGGCCTGAGGCAATCCTGCGCTTTTGCGGCCAGCTCCCAAAAAAGCGAGTTGAAAAATGGAGCTCAGGGGCACTGCAATTCACAAACCTGCAGAGTTATAAATGATAACTCTCGTCCACAAATATATTGAGGGAAGGCAACGAAGAGGATCTGAAAGCAAGGCAGAATTGCAGGAAACAGATTTCAGGAGGTCGATTCGAATCGCCTTTAAAGCACATGAAAAGCGGCAAAACGTCGACAATGATGCCCTTGGCCAAAAAGGGCGTATGCGTTTTTTCCTGAATATATTCAGGAAAAAACGCATACGCCCTTTTTGGCCAACCAAGCAACCTGGAAAGGCAAATCAGCGCTACAAAGAAGTCTCGCTTCCCATCGGTCAAAAGGGCCATGCGGAAAAAACTGTCAAAACCAGAAATGCAGGACAGGCCATGGAGAAATGGGAGCCTTGCTACGCTGATGGGCGGGATGTAAATTGCCAACAGCCACTCTGGAGAAGGGTACGGTGTGTCCTGAAACATCGAAAAAACACAGCTTAGAGCGCATAGGGCACTTCCACTCATGGGCGTATAAATTGGGAAAACTAAAAATCAGCAAGACACAGGCACCCCAAAGTTTAGGGCTGCTCTTTTGACAAGAACCTCCACTTCATGACACCTCAAATATCCCAGGAAAGAGAAAAATGGATAAAGAAGTGGTGGTCCTTATGTACAATGGAATATCACTCAGCCATGAAATCAATGTCATAAGGCTAGTAGCAGCATGATGAGTGGCTTTAGCTACGACGATTCTAAGTGAAATAAGTCACACAGAAAAAGACACTTATCATAAGCTATCACTTATAGAGGGAATGTAAAAACCGCTACACTTGAACTGAATTACAAAACAGAACAGAGTCACAAGTTTACAAAACACACTATGGCTGCTTAACGGGAAAGGTGGGGTGGGGTGATGCATAAAACAAGGGTTTCAAATGAGCTCAGATACCGTTCCATAAACCCAATATGTAATAGAAAGACCTACTCCTTGCTCAGTGAACTGGACTCCACACCCCCTATTCACCGCACAAGAATATATCTGACTAGTAAGAATCTTAAAACCTATGTATTGATATCTCTCTGGAAGTGAGTCAAGTGGCTGTAAAGCGGCAGAAACACAGCCGTGAAAAGCAGCTAAACCCCATTATAAAAATAAATTACTTTTAAAAACCCGTGAAACAAAGACAGTGAAAGAGAGAGAAATTCTTACAAAATTCGTTCAGGGGCTGTGATGCAACCTGGATTGACCATATCTAGACCCACAGCTGGATGAGACATAAGGGTGGACACTCTCGGGGCTGAGAGGTTTGGTGAGGTTGGGGGAGCAAACGCAGAGCCTTTAAAGTAATACTGCCTGTTACCCATCCCATGGGTCCCAAATCTCCAGGTTCAAGGGCATCTTCCTACCTCGAAAACATGCATGAGAAACCCAGAAGGTGGTACACCATGTGATCGGGAAAGGTTTCTAAAACGCACCTCATTTCTCATCTCCTTGTGGTCGGGTTCGCCATTCCAGCCGCTTTACTAGCAATCTCCCTCCTTGGAGAATCAGCACCTTTAACCTCCCGTTCCGTACAGCTTGCAATTTGTCCTGAGGATGAACGGGAAGAGGGGGAGCCAATGAGAGACTAGCTCTAGGTGTTGGGACAGGCACAGGTCACTCTATTTTCCCATCAGGAAGAAGAATTAACCACAGGCTCAGCCTGCCGCCGGGAAGCAGAATAGGGCCTGAGGCAATCCTGCGCTTTTGCGGCCAGCTCCCAAAAAAGCGAGTTGAAAAATGGAGCTCAGGGGCACTGCAATTCACAAACCTGCAGAGTTATAAATGATAACTCTCGTCCACAAATATATTGAGGGAAGGCAACGAAGAGGATCTGAAAGCAAGGCAGAATTGCAGGAAACAGATTTCAGGAGGTCGATTCGAATCGCCTTTAAAGCACATGAAAAGCGGCAAAACGTCGACAATGATGCCCTTGGCCAAAAAGGGCGTATGCGTTTTTTCCTGAATATATTCAGGAAAAAACGCATACGCCCTTTTTGGCCAACCAAGCAACCTGGAAAGGCAAATCAGCGCTACAAAGAAGTCTCGCTTCCCATCGGTCAAAAGGGCCATGCGGAAAAAACTGTCAAAACCAGAAATGCAGGACAGGCCATGGAGAAATGGGAGCCTTGCTACGCTGATGGGCGGGATGTAAATTGCCAACAGCCACTATGGAGAAGTGTACGGTGTGTCCTGAAACATCGAAAAAACACAGCTTAGAGCGCATAGGGCACTTCCACTCATGGGCGTATAAATTGGGAAAACTAAAAATCAGCAAGACACAGGCACCCCAAAGTTTAGGGCTGCTCTTTTGACAAGAACCTCCACTTCATAACACCTCTAATATCCCAGGAAAGAGAAAAATGGATAAAGAAGTGGTGGTCCTTATGTACAATGGAATATCACTCAGCCATGAAATCAATGTCATAAGGCTAGTAGCAGCATGATGAGTGGCTTTAGCTACGACGATTCTAAGTGAAATAAGTCACACAGAAAAAGACACTTATCATAAGCTATCACTTATAGAGGGAATGTAAAAACCGCTACACTTGAACTGAATTACAAAACAGAACAGAGTCACAAGTTTACAAAACACACTATGGCTGCTTAACGGGAAAGGTGGGGTGGGGTGATGCATAAAACAAGGGTTTCAAATGAGCTCAGATACCGTTCCATAAACCCAATATGTAATAGAAAGACCTACTCCTTGCTCAGTGAACTGGACTCCACACCCCCTATTCACCGCACAAGAATATATCTGACTAGTAAGAATCTTAAAACCTATGTATTGATATCTCTCTGGAAGTGAGTCAAGTGGGTGTAAAGCGGCAGAAACACAGCCGTGAAAAGCAGCTAAACCCCATTATAAAAATAAATTACTTTTAAAAACCCGTGAAACACAGACAGTGAAAGAGAGAGAAATTCTTACAAAATTCGTTCAGGGGCTGTGATGCAACCTGGATTGACCATATCTAGACCCACAGCTGGATGAGACATAAGGGTGGACACTCTCGGGGCTGAGAGGTTTGGTGAGGTTGGGGGAGCAAACGCAGAGCCTTTAAAGTAATACTGCCTGTTACCCATCCCATGGGTCCCAAATCTCCAGGTTCAAGGGCATCTTCCTACCTCGAAAACATGCATGAGAAACCCAGAAGGTGGTACACCGTGTGATCGGGAAAGGTTTCTAAAACGCACCTCATTTCTCATCTCCTTGTGGTCGGGTTCGCCATTCCAGCCGCTTTACTAGCAATCTCCCTCCTTGGAGAATCAGCACCTGTAACCTCCCGTTCCGTACAGCTTGCAATTTGTCCTGAGGATGAACGGGAAGAGGGGGAGCCAATGAGAGACTAGCTCTAGGTGTTGGGACAGGCACAGGTCACTCTATTTTCGCATCAGGAAGAAGAATTAACCACAGGCTCAGCCTGCCGCCCGGAAGCAGAATAGGGCCTGAGGCAATCCTGCGCTTTTGCGGCCAGCTCCCAAAAAAGCAAGTTGAAAAATGGAGCTCAGGGGCACTGCAATTCACAAACCTGCAGAGTTATAAATGATAACTCTCGTCCACAAATATATTGAGGGAAGGCAACGAAGAGGATCTGAAAGCAAGGCAGAATTGCAGGAAACAGATTTCAGGAGGTCGATTCGAATCGCCTTTAAAGCACATGAAAAGCGGCAAAACGTCGACAATGATGCCCTTGGCCAAAAAGGGCGTATGCGTTTTTTCCTGAATATATTCAGGAAAAAACGCATACGCCCTTTTTGGCCAACCAAGCAACCTGGAAAGGCAAATCAGCGCTACAAAGAAGTCTCGCTTCCCATCGGTCAAAAGGGCCATGCGGAAAAAACTGTCAAAACCAGAAATGCAGGACAGGCCATGGAGAAATGGGAGCCTTGCTACGCTGATGGGCGGGATGTAAATTGCCAACAGCCACTCTGGAGAAGGGTACGGTGTGTCCTGAAACATCGAAAAAACACAGCTTAGAGCGCATAGGGCACTTCCACTCATGGGCGTATAAATTGGGAAAACTAAAAATCAGCAAGACACAGGCACCCCAAAGTTTAGGGCTGCTCTTTTGACAAGAACCTCCACTTCATGACACCTCAAATATCCCAGGAAAGAGAAAAATGGATAAAGAAGTGGTGGTCCTTATGTACAATGGAATATCACTCAGCCATGAAATCAATGTCATAAGGCTAGTAGCAGCATGATGAGTGGCTTTAGCTACGACGATTCTAAGTGAAATAAGTCACACAGAAAAAGACACTTATCATAAGCTATCACTTATAGAGGGAATGTAAAAACCGCTACACTTGAACTGAATTACAAAACAGAACAGAGTCACAAGTTTACAAAACACACTATGGCTGCTTAACGGGAAAGGTGGGGTGGGGTGATGCATAAAACAAGGGTTTCAAATGAGCTCAGATACCGTTCCATAAACCCAATATGTAATAGAAAGACCTACTCCTTGCTCAGTGAACTGGACTCCACACCCCCTATTCACCGCACAAGAATATATCTGACTAGTAAGAATCTTAAAACCTATGTATTGATATCTCTCTGGAAGTGAGTCAAGTGGCTGTAAAGCGGCAGAAACACAGCCGTGAAAAGCAGCTAAACCCCATTATAAAAATAAATTACTTTTAAAAACCCGTGAAACAAAGACAGTGAAAGAGAGAGAAATTCTTACAAAATTCGTTCAGGGGCTGTGATGCAACCTGGATTGACCATATCTAGACCCACAGCTGGATGAGACATAAGGGTGGACACTCTCGGGGCTGAGAGGTTTGGTGAGGTTGGGGGAGCAAACGCAGAGCCTTTAAAGTAATACTGCCTGTTACCCATCCCATGGGTCCCAAATCTCCAGGTTCAAGGGCATCTTCCTACCTCGAAAACATGCATGAGAAACCCAGAAGGTGGTACACCGTGTGATCGGGAAAGGTTTCTAAAACGCACCTCATTTCTCATCTCCTTGTGGTCGGGTTCGCCATTCCAGCCGCTTTACTAGCAATCTCCCTCCTTGGAGAATCAGCACCTTTAACCTCCCGTTCCGTACAGCTTGCAATTTGTCCTGAGGATGAACGGGAAGAGGGGGAGCCAATGAGAGACTAGCTCTAGGTGTTGGGACAGGCACAGGTCACTCTATTTTCCCATCAGGAAGAAGAATTAACCACAGGCTCAGCCTGCCGCCGGGAAGCAGAATAGGGCCTGAGGCAATCCTGCGCTTTTGCGGCCAGCTCCCAAAAAAGCGAGTTGAAAAATGGAGCTCAGGGGCACTGCAATTCACAAACCTGCAGAGTTATAAATGATAACTCTCGTCCACAAATATATTGAGGGAAGGCAACGAAGAGGATCTGAAAGCAAGGCAGAATTGCAGGAAACAGATTTCAGGAGGTCGATTCGAATCGCCTTTAAAGCACATGAAAAGCGGCAAAACGTCGACAATGATGCCCTTGGCCAAAAAGGGCGTATGCGTTTTTTCCTGAATATATTCAGGAAAAAACGCATACGCCCTTTTTGGCCAACCAAGCAACCTGGAAAGGCAAATCAGCGCTACAAAAAAGTCTCGCTTCCCATCGGTCAAAAGGGCCATGCGGAAAAAACTGTCAAAACCAGAAATGCAGGACAGGCCATGGAGAAATGGGAGCCTTGCTACGCTGATGGGCGGGATGTAAATTGCCAACAGCCACTATGGAGAAGTGTACGGTGTGTCCTGAAACATCGAAAAAACACAGCTTAGAGCGCATAGGGCACTTCCACTCATGGGCGTATAAATTGGGAAAACTAAAAATCAGCAAGACACAGGCACCCCAAAGTTTAGGGCTGCTCTTTTGACAAGAACCTCCACTTCATAACACCTCTAATATCCCAGGAAAGAGAAAAATGGATAAAGAAGTGGTGGTCCTTATGTACAATGGAATATCACTCAGCCATGAAATCAATGTCATAAGGCTAGTAGCAGCATGATGAGTGGCTTTAGCTACGACGATTCTAAGTGAAATAAGTCACACAGAAAAAGACACTTATCATAAGCTATCACTTATAGAGGGAATGTAAAAACCGCTACACTTGAACTGAATTACAAAACAGAACAGAGTCACAAGTTTACAAAACACACTATGGCTGCTTAACGGGAAAGGTGGGGTGGGGTGATGCATAAAACAAGGGTTTCAAATGAGCTCAGATACCGTTCCATAAACCCAATATGTAATAGAAAGACCTACTCCTTGCTCAGTGAACTGGACTCCACACCCCCTATTCACCGCACAAGAATATATCTGACTAGTAAGAATCTTAAAACCTATGTATTGATATCTCTCTGGAAGTGAGTCAAGTGGCTGTAAAGCGGCAGAAACACAGCCGTGAAAAGCAGCTAAACCCCATTATAAAAATAAATTACTTTTAAAAACCCGTGAAACACAGACAGTGAAAGAGAGAGAAATTCTTACAAAATTCGTTCAGGGGCTGTGATGCAACCTGGATTGACCATATCTAGACCCACAGCTGGATGAGACATAAGGGTGGACACTCTCGGGGCTGAGAGGTTTGGTGAGGTTGGGGGAGCAAACGCAGAGCCTTTAAAGTAATACTGCCTGTTACCCATCCCATGGGTCCCAAATCTCCAGGTTCAAGGGCATCTTCCTACCTCGAAAACATGCATGAGAAACCCAGAAGGTGGTACACCGTGTGATCGGGAAAGGTTTCTAAAACGCACCTCATTTCTCATCTCCTTGTGCTCGGGTTCGCCATTCCAGCCGCTTTACTAGCAATCTCCCTCCTTGGAGAATCAGCACCTGTAACCTCCCGTTCCGTACAGCTTGCAATTTGTCCTGAGGATGAACGGGAAGAGGGGGAGCCAATGAGAGACTAGCTCTAGGTGTTGGGACAGGCACAGGTCACTCTATTTTCCCATCAGGAAGAAGAATTAACCACAGGCTCAGCCTGCCGCCCGGAAGCAGAATAGGGCCTGAGGCAATCCTGCGCTTTTGCGGCCAGCTCCCAAAAAAGCGAGTTGAAAAATGGAGCTCAGGGGCACTGCAATTCACAAACCTGCAGAGTTATAAATGATAACTCTCGTCCACAAATATATTGAGGGAAGGCAACGAAGAGGATCTGAAAGCAAGGCAGAATTGCAGGAAACAGATTTCAGGAGGTCGATTCGAATCGCCTTTAAAGCACATGAAAAGCGGCAAAACGTCGACAATGATGCCCTTGGCCAAAAAGGGCGTATGCGTTTTTTCCTGAATATATTCAGGAAAAAACGCATACGCCCTTTTTGGCCAACCAAGCAACCTGGAAAGGCAAATCAGCGCTACAAAGAAGTCTCGCTTCCCATCGGTCAAAAGGGCCATGCGGAAAAAACTGTCAAAACCAGAAATGCAGGACAGGCCATGGAGAAATGGGAGCCTTGCTACGCTGATGGGCGGGATGTAAATTGCCAACAGCCACTATGGAGAAGTGTACGGTGTGTCCTGAAACATCGAAAAAACACAGCTTAGAGCGCATAGGGCACTTCCACTCATGGGCGTATAAATTGGGAAAACTAAAAATCAGCAAGACACAGGCACCCCAAAGTTTAGGGCTGCTCTTTTGACAAGAACCTCCACTTCATGACACCTCTAATATCCCAGGAAAGAGAAAAATGGATAAAGAAGTGGTGGTCCTTATGTACAATGGAATATCACTCAGCCATGAAATCAATGTCATAAGGCTAGTAGCAGCATGATGAGTGGCTTTAGCTACGACGATTCTAAGTGAAATAAGTCACACAGAAAAAGACACTTATCATAAGCTATCACTTATAGAGGGAATGTAAAAACCGCTACACTTGAACTGAATTACAAAACAGAACAGAGTCACAAGTTTACAAAACACACTATGGCTGCTTAACGGGAAAGGTGGGGTGGGGTGATGCATAAAACAAGGGTTTCAAATGAGCTCAGATACCGTTCCATAAACCCAATATGTAATAGAAAGACCTACTCCTTGCTCAGTGAACTGGACTCCACACCCCCTATTCACCGCACAAGAATATATCTGACTAGTAAGAATCTTAAAACCTATGTATTGATATCTCTCTGGAAGTGAGTCAAGTGGGTGTAAAGCGGCAGAAACACAGCCGTGAAAAGCAGCTAAACCCCATTATAAAAATAAATTACTTTTAAAAACCCGTGAAACACAGACAGTGAAAGAGAGAGAAATTCTTACAAAATTCGTTCAGGGGCTGTGATGCAACCTGGATTGACCATATCTAGACCCACAGCTGGATGAGACATAAGGGTGGACACTCTCGGGGCTGAGAGGTTTGGTGAGGTTGGGGGAGCAAACGCAGAGCCTTTAAAGTAATACTGCCTGTTACCCATCCCATGGGTCCCAAATCTCCAGGTTCAAGGGCATCTTCCTACCTCGAAAACATGCATGAGAAACCCAGAAGGTGGTACACCGTGTGATCGGGAAAGGTTTCTAAAACGCACCTCATTTCTCATCTCCTTGTGCTCGGGTTCGCCATTCCAGCCGCTTTACTAGCAATCTCCCTCCTTGGAGAATCAGCACCTGTAACCTCCCGTTCCGTACAGCTTGCAATTTGTCCTGAGGATGAACGGGAAGAGGGGGAGCCAATGAGAGACTAGCTCTAGGTGTTGGGACAGGCACAGGTCACTCTATTTTCGCATCAGGAAGAAGAATTAACCACAGGCTCAGCCTGCCGCCCGGAAGCAGAATAGGGCCTGAGGCAATCCTGCGCTTTTGCGGCCAGCTCCCAAAAAAGCGAGTTGAAAAATGGAGCTCAGGGGCACTGCAATTCACAAACCTGCAGAGTTATAAATGATAACTCTCGTCCACAAATATATTGAGGGAAGGCAACGAAGAGGATCTGAAAGCAAGGCAGAATTGCAGGAAACAGATTTCAGGAGGTCGATTCGAATCGCCTTTAAAGCACATGAAAAGCGGCAAAACGTCGACAATGATGCCCTTGGCCAAAAAGGGCGTATGCGTTTTTTCCTGAATATATTCAGGAAAAAACGCATACGCCCTTTTTGGCCAACCAAGCAACCTGGAAAGGCAAATCAGCGCTACAAAGAAGTCTCGCTTCCCATCGGTCAAAAGGGCCATGCGGAAAAAACTGTCAAAACCAGAAATGCAGGACAGGCCATGGAGAAATGGGAGCCTTGCTACGCTGATGGGCGGGATGTAAATTGCCAACAGCCACTCTGGAGAAGGGTACGGTGTGTCCTGAAACATCGAAAAAACACAGCTTAGAGCGCATAGGGCACTTCCACTCATGGGCGTATAAATTGGGAAAACTAAAAATCAGCAAGACACAGGCACCCCAAAGTTTAGGGCTGCTCTTTTGACAAGAACCTCCACTTCATGACACCTCAAATATCCCAGGAAAGAGAAAAATGGATAAAGAAGTGGTGGTCCTTATGTACAATGGAATATCACTCAGCCATGAAATCAATGTCATAAGGCTAGTAGCAGCATGATGAGTGGCTTTAGCTACGGCGATTCTAAGTGAAATAAGTCACACAGAAAAAGACACTTATCATAAGCTATCACTTATAGAGGGAATGTAAAAACCGCTACACTTGAACTGAATTACAAAACAGAACAGAGTCACAAGTTTACAAAACACACTATGGCTGCTTAACGGGAAAGGTGGGGTGGGGTGATGCATAAAACAAGGGTTTCAAATGAGCTCAGATACCGTTCCATAAACCCAATATGTAATAGAAAGACCTACTCCTTGCTCAGTGAACTGGACTCCACACCCCCTATTCACCGCACAAGAATATATCTGACTAGTAAGAATCTTAAAACCTATGTATTGATATCTCTCTGGAAGTGAGTCAAGTGGCTGTAAAGCGGCAGAAACACAGCCGTGAAAAGCAGCTAAACCCCATTATAAAAATAAATTACTTTTAAAAACCCGTGAAACAAAGACAGTGAAAGAGAGAGAAATTCTTACAAAATTCGTTCAGGGGCTGTGATGCAACCTGGATTGACCATATCTAGACCCACAGCTGGATGAGACATAAGGGTGGACACTCTCGGGGCTGAGAGGTTTGGTGAGGTTGGGGGAGCAAACGCAGAGCCTTTAAAGTAATACTGCCTGTTACCCATCCCATGGGTCCCAAATCTCCAGGTTCAAGGGCATCTTCCTACCTCGAAAACATGCATGAGAAACCCAGAAGGTGGTACACCATGTGATCGGGAAAGGTTTCTAAAACGCACCTCATTTCTCATCTCCTTGTGGTCGGGTTCGCCATTCCAGCCGCTTTACTAGCAATCTCCCTCCTTGGAGAATCAGCACCTTTAACCTCCCGTTCCGTACAGCTTGCAATTTGTCCTGAGGATGAACGGGAAGAGGGGGAGCCAATGAGAGACTAGCTCTAGGTGTTGGGACAGGCACAGGTCACTCTATTTTCCCATCAGGAAGAAGAATTAACCACAGGCTCAGCCTGCCGCCGGGAAGCAGAATAGGGCCTGAGGCAATCCTGCGCTTTTGCGGCCAGCTCCCAAAAAAGCGAGTTGAAAAATGGAGCTCAGGGGCACTGCAATTCACAAACCTGCAGAGTTATAAATGATAACTCTCGTCCACAAATATATTGAGGGAAGGCAACGAAGAGGATCTGAAAGCAAGGCAGAATTGCAGGAAACAGATTTCAGGAGGTCGATTCGAATCGCCTTTAAAGCACATGAAAAGCGGCAAAACGTCGACAATGATGCCCTTGGCCAAAAAGGGCGTATGCGTTTTTTCCTGAATATATTCAGGAAAAAACGCATACGCCCTTTTTGGCCAACCAAGCAACCTGGAAAGGCAAATCAGCGCTACAAAGAAGTCTCGCTTCCCATCGGTCAAAAGGGCCATGCGGAAAAAACTGTCAAAACCAGAAATGCAGGACAGGCCATGGAGAAATGGGAGCCTTGCTACGCTGATGGGCGGGATGTAAATTGCCAACAGCCACTATGGAGAAGTGTACGGTGTGTCCTGAAACATCGAAAAAACACAGCTTAGAGCGCATAGGGCACTTCCACTCATGGGCGTATAAATTGGGAAAACTAAAAATCAGCAAGACACAGGCACCCCAAAGTTTAGGGCTGCTCTTTTGACAAGAACCTCCACTTCATAACACCTCTAATATCCCAGGAAAGAGAAAAATGGATAAAGAAGTGGTGGTCCTTATGTACAATGGAATATCACTCAGCCATGAAATCAATGTCATAAGGCTAGTAGCAGCATGATGAGTGGCTTTAGCTACGGCGATTCTAAGTGAAATAAGTCACACAGAAAAAGACACTTATCATAAGCTATCACTTATAGAGGGAATGTAAAAACCGCTACACTTGAACTGAATTACAAAACAGAACAGAGTCACAAGTTTACAAAACACACTATGGCTGCTTAACGGGAAAGGTGGGGTGGGGTGATGCATAAAACAAGGGTTTCAAATGAGCTCAGATACCGTTCCATAAACCCAATATGTAATAGAAAGACCTACTCCTTGCTCAGTGAACTGGACTCCACACCCCCTATTCACCGCACAAGAATATATCTGACTAGTAAGAATCTTAAAACCTATGTATTGATATCTCTCTGGAAGTGAGTCAAGTGGCTGTAAAGCGGCAGAAACACAGCCGTGAAAAGCAGCTAAACCCCATTATAAAAATAAATTACTTTTAAAAACCCGTGAAACACAGACAGTGAAAGAGAGAGAAATTCTTACAAAATTCGTTCAGGGGCTGTGATGCAACCTGGATTGACCATATCTAGACCCACAGCTGGATGAGACATAAGGGTGGACACTCTCGGGGCTGAGAGGTTTGGTGAGGTTGGGGGAGCAAACGCAGAGCCTTTAAAGTAATACTGCCTGTTACCCATCCCATGGGTCCCAAATCTCCAGGTTCAAGGGCATCTTCCTACCTCGAAAACATGCATGAGAAACCCAGAAGGTGGTACACCATGTGATCGGGAAAGGTTTCTAAAACGCACCTCATTTCTCATCTCCTTGTGCTCGGGTTCGCCATTCCAGCCGCTTTACTAGCAATCTCCCTCCTTGGAGAATCAGCACCTTTAACCTCCCGTTCCGTACAGCTTGCAATTTGTCCTGAGGATGAACGGGAAGAGGGGGAGCCAATGAGAGACTAGCTCTAGGTGTTGGGACAGGCACAGGTCACTCTATTTTCCCATCAGGAAGAAGAATTAACCACAGGCTCAGCCTGCCGCCGGGAAGCAGAATAGGGCCTGAGGCAATCCTGCGCTTTTGCGGCCAGCTCCCAAAAAAGCGAGTTGAAAAATGGAGCTCAGGGGCACTGCAATTCACAAACCTGCAGAGTTATAAATGATAACTCTCGTCCACAAATATATTGAGGGAAGGCAACGAAGAGGATCTGAAAGCAAGGCAGAATTGCAGGAAACAGATTTCAGGAGGTCGATTCGAATCGCCTTTAAAGCACATGAAAAGCGGCAAAACGTCGACAATGATGCCCTTGGCCAAAAAGGGCGTATGCGTTTTTTCCTGAATATATTCAGGAAAAAACGCATACGCCCTTTTTGGCCAACCAAGCAACCTGGAAAGGCAAATCAGCGCTACAAAGAAGTCTCGCTTCCCATCGGTCAAAAGGGCCATGCGGAAAAAACTGTCAAAACCAGAAATGCAGGACAGGCCATGGAGAAATGGGAGCCTTGCTACGCTGATGGGCGGGATGTAAATTGCCAACAGCCACTATGGAGAAGTGTACGGTGTGTCCTGAAACATCGAAAAAACACAGCTTAGAGCGCATAGGGCACTTCCACTCATGGGCGTATAAATTGGGAAAACTAAAAATCAGCAAGACACAGGCACCCCAAAGTTTAGGGCTGCTCTTTTGACAAGAACCTCCACTTCATGACACCTCTAATATCCCAGGAAAGAGAAAAATGGATAAAGAAGTGGTGGTCCTTATGTACAATGGAATATCACTCAGCCATGAAATCAATGTCATAAGGCTAGTAGCAGCATGATGAGTGGCTTTAGCTACGACGATTCTAAGTGAAATAAGTCACACAGAAAAAGACACTTATCATAAGCTATCACTTATAGAGGGAATGTAAAAACCGCTACACTTGAACTGAATTACAAAACAGAACAGAGTCACAAGTTTACAAAACACACTATGGCTGCTTAACGGGAAAGGTGGGGTGGGGTGATGCATAAAACAAGGGTTTCAAATGAGCTCAGATACCGTTCCATAAACCCAATATGTAATAGAAAGACCTACTCCTTGCTCAGTGAACTGGACTCCACACCCCCTATTCACCGCACAAGAATATATCTGACTAGTAAGAATCTTAAAACCTATGTATTGATATCTCTCTGGAAGTGAGTCAAGTGGCTGTAAAGCGGCAGAAACACAGCCGTGAAAAGCAGCTAAACCCCATTATAAAATAAATTACTTTTAAAAACCCGTGAAACAAAGACAGTGAAAGAGAGAGAAATTCTTACAAAATTCGTTCAGGGGCTGTGATGCAACCTGGATTGACCATATCTAGACCCACAGCTGGATGAGACATAAGGGTGGACACTCTCGGGGCTGAGAGGTTTGGTGAGGTTGGGGGAGCAAACGCAGAGCCTTTAAAGTAATACTGCCTGTTACCCATCCCATGGGTCCCAAATCTCCAGGTTCAAGGGCATCTTCCTACCTCGAAAATATGCATGAGAAACCCAGAAGGTGGTACACCGTGTGATCGGGAAAGGTTTCTAAAACGCACCTCATTTCTCATCTCCTTGTGCTCGGGTTCGCCATTCCAGCCGCTTTACTAGCAATCTCCCTCCTTGGAGAATCAGCACCTGTAACCTCCCGTTCCGTACAGCTTGCAATTTGTCCTGAGGATGAACGGGAAGAGGGGGAGCCAATGAGAGACTAGCTCTAGGTGTTGGGACAGGCACAGGTCACTCTATTTTCCCATCAGGAAGAAGAATTAACCACAGGCTCAGCCTGCCGCCCGGAAGCAGAATAGGGCCTGAGGCAATCCTGCGCTTTTGCGGCCAGCTCCCAAAAAAGCGAGTTGAAAAATGGAGCTCAGGGGCACTGCAATTCACAAACCTGCAGAGTTATAAATGATAACTCTCGTCCACAAATATATTGAGGGAAGGCAACGAAGAGGATCTGAAAGCAAGGCAGAATTGCAGGAAACAGATTTCAGGAGGTCGATTCGAATCGCCTTTAAAGCACATGAAAAGCGGCAAAACGTCGACAATGATGCCCTTGGCCAAAAAGGGCGTATGCGTTTTTTCCTGAATATATTCAGGAAAAAACGCATACGCCCTTTTTGGCCAACCAAGCAACCTGGAAAGGCAAATCAGCGCTACAAAGAAGTCTCGCTTCCCATCGGTCAAAAGGGCCATGCGGAAAAAAGTGTCAAAACCAGAAATGCAGGACAGGCCATGGAGAAATGGGAGCCTTGCTACGCTGATGGGCGGGATGTAAATTGCCAACAGCCACTCTGGAGAAGGGTACGGTGTGTCCTGAAACATCGAAAAAACACAGCTTAGAGCGCATAGGGCACTTCCACTCATGGGCGTATAAATTGGGAAAACTAAAAATCAGCAAGACACAGGCACCCCAAAGTTTAGGGCTGCTCTTTTGACAAGAACCTCCACTTCATGACACCTCAAATATCCCAGGAAAGAGAAAAATGGATAAAGAAGTGGTGGTCCTTATGTACAATGGAATATCACTCAGCCATGAAATCAATGTCATAAGGCTAGTAGCAGCATGATGAGTGGCTTTAGCTACGACGATTCTAAGTGAAATAAGTCACACAGAAAAAGACACTTATCATAAGCTATCACTTATAGAGGGAATGTAAAAACCGCTACACTTGAACTGAATTACAAAACAGAACAGAGTCACACGTTTACAAAACACACTATGGCTGCTTAACGGGAAAGGTGGGGTGGGGTGATGCATAAAACAAGGGTTTCAAATGAGCTCAGATACCGTTCCATAAACCCAATATGTAATAGAAAGACCTACTCCTTGCTCAGTGAACTGGACTCCACACCCCCTATTCACCGCACAAGAATATATCTGACTAGTAAGAATCTTAAAACCTATGTATTGATATCTCTCTGGAAGTGAGTCAAGTGGCTGTAAAGCGGCAGAAACACAGCCGTGAAAAGCAGCTAAACCCCATTATAAAAATAAATTACTTTTAAAAACCCGTGAAACACAGACAGTGAAAGAGAGAGAAATTCTTACAAAATTCGTTCAGGGGCTGTGATGCAACCTGGATTGACCATATCTAGACCCACAGCTGGATGAGACATAAGGGTGGACACTCTCGGGGCTGAGAGGTTTGGTGAGGTTGGGGGAGCAAACGCAGAGCCTTTAAAGTAATACTGCCTGTTACCCATCCCATGGGTCCCAAATCTCCAGGTTCAAGGGCATCTTCCTACCTCGAAAACATGCATGAGAAACCCAGAAGGTGGTACACCGTGTGATCGGGAAAGGTTTCTAAAACGCACCTCATTTCTCATCTCCTTGTGCTCGGGTTCGCCATTCCAGCCGCTTTACTAGCAATCTCCCTCCTTGGAGAATCAGCACCTGTAACCTCCCGTTCCGTACAGCTTGCAATTTGTCCTGAGGATGAACGGGAAGAGGGGGAGCCAATGAGAGACTAGCTCTAGGTGTTGGGACAGGCACAGGTCACTCTATTTTCCCATCAGGAAGAAGAATTAACCACAGGCTCAGCCTGCCGCCCGGAACCAGAATAGGGCCTGAGGCAATCCTGCGCTTTTGCGGCCAGCTCCCAAAAAAGCGAGTTGAAAAATGGAGCTCAGGGGCACTGCAATTCACAAACCTGCAGAGTTATAAATGATAACTCTCGTCCACAAATATATTGAGGGAAGGCAACGAAGAGGATCTGAAAGCAAGGCAGAATTGCAGGAAACAGATTTCAGGAGGTCGATTCGAATCGCCTTTAAAGCACATGAAAAGCGGCAAAACGTCGACAATGATGCCCTTGGCCAAAAAGGGCGTATGCGTATTTTCCTGAATATATTCAGGAAAAAACGCATACGCCCTTTTTGGCCAACCAAGCAACCTGGAAAGGCAAATCAGCGCTACAAAGAAGTCTCGCTTCCCATCGGTCAAAAGGGCCATGCGGAAAAAACTGTCAAAACCAGAAATGCAGGACAGGCCATGGAGAAATGGGAGCCTTGCTACGCTGATGGGCGGGATGTAAATTGCCAACAGCCACTCTGGAGAAGTGTACGGTGTGTCCTGAAACATCGAAAAAACACAGCTTACAGCGCATAGGGCACTTCCACTCATGGGCGTATAAATTGGGAAAACTAAAAATCAGCAAGACACCGGCACCCCAAAGTTTAGGGCTGCTCTGTTGACAAGAACCTCCACTTCATGACACCTCAAATATCCCAGGAAAGAGAAAAATGGATAAAGAAGTGGTGGTCCTTATGTACAATGGAATATCACTCAGCCATGAAATCAATGTCATAAGGCTAGTAGCAGCATGATGAGTGGCTTTAGCTACGACGATTCTAAGTGAAATAAGTCACACAGAAAAAGACACTTATCATAAGCTATCACTTATAGAGGGAATGTAAAAACCACTACACTTGAACTGAATTACAAAACAGAACAGAGTCACACGTTTACAAAACACACTATGGCTGCTTAACGGGAAAGGTGGGGTGGGGTGATGCATAAAACAAGGGTTTCAAATGAGCTCAGATACCGTTCCATAAACCCAATATGTAATAGAAAGACCTACTCCTTGCTCAGTGAACTGGACTCCACACCCCCTATTCACCGCACAAGAATATATCTGACTAGTAAGAATCTTAAAACCTATGTATTGATATCTCTCTGGAAGTGAGTCAAGTGGCTGTAAAGCGGCAGAAACACAGCCGTGAAAAGCAGCTAAACCCCATTATAAAAATAAATTACTTTTAAAAACCCGTGAAACACAGACAGTGAAAGAGAGAGAAATTCTTACAAAATTCGTTCAGGGGCTGTGATGCAACCTGGATTGACCATATCTAGACCCACAGCTGGATGAGACATAAGGGTGGACACTCTCGGGGCTGAGAGGTTTGGTGAGGTTGGGGGAGCAAACGCAGAGCCTTTAAAGTAATACTGCCTGTTACCCATCCCATGGGTCCCAAATCTCCAGGTTCAAGGGCATCTTCCTACCTCGAAAACATGCATGAGAAACCCAGAAGGTGGTACACCGTGTGATCGGGAAAGGTTTCTAAAACGCACCTCATTTCTCATCTCCTTGTGCTCGGGTTCGCCATTCCAGCCGCTTTACTAGCAATCTCCCTCCTTGGAGAATCAGCACCTGTAACCTCCCGTTCCGTACAGCTTGCAATTTGTCCTGAGGATGAACGGGAAGAGGGGGAGCCAATGAGAGACTAGCTCTAGGTGTTGGGACAGGCACAGGTCACTCTATTTTCCCATCAGGAAGAAGAATTAACCACAGGCTCAGCCTGCCGCCCGGAAGCAGAATAGGGCCTGAGGCAATCCTGCGCTTTTGCGGCCAGCTCCCAAAAAAGCGAGTTGAAAAATGGAGCTCAGGGGCACTGCAATTCACAAACCTGCAGAGTTATAAATGATAACTCTCGTCCACAAATATATTGAGGGAAGGCAACGAAGAGGATCTGAAAGCAAGGCAGAATTGCAGGAAACAGATTTCAGGAGGTCGATTCGAATCGCCTTTAAAGCACATGAAAAGCGGCAAAACGTCGACAATGATGCCCTTGGCCAAAAAGGGCGTATGCGTTTTTTCCTGAATATATTCAGGAAAAAACGCATACGCCCTTTTTGGCCAACCAAGCAACCTGGAAAGGCAAATCAGCGCTACAAAGAAGTCTCGCTTCCCATCGGTCAAAAGGGCCATGCGGAAAAAACTGTCAAAACCACAAATGCAGGACAGGCCATGGAGAAATGGGAGCCTTGCTACGCTGATGGGCGGGATGTAAATTGCCAACAGCCACTATGGAGAAGTGTACGGTGTGTCCTGAAACATCGAAAAAACACAGCTTAGAGCGCATAGGGCACTTCCACTCATGGGCGTATAAATTGGGAAAACTAAAAATCAGCAAGACACCGGCACCCCAAAGTTTAGGGCTGCTCTGTTGACAAGAACCTCCACTTCATGACACCTCAAATATCCCAGGAAAGAGAAAAATGGATAAAGAAGTGGTGGTCCTTATGTACAATGGAATATCACTCAGCCATGAAATCAATGTCATAAGGCTAGTAGCAGCATGATGAGTGGCTTTAGCTACGACGATTCTAAGTGAAATAAGTCACACAGAAAAAGACACTTATCATAACCTATCACTTATAGAGGGAATGTAAAAACCGCTACACTTGAACTGAATTACAAAACAGAACAGAGTCACAAGTTTACAAAACACACTATGGCTGCTTAACGGGAAAGGTGGGGTGGGGTGATGCATAAAACAAGGGTTTCAAATGAGCTCAGATACCGTTCCATAAACCCAATATGTAATAGAAAGACCTACTCCTTGCTCAGTGAACTGGACTCCACACCCCCTATTCACCGCACAAGAATATATCTGACTAGTAAGAATCTTAAAACCTATGTATTGATATCTCTCTGGAAGTGAGTCAAGTGGGTGTAAAGCGGCAGAAACACAGCCGTGAAAAGCAGCTAAACCCCATTATAAAAATAAATTACTTTTAAAAACCCGTGAAACACAGACAGTGAAAGAGAGAGAAATTCTTACAAAATTCGTTCAGGGGCTGTGATGCAACCTGGATTGACCATATCTAGACCCACAGCTGGATGAGACATAAGGGTGGACACTCTCGGGGCTGAGAGGTTTGGTGAGGTTGGGGGAGCAAACGCAGAGCCTTTAAAGTAATACTGCCTGTTACCCATCCCATGGGTCCTAAATCTCCAGGTTCAAGGGCATCTTCCTACCTCGAAAACATGCATGAGAAACCCAGAAGGTGGTACACCGTGTGATCGGGAAAGGTTTCTAAAACGCACCTCATTTCTCATCTCCTTGTGCTCGGGTTCGCCATTCCAGCCGCTTTACTAGCAATCTCCCTCCTTGGAGAATCAGCACCTGTAACCTCCCGTTCCGTACAGCTTGCAATTTGTCCTGAGGATGAACGGGAAGAGGGGGAGCCAATGAGAGACTAGCTCTAGGTGTTGGGACAGGCACAGGTCACTCTATTTTCCCATCAGGAAGAAGAATTAACCACAGGCTCAGCCTGCCGCCCGGAAGCAGAATAGGGCCTGAGGCAATCCTGCGCTTTTGCGGCCAGCTCCCAAAAAAGCGAGTTGAAAAATGGAGCTCAGGGGCACTGCAATTCACAAACCTGCAGAGTTATAAATGATAACTCTCGTCCACAAATATATTGAGGGAAGGCAACGAAGAGGATCTGAAAGCAAGGCAGAATTGCAGGAAACAGATTTCAGGAGGTCGATTCGAATCGCCTTTAAAGCACATGAAAAGCGGCAAAACGTCGACAATGATGCCCTTGGCCAAAAAGGGCGTATGCGTTTTTTCCTGAATATATTCAGGAAAAAACGCATACGCCCTTTTTGGCCAACCAAGCAACCTGGAAAGGCAAATCAGCGCTACAAAGAAGTCTCGCTTCCCATCGGTCAAAAGGGCCATGCGGAAAAAACTGTCAAAACCACAAATGCAGGACAGGCCATGGAGAAATGGGAGCCTTGCTACGCTGATGGGCGGGATGTAAATTGCCAACAGCCACTATGGAGAAGTGTACGGTGTGTCCTGAAACATCGAAAAAACACAGCTTAGAGCGCATAGGGCACTTCCACTCATGGGCGTATAAATTGGGAAAACTAAAAATCAGCAAGACACAGGCACCCCAAAGTTTAGGGCTGCTCTTTTGACAAGAACCTCCACTTCATGACACCTCAAATATCCCAGGAAAGAGAAAAATGGATAAAGAAGTGGTGGTCCTTATGTACAATGGAATATCACTCAGCCATGAAATCAATGTCATAAGGCTAGTAGCAGCATGATGAGTGGCTTTAGCTACGACGATTCTAAGTGAAATAAGTCACACAGAAAAAGACACTTATCATAAGCTATCACTTATAGAGGGAATGTAAAAACCGCTACACTTGAACTGAATTACAAAACAGAACAGAGTCACAAGTTTACAAAACACACTATGGCTGCTTAACGGGAAAGGTGGGGTGGGGTGATGCATAAAACAAGGGTTTCAAATGAGCTCAGATACCGTTCCATAAACCCAATATGTAATAGAAAGACCTACTCCTTGCTCAGTGAACTGGACTCCACACCCCCTATTCACCGCACAAGAATATATCTGACTAGTAAGAATCTTAAAACCTATGTATTGATATCTCTCTGGAAGTGAGTCAAGTGGGTGTAAAGCGGCAGAAACACAGCCGTGAAAAGCAGCTAAACCCCATTATAAAAATAAATTACTTTTAAAAACCCGTGAAACACAGACAGTGAAAGAGAGAGAAATTCTTACAAAATTCGTTCAGGGGCTGTGATGCAACCTGGATTGACCATATCTAGACCCACAGCTGGATGAGACATAAGGGTGGACACTCTCGGGGCTGAGAGGTTTGGTGAGGTTGGGGGAGCAAACGCAGAGCCTTTAAAGTAATACTGCCTGTTACCCATCCCATGGGTCCCAAATCTCCAGGTTCAAGGGCATCTTCCTACCTCGAAAACATGCATGAGAAACCCAGAAGGTGGTACACCATGTGATCGGGAAAGGTTTCTAAAACGCACCTCATTTCTCATCTTCTTGTGCTCGGGTTCGCCATTCCAGCCGCTTTACTAGCAATCTCCCTCCTTGGAGAATCAGCACCTTTAACCTCCCGTTCCGTACAGCTTGAAATTTGTCCTGAGGATGAACGGGAAGAGGGGGAGCCAATGAGAGACTAGCTCTAGGTGTTGGGACAGGCACAGGTCACTCTATTTTCCCATCAGGAAGAAGAATTAACCACAGGCTCAGCCTGCCGCCCGGAACCAGAATAGGGCCTGAGGCAATCCTGCGCTTTTGCGGCCAGCTCCCAAAAAAGCGAGTTGAAAAATGGAGCTCAGGGGCACTGCAATTCACAAACCTGCAGAGTTATAAATGATAACTCTCGTCCACAAATATATTGAGGGAAGGCAACGAAGAGGATCTGACAGCAAGGCAGAATTGCAGGAAACAGATTTCAGGAGGTCGATTCGAATCGCCTTTAAAGCACATGAAAAGCGGCAAAACGTCGACAATGATGCCCTTGGCCAAAAAGGGCGTATGCGTTTTTTCCTGAATATATTCAGGAAAAAACGCATACGCCCTTTTTGGCCAACCAAGCAACCTGGAAAGGCAAATCAGCGCTACAAAGAAGTCTCGCTTCCCATCGGTCAAAAGGGCCATGCGGAAAAAAGTGTCAAAACCAGAAATGCAGGACAGGCCATGGAGAAATGGGAGCCTTGCTACGCTGATGGGCGGGATGTAAATTGCCAACAGCCACTCTGGAGAAGTGTACGGTGTGTCCTGAAACATCGAAAAAACACAGCTTAGAGCGCATAGGGCACTTCCACTCATGGGCATATAAATTGGGAAAACTAAAAATCAGCAAGACACAGGCACCCCAAAGTTTAGGGCTGCTCTGTTGACAAGAAACTCCACTTCATGACACCTCAAATATCCCAGGAAAGAGAAAAATGGATAAAGAAGTGGTGGTCCTTATGTACAATGGAATATCACTCAGCCATGAAATCAATGTCATAAGGCTAGTAGCAGCATGATGAGTGGCTTTAGCTACGACGATTCTAAGTGAAATAAGTCACACAGAAAAAGACACTTATCATAAGCTATCACTTATAGAGGGAATGTAAAAACCACTACACTTGAACTGAATTACAAAACAGAACAGAGTCACACGTTTACAAAACACACTATGGCTGCTTAACGGGAAAGGTGGGGTGGGGTGATGCATAAAACAAGGGTTTCAAATGAGCTCAGATACCGTTCCATAAACCCAATATGTAATAGAAAGACCTACTCCTTGCTCAGTGAACTGGACTCCACACCCCCTATTCACCGCACAAGAATATATCTGACTAGTAAGAATCATAAAACCTATGTATTGATATCTCTCTGGAAGTGAGTCAAGTGGGTGTAAAGCGGCAGAAACACAGCCGTGAAAAGCAGCTAAACCCCATTATAAAAATAAATTACTTTTAAAAACCCGTGAAACACAGACAGTGAAAGAGAGAGAAATTCTTACAAAATTCGTTCAGGGGCTGTGATGCAACCTGGATTGACCATATCTAGACCCACAGCTGGATGAGACATAAGGGTGGACACTCTCGGGGCTGAGAGGTTTGGTGAGGTTGGGGGAGCAAACGCAGAGCCTTTAAAGTAATACTGCCTGTTACCCATCCCATGGGTCCCAAATCTCCAGGTTCAAGGGCATCTTCCTACCTCGAAAACATGCATGAGAAACCCAGAAGGTGGTACACCGTGTGATCGGGAAAGGTTTCTAAAACGCACCTCATTTCTCATCTCCTTGTGCTCGGGTTCGCCATTCCAGCCGCTTTACTAGCAATCTCCCTCCTTGGAGAATCAGCACCTGTAACCTCCCGTTCCGTACAGCTTGCAATTTGTCCTGAGGATGAACGGGAAGAGGGGGAGCCAATGAGAGACTAGCTCTAGGTGTTGGGACAGGCACAGGTCACTCTATTTTCCCATCAGGAAGAAGAATTAACCACAGGCTCAGCCTGCCGCCCGGAAGCAGAATAGGGCCTGAGGCAATCCTGCGCTTTTGCGGCCAGCTCCCAAAAAAGCGAGTTGAAAAATGGAGCTCAGGGGCACTGCAATTCACAAACCTGCAGAGTTATAAATGATAACTCTCGTCCACAAATATATTGAGGGAAGGCAACGAAGAGGATCTGAAAGCAAGGCAGAATTGCAGGAAACAGATTTCAGGAGGTCGATTCGAATCGCCTTTAAAGCACATGAAAAGCGGCAAAACGTCGACAATGATGCCCTTGGCCAAAAAGGGCGTATGCGTTTTTTCCTGAATATATTCAGGAAAAAACGCATACGCCCTTTTTGGCCAACCAAGCAACCTGGAAAGGCAAATCAGCGCTACAAAGAAGTCTCGCTTCCCATCGGTCAAAAGGGCCATGCGGAAAAAACTGTCAAAACCACAAATGCAGGACAGGCCATGGAGAAATGGGAGCCTTGCTACGCTGATGGGCGGGATGTAAATTGCCAACAGCCACTATGGAGAAGTGTACGGTGTGTCCTGAAACATCGAAAAAACACAGCTTAGAGCGCATAGGGCACTTCCACTCATGGGCGTATAAATTGGGAAAACTAAAAATCAGCAAGACACAGGCACCCCAAAGTTTAGGGCTGCTCTTTTGACAAGAACCTCCACTTCATGACACCTCAAATATCCCAGGAAAGAGAAAAATGGATAAAGAAGTGGTGGTCCTTATGTACAATGGAATATCACTCAGCCATGAAATCAATGTCATAAGGCTAGTAGCAGCATGATGAGTGGCTTTAGCTACGACGATTCTAAGTGAAATAAGTCACACAGAAAAAGACACTTATCATAACCTATCACTTATAGAGGGAATGTAAAAACCGCTACACTTGAACTGAATTACAAAACAGAACAGAGTCACAAGTTTACAAAACACACTATGGCTGCTTAACGGGAAAGGTGGGGTGGGGTGATGCATAAAACAAGGGTTTCAAATGAGCTCAGATACCGTTCCATAAACCCAATATGTAATAGAAAGACCTACTCCTTGCTCAGTGAACTGGACTCCACACCCCCTATTCACCGCACAAGAATATATCTGACTAGTAAGAATCTTAAAACCTATGTATTGATATCTCTCTGGAAGTGAGTCAAGTGGGTGTAAAGCGGCAGAAACACAGCCGTGAAAAGCAGCTAAACCCCATTATAAAAATAAATTACTTTTAAAAACCCGTGAAACACAGACAGTGAAAGAGAGAGAAATTCTTACAAAATTCGTTCAGGGGCTGTGATGCAACCTGGATTGACCATATCTAGACCCACAGCTGGATGAGACATAAGGGTGGACACTCTCGGGGCTGAGAGGTTTGGTGAGGTTGGGGGAGCAAACGCAGAGCCTTTAAAGTAATACTGCCTGTTACCCATCCCATGGGTCCCAAATCTCCAGGTTCAAGGGCATCTTCCTACCTCGAAAACATGCATGAGAAACCCAGAAGGTGGTACACCATGTGATCGGGAAAGGTTTCTAAAACGCACCTCATTTCTCATCTTCTTGTGCTCGGGTTCGCCATTCCAGCCGCTTTACTAGCAATCTCCCTCCTTGGAGAATCAGCACCTTTAACCTCCCGTTCCGTACAGCTTGAAATTTGTCCTGAGGATGAACGGGAAGAGGGGGAGCCAATGAGAGACTAGCTCTAGGTGTTGGGACAGGCACAGGTCACTCTATTTTCCCATCAGGAAGAAGAATTAACCACAGGCTCAGCCTGCCGCCCGGAACCAGAATAGGGCCTGAGGCAATCCTGCGCTTTTGCGGCCAGCTCCCAAAAAAGCGAGTTGAAAAATGGAGCTCAGGGGCACTGCAATTCACAAACCTGCAGAGTTATAAATGATAACTCTCGTCCACAAATATATTGAGGGAAGGCAACGAAGAGGATCTGACAGCAAGGCAGAATTGCAGGAAACAGATTTCAGGAGGTCGATTCGAATCGCCTTTAAAGCACATGAAAAGCGGCAAAACGTCGACAATGATGCCCTTGGCCAAAAAGGGCGTATGCGTTTTTTCCTGAATATATTCAGGAAAAAACGCATACGCCCTTTTTGGCCAACCAAGCAACCTGGAAAGGCAAATCAGCGCTACAAAGAAGTCTCGCTTCCCATCGGTCAAAAGGGCCATGCGGAAAAAACTGTCAAAACCAGAAATGCAGGACAGGCCATGGAGAAATGGGAGCCTTGCTACGCTGATGGGCGGGATGTAAATTGCCAACAGCCACTCTGGAGAAGTGTACGGTGTGTCCTGAAACATCGAAAAAACACAGCTTAGAGCGCATAGGGCACTTCCACTCATGGGCATATAAATTGGGAAAACTAAAAATCAGCAAGACACAGGCACCCCAAAGTTTAGGGCTGCTCTGTTGACAAGAACCTCCACTTCATGACACCTCAAATATCCCAGGAAAGAGAAAAATGGATAAAGAAGTGGTGGTCCTTATGTACAATGGAATATCACTCAGCCATGAAATCAATGTCATAAGGCTAGTAGCAGCATGATGAGTGGCTTTAGCTACGACGATTCTAAGTGAAATAAGTCACACAGAAAAAGACACTTATCATAAGCTATCACTTATAGAGGGAATGTAAAAACCGCTACACTTGAACTGAATTACAAAACAGAACAGAGTCACAAGTTTACAAAACACACTATGGCTGCTTAACGGGAAAGGTGGGGTGGGGTGATGCATAAAACAAGGGTTTCAAATGAGCTCAGATACCGTTCCATAAACCCAATATGTAATAGAAAGACCTACTCCTTGCTCAGTGAACTGGACTCCACACCCCCTATTCACCGCACAAGAATATATCTGACTAGTAAGAATCTTAAAACCTATGTATTGATATCTCTCTGGAAGTGAGTCAAGTGGCTGTAAAGCGGCAGAAACACAGCCGTGAAAAGCAGCTAAACCCCATTATAAAAATAAATTACTTTTAAAAACCCGTGAAACACAGACAGTGAAAGAGAGAGAAATTCTTACAAAATTCGTTCAGGGGCTGTGATGCAACCTGGATTGACCATATCTAGACCCACAGCTGGATGAGACATAAGGGTGGACACTCTCGGGGCTGAGAGGTTTGGTGAGGTTGGGGGAGCAAACGCAGAGCCTTTAAAGTAATACTGCCTGTTACCCATCCCATGGGTCCCAAATCTCCAGGTTCAAGGGCATCTTCCTACCTCGAAAACATGCATGAGAAACCCAGAAGGTGGTACACCGTGTGATCGGGAAAGGTTTCTAAAACGCACCTCATTTCTCATCTCCTTGTGCTCGGGTTCGCCATTCCAGCCGCTTTACTAGCAATCTCCCTCCTTGGAGAATCAGCACCTGTAACCTCCCGTTCCGTACAGCTTGCAATTTGTCCTGAGGATGAACGGGAAGAGGGGGAGCCAATGAGAGACTAGCTCTAGGTGTTGGGACAGGCACAGGTCACTCTATTTTCCCATCAGGAAGAAGAATTAACCACAGGCTCAGCCTGCCGCCCGGAAGCAGAATAGGGCCTGAGGCAATCCTGCGCTTTTGCGGCCAGCTCCCAAAAAAGCGAGTTGAAAAATGGAGCTCAGGGGCACTGCAATTCACAAACCTGCAGAGTTATAAATGATAACTCTCGTCCACAAATATATTGAGGGAAGGCAACGAAGAGGATCTGAAAGCAAGGCAGAATTGCAGGAAACAGATTTCAGGAGGTCGATTCGAATCGCCTTTAAAGCACATGAAAAGCGGCAAAACGTCGACAATGATGCCCTTGGCCAAAAAGGGCGTATGCGTTTTTTCCTGAATATATTCAGGAAAAAACGCATACGCCCTTTTTGGCCAACCAAGCAACCTGGAAAGGCAAATCAGCGCTACAAAGAAGTCTCGCTTCCCATCGGTCAAAAGGGCCATGCGGAAAAAACTGTCAAAACCACAAATGCAGGACAGGCCATGGAGAAATGGGAGCCTTGCTACGCTGATGGGCGGGATGTAAATTGCCAACAGCCACTATGGAGAAGTGTACGGTGTGTCCTGAAACATCGAAAAAACACAGCTTAGAGCGCATAGGGCACTTCCACTCATGGGCGTATAAATTGGGAAAACTAAAAATCAGCAAGACACCGGCACCCCAAAGTTTAGGGCTGCTCTGTTGACAAGAACCTCCACTTCATGACACCTCAAATATCCCAGGAAAGAGAAAAATGGATAAAGAAGTGGTGGTCCTTATGTACAATGGAATATCACTCAGCCATGAAATCAATGTCATAAGGCTAGTAGCAGCATGATGAGTGGCTTTAGCTACGACGATTCTAAGTGAAATAAGTCACACAGAAAAAGACACTTATCATAACCTATCACTTATAGAGGGAATGTAAAAACCGCTACACTTGAACTGAATTACAAAACAGAACAGAGTCACAAGTTTACAAAACACACTATGGCTGCTTAACGGGAAAGGTGGGGTGGGGTGATGCATAAAACAAGGGTTTCAAATGAGCTCAGATACCGTTCCATAAACCCAATATGTAATAGAAAGACCTACTCCTTGCTCAGTGAACTGGACTCCACACCCCCTATTCACCGCACAAGAATATATCTGACTAGTAAGAATCTTAAAACCTATGTATTGATATCTCTCTGGAAGTGAGTCAAGTGGGTGTAAAGCGGCAGAAACACAGCCGTGAAAAGCAGCTAAACCCCATTATAAAAATAAATTACTTTTAAAAACCCGTGAAACACAGACAGTGAAAGAGAGAGAAATTCTTACAAAATTCGTTCAGGGGCTGTGATGCAACCTGGATTGACCATATCTAGACCCACAGCTGGATGAGACATAAGGGTGGACACTCTCGGGGCTGAGAGGTTTGGTGAGGTTGGGGGAGCAAACGCAGAGCCTTTAAAGTAATACTGCCTGTTACCCATCCCATGGGTCCTAAATCTCCAGGTTCAAGGGCATCTTCCTACCTCGAAAACATGCATGAGAAACCCAGAAGGTGGTACACCGTGTGATCGGGAAAGGTTTCTAAAACGCACCTCATTTCTCATCTCCTTGTGCTCGGGTTCGCCATTCCAGCCGCTTTACTAGCAATCTCCCTCCTTGGAGAATCAGCACCTGTAACCTCCCGTTCCGTACAGCTTGCAATTTGTCCTGAGGATGAACGGGAAGAGGGGGAGCCAATGAGAGACTAGCTCTAGGTGTTGGGACAGGCACAGGTCACTCTATTTTCCCATCAGGAAGAAGAATTAACCACAGGCTCAGCCTGCCGCCCGGAAGCAGAATAGGGCCTGAGGCAATCCTGCGCTTTTGCGGCCAGCTCCCAAAAAAGCGAGTTGAAAAATGGAGCTCAGGGGCACTGCAATTCACAAACCTGCAGAGTTATAAATGATAACTCTCGTCCACAAATATATTGAGGGAAGGCAACGAAGAGGATCTGAAAGCAAGGCAGAATTGCAGGAAACAGATTTCAGGAGGTCGATTCGAATCGCCTTTAAAGCACATGAAAAGCGGCAAAACGTCGACAATGATGCCCTTGGCCAAAAAGGGCGTATGCGTTTTTTCCTGAATATATTCAGGAAAAAACGCATACGCCCTTTTTGGCCAACCAAGCAACCTGGAAAGGCAAATCAGCGCTACAAAGAAGTCTCGCTTCCCATCGGTCAAAAGGGCCATGCGGAAAAAACTGTCAAAACCACAAATGCAGGACAGGCCATGGAGAAATGGGAGCCTTGCTACGCTGATGGGCGGGATGTAAATTGCCAACAGCCACTATGGAGAAGTGTACGGTGTGTCCTGAAACATCGAAAAAACACAGCTTAGAGCGCATAGGGCACTTCCACTCATGGGCGTATAAATTGGGAAAACTAAAAATCAGCAAGACACAGGCACCCCAAAGTTTAGGGCTGCTCTTTTGACAAGAACCTCCACTTCATGACACCTCAAATATCCCAGGAAAGAGAAAAATGGATAAAGAAGTGGTGGTCCTTATGTACAATGGAATATCACTCAGCCATGAAATCAATGTCATAAGGCTAGTAGCAGCATGATGAGTGGCTTTAGCTACGACGATTCTAAGTGAAATAAGTCACACAGAAAAAGACACTTATCATAAGCTATCACTTATAGAGGGAATGTAAAAACCGCTACACTTGAACTGAATTACAAAACAGAACAGAGTCACAAGTTTACAAAACACACTATGGCTGCTTAACGGGAAAGGTGGGGTGGGGTGATGCATAAAACAAGGGTTTCAAATGAGCTCAGATACCGTTCCATAAACCCAATATGTAATAGAAAGACCTACTCCTTGCTCAGTGAACTGGACTCCACACCCCCTATTCACCGCACAAGAATATATCTGACTAGTAAGAATCTTAAAACCTATGTATTGATATCTCTCTGGAAGTGAGTCAAGTGGGTGTAAAGCGGCAGAAACACAGCCGTGAAAAGCAGCTAAACCCCATTATAAAAATAAATTACTTTTAAAAACCCGTGAAACACAGACAGTGAAAGAGAGAGAAATTCTTACAAAATTCGTTCAGGGGCTGTGATGCAACCTGGATTGACCATATCTAGACCCACAGCTGGATGAGACATAAGGGTGGACACTCTCGGGGCTGAGAGGTTTGGTGAGGTTGGGGGAGCAAACGCAGAGCCTTTAAAGTAATACTGCCTGTTACCCATCCCATGGGTCCCAAATCTCCAGGTTCAAGGGCATCTTCCTACCTCGAAAACATGCATGAGAAACCCAGAAGGTGGTACACCATGTGATCGGGAAAGGTTTCTAAAACGCACCTCATTTCTCATCTCCTTGTGCTCGGGTTCGCCATTCCAGCCGCTTTACTAGCAATCTCCCTCCTTGGAGAATCAGCACCTTTAACCTCCCGTTCCGTACAGCTTGAAATTTGTCCTGAGGATGAACGGGAAGAGGGGGAGCCAATGAGAGACTAGCTCTAGGTGTTGGGACAGGCACAGGTCACTCTATTTTCCCATCAGGAAGAAGAATTAACCACAGGCTCAGCCTGCCGCCCGGAACCAGAATAGGGCCTGAGGCAATCCTGCGCTTTTGCGGCCAGCTCCCAAAAAAGCGAGTTGAAAAATGGAGCTCAGGGGCACTGCAATTCACAAACCTGCAGAGTTATAAATGATAACTCTCGTCCACAAATATATTGAGGGAAGGCAACGAAGAGGATCTGACAGCAAGGCAGAATTGCAGGAAACAGATTTCAGGAGGTCGATTCGAATCGCCTTTAAAGCACATGAAAAGCGGCAAAACGTCGACAATGATGCCCTTGGCCAAAAAGGGCGTATGCGTTTTTTCCTGAATATATTCAGGAAAAAACGCATACGCCCTTTTTGGCCAACCAAGCAACCTGGAAAGGCAAATCAGCGCTACAAAGAAGTCTCGCTTCCCATCGGTCAAAAGGGCCATGCGGAAAAAAGTGTCAAAACCAGAAATGCAGGACAGGCCATGGAGAAATGGGAGCCTTGCTACGCTGATGGGCGGGATGTAAATTGCCAACAGCCACTCTGGAGAAGTGTACGGTGTGTCCTGAAACATCGAAAAAACACAGCTTAGAGCGCATAGGGCACTTCCACTCATGGGCATATAAATTGGGAAAACTAAAAATCAGCAAGACACAGGCACCCCAAAGTTTAGGGCTGCTCTGTTGACAAGAAACTCCACTTCATGACACCTCAAATATCCCAGGAAAGAGAAAAATGGATAAAGAAGTGGTGGTCCTTATGTACAATGGAATATCACTCAGCCATGAAATCAATGTCATAAGGCTAGTAGCAGCATGATGAGTGGCTTTAGCTACGACGATTCTAAGTGAAATAAGTCACACAGAAAAAGACACTTATCATAAGCTATCACTTATAGAGGGAATGTAAAAACCGCTACACTTGAACTGAATTACAAAACAGAACAGAGTCACAAGTTTACAAAACACACTATGGCTGCTTAACGGGAAAGGTGGGGTGGGGTGATGCATAAAACAAGGGTTTCAAATGAGCTCAGATACCGTTCCATAAACCCAATATGTAATAGAAAGACCTACTCCTTGCTCAGTGAACTGGACTCCACACCCCCTATTCACCGCACAAGAATATATCTGACTAGTAAGAATCTTAAAACCTATGTATTGATATCTCTCTGGAAGTGAGTCAAGTGGCTGTAAAGCGGCAGAAACACAGCCGTGAAAAGCAGCTAAACCCCATTATAAAAATAAATTACTTTTAAAAACCCGTGAAACACAGACAGTGAAAGAGAGAGAAATTCTTACAAAATTCGTTCAGGGGCTGTGATGCAACCTGGATTGACCATATCTAGACCCACAGCTGGATGAGACATAAGGGTGGACACTCTCGGGGCTGAGAGGTTTGGTGAGGTTGGGGGAGCAAACGCAGAGCCTTTAAAGTAATACTGCCTGTTACCCATCCCATGGGTCCCAAATCTCCAGGTTCAAGGGCATCTTCCTACCTCGAAAACATGCATGAGAAACCCAGAAGGTGGTACACCGTGTGATCGGGAAAGGTTTCTAAAACGCACCTCATTTCTCATCTCCTTGTGCTCGGGTTCGCCATTCCAGCCGCTTTACTAGCAATCTCCCTCCTTGGAGAATCAGCACCTGTAACCTCCCGTTCCGTACAGCTTGCAATTTGTCCTGAGGATGAACGGGAAGAGGGGGAGCCAATGAGAGACTAGCTCTAGGTGTTGGGACAGGCACAGGTCACTCTATTTTCCCATCAGGAAGAAGAATTAACCACAGGCTCAGCCTGCCGCCCGGAAGCAGAATAGGGCCTGAGGCAATCCTGCGCTTTTGCGGCCAGCTCCCAAAAAAGCGAGTTGAAAAATGGAGCTCAGGGGCACTGCAATTCACAAACCTGCAGAGTTATAAATGATAACTCTCGTCCACAAATATATTGAGGGAAGGCAACGAAGAGGATCTGAAAGCAAGGCAGAATTGCAGGAAACAGATTTCAGGAGGTCGATTCGAATCGCCTTTAAAGCACATGAAAAGCGGCAAAACGTCGACAATGATGCCCTTGGCCAAAAAGGGCGTATGCGTTTTTTCCTGAATATATTCAGGAAAAAACGCATACGCCCTTTTTGGCCAACCAAGCAACCTGGAAAGGCAAATCAGCGCTACAAAGAAGTCTCGCTTCCCATCGGTCAAAAGGGCCATGCGGAAAAAACTGTCAAAACCACAAATGCAGGACAGGCCATGGAGAAATGGGAGCCTTGCTACGCTGATGGGCGGGATGTAAATTGCCAACAGCCACTATGGAGAAGTGTACGGTGTGTCCTGAAACATCGAAAAAACACAGCTTAGAGCGCATAGGGCACTTCCACTCATGGGCGTATAAATTGGGAAAACTAAAAATCAGCAAGACACAGGCACCCCAAAGTTTAGGGCTGCTCTTTTGACAAGAACCTCCACTTCATGACACCTCAAATATCCCAGGAAAGAGAAAAATGGATAAAGAAGTGGTGGTCCTTATGTACAATGGAATATCACTCAGCCATGAAATCAATGTCATAAGGCTAGTAGCAGCATGATGAGTGGCTTTAGCTACGACGATTCTAAGTGAAATAAGTCACACAGAAAAAGACACTTATCATAACCTATCACTTATAGAGGGAATGTAAAAACCGCTACACTTGAACTGAATTACAAAACAGAACAGAGTCACAAGTTTACAAAACACACTATGGCTGCTTAACGGGAAAGGTGGGGTGGGGTGATGCATAAAACAAGGGTTTCAAATGAGCTCAGATACCGTTCCATAAACCCAATATGTAATAGAAAGACCTACTCCTTGCTCAGTGAACTGGACTCCACACCCCCTATTCACCGCACAAGAATATATCTGACTAGTAAGAATCTTAAAACCTATGTATTGATATCTCTCTGGAAGTGAGTCAAGTGGGTGTAAAGCGGCAGAAACACAGCCGTGAAAAGCAGCTAAACCCCATTATAAAAATAAATTACTTTTAAAAACCCGTGAAACACAGACAGTGAAAGAGAGAGAAATTCTTACAAAATTCGTTCAGGGGCTGTGATGCAACCTGGATTGACCATATCTAGACCCACAGCTGGATGAGACATAAGGGTGGACACTCTCGGGGCTGAGAGGTTTGGTGAGGTTGGGGGAGCAAACGCAGAGCCTTTAAAGTAATACTGCCTGTTACCCATCCCATGGGTCCCAAATCTCCAGGTTCAAGGGCATCTTCCTACCTCGAAAACATGCATGAGAAACCCAGAAGGTGGTACACCATGTGATCGGGAAAGGTTTCTAAAACGCACCTCATTTCTCATCTTCTTGTGCTCGGGTTCGCCATTCCAGCCGCTTTACTAGCAATCTCCCTCCTTGGAGAATCAGCACCTGTAACCTCCCGTTCCGTACAGCTTGAAATTTGTCCTGAGGATGAACGGGAAGAGGGGGAGCCAATGAGAGACTAGCTCTAGGTGTTGGGACAGGCACAGGTCACTCTATTTTCCCATCAGGAAGAAGAATTAACCACAGGCTCAGCCTGCCGCCCGGAAGCAGAATAGGGCCTGAGGCAATCCTGCGCTTTTGCGGCCAGCTCCCAAAAAAGCGAGTTGAAAAATGGAGCTCAGGGGCACTGCAATTCACAAACCTGCAGAGTTATAAATGATAACTCTCGTCCACAAATATATTGAGGGAAGGCAACGAAGAGGATCTGAAAGCAAGGCAGAATTGCAGGAAACAGATTTCAGGAGGTCGATTCGAATCGCCTTTAAAGCACATGAAAAGCGGCAAAACGTCGACAATGATGCCCTTGGCCAAAAAGGGCGTATGCGTTTTTTCCTGAATATATTCAGGAAAAAACGCATACGCCCTTTTTGGCCAACCAAGCAACCTGGAAAGGCAAATCAGCGCTACAAAGAAGTCTCGCTTCCCATCGGTCAAAAGGGCCATGCGGAAAAAACTGTCAAAACCAGAAATGCAGGACAGGCCATGGAGAAATGGGAGCCTTGCTACGCTGATGGGCGGGATGTAAATTGCCAACAGCCACTCTGGAGAAGTGTACGGTGTGTCCTGAAACATCGAAAAAACACAGCTTAGAGCGCATAGGGCACTTCCACTCATGGGCATATAAATTGGGAAAACTAAAAATCAGCAAGACACAGGCACCACAAAGTTTAGGGCTGCTCTGTTGACAAGAACCTCCACTTCATGACACCTCAAATATCCCAGGAAAGAGAAAAATGGATAAAGAAGTGGTGGTCCTTATGTACAATGGAATATCACTCAGCCATGAAATCAATGTCATAAGGCTAGTAGCAGCATGATGAGTGGCTTTAGCTACGACGATTCTAAGTGAAATAAGTCACACAGAAAAAGACACTTATCATAAGCTATCACTTATAGAGGGAATGTAAAAACCGCTACACTTGAACTGAATTACAAAACAGAACAGAGTCACAAGTTTACAAAACACACTATGGCTGCTTAACGGGAAAGGTGGGGTGGGGTGATGCATAAAACAAGGGTTTCAAATGAGCTCAGATACCGTTCCATAAACCCAATATGTAATAGAAAGACCTACTCCTTGCTCAGTGAACTGGACTCCACACCCCCTATTCACCGCACAAGAATATATCTGACTAGTAAGAATCTTAAAACCTATGTATTGATATCTCTCTGGAAGTGAGTCAAGTGGCTGTAAAGCGGCAGAAACACAGCCGTGAAAAGCAGCTAAACCCCATTATAAAAATAAATTACTTTTAAAAACCCGTGAAACACAGACAGTGAAAGAGAGAGAAATTCTTACAAAATTCGTTCAGGGGCTGTGATGCAACCTGGATTGACCATATCTAGACCCACAGCTGGATGAGACATAAGGGTGGACACTCTCGGGGCTGAGAGGTTTGGTGAGGTTGGGGGAGCAAACGCAGAGCCTTTAAAGTAATACTGCCTGTTACCCATCCCATGGGTCCCAAATCTCCAGGTTCAAGGGCATCTTCCTACCTCGAAAACATGCATGAGAAACCCAGAAGGTGGTACACCATGTGATCGGGAAAGGTTTCTAAAACGCACCTCATTTCTCATCTTCTTGTGCTCGGGTTCGCCATTCCAGCCGCTTTACTAGCAATCTCCCTCCTTGGAGAATCAGCACCTTTAACCTCCCGTTCCGTACAGCTTGAAATTTGTCCTGAGGATGAACGGGAAGAGGGGGAGCCAATGAGAGACTAGCTCTAGGTGTTGGGACAGGCACAGGTCACTCTATTTTCCCATCAGGAAGAAGAATTAACCACAGGCTCAGCCTGCCGCCCGGAACCAGAATAGGGCCTGAGGCAATCCTGCGCTTTTGCGGCCAGCTCCCAAAAAAGCGAGTTGAAAAATGGAGCTCAGGGGCACTGCAATTCACAAACCTGCAGAGTTATAAATGATAACTCTCGTCCACAAATATATTGAGGGAAGGCAACGAAGAGGATCTGACAGCAAGGCAGAATTGCAGGAAACAGATTTCAGGAGGTCGATTCGAATCGCCTTTAAAGCACATGAAAAGCGGCAAAACGTCGACAATGATGCCCTTGGCCAAAAAGGGCGTATGCGTTTTTTCCTGAATATATTCAGGAAAAAACGCATACGCCCTTTTTGGCCAACCAAGCAACCTGGAAAGGCAAATCAGCGCTACAAAGAAGTCTCGCTTCCCATCGGTCAAAAGGGCCATGCGGAAAAAAGTGTCAAAACCAGAAATGCAGGACAGGCCATGGAGAAATGGGAGCCTTGCTACGCTGATGGGCGGGATGTAAATTGCCAACAGCCACTCTGGAGAAGTGTACGGTGTGTCCTGAAACATCGAAAAAACACAGCTTAGAGCGCATAGGGCACTTCCACTCATGGGCATATAAATTGGGAAAACTAAAAATCAGCAAGACACAGGCACCCCAAAATTTAGGGCTGCTCTGTTGACAAGAACCTCCACTTCATGACACCTCAAATATCCCAGGAAAGAGAAAAATGGATAAAGAAGTGGTGGTCCTTATGTACAATGGAATATCACTCAGCCATGAAATCAATGTCATAAGGCTAGTAGCAGCATGATGAGTGGCTTTAGCTACGACGATTCTAAGTGAAATAAGTCACACAGAAAAAGACACTTATCATAAGCTATCACTTATAGAGGGAATGTAAAAACCGCTACACTTGAACTGAATTACAAAACAGAACAGAGTCACAAGTTTACAAAACACACTATGGCTGCTTAACGGGAAAGGTGGGGTGGGGTGATGCATAAAACAAGGGTTTCAAATGAGCTCAGATACCGTTCCATAAACCCAATATGTAATAGAAAGACCTACTCCTTGCTCAGTGAACTGGACTCCACACCCCCTATTCACCGCACAAGAATATATCTGACTAGTAAGAATCTTAAAACCTATGTATTGATATCTCTCTGGAAGTGAGTCAAGTGGCTGTAAAGCGGCAGAAACACAGCCGTGAAAAGCAGCTAAACCCCATTATAAAAATAAATTACTTTTAAAAACCCGTGAAACACAGACAGTGAAAGAGAGAGAAATTCTTACAAAATTCGTTCAGGGGCTGTGATGCAACCTGGATTGACCATATCTAGACCCACAGCTGGATGAGACATAAGGGTGGACACTCTCGGGGCTGAGAGGTTTGGTGAGGTTGGGGGAGCAAACGCAGAGCCTTTAAAGTAATACTGCCTGTTACCCATCCCATGGGTCCCAAATCTCCAGGTTCAAGGGCATCTTCCTACCTCGAAAACATGCATGAGAAACCCAGAAGGTGGTACACCGTGTGATCGGGAAAGGTTTCTAAAACGCACCTCATTTCTCATCTCCTTGTGCTCGGGTTCGCCATTCCAGCCGCTTTACTAGCAATCTCCCTCCTTGGAGAATCAGCACCTGTAACCTCCCGTTCCGTACAGCTTGCAATTTGTCCTGAGGATGAACGGGAAGAGGGGGAGCCAATGAGAGACTAGCTCTAGGTGTTGGGACAGGCACAGGTCACTCTATTTTCCCATCAGGAAGAAGAATTAACCACAGGCTCAGCCTGCCGCCCGGAAGCAGAATAGGGCCTGAGGCAATCCTGCGCTTTTGCGGCCAGCTCCCAAAAAAGCGAGTTGAAAAATGGAGCTCAGGGGCACTGCAATTCACAAACCTGCAGAGTTATAAATGATAACTCTCGTCCACAAATATATTGAGGGAAGGCAACGAAGAGGATCTGAAAGCAAGGCAGAATTGCAGGAAACAGATTTCAGGAGGTCGATTCGAATCGCCTTTAAAGCACATGAAAAGCGGCAAAACGTCGACAATGATGCCCTTGGCCAAAAAGGGCGTATGCGTTTTTTCCTGAATATATTCAGGAAAAAACGCATACGCCCTTTTTGGCCAACCAAGCAACCTGGAAAGGCAAATCAGCGCTACAAAGAAGTCTCGCTTCCCATCGGTCAAAAGGGCCATGCGGAAAAAACTGTCAAAACCACAAATGCAGGACAGGCCATGGAGAAATGGGAGCCTTGCTACGCTGATGGGCGGGATGTAAATTGCCAACAGCCACTATGGAGAAGTGTACGGTGTGTCCTGAAACATCGAAAAAACACAGCTTAGAGCGCATAGGGCACTTCCACTCATGGGCGTATAAATTGGGAAAACTAAAAATCAGCAAGACACAGGCACCCCAAAGTTTAGGGCTGCTCTTTTGACAAGAACCTCCACTTCATGACACCTCAAATATCCCAGGAAAGAGAAAAATGGATAAAGAAGTGGTGGTCCTTATGTACAATGGAATATCACTCAGCCATGAAATCAATGTCATAAGGCTAGTAGCAGCATGATGAGTGGCTTTAGCTACGACGATTCTAAGTGAAATAAGTCACACAGAAAAAGACACTTATCATAACCTATCACTTATAGAGGGAATGTAAAAACCGCTACACTTGAACTGAATTACAAAACAGAACAGAGTCACAAGTTTACAAAACACACTATGGCTGCTTAACGGGAAAGGTGGGGTGGGGTGATGCATAAAACAAGGGTTTCAAATGAGCTCAGATACCGTTCCATAAACCCAATATGTAATAGAAAGACCTACTCCTTGCTCAGTGAACTGGACTCCACACCCCCTATTCACCGCACAAGAATATATCTGACTAGTAAGAATCTTAAAACCTATGTATTGATATCTCTCTGGAAGTGAGTCAAGTGGGTGTAAAGCGGCAGAAACACAGCCGTGAAAAGCAGCTAAACCCCATTATAAAAATAAATTACTTTTAAAAACCCGTGAAACACAGACAGTGAAAGAGAGAGAAATTCTTACAAAATTCGTTCAGGGGCTGTGATGCAACCTGGATTGACCATATCTAGACCCACAGCTGGATGAGACATAAGGGTGGACACTCTCGGGGCTGAGAGGTTTGGTGAGGTTGGGGGAGCAAACGCAGAGCCTTTAAAGTAATACTGCCTGTTACCCATCCCATGGGTCCCAAATCTCCAGGTTCAAGGGCATCTTCCTACCTCGAAAACATGCATGAGAAACCCAGAAGGTGGTACACCATGTGATCGGGAAAGGTTTCTAAAACGCACCTCATTTCTCATCTTCTTGTGCTCGGGTTCGCCATTCCAGCCGCTTTACTAGCAATCTCCCTCCTTGGAGAATCAGCACCTTTAACCTCCCGTTCCGTACAGCTTGAAATTTGTCCTGAGGATGAACGGGAAGAGGGGGAGCCAATGAGAGACTAGCTCTAGGTGTTGGGACAGGCACAGGTCACTCTATTTTCCCATCAGGAAGAAGAATTAACCACAGGCTCAGCCTGCCGCCCGGAAGCAGAATAGGGCCTGAGGCAATCCTGCGCTTTTGCGGCCAGCTCCCAAAAAAGCGAGTTGAAAAATGGAGCTCAGGGGCACTGCAATTCACAAACCTGCAGAGTTATAAATGATAACTCTCGTCCACAAATATATTGAGGGAAGGCAACGAAGAGGATCTGAAAGCAAGGCAGAATTGCAGGAAACAGATTTCAGGAGGTCGATTCGAATCGCCTTTAAAGCACATGAAAAGCGGCAAAACGTCGACAATGATGCCCTTGGCCAAAAAGGGCGTATGCGTTTTTTCCTGAATATATTCAGGAAAAAACGCATACGCCCTTTTTGGCCAACCAAGCAACCTGGAAAGGCAAATCAGCGCTACAAAGAAGTCTCGCTTCCCATCGGTCAAAAGGGCCATGCGGAAAAAACTGTCAAAACCAGAAATGCAGGACAGGCCATGGAGAAATGGGAGCCTTGCTACGCTGATGGGCGGGATGTAAATTGCCAACAGCCACTCTGGAGAAGTGTACGGTGTGTCCTGAAACATCGAAAAAACACAGCTTAGAGCGCATAGGGCACTTCCACTCATGGGCATATAAATTGGGAAAACTAAAAATCAGCAAGACACAGGCACCACAAAGTTTAGGGCTGCTCTGTTGACAAGAACCTCCACTTCATGACACCTCAAATATCCCAGGAAAGAGAAAAATGGATAAAGAAGTGGTGGTCCTTATGTACAATGGAATATCACTCAGCCATGAAATCAATGTCATAAGGCTAGTAGCAGCATGATGAGTGGCTTTAGCTACGACGATTCTAAGTGAAATAAGTCACACAGAAAAAGACACTTATCATAAGCTATCACTTATAGAGGGAATGTAAAAACCGCTACACTTGAACTGAATTACAAAACAGAACAGAGTCACAAGTTTACAAAACACACTATGGCTGCTTAACGGGAAAGGTGGGGTGGGGTGATGCATAAAACAAGGGTTTCAAATGAGCTCAGATACCGTTCCATAAACCCAATATGTAATAGAAAGACCTACTCCTTGCTCAGTGAACTGGACTCCACACCCCCTATTCACCGCACAAGAATATATCTGACTAGTAAGAATCTTAAAACCTATGTATTGATATCTCTCTGGAAGTGAGTCAAGTGGCTGTAAAGCGGCAGAAACACAGCCGTGAAAAGCAGCTAAACCCCATTATAAAAATAAATTACTTTTAAAAACCCGTGAAACACAGACAGTGAAAGAGAGAGAAATTCTTACAAAATTCGTTCAGGGGCTGTGATGCAACCTGGATTGACCATATCTAGACCCACAGCTGGATGAGACATAAGGGTGGACACTCTCGGGGCTGAGAGGTTTGGTGAGGTTGGGGGAGCAAACGCAGAGCCTTTAAAGTAATACTGCCTGTTACCCATCCCATGGGTCCCAAATCTCCAGGTTCAAGGGCATCTTCCTACCTCGAAAACATGCATGAGAAACCCAGAAGGTGGTACACCGTGTGATCGGGAAAGGTTTCTAAAACGCACCTCATTTCTCATCTCCTTGTGCTCGGGTTCGCCATTCCAGCCGCTTTACTAGCAATCTCCCTCCTTGGAGAATCAGCACCTGTAACCTCCCGTTCCGTACAGCTTGCAATTTGTCCTGAGGATGAACGGGAAGAGGGGGAGCCAATGAGAGACTAGCTCTAGGTGTTGGGACAGGCACAGGTCACTCTATTTTCCCATCAGGAAGAAGAATTAACCACAGGCTCAGCCTGCCGCCGGGAAGCAGAATAGGGCCTGAGGCAATCCTGCGCTTTTGCGGCCAGCTCCCAAAAAAGCGAGTTGAAAAATGGAGCTCAGGGGCACTGCAATTCACAAACCTGCAGAGTTATAAATGATAACTCTCGTCCACAAATATATTGAGGGAAGGCAACGAAGAGGATCTGAAAGCAAGGCAGAATTGCAGGAAACAGATTTCAGGAGGTCGATTCGAATCGCCTTTAAAGCACATGAAAAGCGGCAAAACGTCGACAATGATGCCCTTGGCCAAAAAGGGCGTATGCGTTTTTTCCTGAATATATTCAGGAAAAAACGCATACGCCCTTTTTGGCCAACCAAGCAACCTGGAAAGGCAAATCAGCGCTACAAAGAAGTCTCGCTTCCCATCGGTCAAAAGGGCCATGCGGAAAAAACTGTCAAAACCAGAAATGCAGGACAGGCCATGGAGAAATGGGAGCCTTGCTACGCTGATGGGCGGGATGTAAATTGCCAACAGCCACTCTGGAGAAGTGTACGGTGTGTCCTGAAACATCGAAAAAACACAGCTTAGAGCGCATAGGGCACTTCCACTCATGGGCATATAAATTGGGAAAACTAAAAATCAGCAAGACACAGGCACCACAAAGTTTAGGGCTGCTCTGTTGACAAGAACCTCCACTTCATGACACCTCTAATATCCCAGGAAAGAGAAAAATGGATAAAGAAGTGGTGGTCCTTATGTACAATGGAATATCACTCAGCCATGAAATCAATGTCATAAGGCTAGTAGCAGCATGATGAGTGGCTTTAGCTACGACGATTCTAAGTGAAATAAGTCACACAGAAAAAGACACTTATCATAAGCTATCACTTATAGAGGGAATGTAAAAACCGCTACACTTGAACTGAATTACAAAACAGAACAGAGTCACAAGTTTACAAAACACACTATGGCTGCTTAACGGGAAAGGTGGGGTGGGGTGATGCATAAAACAAGGGTTTCAAATGAGCTCAGATACCGTTCCATAAACCCAATATGTAATAGAAAGACCTACTCCTTGCTCAGTGAACTGGACTCCACACCCCCTATTCACCGCACAAGAATATATCTGACTAGTAAGAATCTTAAAACCTATGTATTGATATCTCTCTGGAAGTGAGTCAAGTGGGTGTAAAGCGGCAGAAACAGAGCCGTGAAAAGCAGCTAAACCCCATTATAAAAATAAATTACTTTTAAAAACCCGTGAAACACAGACAGTGAAAGAGAGAGAAATTCTTACAAAATTCGTTCAGGGGCTGTGATGCAACCTGGATTGACCATATCTAGACCCACAGCTGGATGAGACATAAGGGTGGACACTCTCGGGGCTGAGAGGTTTGGTGAGGTTGGGGGAGCAAACGCAGAGCCTTTAAAGTAATACTGCCTGTTACCCATCCCATGGGTCCCAAATCTCCAGGTTCAAGGGCATCTTCCTACCTCGAAAACATGCATGAGAAACCCAGAAGGTGGTACACCGTGTGATCGGGAAAGGTTTCTAAAACGCACCTCATTTCTCATCTCCTTGTGCTCGGGTTCGCCATTCCAGCCGCTTTACTAGCAATCTCCCTCCTTGGAGAATCAGCACCTGTAACCTCCCGTTCCATATAGCTTGCAATTTGTCCTGAGGATGAACGGGAAGAGGGGGAGCCAATGAGAGACTAGCTCTAGGTGTTGGGACAGGCACAGGTCACTCTATTTTCCCATCAGGAAGAAGAATTAACCACAGGCTCAGCCTGCCGCCCGGAAGCAGAATAGGGCCTGAGGCAATCCTGCGCTTTTGCGGCCAGCTCCCAAAAAAGCGAGTTGAAAAATGGAGCTCAGGGGCACTGCAATTCACAAACCTGCAGAGTTATAAATGATAACTCTCGTCCACAAATATATTGAGGGAAGGCAACGAAGAGGATCTGAAAGCAAGGCAGAATTGCAGGAAACAGATTTCAGGAGGTCGATTCGAATCGCCTTTAAAGCACATGAAAAGCGGCAAAACGTCGACAATGATGCCCTTGGCCAAAAAGGGCGTATGCGTTTTTTCCTGAATATATTCAGGAAAAAACGCATACGCCCTTTTTGGCCAACCAAGCAACCTGGAAAGGCAAATCAGCGCTACAAAGAAGTCTCGCTTCCCATCGGTCAAAAGGGCCATGCGGAAAAAACTGTCAAAACCAGAAATGCAGGACAGGCCATGGAGAAATGGGAGCCTTGCTACGCTGATGGGCGGGATGTAAATTGCCAACAGCCACTCTGGAGAAGTGTACGGTGTGTCCTGAAACATCGAAAAAACACAGCTTAGAGCGCATAGGGCACTTCCACTCATGGGCGTATAAATTGGGAAAACTAAAAATCAGCAAGACACAGGCACCCCAAAGTTTAGGGCTGCTCTTTTGACAAGAACCTCCACTTCATGACACCTCTAATATCCCAGGAAAGAGAAAAATGGATAAAGAAGTGGTGGTCCTTATGTACAATGGAATATCACTCAGCCATGAAATCAATGTCATAAGGCTAGTAGCAGCATGATGAGTGGCTTTAGCTACGACGATTCTAAGTGAAATAAGTCACACAGAAAAAGACACTTATCATAAGCTATCACTTATAGAGGGAATGTAAAAACCGCTACACTTGAACTGAATTACAAAACAGAACAGAGTCACAAGTTTACAAAACACACTATGGCTGCTTAACGGGAAAGGTGGGGTGGGGTGATGCATAAAACAAGGGTTTCAAATGAGCTCAGATACCGTTCCATAAACCCAATATGTAATAGAAAGACCTACTCCTTGCTCAGTGAACTGGACTCCACACCACCTATTCACCGCACAAGAATATATCTGACTAGTAAGAATCTTAAAACCTATGTATTGATATCTCTCTGGAAGTGAGTCAAGTGGCTGTAAAGCGGCAGAAACACAGCCGTGAAAAGCAGCTAAACCCCATTATAAAATAAATTACTTTTAAAAACCCGTGAAACACAGACAGTGAAAGAGAGAGAAATTCTTACAAAATTCGTTCAGGGGCTGTGATGCAACCTGGATTGACCATATCTAGACCCACAGCTGGATGAGACATAAGGGTGGACACTCTCGGGGCTGAGAGGTTTGGTGAGGTTGGGGGAGCAAACGCAGAGCCTTTAAAGTAATACTGCCTGTTACCCATCCCATGGGTCCCAAATCTCCAGGTTCAAGGGCATCTTCCTACCTCGAAAACATGCATGAGAAACCCAGAAGGTGGTACACCATGTGATCGGGAAAGGTTTCTAAAACGCACCTCATTTCTCATCTCCTTGTGCTCGGGTTCGCCATTCCAGCCGCTTTACTAGCAATCTCCCTCCTTGGAGAATCAGCACCTGTAACCTCCCGTTCCGTACAGCTTGCAATTTGTCCTGAGGATGAACGGGAAGAGGGGGAGCCAATGAGAGACTAGCTCTAGGTGTTGGGACAGGCACAGGTCACTCTATTTTCCCATCAGGAAGAAGAATTAACCACAGGCTCAGCCTGCCGCCTGGAAGCAGAATAGGGCCTGAGGCAATCCTGCGCTTTTGCGGCCAGCTCCCAAAAAAGCGAGTTGAAAAATGGAGCTCAGGGGCACTGCAATTCACAAACCTGCAGAGTTATAAATGATAACTCTCGTCCACAAATATATTGAGGGAAGGCAACGAAGAGGATCTGAAAGCAAGGCAGAATTGCAGGAAACAGATTTCAGGAGGTCGATTCGAATCGCCTTTAAAGCACATGAAAAGCGGCAAAACGTCGACAATGATGCCCTTGGCCAAAAAGGGCGTATGCGTTTTTTCCTGAATATATTCAGGAAAAAACGCATACGCCCTTTTTGGCCAACCAAGCAACCTGGAAAGGCAAATCAGCGCTACAAAGAAGTCTCGCTTCCCATCGGTCAAAAGGGCCATGCGGAAAAAAGTGTCAAAACCAGAAATGCAGGACAGGCCATGGAGAAATGGGAGCCTTGCTACGCTGATGGGCGGGATGTAAATTGCCAACAGCCACTCTGGAGAAGGGTACGGTGTGTCCTGAAACATCGAAAAAACACAGCTTAGAGCGCATAGGGCACTTCCACTCATGGGCGTATAAATTGGGAAAACTAAAAATCAGCAAGACACAGGCACCCCAAAGTTTAGGGCTGCTCTTTTGACAAGAACCTCCACTTCATGACACCTCAAATATCCCAGGAAAGAGAAAAATGGATAAAGAAGTGGTGGTCCTTATGTACAATGGAATATCACTCAGCCATGAAATCAATGTCATAAGGCTAGTAGCAGCATGATGAGTGGCTTTAGCTACGACGATTCTAAGTGAAATAAGTCACACAGAAAAAGACACTTATCATAAGCTATCACTTATAGAGGGAATGTAAAAACCGCTACACTTGAACTGAATTACAAAACAGAACAGAGTCACAAGTTTACAAAACACACTATGGCTGCTTAACGGGAAAGGTGGGGTGGGGTGATGCATAAAACAAGGGTTTCAAATGAGCTCAGATACCGTTCCATAAACCCAATATGTAATAGAAAGACCTACTCCTTGCTCAGTGAACTGGACTCCACACCCCCTATTCACCGCACAAGAATATATCTGACTAGTAAGAATCTTAAAACCTATGTATTGATATCTCTCTGGAAGTGAGTCAAGTGGGTGTAAAGCGGCAGAAACACAGCCGTGAAAAGCAGCTAAACCCCATTATAAAAATAAATTACTTTTAAAAACCCGTGAAACACAGACAGTGAAAGAGAGAGAAATTCTTACAAAATTCGTTCAGGGGCTGTGATGCAACCTGGATTGACCATATCTAGACCCACAGCTGGATGAGACATAAGGGTGGACACTCTCGGGGCTGAGAGGTTTGGTGAGGTTGGGGGAGCAAACGCAGAGCCTTTAAAGTAATACTGCCTGTTACCCATCCCATGGGTCCCAAATCTCCAGGTTCAAGGGCATCTTCCTACCTCGAAAACATGCATGAGAAACCCAGAAGGTGGTACACCATGTGATCGGGAAAGGTTTCTAAAACGCACCTCATTTCTCATCTCCTTGTGCTCGGGTTCGCCATTCCAGCCGCTTTACTAGCAATCTCCCTCCTTGGAGAATCAGCACCTTTAACCTCCCGTTCCGTACAGCTTGCAATTTGTCCTGAGGATGAACGGGAAGAGGGGGAGCCAATGAGAGACTAGCTCTAGGTGTTGGGACAGGCACAGGTCACTCTATTTTCCCATCAGGAAGAAGAATTAACCACAGGCTCAGCCTGCCGCCCGGAAGCAGAATAGGGCCTGAGGCAATCCTGCGCTTTTGCGGCCAGCTCCCAAAAAAGCGAGTTGAAAAATGGAGCTCAGGGGCACTGCAATTCACAAACCTGCAGAGTTATAAATGATAACTCTCGTCCACAAATATATTGAGGGAAGGCAACGAAGAGGATCTGAAAGCAAGGCAGAATTGCAGGAAACAGATTTCAGGAGGTCGATTCCAATCGCCTTTAAAGCACATGAAAAGCGGCAAAACGTCGACAATGATGCCCTTGGCCAAAAAGGGCGTATGCGTTTTTTCCTGAATATATTCAGGAAAAAACGCATACGCCCTTTTTGGCCAACCAAGCAACCTGGAAAGGCAAATCAGCGCTACAAAGAAGTCTCGCTTCCCATCGGTCAAAAGGGCCATGCGGAAAAAACTGTCAAAACCAGAAATGCAGGACAGGCCATGGAGAAATGGGAGCCTTGCTACGCTGATGGGCGGGATGTAAATTGCCAACAGCCACTCTGGAGAAGTGTACGGTGTGTCCTGAAACATCGAAAAAACACAGCTTAGAGCGCATAGGGCACTTCCACTCATGGGCATATAAATTGGGAAAACTAAAAATCAGCAAGACACAGGCACCACAAAGTTTAGGGCTGCTCTGTTGACAAGAACCTCCACTTCATGACACCTCAAATATCCCAGGAAAGAGAAAAATGGATAAAGAAGTGGTGGTCCTTATGTACAATGGAATATCACTCAGCCATGAAATCAATGTCATAAGGCTAGTAGCAGCATGATGAGTGGCTTTAGCTACGACGATTCTAAGTGAAATAAGTCACACAGAAAAAGACACTTATCATAAGCTATCACTTATAGAGGGAATGTAAAAACCGCTACACTTGAACTGAATTACAAAACAGAACAGAGTCACACGTTTACAAAACACACTATGGCTGCTTAACGGGAAAGGTGGGGTGGGGTGATGCATAAAACAAGGGTTTCAAATGAGCTCAGATACCGTTCCATAAACCCAATATGTAATAGAAAGACCTACTCCTTGCTCAGTGAACTGGACTCCACACCCCCTATTCACCGCACAAGAATATATCTGACTAGTAAGAATCTTAAAACCTATGTATTGATATCTCTCTGGAAGTGAGTCAAGTGGCTGTAAAGCGGCAGAAACACAGCCGTGAAAAGCAGCTAAACCCCATTATAAAAATAAATTACTTTTAAAAACCCGTAAAACACAGACAGTGAAAGAGAGAGAAATTCTTACAAAATTCGTTCAGGGGCTGTGATGCAACCTGGATTGACCATATCTAGACCCACAGCTGGATGAGACATAAGGGTGGACACTCTCGGGGCTGAGAGGTTTGGTGAGGTTGGGGGAGCAAACGCAGAGCCTTTAAAGTAATACTGCCTGTTACCCATCCCATGGGTCCCAAATCTCCAGGTTCAAGGGCATCTTCCTACCTCGAAAATATGCATGAGAAACCCAGAAGGTGGTACACCGTGTGATCGGGAAAGGTTTCTAAAACGCACCTCATTTCTCATCTCCTTGTGCTCGGGTTCGCCATTCCAGCCGCTTTACTAGCAATCTCCCTCCTTGGAGAATCAGCACCTGTAACCTCCCGTTCCGTACAGCTTGCAATTTGTCCTGAGGATGAACGGGAAGAGGGGGAGCCAATGAGAGACTAGCTCTAGGTGTTGGGACAGGCACAGGTCACTCTATTTTCCCATCAGGAAGAAGAATTAACCACAGGCTCAGCCTGCCGCCCGGAAGCAGAATAGGGCCTGAGGCAATCCTGCGCTTTTGCGGCCAGCTCCCAAAAAAGCGAGTTGAAAAATGGAGCTCAGGGGCACTGCAATTCACAAACCTGCAGAGTTATAAATGATAACTCTCGTCCACAAATATATTGAGGGAAGGCAACGAAGAGGATCTGAAAGCAAGGCAGAATTGCAGGAAACAGATTTCAGGAGGTCGATTCGAATCGCCTTTAAAGCACATGAAAAGCGGCAAAACGTCGACAATGATGCCCTTGGCCAAAAAGGGCGTATGCGTTTTTTCCTGAATATATTCAGGAAAAAACGCATACGCCCTTTTTGGCCAACCAAGCAACCTGGAAAGGCAAATCAGCGCTACAAAGAAGTCTCGCTTCCCATCGGTCAAAAGGGCCATGCGGAAAAAACTGTCAAAACCAGAAATGCAGGACAGGCCATGGAGAAATGGGAGCCTTGCTACGCTGATGGGCGGGATGTAAATTGCCAACAGCCACTCTGGAGAAGTGTACGGTGTGTCCTGAAACATCGAAAAAACACAGCTTAGAGCGCATAGGGCACTTCCACTCATGGGCATATAAATTGGGAAAACTAAAAATCAGCAAGACACAGGCACCACAAAGTTTAGGGCTGCTCTGTTGACAAGAACCTCCACTTCATGACACCTCAAATATCCCAGGAAAGAGAAAAATGGATAAAGAAGTGGTGGTCCTTATGTACAATGGAATATCACTCAGCCATGAAATCAATGTCATAAGGCTAGTAGCAGCATGATGAGTGGCTTTAGCTACGACGATTCTAAGTGAAATAAGTCACACAGAAAAAGACACTTATCATAAGCTATCACTTATAGAGGGAATGTAAAAACCGCTACACTTGAACTGAATTACAAAACAGAACAGAGTCACAAGTTTACAAAACACACTATGGCTGCTTAACGGGAAAGGTGGCGTGGGGTGATGCATAAAACAAGGGTTTCAAATGAGCTCAGATACCGTTCCATAAACCCAATATGTAATAGAAAGACCTACTCCTTGCTCAGTGAACTGGACTCCACACCCCCTATTCACCGCACAAGAATATATCTGACTAGTAAGAATCTTAAAACCTATGTATTGATATCTCTCTGGAAGTGAGTCAAGTGGGTGTAAAGCGGCAGAAACACAGCCGTGAAAAGCAGCTAAACCCCATTATAAAAATAAATTACTTTTAAAAACCCGTGAAACACAGACAGTGAAAGAGAGAGAAATTCTTACAAAATTCGTTCAGGGGCTGTGATGCAACCTGGATTGACCATATCTAGACCCACAGCTGGATGAGACATAAGGGTGGACACTCTCGGGGCTGAGAGGTTTGGTGAGGTTGGGGGAGCAAACGCAGAGCCTTTAAAGTAATACTGCCTGTTACCCATCCCATGGGTCCCAAATCTCCAGGTTCAAGGGCATCTTCCTACCTCGAAAATATGCATGAGAAACCCAGAAGGTGGTACACCATGTGATCGGGAAAGGTTTCTAAAACGCACCTCATTTCTCATCTCCTTGTGCTCGGGTTCGCCATTCCAGCCGCTTTACTAGCAATCTCCCTCCTTGGAGAATCAGCACCTGTAACCTCCCGTTCCATATAGCTTGCAATTTGTCCTGAGGATGAACGGGAAGAGGGGGAGCCAATGAGAGACTAGCTCTAGGTGTTGGGACAGGCACAGGTCACTCTATTTTCCCATCAGGAAGAAGAATTAACCACAGGCTCAGCCTGCCGCCAGGAACCAGAATAGGGCCTGAGGCAATCCTGCGCTTTTGCGGCCAGCTCCCAAAAAAGCGAGTTGAAAAATGGAGCTCAGGGGCACTGCAATTCACAGACCTGCAGAGTTATAAATGATAACTCTCGTCCACAAATATATTGAGGGAAGGCAACGAAGAGGATTTGAAAGCAAGGCAGAATTGCAGGAAACAGATTTCAGGAGGTCGATTCGAATCGCCTTTAAAGCACATGAAAAGCGGCAAAACGTCGACAATGATGCCCTTGGCCAAAAAGGGCGTATGCGTTTTTTCCTGAATATATTCAGGAAAAAACGCATACGCCCTTTTTGGCCAACCAAGCAACCTGGAAAGGCAAATCAGCGCTACAAAGAAGTCTCGCTTCCCATCGGTCAAAAGGGCCATGCGGAAAAAACTGTCAAAACCAGAAATGCAGGACAGGCCATGGAGAAATGGGAGCCTTGCTACGCTGATGGGCGGGATGTAAATTGCCAACAGCCACTCTGGAGAAGTGTACGGTGTGTCCTGAAACATCGAAAAAACACAGCTTAGAGCGCATAGGGCACTTCCACTCATGGGCGTATAAATTGGGAAAACTAAAAATCAGCAAGACACAGGCACCCCAAAGTTTAGGGCTGCTCTGTTGACAAGAACCTCCACTTCATGACACCTCAAATATCCCAGGAAAGAGAAAAATGGATAAAGAAGTGGTGGTCCTTATGTACAATGGAATATCACTCAGCCATGAAATCAATGTCATAAGGCTAGTAGCAGCATGATGAGTGGCTTTAGCTACGACGATTCTAAGTGAAATAAGTCACACAGAAAAAGACACTTATCATAAGCTATCACTTATAGAGGGAATGTAAAAACCGCTACACTTGAACTGAATTACAAAACAGAACAGAGTCACACGTTTACAAAACACACTATGGCTGCTTAACGGGAAAGGTGGGGTGGGGTGATGCATAAAACAAGGGTTTCAAATGAGCTCAGATACCGTTCCATAAACCCAATATGTAATAGAAAGACCTACTCCTTGCTCAGTGAACTGGACTCCACACCCCCTATTCACCGCACAAGAATATATCTGACTAGTAAGAATCATAAAACCTATGTATTGATATCTCTCTGGAAGTGAGTCAAGTGGGTGTAAAGCGGCAGAAACACAGCCGTGAAAAGCAGCTAAACCCCATTATAAAAATAAATTACTTTTAAAAACCCGTGAAACACAGACAGTGAAAGAGAGAGAAATTCTTACAAAATTCGTTCAGGGGCTGTGATGCAACCTGGATTGACCATATCTAGACCCACAGCTGGATGAGACATAAGGGTGGACACTCTCGGGGCTGAGAGGTTTGGTGAGGTTGGGGGAGCAAACGCAGAGCCTTTAAAGTAATACTGCCTGTTACCCATCCCATGGGTCCCAAATCTCCAGGTTCAAGGGCATCTTCCTACCTCGAAAACATGCATGAGAAACCCAGAAGGTGGTACACCGTGTGATCGGGAAAGGTTTCTAAAACGCACCTCATTTCTCATCTCCTTGTGCTCGGGTTCGCCATTCCAGCCGCTTTACTAGCAATCTCCCTCCTTGGAGAATCAGCACCTGTAACCTCCCGTTCCGTACAGCTTGCAATTTGTCCTGAGGATGAACGGGAAGAGGGGGAGCCAATGAGAGACTAGCTCTAGGTGTTGGGACAGGCACAGGTCACTCTATTTTCCCATCAGGAAGAAGAATTAACCACAGGCTCAGCCTGCCGCCGGGAAGCAGAATAGGGCCTGAGGCAATCCTGCGCTTTTGCGGCCAGCTCCCAAAAAAGCGAGTTGAAAAATGGAGCTCAGGGGCACTGCAATTCACAAACCTGCAGAGTTATAAATGATAACTCTCGTCCACAAATATATTGAGGGAAGGCAACGAAGAGGATCTGAAAGCAAGGCAGAATTGCAGGAAACAGATTTCAGGAGGTCGATTCGAATCGCCTTTAAAGCACATGAAAAGCGGCAAAACGTCGACAATGATGCCCTTGGCCAAAAAGGGCGTATGCGTTTTTTCCTGAATATATTCAGGAAAAAACGCATACGCCCTTTTTGGCCAACCAAGCAACCTGGAAAGGCAAATCAGCGCTACAAAGAAGTCTCGCTTCCCATCGGTCAAAAGGGCCATGCGGAAAAAACTGTCAAAACCAGAAATGCAGGACAGGCCATGGAGAAATGGGAGCCTTGCTACGCTGATGGGCGGGATGTAAATTGCCAACAGCCACTCTGGAGAAGTGTACGGTGTGTCCTGAAACATCGAAAAAACACAGCTTAGAGCGCATAGGGCACTTCCACTCATGGGCATATAAATTGGGAAAACTAAAAATCAGCAAGACACAGGCACCACAAAGTTTAGGGCTGCTCTGTTGACAAGAACCTCCACTTCATGACACCTCAAATATCCCAGGAAAGAGAAAAATGGATAAAGAAGTGGTGGTCCTTATGTACAATGGAATATCACTCAGCCATGAAATCAATGTCATAAGGCTAGTAGCAGCATGATGAGTGGCTTTAGCTACGACGATTCTAAGTGAAATAAGTCACACAGAAAAAGACACTTATCATAAGCTATCACTTATAGAGGGAATGTAAAAACCGCTACACTTGAACTGAATTACAAAACAGAACAGAGTCACAAGTTTACAAAACACACTATGGCTGCTTAACGGGAAAGGTGGGGTGGGGTGATGCATAAAACAAGGGTTTCAAATGAGCTCAGATACCGTTCCATAAACCCAATATGTAATAGAAAGACCTACTCCTTGCTCAGTGAACTGGACTCCACACCCCCTATTCACCGCACAAGAATATATCTGACTAGTAAGAATCTTAAAACCTATGTATTGATATCTCTCTGGAAGTGAGTCAAGTGGGTGTAAAGCGGCAGAAACAGAGCCGTGAAAAGCAGCTAAACCCCATTATAAAAATAAATTACTTTTAAAAACCCGTGAAACACAGACAGTGAAAGAGAGAGAAATTCTTACAAAATTCGTTCAGGGGCTGTGATGCAACCTGGATTGACCATATCTAGACCCACAGCTGGATGAGACATAAGGGTGGACACTCTCGGGGCTGAGAGGTTTGGTGAGGTTGGGGGAGCAAACGCAGAGCCTTTAAAGTAATACTGCCTGTTACCCATCCCATGGGTCCCAAATCTCCAGGTTCAAGGGCATCTTCCTACCTCGAAAACATGCATGAGAAACCCAGAAGGTGGTACACCGTGTGATCGGGAAAGGTTTCTAAAACGCACCTCATTTCTCATCTCCTTGTGCTCGGGTTCGCCATTCCAGCCGCTTTACTAGCAATCTCCCTCCTTGGAGAATCAGCACCTGTAACCTCCCGTTCCGTACAGCTTGCAATTTGTCCTGAGGATGAACGGGAAGAGGGGGAGCCAATGAGAGACTAGCTCTAGGTGTTGGGACAGGCACAGGTCACTCTATTTTCCCATCAGGAAGAAGAATTAACCACAGGCTCAGCCTGCCGCCCGGAAGCAGAATAGGGCCTGAGGCAATCCTGCGCTTTTGCGGCCAGCTCCCAAAAAAGCGAGTTGAAAAATGGAGCTCAGGGGCACTGCAATTCACAAACCTGCAGAGTTATAAATGATAACTCTCGTCCACAAATATATTGAGGGAAGGCAACGAAGAGGATCTGAAAGCAAGGCAGAATTGCAGGAAACAGATTTCAGGAGGTCGATTCGAATCGCCTTTAAAGCACATGAAAAGCGGCAAAACGTCGACAATGATGCCCTTGGCCAAAAAGGGCGTATGCGTTTTTTCCTGAATATATTCAGGAAAAAACGCATACGCCCTTTTTGGCCAACCAAGCAACCTGGAAAGGCAAATCAGCGCTACAAAGAAGTCTCGCTTCCCATCGGTCAAAAGGGCCATGCGGAAAAAACTGTCAAAACCAGAAATGCAGGACAGGCCATGGAGAAATGGGAGCCTTGCTACGCTGATGGGCGGGATGTAAATTGCCAACAGCCACTCTGGAGAAGTGTACGGTGTGTCCTGAAACATCGAAAAAACACAGCTTAGAGCGCATAGGGCACTTCCACTCATGGGCGTATAAATTGGGAAAACTAAAAATCAGCAAGACACAGGCACCCCAAAGTTTAGGGCTGCTCTTTTGACAAGAACCTCCACTTCATGACACCTCTAATATCCCAGGAAAGAGAAAAATGGATAAAGAAGTGGTGGTCCTTATGTACAATGGAATATCACTCAGCCATGAAATCAATGTCATAAGGCTAGTAGCAGCATGATGAGTGGCTTTAGCTACGACGATTCTAAGTGAAATAAGTCACACAGAAAAAGACACTTATCATAAGCTATCACTTATAGAGGGAATGTAAAAACCGCTACACTTGAACTGAATTACAAAACAGAACAGAGTCACAAGTTTACAAAACACACTATGGCTGCTTAACGGGAAAGGTGGGGTGGGGTGATGCATAAAACAAGGGTTTCAAATGAGCTCAGATACCGTTCCATAAACCCAATATGTAATAGAAAGACCTACTCCTTGCTCAGTGAACTGGACTCCACACCACCTATTCACCGCACAAGAATATATCTGACTAGTAAGAATCTTAAAACCTATGTATTGATATCTCTCTGGAAGTGAGTCAAGTGGCTGTAAAGCGGCAGAAACACAGCCGTGAAAAGCAGCTAAACCCCATTATAAAATAAATTACTTTTAAAAACCCGTGAAACACAGACAGTGAAAGAGAGAGAAATTCTTACAAAATTCGTTCAGGGGCTGTGATGCAACCTGGATTGACCATATCTAGACCCACAGCTGGATGAGACATAAGGGTGGACACTCTCGGGGCTGAGAGGTTTGGTGAGGTTGGGGGAGCAAACGCAGAGCCTTTAAAGTAATACTGCCTGTTACCCATCCCATGGGTCCCAAATCTCCAGGTTCAAGGGCATCTTCCTACCTCGAAAACATGCATGAGAAACCCAGAAGGTGGTACACCATGTGATCGGGAAAGGTTTCTAAAACGCACCTCATTTCTCATCTCCTTGTGCTCGGGTTCGCCATTCCAGCCGCTTTACTAGCAATCTCCCTCCTTGGAGAATCAGCACCTGTAACCTCCCGTTCCGTACAGCTTGCAATTTGTCCTGAGGATGAACGGGAAGAGGGGGAGCCAATGAGAGACTAGCTCTAGGTGTTGGGACAGGCACAGGTCACTCTATTTTCCCATCAGGAAGAAGAATTAACCACAGGCTCAGCCTGCCGCCCGGAACCAGAATAGGGCCTGAGGCAATCCTGCGCTTTTGCGGCCAGCTCCCAAAAAAGCGAGTTGAAAAATGGAGCTCAGGGGCACTGCAATTCACAAACCTGCAGAGTTATAAATGATAACTCTCGTCCACAAATATATTGAGGGAAGGCAACGAAGAGGATCTGAAAGCAAGGCAGAATTGCAGGAAACAGATTTCAGGAGGTCGATTCGAATCGCCTTTAAAGCACATGAAAAGCGGCAAAACGTCGACAATGATGCCCTTGGCCAAAAAGGGCGTATGCGTTTTTTCCTGAATATATTCAGGAAAAAACGCATACGCCCTTTTTGGCCAACCAAGCAACCTGGAAAGGCAAATCAGCGCTACAAAGAAGTCTCGCTTCCCATCGGTCAAAAGGGCCATGCGGAAAAAAGTGTCAAAACCAGAAATGCAGGACAGGCCATGGAGAAATGGGAGCCTTGCTACGCTGATGGGCGGGATGTAAATTGCCAACAGCCACTCTGGAGAAGGGTACGGTGTGTCCTGAAACATCGAAAAAACACAGCTTAGAGCGCATAGGGCACTTCCACTCATGGGCGTATAAATTGGGAAAACTAAAAATCAGCAAGACACAGGCACCCCAAAGTTTAGGGCTGCTCTTTTGAGAAGAACCTCCACTTCATGACACCTCAAATATCCCAGGAAAGAGAAAAATGGATAAAGAAGTGGTGGTCCTTATGTACAATGGAATATCACTCAGCCATGAAATCAATGTCATAAGGCTAGTAGCAGCATGATGAGTGGCTTTAGCTACGACGATTCTAAGTGAAATAAGTCACACAGAAAAAGACACTTATCATAAGCTATCACTTATAGAGGGAATGTAAAAACCGCTACACTTGAACTGAATTACAAAACAGAACAGAGTCACAAGTTTACAAAACACACTATGGCTGCTTAACGGGAAAGGTGGCGTGGGGTGATGCATAAAACAAGGGTTTCAAATGAGCTCAGATACCGTTCCATAAACCCAATATGTAATAGAAAGACCTACTCCTTGCTCAGTGAACTGGACTCCACACCCCCTATTCACCGCACAAGAATATATCTGACTAGTAAGAATCTTAAAACCTATGTATTGATATCTCTCTGGAAGTGAGTCAAGTGGCTGTAAAGCGGCAGAAACACAGCCGTGAAAAGCAGCTAAACCCCATTATAAAAATAAATTACTTTTAAAAACCCGTGAAACACAGACAGTGAAAGAGAGAGAAATTCTTACAAAATTCGTTCAGGGGCTGTGATGCAACCTGGATTGACCATATCTAGACCCACAGCTGGATGAGACATAAGGGTGGACACTCTCGGGGCTGAGAGGTTTGGTGAGGTTGGGGGAGCAAACGCAGAGCCTTTAAAGTAATACTGCCTGTTACCCATCCCATGGGTCCCAAATCTCCAGGTTCAAGGGCATCTTCCTACCTCGAAAACATGCATGAGAAACCCAGAAGGTGGTACACCGTGTGATCGGGAAAGGTTTCTAAAACGCACCTCATTTCTCATCTCCTTGTGCTCGGGTTCGCCATTCCAGCCGCTTTACTAGCAATCTCCCTCCTTGGAGAATCAGCACCTGTAACCTCCCGTTCCGTACAGCTTGCAATTTGTCCTGAGGATGAACGGGAAGAGGGGGAGCCAATGAGAGACTAGCTCTAGGTGTTGGGACAGGCACAGGTCACTCTATTTTCCCATCAGGAAGAAGAATTAACCACAGGCTCAGCCTGCCGCCCGGAAGCAGAATAGGGCCTGAGGCAATCCTGCGCTTTTGCGGCCAGCTCCCAAAAAAGCGAGTTGAAAAATGGAGCTCAGGGGCACTGCAATTCACAAACCTGCAGAGTTATAAATGATAACTCTCGTCCACAAATATATTGAGGGAAGGCAACGAAGAGGATCTGAAAGCAAGGCAGAATTGCAGGAAACAGATTTCAGGAGGTCGATTCGAATCGCCTTTAAAGCACATGAAAAGCGGCAAAACGTCGACAATGATGCCCTTGGCCAAAAAGGGCGTATGCGTTTTTTCCTGAATATATTCAGGAAAAAACGCATACGCCCTTTTTGGCCAACCAAGCAACCTGGAAAGGCAAATCAGCGCTACAAAGAAGTCTCGCTTCCCATCGGTCAAAAGGGCCATGCGGAAAAAAGTGTCAAAACCAGAAATGCAGGACAGGCCATGGAGAAATGGGAGCCTTGCTACGCTGATGGGCGGGATGTAAATTGCCAACAGCCACTCTGGAGAAGGGTACGGTGTGTCCTGAAACATCGAAAAAACACAGCTTAGAGCGCATAGGGCACTTCCACTCATGGGCGTATAAATTGGGAAAACTAAAAATCAGCAAGACACAGGCACCCCAAAGTTTAGGGCTGCTCTTTTGACAAGAACCTCCACTTCATGACACCTCAAATATCCCAGGAAAGAGAAAAATGGATAAAGAAGTGGTGGTCCTTATGTACAATGGAATATCACTCAGCCATGAAATCAATGTCATAAGGCTAGTAGCAGCATGATGAGTGGCTTTAGCTACGACGATTCTAAGTGAAATAAGTCACACAGAAAAAGACACTTATCATAAGCTATCACTTATAGAGGGAATGTAAAAACCGCTACACTTGAACTGAATTACAAAACAGAACAGAGTCACAAGTTTACAAAACACACTATGGCTGCTTAACGGGAAAGGTGGGGTGGGGTGATGCATAAAACAAGGGTTTCAAATGAGCTCAGATACCGTTCCATAAACCCAATATGTAATAGAAAGACCTACTCCTTGCTCAGTGAACTGGACTCCACACCCCCTATTCACCGCACAAGAATATATCTGACTAGTAAGAATCTTAAAACCTATGTATTGATATCTCTCTGGAAGTGAGTCAAGTGGCTGTAAAGCGGCAGAAACACAGCCGTGAAAAGCAGCTAAACCCCATTATAAAATAAATTACTTTTAAAAACCCGTGAAACACAGACAGTGAAAGAGAGAGAAATTCTTACAAAATTCGTTCAGGGGCTGTGATGCAACCTGGATTGACCATATCTAGACCCACAGCTGGATGAGACATAAGGGTGGACACTCTCGGGGCTGAGAGGTTTGGTGAGGTTGGGGGAGCAAACGCAGAGCCTTTAAAGTAATACTGCCTGTTACCCATCCCATGGGTCCCAAATCTCCAGGTTCAAGGGCATCTTCCTACCTCGAAAACATGCATGAGAAACCCAGAAGGTGGTACACCATGTGATCGGGAAAGGTTTCTAAAACGCACCTCATTTCTCATCTCCTTGTGCTCGGGTTCGCCATTCCAGCCGCTTTACTAGCAATCTCCCTCCTTGGAGAATCAGCACCTGTAACCTCCCGTTCCGTACAGCTTGCAATTTGTCCTGAGGATGAACGGGAAGAGGGGGAGCCAATGAGAGACTAGCTCTAGGTGTTGGGACAGGCACAGGTCACTCTATTTTCCCATCAGGAAGAAGAATTAACCACAGGCTCAGCCTGCCGCCCGGAAGCAGAATAGGGCCTGAGGCAATCCTGCGCTTTTGCGGCCAGCTCCCAAAAAAGCGAGTTGAAAAATGGAGCTCAGGGGCACTGCAATTCACAAACCTGCAGAGTTATAAATGATAACTCTCGTCCACAAATATATTGAGGGAAGGCAACGAAGAGGATCTGAAAGCAAGGCAGAATTGCAGGAAACAGATTTCAGGAGGTCGATTCGAATCGCCTTTAAAGCACATGAAAAGCGGCAAAACGTCGACAATGATGCCCTTGGCCAAAAAGGGCGTATGCGTTTTTTCCTGAATATATTCAGGAAAAAACGCATACGCCCTTTTTGGCCAACCAAGCAACCTGGAAAGGCAAATCAGCGCTACAAAGAAGTCTCGCTTCCCATCGGTCAAAAGGGCCATGCGGAAAAAAGTGTCAAAACCAGAAATGCAGGACAGGCCATGGAGAAATGGGAGCCTTGCTACGCTGATGGGCGGGATGTAAATTGCCAACAGCCACTCTGGAGAAGTGTACGGTGTGTCCTGAAACATCGAAAAAACACAGCTTAGAGCGCATAGGGCACTTCCACTCATGGGCATATAAATTGGGAAAACTAAAAATCAGCAAGACACAGGCACCCCAAAGTTTAGGGCTGCTCTGTTGACAAGAACCTCCACTTCATGACACCTCAAATATCCCAGGAAAGAGAAAAATGGATAAAGAAGTGGTGGTCCTTATGTACAATGGAATATCACTCAGCCATGAAATCAATGTCATAAGGCTAGTAGCAGCATGATGAGTGGCTTTAGCTACGACGATTCTAAGTGAAATAAGTCACACAGAAAAAGACACTTATCATAAGCTATCACTTATAGAGGGAATGTAAAAACCGCTACACTTGAACTGAATTACAAAACAGAACAGAGTCACAAGTTTACAAAACACACTATGGCTGCTTAACGGGAAAGGTGGGGTGGGGTGATGCATAAAACAAGGGTTTCAAATGAGCTCAGATACCGTTCCATAAACCCAATATGTAATAGAAAGACCTACTCCTTGCTCAGTGAACTGGACTCCACACCCCCTATTCACCGCACAAGAATATATCTGACTAGTAAGAATCTTAAAACCTATGTATTGATATCTCTCTGGAAGTGAGTCAAGTGGGTGTAAAGCGGCAGAAACACAGCCGTGAAAAGCAGCTAAACCCCATTATAAAAATAAATTACTTTTAAAAACCCGTGAAACACAGACAGTGAAAGAGAGAGAAATTCTTACAAAATTCGTTCAGGGGCTGTGATGCAACCTGGATTGACCATATCTAGACCCACAGCTGGATGAGACATAAGGGTGGACACTCTCGGGGCTGAGAGGTTTGGTGAGGTTGGGGGAGCAAACGCAGAGCCTTTAAAGTAATACTGCCTGTTACCCATCCCATGGGTCCCAAATCTCCAGGTTCAAGGGCATCTTCCTACCTCGAAAACATGCATGAGAAACCCAGAAGGTGGTACACCATGTGATCGGGAAAGGTTTCTAAAACGCACCTCATTTCTCATCTCCTTGTGCTCGGGTTCGCCATTCCAGCCGCTTTACTAGCAATCTCCCTCCTTGGAGAATCAGCACCTGTAACCTCCCGTTCCGTACAGCTTGCAATTTGTCCTGAGGATGAACGGGAAGAGGGGGAGCCAATGAGAGACTAGCTCTAGGTGTTGGGACAGGCACAGGTCACTCTATTTTCCCATCAGGAAGAAGAATTAACCACAGGCTCAGCCTGCCGCCCGGAAGCAGAATAGGGCCTGAGGCAATCCTGCGCTTTTGCGGCCAGCTCCCAAAAAAGCGAGTTGAAAAATGGAGCTCAGGGGCACTGCAATTCACAAACCTGCAGAGTTATAAATGATAACTCTCGTCCACAAATATATTGAGGGAAGGCAACGAAGAGGATCTGAAAGCAAGGCAGAATTGCAGGAAACAGATTTCAGGAGGTCGATTCGAATCGCCTTTAAAGCACATGAAAAGCGGCAAAACGTCGACAATGATGCCCTTGGCCAAAAAGGGCGTATGCGTTTTTTCCTGAATATATTCAGGAAAAAACGCATACGCCCTTTTTGGCCAACCAAGCAACCTGGAAAGGCAAATCAGCGCTACAAAGAAGTCTCGCTTCCCATCGGTCAAAAGGGCCATGCGGAAAAAAGTGTCAAAACCAGAAATGCAGGACAGGCCATGGAGAAATGGGAGCCTTGCTACGCTGATGGGCGGGATGTAAATTGCCAATAGCCACTCTGGAGAAGGGTACGGTGTGTCCTGAAACATCGAAAAAACACAGCTTAGAGCGCATAGGGCACTTCCACTCATGGGCGTATAAATTGGGAAAACTAAAAATCAGCAAGACACAGGCACCCCAAAGTTTAGGGCTGCTCTTTTGACAAGAACCTCCACTTCATGACACCTCAAATATCCCAGGAAAGAGAAAAATGGATAAAGAAGTGGTGGTCCTTATGTACAATGGAATATCACTCAGCCATGAAATCAATGTCATAAGGCTAGTAGCAGCATGATGAGTGGCTTTAGCTACGACGATTCTAAGTGAAATAAGTCACACAGAAAAAGACACTTATCATAAGCTATCACTTATAGAGGGAATGTAAAAACCGCTACACTTGAACTGAATTACAAAACAGAACAGAGTCACAAGTTTACAAAACACACTATGGCTGCTTAACGGGAAAGGTGGGGTGGGGTGATGCATAAAACAAGGGTTTCAAATGAGCTCAGATACCGTTCCATAAACCCAATATGTAATAGAAAGACCTACTCCTTGCTCAGTGAACTGGACTCCACACCCCCTATTCACCGCACAAGAATATATCTGACTAGTAAGAATCTTAAAACCTATGTATTGATATCTCTCTGGAAGTGAGTCAAGTGGCTGTAAAGCGGCAGAAACACAGCCGTGAAAAGCAGCTAAACCCCATTATAAAAATAAATTACTTTTAAAAACCCGTGAAACACAGACAGTGAAAGAGAGAGAAATTCTTACAAAATTCGTTCAGGGGCTGTGATGCAACCTGGATTGACCATATCTAGACCCACAGCTGGATGAGACATAAGGGTGGACACTCTCGGGGCTGAGAGGTTTGGTGAGGTTGGGGGAGCAAACGCAGAGCCTTTAAAGTAATACTGCCTGTTACCCATCCCATGGGTCCCAAATCTCCAGGTTCAAGGGCATCTTCCTACCTCGAAAACATGCATGAGAAACCCAGAAGGTGGTACACCGTGTGATCGGGAAAGGTTTCTAAAACGCACCTCATTTCTCATCTCCTTGTGCTCGGGTTCGCCATTCCAGCCGCTTTACTAGCAATCTCCCTCCTTGGAGAATCAGCACCTGTAACCTCCCGTTCCGTACAGCTTGCAATTTGTCCTGAGGATGAACGGGAAGAGGGGGAGCCAATGAGAGACTAGCTCTAGGTGTTGGGACAGGCACAGGTCACTCTATTTTCCCATCAGGAAGAAGAATTAACCACAGGCTCAGCCTGCCGCCCGGAACCAGAATAGGGCCTGAGGCAATCCTGCGCTTTTGCGGCCAGCTCCCAAAAAAGCGAGTTGAAAAATGGAGCTCAGGGGCACTGCAATTCACAAACCTGCAGAGTTATAAATGATAACTCTCGTCCACAAATATATTGAGGGAAGGCAACGAAGAGGATCTGAAAGCAAGGCAGAATTGCAGGAAACAGATTTCAGGAGGTCGATTCGAATCGCCTTTAAAGCACATGAAAAGCGGCAAAACGTCGACAATGATGCCCTTGGCCAAAAAGGGCGTATGCGTTTTTTCCTGAATATATTCAGGAAAAAACGCATACGCCCTTTTTGGCCAACCAAGCAACCTGGAAAGGCAAATCAGCGCTACAAAGAAGTCTCGCTTCCCATCGGTCAAAAGGGCCATGCGGAAAAAAGTGTCAAAACCAGAAATGCAGGACAGGCCATGGAGAAATGGGAGCCTTGCTACGCTGATGGGCGGGATGTAAATTGCCAACAGCCACTCTGGAGAAGTGTACGGTGTGTCCTGAAACATCGAAAAAACACAGCTTACAGCGCATAGGGCACTTCCACTCATGGGCATATAAATTGGGAAAACTAAAAATCAGCAAGACACAGGCACCCCAAAGTTTAGGGCTGCTCTTTTGACAAGAACCTCCACTTCATGACACCTCAAATATCCCAGGAAAGAGAAAAATGGATAAAGAAGTGGTGGTCCTTATGTACAATGGAATATCACTCAGCCATGAAATCAATGTCATAAGGCTAGTAGCAGCATGATGAGTGGCTTTAGCTACGACGATTCTAAGTGAAATAAGTCACACAGAAAAAGACACTTATCATAAGCTATCACTTATAGAGGGAATGTAAAAACCGCTACACTTGAACTGAATTACAAAACAGAACAGAGTCACACGTTTACAAAACACACTATGGCTGCTTAACGGGAAAGGTGGGGTGGGGTGATGCATAAAACAAGGGTTTCAAATGAGCTCAGATACCGTTCCATAAACCCAATATGTAATAGAAAGACCTACTCCTTGCTCAGTGAACTGGACTCCACACCCCCTATTCACCGCACAAGAATATATCTGACTAGTAAGAATCTTAAAACCTATGTATTGATATCTCTCTGGAAGTGAGTCAAGTGGGTGTAAAGCGGCAGAAACACAGCCGTGAAAAGCAGCTAAACCCCATTATAAAAATAAATTACTTTTAAAAACCCGTGAAACACAGACAGTGAAAGAGAGAGAAATTCTTACAAAATTCGTTCAGGGGCTGTGATGCAACCTGGATTGACCATATCTAGACCCACAGCTGGATGAGACATAAGGGTGGACACTCTCGGGGCTGAGAGGTTTGGTGAGGTTGGGGGAGCAAACGCAGAGCCTTTAAAGTAATACTGCCTGTTACCCATCCCATGGGTCCCAAATCTCCAGGTTCAAGGGCATCTTCCTACCTCGAAAACATGCATGAGAAACCCAGAAGGTGGTACACCGTGTGATCGGGAAAGGTTTCTAAAACGCACCTCATTTCTCATCTCCTTGTGCTCGGGTTCGCCATTCCAGCCGCTTTACTAGCAATCTCCCTCCTTGGAGAATCAGCACCTGTAACCTCCCGTTCCGTACAGCTTGCAATTTGTCCTGAGGATGAACGGGAAGAGGGGGAGCCAATGAGAGACTAGCTCTAGGTGTTGGGACAGGCACAGGTCACTCTATTTTCCCATCAGGAAGAAGAATTAACCACAGGCTCAGCCTGCCGCCCGGAACCAGAATAGGGCCTGAGGCAATCCTGCGCTTTTGCGGCCAGCTCCCAAAAAAGCGAGTTGAAAAATGGAGCTCAGGGGCACTGCAATTCACAAACCTGCAGAGTTATAAATGATAACTCTCGTCCACAAATATATTGAGGGAAGGCAACGAAGAGGATCTGAAAGCAAGGCAGAATTGCAGGAAACAGATTTCAGGAGGTCGATTCCAATCGCCTTTAAAGCACATGAAAAGCGGCAAAACGTCGACAATGATGCCCTTGGCCAAAAAGGGCGTATGCGTTTTTTCCTGAATATATTCAGGAAAAAACGCATACGCCCTTTTTGGCCAACCAAGCAACCTGGAAAGGCAAATCAGCGCTACAAAGAAGTCTCGCTTCCCATCGGTCAAAAGGGCCATGCGGAAAAAACTGTCAAAACCAGAAATGCAGGACAGGCCATGGAGAAATGGGAGCCTTGCTACGCTGATGGGCGGGATGTAAATTGCCAACAGCCACTCTGGAGAAGTGTACGGTGTGTCCTGAAACATCGAAAAAACACAGCTTAGAGCGCATAGGGCACTTCCACTCATGGGCGTATAAATTGGGAAAACTAAAAATCAGCAAGACACAGGCACCCCAAAGTTTAGGGCTGCTCTTTTGAGAAGAACCTCCACTTCATGACACCTCAAATATCCCAGGAAAGAGAAAAATGGATAAAGAAGTGGTGGTCCTTATGTACAATGGAATATCACTCAGCCATGAAATCAATGTCATAAGGCTAGTAGCAGCATGATGAGTGGCTTTAGCTACGACGATTCTAAGTGAAATAAGTCACACAGAAAAAGACACTTATCATAAGCTATCACTTATAGAGGGAATGTAAAAACCGCTACACTTGAACTGAATTACAAAACAGAACAGAGTCACAAGTTTACAAAACACACTATGGCTGCTTAACGGGAAAGGTGGGGTGGGGTGATGCATAAAACAAGGGTTTCAAATGAGCTCAGATACCGTTCCATAAACCCAATATGTAATAGAAAGACCTACTCCTTGCTCAGTGAACTGGACTCCACACCCCCTATTCACCGCACAAGAATATATCTGACTAGTAAGAATCTTAAAACCTATGTATTGATATCTCTCTGGAAGTGAGTCAAGTGGCTGTAAAGCGGCAGAAACACAGCCGTGAAAAGCAGCTAAACCCCATTATAAAAATAAATTACTTTTAAAAACCCGTGAAACACAGACAGTGAAAGAGAGAGAAATTCTTACAAAATTCGTTCAGGGGCTGTGATGCAACCTGGATTGACCATATCTAGACCCACAGCTGGATGAGACATAAGGGTGGACACTCTCGGGGCTGAGAGGTTTGGTGAGGTTGGGGGAGCAAACGCAGAGCCTTTAAAGTAATACTGCCTGTTACCCATCCCATGGGTCCCAAATCTCCAGGTTCAAGGGCATCTTCCTACCTCGAAAACATGCATGAGAAACCCAGAAGGTGGTACACCGTGTGATCGGGAAAGGTTTCTAAAACGCACCTCATTTCTCATCTCCTTGTGCTCGGGTTCGCCATTCCAGCCGCTTTACTAGCAATCTCCCTCCTTGGAGAATCAGCACCTGTAACCTCCCGTTCCGTACAGCTTGCAATTTGTCCTGAGGATGAACGGGAAGAGGGGGAGCCAATGAGAGACTAGCTCTAGGTGTTGGGACAGGCACAGGTCACTCTATTTTCCCATCAGGAAGAAGAATTAACCACAGGCTCAGCCTGCCGCCCGGAACCAGAATAGGGCCTGAGGCAATCCTGCGCTTTTGCGGCCAGCTCCCAAAAAAGCGAGTTGAAAAATGGAGCTCAGGGGCACTGCAATTCACAAACCTGCAGAGTTATAAATGATAACTCTCGTCCACAAATATATTGAGGGAAGGCAACGAAGAGGATCTGAAAGCAAGGCAGAATTGCAGGAAACAGATTTCAGGAGGTCGATTCCAATCGCCTTTAAAGCACATGAAAAGCGGCAAAACGTCGACAATGATGCCCTTGGCCAAAAAGGGCGTATGCGTTTTTTCCTGAATATATTCAGGAAAAAACGCATACGCCCTTTTTGGCCAACCAAGCAACCTGGAAAGGCAAATCAGCGCTACAAAGAAGTCTCGCTTCCCATCGGTCAAAAGGGCCATGCGGAAAAAACTGTCAAAACCAGAAATGCAGGACAGGCCATGGAGAAATGGGAGCCTTGCTACGCTGATGGGCGGGATGTAAATTGCCAACAGCCACTCTGGAGAAGGGTACGGTGTGTCCTGAAACATCGAAAAAACACAGCTTAGAGCGCATAGGGCACTTCCACTCATGGGCGTATAAATTGGGAAAACTAAAAATCAGCAAGACACAGGCACCCCAAAGTTTAGGGCTGCTCTTTTGAGAAGAACCTCCACTTCATGACACCTCAAATATCCCAGGAAAGAGAAAAATGGATAAAGAAGTGGTGGTCCTTATGTACAATGGAATATCACTCAGCCATGAAATCAATGTCATAAGGCTAGTAGCAGCATGATGAGTGGCTTTAGCTACGACGATTCTAAGTGAAATAAGTCACACAGAAAAAGACACTTATCATAAGCTATCACTTATAGAGGGAATGTAAAAACCGCTACACTTGAACTGAATTACAAAACAGAACAGAGTCACACGTTTACAAAACACACTATGGCTGCTTAACGGGAAAGGTGGGGTGGGGTGATGCATAAAACAAGGGTTTCAAATGAGCTCAGATACCGTTCCATAAACCCAATATGTAATAGAAAGACCTACTCCTTGCTCAGTGAACTGGACTCCACACCCCCTATTCACCGCACAAGAATATATCTGACTAGTAAGAATCTTAAAACCTATGTATTGATATCTCTCTGGAAGTGAGTCAAGTGGCTGTAAAGCGGCAGAAACACAGCCGTGAAAAGCAGCTAAACCCCATTATAAAAATAAATTACTTTTAAAAACCCGTGAAACACAGACAGTGAAAGAGAGAGAAATTCTTACAAAATTCGTTCAGGGGCTGTGATGCAACCTGGATTGACCATATCTAGACCCACAGCTGGATGAGACATAAGGGTGGACACTCTCGGGGCTGAGAGGTTTGGTGAGGTTGGGGGAGCAAACGCAGAGCCTTTAAAGTAATACTGCCTGTTACCCATCCCATGGGTCCCAAATCTCCAGGTTCAAGGGCATCTTCCTACCTCGAAAACATGCATGAGAAACCCAGAAGGTGGTACACCGTGTGATCGGGAAAGGTTTCTAAAACGCACCTCATTTCTCATCTCCTTGTGCTCGGGTTCGCCATTCCAGCCGCTTTACTAGCAATCTCCCTCCTTGGAGAATCAGCACCTGTAACCTCCCGTTCCGTACAGCTTGCAATTTGTCCTGAGGATGAACGGGAAGAGGGGGAGCCAATGAGAGACTAGCTCTAGGTGTTGGGACAGGCACAGGTCACTCTATTTTCCCATCAGGAAGAAGAATTAACCACAGGCTCAGCCTGCCGCCGGGAAGCAGAATAGGGACTGAGGCAATCCTGCGCTTTTGCGGCCAGCTCCCAAAAAAGCGAGTTGAAAAATGGAGCTCAGGGGCACTGCAATTCACAAACCTGCAGAGTTATAAATGATAACTCTCGTCCACAAATATATTGAGGGAAGGCAACGAAGAGGATTTGAAAGCAAGGCAGAATTGCAGGAAACAGATTTCAGGAGGTCGATTCGAATCGCCTTTAAAGCACATGAAAAGCGGCAAAACGTCGACAATGATGCCCTTGGCCAAAAAGGGCGTATGCGTTTTTTCCTGAATATATTCAGGAAAAAACGCATACGTCCTTTTTGGCCAACCAAGCAACCTGGAAAGGCAAATCAGCGCTACAAAGAAGTCTCGCTTCCCATCGGTCAAAAGGGCCATGCGGAAAAAACTGTCAAAACCAGAAATGCAGGACAGGCCATGGAGAAATGGGAGCCTTGCTACGCTGATGGGCGGGATGTAAATTGCCAACAGCCACTCTGGAGAAGGGTACGGTGTGTCCTGAAACATCGAAAAAACACAGCTTAGAGCGCATAGGGCACTTCCACTCATGGGCGTATAAATTGGGAAAACTAAAAATCAGCAAGACACAGGCACCCCAAAGTTTAGGGCTGCTCTTTTGAGAAGAACCTCCACTTCATGACACCTCAAATATCCCAGGAAAGAGAAAAATGGATAAAGAAGTGGTGGTCCTTATGTACAATGGAATATCACTCAGCCATGAAATCAATGTCATAAGGCTAGTAGCAGCATGATGAGTGGCTTTAGCTACGACGATTCTAAGTGAAATAAGTCACACAGAAAAAGACACTTATCATAAGCTATCACTTATAGAGGGAATGTAAAAACCGCTACACTTGAACTGAATTACAAAACAGAACAGAGTCACAAGTTTACAAAACACACTATGGCTGCTTAACGGGAAAGGTGGGGTGGGGTGATGCATAAAACAAGGGTTTCAAATGAGCTCAGATACCGTTCCATAAACCCAATATGTAATAGAAAGACCTACTCCTTGCTCAGTGAACTGGACTCCACACCCCCTATTCACCGCACAAGAATATATCTGACTAGTAAGAATCTTAAAACCTATGTATTGATATCTCTCTGGAAGTGAGTCAAGTGGCTGTAAAGCGGCAGAAACACAGCCGTGAAAAGCAGCTAAACCCCATTATAAAAATAAATTACTTTTAAAAACCCGTGAAACACAGACAGTGAAAGAGAGAGAAATTCTTACAAAATTCGTTCAGGGGCTGTGATGCAACCTGGATTGACCATATCTAGACCCACAGCTGGATGAGACATAAGGGTGGACACTCTCGGGGCTGAGAGGTTTGGTGAGGTTGGGGGAGCAAACGCAGAGCCTTTAAAGTAATACTGCCTGTTACCCATCCCATGGGTCCCAAATCTCCAGGTTCAAGGGCATCTTCCTACCTCGAAAACATGCATGAGAAACCCAGAAGGTGGTACACCGTGTGATCGGGAAAGGTTTCTAAAACGCACCTCATTTCTCATCTCCTTGTGCTCGGGTTCGCCATTCCAGCCGCTTTACTAGCAATCTCCCTCCTTGGAGAATCAGCACCTGTAACCTCCCGTTCCGTACAGCTTGCAATTTGTCCTGAGGATGAACGGGAAGAGGGGGAGCCAATGAGAGACTAGCTCTAGGTGTTGGGACAGGCACAGGTCACTCTATTTTCCCATCAGGAAGAAGAATTAACCACAGGCTCAGCCTGCCGCCGGGAAGCAGAATAGGGCCTGAGGCAATCCTGCGCTTTTGCGGCCAGCTCCCAAAAAAGCGAGTTGAAAAATGGAGCTCAGGGGCACTGCAATTCACAAACCTGCAGAGTTATAAATGATAACTCTCGTCCACAAATATATTGAGGGAAGGCAACGAAGAGGATCTGAAAGCAAGGCAGAATTGCAGGAAACAGATTTCAGGAGGTCGATTCGAATCGCCTTTAAAGCACATGAAAAGCGGCAAAACGTCGACAATGATGCCCTTGGCCAAAAAGGGCGTATGCGTATTTTCCTGAATATATTCAGGAAAAAACGCATACGCCCTTTTTGGCCAACCAAGCAACCTGGAAAGGCAAATCAGCGCTACAAAGAAGTCTCGCTTCCCATCGGTCAAAAGGGCCATGCGGAAAAAACTGTCAAAACCAGAAATGCAGGACAGGCCATGGAGAAATGGGAGCCTTGCTACGCTGATGGGCGGGATGTAAATTGCCAACAGCCACTCTGGAGAAGTGTACGGTGTGTCCTGAAACATCGAAAAAACACAGCTTACAGCGCATAGGGCACTTCCACTCATGGGCGTATAAATTGGGAAAACTAAAAATCAGCAAGACACCGGCACCCCAAAGTTTAGGGCTGCTCTGTTGACAAGAACCTCCACTTCATGACACCTCAAATATCCCAGGAAAGAGAAAAATGGATAAAGAAGTGGTGGTCCTTATGTACAATGGAATATCACTCAGCCATGAAATCAATGTCATAAGGCTAGTAGCAGCATGATGAGTGGCTTTAGCTACGACGATTCTAAGTGAAATAAGTCACACAGAAAAAGACACTTATCATAAGCTATCACTTATAGAGGGAATGTAAAAACCACTACACTTGAACTGAATTACAAAACAGAACAGAGTCACACGTTTACAAAACACACTATGGCTGCTTAACGGGAAAGGTGGGGTGGGGTGATGCATAAAACAAGGGTTTCAAATGAGCTCAGATACCGTTCCATAAACCCAATATGTAATAGAAAGACCTACTCCTTGCTCAGTGAACTGGACTCCACACCCCCTATTCACCGCACAAGAATATATCTGACTAGTAAGAATCATAAAACCTATGTATTGATATCTCTCTGGAAGTGAGTCAAGTGGGTGTAAAGCGGCAGAAACACAGCCGTGAAAAGCAGCTAAACCCCATTATAAAAATAAATTACTTTTAAAAACCCGTGAAACACAGACAGTGAAAGAGAGAGAAATTCTTACAAAATTCGTTCAGGGGCTGTGATGCAACCTGGATTGACCATATCTAGACCCACAGCTGGATGAGACATAAGGGTGGACACTCTCGGGGCTGAGAGGTTTGGTGAGGTTGGGGGAGCAAACGCAGAGCCTTTAAAGTAATACTGCCTGTTACCCATCCCATGGGTCCCAAATCTCCAGGTTCAAGGGCATCTTCCTACCTCGAAAACATGCATGAGAAACCCAGAAGGTGGTACACCGTGTGATCGGGAAAGGTTTCTAAAACGCACCTCATTTCTCATCTCCTTGTGCTCGGGTTCGCCATTCCAGCCGCTTTACTAGCAATCTCCCTCCTTGGAGAATCAGCACCTGTAACCTCCCGTTCCGTACAGCTTGCAATTTGTCCTGAGGATGAACGGGAAGAGGGGGAGCCAATGAGAGACTAGCTCTAGGTGTTGGGACAGGCACAGGTCACTCTATTTTCCCATCAGGAAGAAGAATTAACCACAGGCTCAGCCTGCCGCCGGGAAGCAGAATAGGGCCTGAGGCAATCCTGCGCTTTTGCGGCCAGCTCCCAAAAAAGCGAGTTGAAAAATGGAGCTCAGGGGCACTGCAATTCACAAACCTGCAGAGTTATAAATGATAACTCTCGTCCACAAATATATTGAGGGAAGGCAACGAAGAGGATCTGAAAGCAAGGCAGAATTGCAGGAAACAGATTTCAGGAGGTCGATTCGAATCGCCTTTAAAGCACATGAAAAGCGGCAAAACGTCGACAATGATGCCCTTGGCCAAAAAGGGCGTATGCGTTTTTTCCTGAATATATTCAGGAAAAAACGCATACGCCCTTTTTGGCCAACCAAGCAACCTGGAAAGGCAAATCAGCGCTACAAAGAAGTCTCGCTTCCCATCGGTCAAAAGGGCCATGCGGAAAAAACTGTCAAAACCACAAATGCAGGACAGGCCATGGAGAAATGGGAGCCTTGCTACGCTGATGGGCGGGATGTAAATTGCCAACAGCCACTATGGAGAAGTGTACGGTGTGTCCTGAAACATCGAAAAAACACAGCTTAGAGCGCATAGGGCACTTCCACTCATGGGCGTATAAATTGGGAAAACTAAAAATCAGCAAGACACAGGCACCCCAAAGTTTAGGGCTGCTCTTTTGACAAGAACCTCCACTTCATGACACCTCAAATATCCCAGGAAAGAGAAAAATGGATAAAGAAGTGGTGGTCCTTATGTACAATGGAATATCACTCAGCCATGAAATCAATGTCATAAGGCTAGTAGCAGCATGATGAGTGGCTTTAGCTACGACGATTCTAAGTGAAATAAGTCACACAGAAAAAGACACTTATCATAAGCTATCACTTATAGAGGGAATGTAAAAACCGCTACACTTGAACTGAATTACAAAACAGAACAGAGTCACACGTTTACAAAACACACTATGGCTGCTTAACGGGAAAGGTGGGGTGGGGTGATGCATAAAACAAGGGTTTCAAATGAGCTCAGATACCGTTCCATAAACCCAATATGTAATAGAAAGACCTACTCCTTGCTCAGTGAACTGGACTCCACACCCCCTATTCACCGCACAAGAATATATCTGACTAGTAAGAATCTTAAAACCTATGTATTGATATCTCTCTGGAAGTGAGTCAAGTGGCTGTAAAGCGGCAGAAACACAGCCGTGAAAAGCAGCTAAACCCCATTATAAAAATAAATTACTTTTAAAAACCCGTGAAACACAGACAGTGAAAGAGAGAGAAATTCTTACAAAATTCGTTCAGGGGCTGTGATGCAACCTGGATTGACCATATCTAGACCCACAGCTGGATGAGACATAAGGGTGGACACTCTCGGGGCTGAGAGGTTTGGTGAGGTTGGGGGAGCAAACGCAGAGCCTTTAAAGTAATACTGCCTGTTACCCATCCCATGGGTCCCAAATCTCCAGGTTCAAGGGCATCTTCCTACCTCGAAAACATGCATGAGAAACCCAGAAGGTGGTACACCGTGTGATCGGGAAAGGTTTCTAAAACGCACCTCATTTCTCATCTCCTTGTGCTCGGGTTCGCCATTCCAGCCGCTTTACTAGCAATCTCCCTCCTTGGAGAATCAGCACCTGTAACCTCCCGTTCCGTACAGCTTGCAATTTGTCCTGAGGATGAACGGGAAGAGGGGGAGCCAATGAGAGACTAGCTCTAGGTGTTGGGACAGGCACAGGTCACTCTATTTTCCCATCAGGAAGAAGAATTAACCACAGGCTCAGCCTGCCGCCCGGAAGCAGAATAGGGCCTGAGGCAATCCTGCGCTTTTGCGGCCAGCTCCCAAAAAAGCGAGTTGAAAAATGGAGCTCAGGGGCACTGCAATTCACAAACCTGCAGAGTTATAAATGATAACTCTCGTCCACAAATATATTGAGGGAAGGCAACGAAGAGGATCTGAAAGCAAGGCAGAATTGCAGGAAACAGATTTCAGGAGGTCGATTCGAATCGCCTTTAAAGCACATGAAAAGCGGCAAAACGTCGACAATGATGCCCTTGGCCAAAAAGGGCGTATGCGTTTTTTCCTGAATATATTCAGGAAAAAACGCATACGCCCTTTTTGGCCAACCAAGCAACCTGGAAAGGCAAATCAGCGCTACAAAGAAGTCTCGCTTCCCATCGGTCAAAAGGGCCATGCGGAAAAAACTGTCAAAACCAGAAATGCAGGACAGGCCATGGAGAAATGGGAGCCTTGCTACGCTGATGGGCGGGATGTAAATTGCCAACAGCCACTCTGGAGAAGTGTACGGTGTGTCCTGAAACATCGAAAAAACACAGCTTAGAGCGCATAGGGCACTTCCACTCATGGGCGTATAAATTGGGAAAACTAAAAATCAGCAAGACACAGGCACCCCAAAGTTTAGGGCTGCTCTTTTGAGAAGAACCTCCACTTCATGACACCTCAAATATCCCAGGAAAGAGAAAAATGGATAAAGAAGTGGTGGTCCTTATGTACAATGGAATATCACTCAGCCATGAAATCAATGTCATAAGGCTAGTAGCAGCATGATGAGTGGCTTTAGCTACGACGATTCTAAGTGAAATAAGTCACACAGAAAAAGACACTTATCATAAGCTATCACTTATAGAGGGAATGTAAAAACCGCTACACTTGAACTGAATTACAAAACAGAACAGAGTCACAAGTTTACAAAACACACTATGGCTGCTTAACGGGAAAGGTGGGGTGGGGTGATGCATAAAACAAGGGTTTCAAATGAGCTCAGATACCGTTCCATAAACCCAATATGTAATAGAAAGACCTACTCCTTGCTCAGTGAACTGGACTCCACACCCCCTATTCACCGCACAAGAATATATCTGACTAGTAAGAATCTTAAAACCTATGTATTGATATCTCTCTGGAAGTGAGTCAAGTGGCTGTAAAGCGGCAGAAACACAGCCGTGAAAAGCAGCTAAACCCCATTATAAAAATAAATTACTTTTAAAAACCCGTGAAACACAGACAGTGAAAGAGAGAGAAATTCTTACAAAATTCGTTCAGGGGCTGTGATGCAACCTGGATTGACCATATCTAGACCCACAGCTGGATGAGACATAAGGGTGGACACTCTCGGGGCTGAGAGGTTTGGTGAGGTTGGGGGAGCAAACGCAGAGCCTTTAAAGTAATACTGCCTGTTACCCATCCCATGGGTCCCAAATCTCCAGGTTCAAGGGCATCTTCCTACCTCGAAAACATGCATGAGAAACCCAGAAGGTGGTACACCATGTGATCGGGAAAGGTTTCTAAAACGCACCTCATTTCTCATCTCCTTGTGCTCGGGTTCGCCATTCCAGCCGCTTTACTAGCAATCTCCCTCCTTGGAGAATCAGCACCTGTAACCTCCCGTTCCGTACAGCTTGCAATTTGTCCTGAGGATGAACGGGAAGAGGGGGAGCCAATGAGAGACTAGCTCTAGGTGTTGGGACAGGCACAGGTCACTCTATTTTCCCATCAGGAAGAAGAATTAACCACAGGCTCAGCCTGCCGCCCGGAACCAGAATAGGGCCTGAGGCAATCCTGCGCTTTTGCGGCCAGCTCCCAAAAAAGCGAGTTGAAAAATGGAGCTCAGGGGCACTGCAATTCACAAACCTGCAGAGTTATAAATGATAACTCTCGTCCACAAATATATTGAGGGAAGGCAACGAAGAGGATCTGAAAGCAAGGCAGAATTGCAGGAAACAGATTTCAGGAGGTCGATTCCAATCGCCTTTAAAGCACATGAAAAGCGGCAAAACGTCGACAATGATGCCCTTGGCCAAAAAGGGCGTATGCGTTTTTTCCTGAATATATTCAGGAAAAAACGCATACGCCCTTTTTGGCCAACCAAGCAACCTGGAAAGGCAAATCAGCGCTACAAAGAAGTCTCGCTTCCCATCGGTCAAAAGGGCCATGCGGAAAAAACTGTCAAAACCAGAAATGCAGGACAGGCCATGGAGAAATGGGAGCCTTGCTACGCTGATGGGCGGGATGTAAATTGCCAACAGCCACTCTGGAGAAGGGTACGGTGTGTCCTGAAACATCGAAAAAACACAGCTTAGAGCGCATAGGGCACTTCCACTCATGGGCGTATAAATTGGGAAAACTAAAAATCAGCAAGACACAGGCACCCCAAAGTTTAGGGCTGCTCTTTTGAGAAGAACCTCCACTTCATGACACCTCAAATATCCCAGGAAAGAGAAAAATGGATAAAGAAGTGGTGGTCCTTATGTACAATGGAATATCACTCAGCCATGAAATCAATGTCATAAGGCTAGTAGCAGCATGATGAGTGGCTTTAGCTACGACGATTCTAAGTGAAATAAGTCACACAGAAAAAGACACTTATCATAAGCTATCACTTATAGAGGGAATGTAAAAACCGCTACACTTGAACTGAATTACAAAACAGAACAGAGTCACACGTTTACAAAACACACTATGGCTGCTTAACGGGAAAGGTGGGGTGGGGTGATGCATAAAACAAGGGTTTCAAATGAGCTCAGATACCGTTCCATAAACCCAATATGTAATAGAAAGACCTACTCCTTGCTCAGTGAACTGGACTCCACACCCCCTATTCACCGCACAAGAATATATCTGACTAGTAAGAATCTTAAAACCTATGTATTGATATCTCTCTGGAAGTGAGTCAAGTGGCTGTAAAGCGGCAGAAACACAGCCGTGAAAAGCAGCTAAACCCCATTATAAAAATAAATTACTTTTAAAAACCCGTGAAACACAGACAGTGAAAGAGAGAGAAATTCTTACAAAATTCGTTCAGGGGCTGTGATGCAACCTGGATTGACCATATCTAGACCCACAGCTGGATGAGACATAAGGGTGGACACTCTCGGGGCTGAGAGGTTTGGTGAGGTTGGGGGAGCAAACGCAGAGCCTTTAAAGTAATACTGCCTGTTACCCATCCCATGGGTCCCAAATCTCCAGGTTCAAGGGCATCTTCCTACCTCGAAAACATGCATGAGAAACCCAGAAGGTGGTACACCGTGTGATCGGGAAAGGTTTCTAAAACGCACCTCATTTCTCATCTCCTTGTGCTCGGGTTCGCCATTCCAGCCGCTTTACTAGCAATCTCCCTCCTTGGAGAATCAGCACCTGTAACCTCCCGTTCCGTACAGCTTGCAATTTGTCCTGAGGATGAACGGGAAGAGGGGGAGCCAATGAGAGACTAGCTCTAGGTGTTGGGACAGGCACAGGTCACTCTATTTTCCCATCAGGAAGAAGAATTAACCACAGGCTCAGCCTGCCGCCGGGAAGCAGAATAGGGACTGAGGCAATCCTGCGCTTTTGCGGCCAGCTCCCAAAAAAGCGAGTTGAAAAATGGAGCTCAGGGGCACTGCAATTCACAAACCTGCAGAGTTATAAATGATAACTCTCGTCCACAAATATATTGAGGGAAGGCAACGAAGAGGATTTGAAAGCAAGGCAGAATTGCAGGAAACAGATTTCAGGAGGTCGATTCGAATCGCCTTTAAAGCACATGAAAAGCGGCAAAACGTCGACAATGATGCCCTTGGCCAAAAAGGGCGTATGCGTTTTTTCCTGAATATATTCAGGAAAAAACGCATACGTCCTTTTTGGCCAACCAAGCAACCTGGAAAGGCAAATCAGCGCTACAAAGAAGTCTCGCTTCCCATCGGTCAAAAGGGCCATGCGGAAAAAACTGTCAAAACCAGAAATGCAGGACAGGCCATGGAGAAATGGGAGCCTTGCTACGCTGATGGGCGGGATGTAAATTGCCAACAGCCACTCTGGAGAAGGGTACGGTGTGTCCTGAAACATCGAAAAAACACAGCTTAGAGCGCATAGGGCACTTCCACTCATGGGCGTATAAATTGGGAAAACTAAAAATCAGCAAGACACAGGCACCCCAAAGTTTAGGGCTGCTCTTTTGAGAAGAACCTCCACTTCATGACACCTCAAATATCCCAGGAAAGAGAAAAATGGATAAAGAAGTGGTGGTCCTTATGTACAATGGAATATCACTCAGCCATGAAATCAATGTCATAAGGCTAGTAGCAGCATGATGAGTGGCTTTAGCTACGACGATTCTAAGTGAAATAAGTCACACAGAAAAAGACACTTATCATAAGCTATCACTTATAGAGGGAATGTAAAAACCGCTACACTTGAACTGAATTACAAAACAGAACAGAGTCACAAGTTTACAAAACACACTATGGCTGCTTAACGGGAAAGGTGGGGTGGGGTGATGCATAAAACAAGGGTTTCAAATGAGCTCAGATACCGTTCCATAAACCCAATATGTAATAGAAAGACCTACTCCTTGCTCAGTGAACTGGACTCCACACCCCCTATTCACCGCACAAGAATATATCTGACTAGTAAGAATCTTAAAACCTATGTATTGATATCTCTCTGGAAGTGAGTCAAGTGGCTGTAAAGCGGCAGAAACACAGCCGTGAAAAGCAGCTAAACCCCATTATAAAAATAAATTACTTTTAAAAACCCGTGAAACACAGACAGTGAAAGAGAGAGAAATTCTTACAAAATTCGTTCAGGGGCTGTGATGCAACCTGGATTGACCATATCTAGACCCACAGCTGGATGAGACATAAGGGTGGACACTCTCGGGGCTGAGAGGTTTGGTGAGGTTGGGGGAGCAAACGCAGAGCCTTTAAAGTAATACTGCCTGTTACCCATCCCATGGGTCCCAAATCTCCAGGTTCAAGGGCATCTTCCTACCTCGAAAACATGCATGAGAAACCCAGAAGGTGGTACACCGTGTGATCGGGAAAGGTTTCTAAAACGCACCTCATTTCTCATCTCCTTGTGCTCGGGTTCGCCATTCCAGCCGCTTTACTAGCAATCTCCCTCCTTGGAGAATCAGCACCTGTAACCTCCCGTTCCGTACAGCTTGCAATTTGTCCTGAGGATGAACGGGAAGAGGGGGAGCCAATGAGAGACTAGCTCTAGGTGTTGGGACAGGCACAGGTCACTCTATTTTCCCATCAGGAAGAAGAATTAACCACAGGCTCAGCCTGCCGCCGGGAAGCAGAATAGGGCCTGAGGCAATCCTGCGCTTTTGCGGCCAGCTCCCAAAAAAGCGAGTTGAAAAATGGAGCTCAGGGGCACTGCAATTCACAAACCTGCAGAGTTATAAATGATAACTCTCGTCCACAAATATATTGAGGGAAGGCAACGAAGAGGATCTGAAAGCAAGGCAGAATTGCAGGAAACAGATTTCAGGAGGTCGATTCGAATCGCCTTTAAAGCACATGAAAAGCGGCAAAACGTCGACAATGATGCCCTTGGCCAAAAAGGGCGTATGCGTATTTTCCTGAATATATTCAGGAAAAAACGCATACGCCCTTTTTGGCCAACCAAGCAACCTGGAAAGGCAAATCAGCGCTACAAAGAAGTCTCGCTTCCCATCGGTCAAAAGGGCCATGCGGAAAAAACTGTCAAAACCAGAAATGCAGGACAGGCCATGGAGAAATGGGAGCCTTGCTACGCTGATGGGCGGGATGTAAATTGCCAACAGCCACTCTGGAGAAGTGTACGGTGTGTCCTGAAACATCGAAAAAACACAGCTTACAGCGCATAGGGCACTTCCACTCATGGGCGTATAAATTGGGAAAACTAAAAATCAGCAAGACACCGGCACCCCAAAGTTTAGGGCTGCTCTGTTGACAAGAACCTCCACTTCATGACACCTCAAATATCCCAGGAAAGAGAAAAATGGATAAAGAAGTGGTGGTCCTTATGTACAATGGAATATCACTCAGCCATGAAATCAATGTCATAAGGCTAGTAGCAGCATGATGAGTGGCTTTAGCTACGACGATTCTAAGTGAAATAAGTCACACAGAAAAAGACACTTATCATAAGCTATCACTTATAGAGGGAATGTAAAAACCACTACACTTGAACTGAATTACAAAACAGAACAGAGTCACACGTTTACAAAACACACTATGGCTGCTTAACGGGAAAGGTGGGGTGGGGTGATGCATAAAACAAGGGTTTCAAATGAGCTCAGATACCGTTCCATAAACCCAATATGTAATAGAAAGACCTACTCCTTGCTCAGTGAACTGGACTCCACACCCCCTATTCACCGCACAAGAATATATCTGACTAGTAAGAATCATAAAACCTATGTATTGATATCTCTCTGGAAGTGAGTCAAGTGGGTGTAAAGCGGCAGAAACACAGCCGTGAAAAGCAGCTAAACCCCATTATAAAAATAAATTACTTTTAAAAACCCGTGAAACACAGACAGTGAAAGAGAGAGAAATTCTTACAAAATTCGTTCAGGGGCTGTGATGCAACCTGGATTGACCATATCTAGACCCACAGCTGGATGAGACATAAGGGTGGACACTCTCGGGGCTGAGAGGTTTGGTGAGGTTGGGGGAGCAAACGCAGAGCCTTTAAAGTAATACTGCCTGTTACCCATCCCATGGGTCCCAAATCTCCAGGTTCAAGGGCATCTTCCTACCTCGAAAACATGCATGAGAAACCCAGAAGGTGGTACACCGTGTGATCGGGAAAGGTTTCTAAAACGCACCTCATTTCTCATCTCCTTGTGCTCGGGTTCGCCATTCCAGCCGCTTTACTAGCAATCTCCCTCCTTGGAGAATCAGCACCTGTAACCTCCCGTTCCGTACAGCTTGCAATTTGTCCTGAGGATGAACGGGAAGAGGGGGAGCCAATGAGAGACTAGCTCTAGGTGTTGGGACAGGCACAGGTCACTCTATTTTCCCATCAGGAAGAAGAATTAACCACAGGCTCAGCCTGCCGCCGGGAAGCAGAATAGGGCCTGAGGCAATCCTGCGCTTTTGCGGCCAGCTCCCAAAAAAGCGAGTTGAAAAATGGAGCTCAGGGGCACTGCAATTCACAAACCTGCAGAGTTATAAATGATAACTCTCGTCCACAAATATATTGAGGGAAGGCAACGAAGAGGATCTGAAAGCAAGGCAGAATTGCAGGAAACAGATTTCAGGAGGTCGATTCGAATCGCCTTTAAAGCACATGAAAAGCGGCAAAACGTCGACAATGATGCCCTTGGCCAAAAAGGGCGTATGCGTTTTTTCCTGAATATATTCAGGAAAAAACGCATACGCCCTTTTTGGCCAACCAAGCAACCTGGAAAGGCAAATCAGCGCTACAAAGAAGTCTCGCTTCCCATCGGTCAAAAGGGCCATGCGGAAAAAACTGTCAAAACCACAAATGCAGGACAGGCCATGGAGAAATGGGAGCCTTGCTACGCTGATGGGCGGGATGTAAATTGCCAACAGCCACTATGGAGAAGTGTACGGTGTGTCCTGAAACATCGAAAAAACACAGCTTAGAGCGCATAGGGCACTTCCACTCATGGGCGTATAAATTGGGAAAACTAAAAATCAGCAAGACACAGGCACCCCAAAGTTTAGGGCTGCTCTTTTGACAAGAACCTCCACTTCATGACACCTCAAATATCCCAGGAAAGAGAAAAATGGATAAAGAAGTGGTGGTCCTTATGTACAATGGAATATCACTCAGCCATGAAATCAATGTCATAAGGCTAGTAGCAGCATGATGAGTGGCTTTAGCTACGACGATTCTAAGTGAAATAAGTCACACAGAAAAAGACACTTATCATAACCTATCACTTATAGAGGGAATGTAAAAACCGCTACACTTGAACTGAATTACAAAACAGAACAGAGTCACAAGTTTACAAAACACACTATGGCTGCTTAACGGGAAAGGTGGGGTGGGGTGATGCATAAAACAAGGGTTTCAAATGAGCTCAGATACCGTTCCATAAACCCAATATGTAATAGAAAGACCTACTCCTTGCTCAGTGAACTGGACTCCACACCCCCTATTCACCGCACAAGAATATATCTGACTAGTAAGAATCTTAAAACCTATGTATTGATATCTCTCTGGAAGTGAGTCAAGTGGGTGTAAAGCGGCAGAAACACAGCCGTGAAAAGCAGCTAAACCCCATTATAAAAATAAATTACTTTTAAAAACCCGTGAAACACAGACAGTGAAAGAGAGAGAAATTCTTACAAAATTCGTTCAGGGGCTGTGATGCAACCTGGATTGACCATATCTAGACCCACAGCTGGATGAGACATAAGGGTGGACACTCTCGGGGCTGAGAGGTTTGGTGAGGTTGGGGGAGCAAACGCAGAGCCTTTAAAGTAATACTGCCTGTTACCCATCCCATGGGTCCCAAATCTCCAGGTTCAAGGGCATCTTCCTACCTCGAAAACATGCATGAGAAACCCAGAAGGTGGTACACCATGTGATCGGGAAAGGTTTCTAAAACGCACCTCATTTCTCATCTTCTTGTGCTCGGGTTCGCCATTCCAGCCGCTTTACTAGCAATCTCCCTCCTTGGAGAATCAGCACCTTTAACCTCCCGTTCCGTACAGCTTGAAATTTGTCCTGAGGATGAACGGGAAGAGGGGGAGCCAATGAGAGACTAGCTCTAGGTGTTGGGACAGGCACAGGTCACTCTATTTTCCCATCAGGAAGAAGAATTAACCACAGGCTCAGCCTGCCGCCCGGAACCAGAATAGGGCCTGAGGCAATCCTGCGCTTTTGCGGCCAGCTCCCAAAAAAGCGAGTTGAAAAATGGAGCTCAGGGGCACTGCAATTCACAAACCTGCAGAGTTATAAATGATAACTCTCGTCCACAAATATATTGAGGGAAGGCAACGAAGAGGATCTGACAGCAAGGCAGAATTGCAGGAAACAGATTTCAGGAGGTCGATTCGAATCGCCTTTAAAGCACATGAAAAGCGGCAAAACGTCGACAATGATGCCCTTGGCCAAAAAGGGCGTATGCGTTTTTTCCTGAATATATTCAGGAAAAAACGCATACGCCCTTTTTGGCCAACCAAGCAACCTGGAAAGGCAAATCAGCGCTACAAAGAAGTCTCGCTTCCCATCGGTCAAAAGGGCCATGCGGAAAAAAGTGTCAAAACCAGAAATGCAGGACAGGCCATGGAGAAATGGGAGCCTTGCTACGCTGATGGGCGGGATGTAAATTGCCAACAGCCACTCTGGAGAAGTGTACGGTGTGTCCTGAAACATCGAAAAAACACAGCTTAGAGCGCATAGGGCACTTCCACTCATGGGCATATAAATTGGGAAAACTAAAAATCAGCAAGACACAGGCACCCCAAAGTTTAGGGCTGCTCTGTTGACAAGAACCTCCACTTCATGACACCTCAAATATCCCAGGAAAGAGAAAAATGGATAAAGAAGTGGTGGTCCTTATGTACAATGGAATATCACTCAGCCATGAAATCAATGTCATAAGGCTAGTAGCAGCATGATGAGTGGCTTTAGCTACGACGATTCTAAGTGAAATAAGTCACACAGAAAAAGACACTTATCATAAGCTATCACTTATAGAGGGAATGTAAAAACCGCTACACTTGAACTGAATTACAAAACAGAACAGAGTCACAAGTTTACAAAACACACTATGGCTGCTTAACGGGAAAGGTGGGGTGGGGTGATGCATAAAACAAGGGTTTCAAATGAGCTCAGATACCGTTCCATAAACCCAATATGTAATAGAAAGACCTACTCCTTGCTCAGTGAACTGGACTCCACACCCCCTATTCACCGCACAAGAATATATCTGACTAGTAAGAATCTTAAAACCTATGTATTGATATCTCTCTGGAAGTGAGTCAAGTGGCTGTAAAGCGGCAGAAACACAGCCGTGAAAAGCAGCTAAACCCCATTATAAAAATAAATTACTTTTAAAAACCCGTGAAACACAGACAGTGAAAGAGAGAGAAATTCTTACAAAATTCGTTCAGGGGCTGTGATGCAACCTGGATTGACCATATCTAGACCCACAGCTGGATGAGACATAAGGGTGGACACTCTCGGGGCTGAGAGGTTTGGTGAGGTTGGGGGAGCAAACGCAGAGCCTTTAAAGTAATACTGCCTGTTACCCATCCCATGGGTCCCAAATCTCCAGGTTCAAGGGCATCTTCCTACCTCGAAAACATGCATGAGAAACCCAGAAGGTGGTACACCGTGTGATCGGGAAAGGTTTCTAAAACGCACCTCATTTCTCATCTCCTTGTGCTCGGGTTCGCCATTCCAGCCGCTTTACTAGCAATCTCCCTCCTTGGAGAATCAGCACCTGTAACCTCCCGTTCCGTACAGCTTGCAATTTGTCCTGAGGATGAACGGGAAGAGGGGGAGCCAATGAGAGACTAGCTCTAGGTGTTGGGACAGGCACAGGTCACTCTATTTTCCCATCAGGAAGAAGAATTAACCACAGGCTCAGCCTGCCGCCCGGAAGCAGAATAGGGCCTGAGGCAATCCTGCGCTTTTGCGGCCAGCTCCCAAAAAAGCGAGTTGAAAAATGGAGCTCAGGGGCACTGCAATTCACAAACCTGCAGAGTTATAAATGATAACTCTCGTCCACAAATATATTGAGGGAAGGCAACGAAGAGGATCTGAAAGCAAGGCAGAATTGCAGGAAACAGATTTCAGGAGGTCGATTCGAATCGCCTTTAAAGCACATGAAAAGCGGCAAAACGTCGACAATGATGCCCTTGGCCAAAAAGGGCGTATGCGTTTTTTCCTGAATATATTCAGGAAAAAACGCATACGCCCTTTTTGGCCAACCAAGCAACCTGGAAAGGCAAATCAGCGCTACAAAGAAGTCTCGCTTCCCATCGGTCAAAAGGGCCATGCGGAAAAAACTGTCAAAACCACAAATGCAGGACAGGCCATGGAGAAATGGGAGCCTTGCTACGCTGATGGGCGGGATGTAAATTGCCAACAGCCACTATGGAGAAGTGTACGGTGTGTCCTGAAACATCGAAAAAACACAGCTTAGAGCGCATAGGGCACTTCCACTCATGGGCGTATAAATTGGGAAAACTAAAAATCAGCAAGACACAGGCACCCCAAAGTTTAGGGCTGCTCTTTTGACAAGAACCTCCACTTCATGACACCTCAAATATCCCAGGAAAGAGAAAAATGGATAAAGAAGTGGTGGTCCTTATGTACAATGGAATATCACTCAGCCATGAAATCAATGTCATAAGGCTAGTAGCAGCATGATGAGTGGCTTTAGCTACGACGATTCTAAGTGAAATAAGTCACACAGAAAAAGACACTTATCATAACCTATCACTTATAGAGGGAATGTAAAAACCGCTACACTTGAACTGAATTACAAAACAGAACAGAGTCACAAGTTTACAAAACACACTATGGCTGCTTAACGGGAAAGGTGGGGTGGGGTGATGCATAAAACAAGGGTTTCAAATGAGCTCAGATACCGTTCCATAAACCCAATATGTAATAGAAAGACCTACTCCTTGCTCAGTGAACTGGACTCCACACCCCCTATTCACCGCACAAGAATATATCTGACTAGTAAGAATCTTAAAACCTATGTATTGATATCTCTCTGGAAGTGAGTCAAGTGGGTGTAAAGCGGCAGAAACACAGCCGTGAAAAGCAGCTAAACCCCATTATAAAAATAAATTACTTTTAAAAACCCGTGAAACACAGACAGTGAAAGAGAGAGAAATTCTTACAAAATTCGTTCAGGGGCTGTGATGCAACCTGGATTGACCATATCTAGACCCACAGCTGGATGAGACATAAGGGTGGACACTCTCGGGGCTGAGAGGTTTGGTGAGGTTGGGGGAGCAAACGCAGAGCCTTTAAAGTAATACTGCCTGTTACCCATCCCATGGGTCCCAAATCTCCAGGTTCAAGGGCATCTTCCTACCTCGAAAACATGCATGAGAAACCCAGAAGGTGGTACACCGTGTGATCGGGAAAGGTTTCTAAAACGCACCTCATTTCTCATCTCCTTGTGCTCGGGTTCGCCATTCCAGCCGCTTTACTAGCAATCTCCCTCCTTGGAGAATCAGCACCTTTAACCTCCCGTTCCGTACAGCTTGCAATTTGTCCTGAGGATGAACGGGAAGAGGGGGAGCCAATGAGAGACTAGCTCTAGGTGTTGGGACAGGCACAGGTCACTCTATTTTCCCATCAGGAAGAAGAATTAACCACAGGCTCAGCCTGCCGCCCGGAAGCAGAATAGGGCCTGAGGCAATCCTGCGCTTTTGCGGCCAGCTCCCAAAAAAGCGAGTTGAAAAATGGAGCTCAGGGGCACTGCAATTCACAAACCTGCAGAGTTATAAATGATAACTCTCGTCCACAAATATATTGAGGGAAGGCAACGAAGAGGATCTGAAAGCAAGGCAGAATTGCAGGAAACAGATTTCAGGAGGTCGATTCGAATCGCCTTTAAAGCACATGAAAAGCGGCAAAACGTCGACAATGATGCCCTTGGCCAAAAAGGGCGTATGCGTTTTTTCCTGAATATATTCAGGAAAAAACGCATACGCCCTTTTTGGCCAACCAAGCAACCTGGAAAGGCAAATCAGCGCTACAAAGAAGTCTCGCTTCCCATCGGTCAAAAGGGCCATGCGGAAAAAACTGTCAAAACCAGAAATGCAGGACAGGCCATGGAGAAATGGGAGCCTTGCTACGCTGATGGGCGGGATGTAAATTGCCAACAGCCACTCTGGAGAAGTGTACGGTGTGTCCTGAAACATCGAAAAAACACAGCTTACAGCGCATAGGGCACTTCCACTCATGGGCGTATAAATTGGGAAAACTAAAAATCAGCAAGACACAGGCACTCCAAAGTTTAGGGCTGCTCTGTTGACAAGAACCTCCACTTCATGACACCTCAAATATCCCAGGAAAGAGAAAAATGGATAAAGAAGTGGTGGTCCTTATGTACAATGGAATATCACTCAGCCATGAAATCAATGTCATAAGGCTAGTAGCAGCATGATGAGTGGCTTTAGCTACGACGATTCTAAGTGAAATAAGTCACACAGAAAAAGACACTTATCATAAGCTATCACTTATAGAGGGAATGTAAAAACCGCTACACTTGAACTGAATTACAAAACAGAACAGAGTCACAAGTTTACAAAACACACTATGGCTGCTTAACGGGAAAGGTGGGGTGGGGTGATGCATAAAACAAGGGTTTCAAATGAGCTCAGATACCGTTCCATAAACCCAATATGTAATAGAAAGACCTACTCCTTGCTCAGTGAACTGGACTCCACACCCCCTATTCACCGCACAAGAATATATCTGACTAGTAAGAATCTTAAAACCTATGTATTGATATCTCTCTGGAAGTGAGTCAAGTGGGTGTAAAGCGGCAGAAACACAGCCGTGAAAAGCAGCTAAACCCCATTATAAAAATAAATTACTTTTAAAAACCCGTGAAACACAGACAGTGAAAGAGAGAGAAATTCTTACAAAATTCGTTCAGGGGCTGTGATGCAACCTGGATTGACCATATCTAGACCCACAGCTGGATGAGACATAAGGGTGGACACTCTCGGGGCTGAGAGGTTTGGTGAGGTTGGGGGAGCAAACGCAGAGCCTTTAAAGTAATACTGCCTGTTACCCATCCCATGGGTCCCAAATCTCCAGGTTCAAGGGCATCTTCCTACCTCGAAAATATGCATGAGAAACCCAGAAGGTGGTACACCGTGTGATCGGGAAAGGTTTCTAAAACGCACCTCATTTCTCATCTCCTTGTGCTCGGGTTCGCCATTCCAGCCGCTTTACTAGCAATCTCCCTCCTTGGAGAATCAGCACCTGTAACCTCCCGTTCCGTACAGCTTGCAATTTGTCCTGAGGATGAACGGGAAGAGGGGGAGCCAATGAGAGACTAGCTCTAGGTGTTGGGACAGGCACAGGTCACTCTATTTTCCCATCAGGAAGAAGAATTAACCACAGGCTCAGCCTGCCGCCCGGAAGCAGAATAGGGCCTGAGGCAATCCTGCGCTTTTGCGGCCAGCTCCCAAAAAAGCGAGTTGAAAAATGGAGCTCAGGGGCACTGCAATTCACAAACCTGCAGAGTTATAAATGATAACTCTCGTCCACAAATATATTGAGGGAAGGCAACGAAGAGGATTTGAAAGCAAGGCAGAATTGCAGGAAACAGATTTCAGGAGGTCGATTCGAATCGCCTTTAAAGCACATGAAAAGCGGCAAAACGTCGACAATGATGCCCTTGGCCAAAAAGGGCGTATGCGTTTTTTCCTGAATATATTCAGGAAAAAACGCATACGCCCTTTTTGGCCAACCAAGCAACCTGGAAAGGCAAATCAGCGCTACAAAGAAGTCTCGCTTCCCATCGGTCAAAAGGGCCATGCGGAAAAAAGTGTCAAAACCAGAAATGCAGGACAGGCCATGGAGAAATGGGAGCCTTGCTACGCTGATGGGCGGGATGTAAATTGCCAACAGCCACTCTGGAGAAGGGTACGGTGTGTCCTGAAACATCGAAAAAACACAGCTTAGAGCGCATAGGGCACTTCCACTCATGGGCGTATAAATTGGGAAAACTAAAAATCAGCAAGACACAGGCACCCCAAAGTTTAGGGCTGCTCTTTTGAGAAGAACCTCCACTTCATGACACCTCAAATATCCCAGGAAAGAGAAAAATGGATAAAGAAGTGGTGGTCCTTATGTACAATGGAATATCACTCAGCCATGAAATCAATGTCATAAGGCTACTAGCAGCATGATGAGTGGCTTTAGCTACGACGATTCTAAGTGAAATAAGTCACACAGAAAAAGACACTTATCATAAGCTATCACTTATAGAGGGAATGTAAAAACCGCTACACTTGAACTGAATTACAAAACAGAACAGAGTCACAAGTTTACAAAACACACTATGGCTGCTTAACGGGAAAGGTGGGGTGGGGTGATGCATAAAACAAGGGTTTCAAATGAGCTCAGATACCGTTCCATAAACCCAATATGTAATAGAAAGACCTACTCCTTGCTCAGTGAACTGGACTCCACACCCCCTATTCACCGCACAAGAATATATCTGACTAGTAAGAATCTTAAAACCTATGTATTGATATCTCTCTGGAAGTGAGTCAAGTGGCTGTAAAGCGGCAGAAACACAGCCGTGAAAAGCAGCTAAACCCCATTATAAAAATAAATTACTTTTAAAAACCCGTGAAACACAGACAGTGAAAGAGAGAGAAATTCTTACAAAATTCGTTCAGGGGCTGTGATGCAACCTGGATTGACCATATCTAGACCCACAGCTGGATGAGACATAAGGGTGGACACTCTCGGGGCTGAGAGGTTTGGTGAGGTTGGGGGAGCAAACGCAGAGCCTTTAAAGTAATACTGCCTGTTACCCATCCCATGGGTCCGAAATCTCCAGGTTCAAGGGCATCTTCCTACCTCGAAAACATGCATGAGAAACCCAGAAGGTGGTACACCGTGTGATCGGGAAAGGTTTCTAAAACGCACCTCATTTCTCATCTCCTTGTGCTCGGGTTCGCCATTCCAGCCGCTTTACTAGCAATCTCCCTCCTTGGAGAATCAGCACCTTTAACCTCCCGTTCCGTACAGCTTGCAATTTGTCCTGAGGATGAACGGGAAGAGGGGGAGCCAATGAGAGACTAGCTCTAGGTGTTGGGACAGGCACAGGTCACTCTATTTTCCCATCAGGAAGAAGAATTAACCACAGGCTCAGCCTGCCGCCCGGAAGCAGAATAGGGCCTGAGGCAATCCTGCGCTTTTGCGGCCAGCTCCCAAAAAAGCGAGTTGAAAAATGGAGCTCAGGGGCACTGCAATTCACAAACCTGCAGAGTTATAAATGATAACTCTCGTCCACAAATATATTGAGGGAAGGCAACGAAGAGGATCTGAAAGCAAGGCAGAATTGCAGGAAACAGATTTCAGGAGGTCGATTCGAATCGCCTTTAAAGCACATGAAAAGCGGCAAAACGTCGACAATGATGCCCTTGGCCAAAAAGGGCGTATGCGTTTTTTCCTGAATATATTCAGGAAAAAACGCATACGCCCTTTTTGGCCAACCAAGCAACCTGGAAAGGCAAATCAGCGCTACAAAGAAGTCTCGCTTCCCATCGGTCAAAAGGGCCATGCGGAAAAAAGTGTCAAAACCACAAATGCAGGACAGGCCATGGAGAAATGGGAGCCTTGCTACGCTGATGGGCGGGATGTAAATTGCCAACAGCCACTCTGGAGAAGGGTACGGTGTGTCCTGAAACATCGAAAAAACACAGCTTAGAGCGCATAGGGCACTTCCACTCATGGGCGTATAAATTGGGAAAACTAAAAATCAGCAAGACACAGGCACCCCAAAGTTTAGGGCTGCTCTGTTGACAAGAACCTCCACTTCATGACACCTCAAATATCCCAGGAAAGAGAAAAATGGATAAAGAAGTGGTGGTCCTTATGTACAATGGAATATCACTCAGCCATGAAATCAATGTCATAAGGCTAGTAGCAGCATGATGAGTGGCTTTAGCTACGACGATTCTAAGTGAAATAAGTCACACAGAAAAAGACACTTATCATAAGCTATCACTTATAGAGGGAATGTAAAAACCGCTACACTTGAACTGAATTACAAAACAGAACAGAGTCACAAGTTTACAAAACACACTATGGCTGCTTAACGGGAAAGGTGGGGTGGGGTGATGCATAAAACAAGGGTTTCAAATGAGCTCAGATACCGTTCCATAAACCCAATATGTAATAGAAAGACCTACTCCTTGCTCAGTGAACTGGACTCCACACCCCCTATTCACCGCACAAGAATATATCTGACTAGTAAGAATCTTAAAACCTATGTATTGATATCTCTCTGGAAGTGAGTCAAGTGGGTGTAAAGCGGCAGAAACACAGCCGTGAAAAGCAGCTAAACCCCATTATAAAAATAAATTACTTTTAAAAACCCGTGAAACACAGACAGTGAAAGAGAGAGAAATTCTTACAAAATTCGTTCAGGGGCTGTGATGCAACCTGGATTGACCATATCTAGACCCACAGCTGGATGAGACATAAGGGTGGACACTCTCGGGGCTGAGAGGTTTGGTGAGGTTGGGGGAGCAAACGCAGAGCCTTTAAAGTAATACTGCCTGTTACCCATCCCATGGGTCCCAAATCTCCAGGTTCAAGGGCATCTTCCTACCTCGAAAACATGCATGAGAAACCCAGAAGGTGGTACACCGTGTGATCGGGAAAGGTTTCTAAAACGCACCTCATTTCTCATCTCCTTGTGCTCGGGTTCGCCATTCCAGCCGCTTTACTAGCAATCTCCCTCCTTGGAGAATCAGCACCTTTAACCTCCCGTTCCGTACAGCTTGCAATTTGTCCTGAGGATGAACGGGAAGAGGGGGAGCCAATGAGAGACTAGCTCTAGGTGTTGGGACAGGCACAGGTCACTCTATTTTCCCATCAGGAAGAAGAATTAACCACAGGCTCAGCCTGCCGCCCGGAACCAGAATAGGGCCTGAGGCAATCCTGCGCTTTTGCGGCCAGCTCCCAAAAAAGCGAGTTGAAAAATGGAGCTCAGGGGCACTGCAATTCACAAACCTGCAGAGTTATAAATGATAACTCTCGTCCACAAATATATTGAGGGAAGGCAACGAAGAGGATCTGAAAGCAAGGCAGAATTGCAGGAAACAGATTTCAGGAGGTCGATTCGAATCGCCTTTAAAGCACATGAAAAGCGGCAAAACGTCGACAATGATGCCCTTGGCCAAAAAGGGCGTATGCATTTTTTCCTGAATATATTCAGGAAAAAACGCATACGCCCTTTTTGGCCAACCAAGCAACCTGGAAAGGCAAATCAGCGCTACAAAGAAGTCTCGCTTCCCATCGGTCAAAAGGGCCATGCGGAAAAAAGTGTCAAAACCAGAAATGCAGGACAGGCCATGGAGAAATGGGAGCCTTGCTACGCTGATGGGCGGGATGTAAATTGCCAACAGCCACTCTGGAGAAGTGTACGGTGTGTCCTGAAACATCGAAAAAACACAGCTTACAGCGCATAGGGCACTTCCACTCATGGGCGTATAAATTGGGAAAACTAAAAATCAGCAAGACACAGGCACCCCAAAGTTTAGGGCTGCTCTGTTGACAAAAACCTCCACTTCATGACACCTCAAATATCCCAGGAAAGAGAAAAATGGATAAAGAAGTGGTGGTCCTTATGTACAATGGAATATCACTCAGCCATGAAATCAATGTCATAAGGCTAGTAGCAGCATGATGAGTGGCTTTAGCTACGGCGATTCTAAGTGAAATAAGTCACACAGAAAAAGACACTTATCATAACCTATCACTTATAGAGGGAATGTAAAAACCGCTACACTTGAACTGAATTACAAAACAGAACAGAGTCACACGTTTACAAAACACACTATGGCTGCTTAACGGGAAAGGTGGGGTGGGGTGATGCATAAAACAAGGGTTTCAAATGAGCTCAGATACCGTTCCATAAACCCAATATGTAATAGAAAGACCTACTCCTTGCTCAGTGAACTGGACTCCACACCCCCTATTCACCGCACAAGAATATATCTGACTAGTAAGAATCATAAAACCTATGTATTGATATCTCTCTGGAAGTGAGTCAAGTGGGTGTAAAGCGGCAGAAACACAGCCGTGAAAAGCAGCTAAACCCCATTATAAAAATAAATTACTTTTAAAAACCCGTGAAACACAGACAGTGAAAGAGAGAGAAATTCTTACAAAATTCGTTCAGGGGCTGTGATGCAACCTGGATTGACCATATCTAGACCCACAGCTGGATGAGACATAAGGGTGGACACTCTCGGGGCTGAGAGGTTTGGTGAGGTTGGGGGAGCAAACGCAGAGCCTTTAAAGTAATACTGCCTGTTACCCATCCCATGGGTCCCAAATCTCCAGGTTCAAGGGCATCTTCCTACCTCGAAAATATGCATGAGAAACCCAGAAGGTGGTACACCGTGTGATCGGGAAAGGTTTCTAAAACGCACCTCATTTCTCATCTCCTTGTGCTCGGGTTCGCCATTCCAGCCGCTTTACTAGCAATCTCCCTCCTTGGAGAATCAGCACCTGTAACCTCCCGTTCCGTACAGCTTGCAATTTGTCCTGAGGATGAACGGGAAGAGGGGGAGCCAATGAGAGACTAGCTCTAGGTGTTGGGACAGGCACAGGTCACTCTATTTTCCCATCAGGAAGAAGAATTAACCACAGGCTCAGCCTGCCGCCCGGAAGCAGAATAGGGCCTGAGGCAATCCTGCGCTTTTGCGGCCAGCTCCCAAAAAAGCGAGTTGAAAAATGGAGCTCAGGGGCACTGCAATTCACAAACCTGCAGAGTTATAAATGATAACTCTCGTCCACAAATATATTGAGGGAAGGCAACGAAGAGGATTTGAAAGCAAGGCAGAATTGCAGGAAACAGATTTCAGGAGGTCGATTCGAATCGCCTTTAAAGCACATGAAAAGCGGCAAAACGTCGACAATGATGCCCTTGGCCAAAAAGGGCGTATGCGTTTTTTCCTGAATATATTCAGGAAAAAACGCATACGCCCTTTTTGGCCAACCAAGCAACCTGGAAAGGCAAATCAGCGCTACAAAGAAGTCTCGCTTCCCATCGGTCAAAAGGGCCATGCGGAAAAAAGTGTCAAAACCACAAATGCAGGACAGGCCATGGAGAAATGGGAGCCTTGCTACGCTGATGGGCGGGATGTAAATTGCCAACAGCCACTCTGGAGAAGGGTACGGTGTGTCCTGAAACATCGAAAAAACACAGCTTAGAGCGCATAGGGCACTTCCACTCATGGGCGTATAAATTGGGAAAACTAAAAATCAGCAAGACACAGGCACCCCAAAGTTTAGGGCTGCTCTTTTGACAAGAACCTCCACTTCATGACACCTCAAATATCCCAGGAAAGAGAAAAATGGATAAAGAAGTGGTGGTCCTTATGTACAATGGAATATCACTCAGCCATGAAATCAATGTCATAAGGCTAGTAGCAGCATGATGAGTGGCTTTAGCTACGACGATTCTAAGTGAAATAAGTCACACAGAAAAAGACACTTATCATAAGCTATCACTTATAGAGGGAATGTAAAAACCGCTACACTTGAACTGAATTACAAAACAGAACAGAGTCACAAGTTTACAAAACACACTATGGCTGCTTAACGGGAAAGGTGGGGTGGGGTGATGCATAAAACAAGGGTTTCAAATGAGCTCAGATACCGTTCCATAAACCCAATATGTAATAGAAAGACCTACTCCTTGCTCAGTGAACTGGACTCCACACCCCCTATTCACCGCACAAGAATATATCTGACTAGTAAGAATCATAAAACCTATGTATTGATATCTCTCTGGAAGTGAGTCAAGTGGGTGTAAAGCGGCAGAAACACAGCCGTGAAAAGCAGCTAAACCCCATTATAAAAATAAATTACTTTTAAAAACCCGTGAAACACAGACAGTGAAAGAGAGAGAAATTCTTACAAAATTCGTTCAGGGGCTGTGATGCAACCTGGATTGACCATATCTAGACCCACAGCTGGATGAGACATAAGGGTGGACACTCTCGGGGCTGAGAGGTTTGGTGAGGTTGGGGGAGCAAACGCAGAGCCTTTAAAGTAATACTGCCTGTTACCCATCCCATGGGTCCCAAATCTCCAGGTTCAAGGGCATCTTCCTACCTCGAAAATATGCATGAGAAACCCAGAAGGTGGTACACCGTGTGATCGGGAAAGGTTTCTAAAACGCACCTCATTTCTCATCTCCTTGTGCTCGGGTTCGCCATTCCAGCCGCTTTACTAGCAATCTCCCTCCTTGGAGAATCAGCACCTGTAACCTCCCGTTCCGTACAGCTTGCAATTTGTCCTGAGGATGAACGGGAAGAGGGGGAGCCAATGAGAGACTAGCTCTAGGTGTTGGGACAGGCACAGGTCACTCTATTTTCCCATCAGGAAGAAGAATTAACCACAGGCTCAGCCTGCCGCCCGGAAGCAGAATAGGGCCTGAGGCAATCCTGCGCTTTTGCGGCCAGCTCCCAAAAAAGCGAGTTGAAAAATGGAGCTCAGGGGCACTGCAATTCACAAACCTGCAGAGTTATAAATGATAACTCTCGTCCACAAATATATTGAGGGAAGGCAACGAAGAGGATTTGAAAGCAAGGCAGAATTGCAGGAAACAGATTTCAGGAGGTCGATTCGAATCGCCTTTAAAGCACATGAAAAGCGGCAAAACGTCGACAATGATGCCCTTGGCCAAAAAGGGCGTATGCGTTTTTTCCTGAATATATTCAGGAAAAAACGCATACGCCCTTTTTGGCCAACCAAGCAACCTGGAAAGGCAAATCAGCGCTACAAAGAAGTCTCGCTTCCCATCGGTCAAAAGGGCCATGCGGAAAAAAGTGTCAAAACCAGAAATGCAGGACAGGCCATGGAGAAATGGGAGCCTTGCTACGCTGATGGGCGGGATGTAAATTGCCAACAGCCACTCTGGAGAAGGGTACGGTGTGTCCTGAAACATCGAAAAAACACAGCTTAGAGCGCATAGGGCACTTCCACTCATGGGCGTATAAATTGGGAAAACTAAAAATCAGCAAGACACAGGCACCCCAAAGTTTAGGGCTGCTCTGTTGACAAGAACCTCCACTTCATGACACCTCAAATATCCCAGGAAAGAGAAAAATGGATAAAGAAGTGGTGGTCCTTATGTACAATGGAATATCACTCAGCCATGAAATCAATGTCATAAGGCTAGTAGCAGCATGATGAGTGGCTTTAGCTACGACGATTCTAAGTGAAATAAGTCACACAGAAAAAGACACTTATCATAAGCTATCACTTATAGAGGGAATGTAAAAACCGCTACACTTGAACTGAATTACAAAACAGAACAGAATCACAAGTTTACAAAACACACTATGGCTGCTTAACGGGAAAGGTGGGGTGGGGTGATGCATAAAACAAGGGTTTCAAATGAGCTCAGATACCGTTCCATAAACCCAATATGTAATAGAAAGACCTACTCCTTGCTCAGTGAACTGGACTCCACACCCCCTATTCACCGCACAAGAATATATCTGACTAGTAAGAATCTTAAAACCTATGTATTGATATCTCTCTGGAAGTGAGTCAAGTGGCTGTAAAGCGGCAGAAACACAGCCGTGAAAAGCAGCTAAACCCCATTATAAAAATAAATTACTTTTAAAAACCCGTGAAACACAGACAGTGAAAGAGAGAGAAATTCTTACAAAATTCGTTCAGGGGCTGTGATGCAACCTGGATTGACCATATCTAGACCCACAGCTGGATGAGACATAAGGGTGGACACTCTCGGGGCTGAGAGGTTTGGTGAGGTTGGGGGAGCAAACGCAGAGCCTTTAAAGTAATACTGCCTGTTACCCATCCCATGGGTCCCAAATCTCCAGGTTCAAGGGCATCTTCCTACCTCGAAAACATGCATGAGAAACCCAGAAGGTGGTACACCGTGTGATCGGGAAAGGTTTCTAAAACGCACCTCATTTCTCATCTCCTTGTGCTCGGGTTCGCCATTCCAGCCGCTTTACTAGCAATCTCCCTCCTTGGAGAATCAGCACCTGTAACCTCCCGTTCCGTACAGCTTGCAATTTGTCCTGAGGATGAACGGGAAGAGGGGGAGCCAATGAGAGACTAGCTCTAGGTGTTGGGACAGGCACAGGTCACTCTATTTTCCCATCAGGAAGAAGAATTAACCACAGGCTCAGCCTGCCGCCCGGAAGCAGAATAGGGCCTGAGGCAATCCTGCGCTTTTGCGGCCAGCTCCCAAAAAAGCGAGTTGAAAAATGGAGCTCAGGGGCACTGCAATTCACAAACCTGCAGAGTTATAAATGATAACTCTCGTCCACAAATATATTGAGGGAAGGCAACGAAGAGGATCTGAAAGCAAGGCAGAATTGCAGGAAACAGATTTCAGGAGGTCGATTCGAATCGCCTTTAAAGCACATGAAAAGCGGCAAAACGTCGACAATGATGCCCTTGGCCAAAAAGGGCGTATGCGTTTTTTCCTGAATATATTCAGGAAAAAACGCATACGCCCTTTTTGGCCAACCAAGCAACCTGGAAAGGCAAATCAGCGCTACAAAGAAGTCTCGCTTCCCATCGGTCAAAAGGGCCATGCGGAAAAAAGTGTCAAAACCAGAAATGCAGGACAGGCCATGGAGAAATGGGAGCCTTGCTACGCTGATGGGCGGGATGTAAATTGCCAACAGCCACTCTGGAGAAGGGTACGGTGTGTCCTGAAACATCGAAAAAACACAGCTTAGAGCGCATAGGGCACTTCCACTCATGGGCGTATAAATTGGGAAAACTAAAAATCAGCAAGACACAGGCACCCCAAAGTTTAGGGCTGCTCTGTTGACAAGAACCTCCACTTCATGACACCTCAAATATCCCAGGAAAGAGAAAAATGGATAAAGAAGTGGTGGTCCTTATGTACAATGGAATATCACTCAGCCATGAAATCAATGTCATAAGGCTAGTAGCAGCATGATGAGTGGCTTTAGCTACGACGATTCTAAGTGAAATAAGTCACACAGAAAAAGACACTTATCATAAGCTATCACTTATAGAGGGAATGTAAAAACCGCTACACTTGAACTGAATTACAAAACAGAACAGAGTCACAAGTTTACAAAACACACTATGGCTGCTTAACGGGAAAGGTGGGGTGGGGTGATGCATAAAACAAGGGTTTCAAATGAGCTCAGATACCGTTCCATAAACCCAATATGTAATAGAAAGACCTACTCCTTGCTCAGTGAACTGGACTCCACACCCCCTATTCACCGCACAAGAATATATCTGACTAGTAAGAATCTTAAAACCTATGTATTGATATCTCTCTGGAAGTGAGTCAAGTGGGTGTAAAGCGGCAGAAACACAGCCGTGAAAAGCAGCTAAACCCCATTATAAAAATAAATTACTTTTAAAAACCCGTGAAACACAGACAGTGAAAGAGAGAGAAATTCTTACAAAATTCGTTCAGGGGCTGTGATGCAACCTGGATTGACCATATCTAGACCCACAGCTGGATGAGACATAAGGGTGGACACTCTCGGGGCTGAGAGGTTTGGTGAGGTTGGGGGAGCAAACGCAGAGCCTTTAAAGTAATACTGCCTGTTACCCATCCCATGGGTCCCAAATCTCCAGGTTCAAGGGCATCTTCCTACCTCGAAAACATGCATGAGAAACCCAGAAGGTGGTACACCGTGTGATCGGGAAAGGTTTCTAAAACGCACCTCATTTCTCATCTCCTTGTGCTCGGGTTCGCCATTCCAGCCGCTTTACTAGCAATCTCCCTCCTTGGAGAATCAGCACCTGTAACCTCCCGTTCCGTACAGCTTGCAATTTGTCCTGAGGATGAACGGGAAGAGGGGGAGCCAATGAGAGACTAGCTCTAGGTGTTGGGACAGGCACAGGTCACTCTATTTTCCCATCAGGAAGAAGAATTAACCACAGGCTCAGCCTGCCGCCCGGAACCAGAATAGGGCCTGAGGCAATCCTGCGCTTTTGCGGCCAGCTCCCAAAAAAGCGAGTTGAAAAATGGAGCTCAGGGGCACTGCAATTCACAAACCTGCAGAGTTATAAATGATAACTCTCGTCCACAAATATATTGAGGGAAGGCAACGAAGAGGATCTGAAAGCAAGGCAGAATTGCAGGAAACAGATTTCAGGAGGTCGATTCGAATCGCCTTTAAAGCACATGAAAAGCGGCAAAACGTCGACAATGATGCCCTTGGCCAAAAAGGGCGTATGCATTTTTTCCTGAATATATTCAGGAAAAAACGCATACGCCCTTTTTGGCCAACCAAGCAACCTGGAAAGGCAAATCAGCGCTACAAAGAAGTCTCGCTTCCCATCGGTCAAAAGGGCCATGCGGAAAAAAGTGTCAAAACCAGAAATGCAGGACAGGCCATGGAGAAATGGGAGCCTTGCTACGCTGATGGGCGGGATGTAAATTGCCAACAGCCACTCTGGAGAAGTGTACGGTGTGTCCTGAAACATCGAAAAAACACAGCTTACAGCGCATAGGGCACTTCCACTCATGGGCGTATAAATTGGGAAAACTAAAAATCAGCAAGACACAGGCACCCCAAAGTTTAGGGCTGCTCTGTTGACAAAAACCTCCACTTCATGACACCTCAAATATCCCAGGAAAGAGAAAAATGGATAAAGAAGTGGTGGTCCTTATGTACAATGGAATATCACTCAGCCATGAAATCAATGTCATAAGGCTAGTAGCAGCATGATGAGTGGCTTTAGCTACGGCGATTCTAAGTGAAATAAGTCACACAGAAAAAGACACTTATCATAACCTATCACTTATAGAGGGAATGTAAAAACCGCTACACTTGAACTGAATTACAAAACAGAACAGAGTCACACGTTTACAAAACACACTATGGCTGCTTAACGGGAAAGGTGGGGTGGGGTGATGCATAAAACAAGGGTTTCAAATGAGCTCAGATACCGTTCCATAAACCCAATATGTAATAGAAAGACCTACTCCTTGCTCAGTGAACTGGACTCCACACCCCCTATTCACCGCACAAGAATATATCTGACTAGTAAGAATCTTAAAACCTATGTATTGATATCTCTCTGGAAGTGAGTCAAGTGGCTGTAAAGCGGCAGAAACACAGCCGTGAAAAGCAGCTAAACCCCATTATAAAAATAAATTACTTTTAAAAACCCGTGAAACACAGACAGTGAAAGAGAGAGAAATTCTTACAAAATTCGTTCAGGGGCTGTGATGCAACCTGGATTGACCATATCTAGACCCACAGCTGGATGAGACATAAGGGTGGACACTCTCGGGGCTGAGAGGTTTGGTGAGGTTGGGGGAGCAAACGCAGAGCCTTTAAAGTAATACTGCCTGTTACCCATCCCATGGGTCCCAAATCTCCAGGTTCAAGGGCATCTTCCTACCTCGAAAACATGCATGAGAAACCCAGAAGGTGGTACACCGTGTGATCGGGAAAGGTTTCTAAAACGCACCTCATTTCTCATCTCCTTGTGCTCGGGTTCGCCATTCCAGCCGCTTTACTAGCAATCTCCCTCCTTGGAGAATCAGCACCTTTAACCTCCCGTTCCGTACAGCTTGCAATTTGTCCTGAGGATGAACGGGAAGAGGGGGAGCCAATGAGAGACTAGCTCTAGGTGTTGGGACAGGCACAGGTCACTCTATTTTCCCATCAGGAAGAAGAATTAACCACAGGCTCAGCCTGCCGCCCGGAAGCAGAATAGGGCCTGAGGCAATCCTGCGCTTTTGCGGCCAGCTCCCAAAAAAGCGAGTTGAAAAATGGAGCTCAGGGGCACTGCAATTCACAAACCTGCAGAGTTATAAATGATAACTCTCGTCCACAAATATATTGAGGGAAGGCAACGAAGAGGATCTGAAAGCAAGGCAGAATTGCAGGAAACAGATTTCAGGAGGTCGATTCGAATCGCCTTTAAAGCACATGAAAAGCGGCAAAACGTCGACAATGATGCCCTTGGCCAAAAAGGGCGTATGCGTTTTTTCCTGAATATATTCAGGAAAAAACGCATACGCCCTTTTTGGCCAACCAAGCAACCTGGAAAGGCAAATCAGCGCTACAAAGAAGTCTCGCTTCCCATCGGTCAAAAGGGCCATGCGGAAAAAACTGTCAAAACCAGAAATGCAGGACAGGCCATGGAGAAATGGGAGCCTTGCTACGCTGATGGGCGGGATGTAAATTGCCAACAGCCACTCTGGAGAAGGGTACGGTGTGTCCTGAAACATCGAAAAAACACAGCTTAGAGCGCATAGGGCACTTCCACTCATGGGCGTATAAATTGGGAAAACTAAAAATCAGCAAGACACAGGCACCCCAAAGTTTAGGGCTGCTCTTTTGACAAGAACCTCCACTTCATGACACCTCAAATATCCCAGGAAAGAGAAAAATGGATAAAGAAGTGGTGGTCCTTATGTACAATGGAATATCACTCAGCCATGAAATCAATGTCATAAGGCTAGTAGCAGCATGATGAGTGGCTTTAGCTACGACGATTCTAAGTGAAATAAGTCACACAGAAAAAGACACTTATCATAAGCTATCACTTATAGAGGGAATGTAAAAACCGCTACACTTGAACTGAATTACAAAACAGAACAGAGTCACAAGTTTACAAAACACACTATGGCTGCTTAACGGGAAAGGTGGGGTGGGGTGATGCATAAAACAAGGGTTTCAAATGAGCTCAGATACCGTTCCATAAACCCAATATGTAATAGAAAGACCTACTCCTTGCTCAGTGAACTGGACTCCACACCCCCTATTCACCGCACAAGAATATATCTGACTAGTAAGAATCTTAAAACCTATGTATTGATATCTCTCTGGAAGTGAGTCAAGTGGCTGTAAAGCGGCAGAAACACAGCCGTGAAAAGCAGCTAAACCCCATTATAAAAATAAATTACTTTTAAAAACCCGTGAAACACAGACAGTGAAAGAGAGAGAAATTCTTACAAAATTCGTTCAGGGGCTGTGATGCAACCTGGATTGACCATATCTAGACCCACAGCTGGATGAGACATAAGGGTGGACACTCTCGGGGCTGAGAGGTTTGGTGAGGTTGGGGGAGCAAACGCAGAGCCTTTAAAGTAATACTGCCTGTTACCCATCCCATGGGTCCCAAATCTCCAGGTTCAAGGGCATCTTCCTACCTCGAAAACATGCATGAGAAACCCAGAAGGTGGTACACCGTGTGATCGGGAAAGGTTTCTAAAACGCACCTCATTTCTCATCTCCTTGTGCTCGGGTTCGCCATTCCAGCCGCTTTACTAGCAATCTCCCTCCTTGGAGAATCAGCACCTGTAACCTCCCGTTCCGTACAGCTTGCAATTTGTCCTGAGGATGAACGGGAAGAGGGGGAGCCAATGAGAGACTAGCTCTAGGTGTTGGGACAGGCACAGGTCACTCTATTTTCCCATCAGGAAGAAGAATTAACCACAGGCTCAGCCTGCCGCCCGGAAGCAGAATAGGGCCTGAGGCAATCCTGCGCTTTTGCGGCCAGCTCCCAAAAAAGCGAGTTGAAAAATGGAGCTCAGGGGCACTGCAATTCACAAACCTGCAGAGTTATAAATGATAACTCTCGTCCACAAATATATTGAGGGAAGGCAACGAAGAGGATCTGAAAGCAAGGCAGAATTGCAGGAAACAGATTTCAGGAGGTCGATTCGAATCGCCTTTAAAGCACATGAAAAGCGGCAAAACGTCGACAATGATGCCCTTGGCCAAAAAGGGCGTATGCGTTTTTTCCTGAATATATTCAGGAAAAAACGCATACGCCCTTTTTGGCCAACCAAGCAACCTGGAAAGGCAAATCAGCGCTACAAAGAAGTCTCGCTTCCCATCGGTCAAAAGGGCCATGCGGAAAAAAGTGTCAAAACCAGAAATGCAGGACAGGCCATGGAGAAATGGGAGCCTTGCTACGCTGATGGGCGGGATGTAAATTGCCAACAGCCACTCTGGAGAAGGGTACGGTGTGTCCTGAAACATCGAAAAAACACAGCTTAGAGCGCATAGGGCACTTCCACTCATGGGCGTATAAATTGGGAAAACTAAAAATCAGCAAGACACAGGCACCCCAAAGTTTAGGGCTGCTCTGTTGACAAGAACCTCCACTTCATGACACCTCAAATATCCCAGGAAAGAGAAAAATGGATAAAGAAGTGGTGGTCCTTATGTACAATGGAATATCACTCAGCCATGAAATCAATGTCATAAGGCTAGTAGCAGCATGATGAGTGGCTTTAGCTACGGCGATTCTAAGTGAAATAAGTCACACAGAAAAAGACACTTATCATAAGCTATCACTTATAGAGGGAATGTAAAAACCGCTACACTTGAACTGAATTACAAAACAGAACAGAGTCACACGTTTACAAAACACACTATGGCTGCTTAACGGGAAAGGTGGGGTGGGGTGATGCATAAAACAAGGGTTTCAAATGAGCTCAGATACCGTTCCATAAACCCAATATGTAATAGAAAGACCTACTCCTTGCTCAGTGAACTGGACTCCACACCCCCTATTCACCGCACAAGAATATATCTGACTAGTAAGAATCTTAAAACCTATGTATTGATATCTCTCTGGAAGTGAGTCAAGTGGGTGTAAAGCGGCAGAAACACAGCCGTGAAAAGCAGCTAAACCCCATTATAAAAATAAATTACTTTTAAAAACCCGTGAAACACAGACAGTGAAAGAGAGAGAAATTCTTACAAAATTCGTTCAGGGGCTGTGATGCAACCTGGATTGACCATATCTAGACCCACAGCTGGATGAGACATAAGGGTGGACACTCTCGGGGCTGAGAGGTTTGGTGAGGTTGGGGGAGCAAACGCAGAGCCTTTAAAGTAATACTGCCTGTTACCCATCCCATGGGTCCCAAATCTCCAGGTTCAAGGGCATCTTCCTACCTCGAAAACATGCATGAGAAACCCAGAAGGTGGTACACCGTGTGATCGGGAAAGGTTTCTAAAACGCACCTCATTTCTCATCTCCTTGTGCTCGGGTTCGCCATTCCAGCCGCTTTACTAGCAATCTCCCTCCTTGGAGAATCAGCACCTGTAACCTCCCGTTCCGTACAGCTTGCAATTTGTCCTGAGGATGAACGGGAAGAGGGGGAGCCAATGAGAGACTAGCTCTAGGTGTTGGGACAGGCACAGGTCACTCTATTTTCCCATCAGGAAGAAGAATTAACCACAGGCTCAGCCTGCCGCCCGGAACCAGAATAGGGCCTGAGGCAATCCTGCGCTTTTGCGGCCAGCTCCCAAAAAAGCGAGTTGAAAAATGGAGCTCAGGGGCACTGCAATTCACAAACCTGCAGAGTTATAAATGATAACTCTCGTCCACAAATATATTGAGGGAAGGCAACGAAGAGGATCTGAAAGCAAGGCAGAATTGCAGGAAACAGATTTCAGGAGGTCGATTCGAATCGCCTTTAAAGCACATGAAAAGCGGCAAAACGTCGACAATGATGCCCTTGGCCAAAAAGGGCGTATGCGTTTTTTCCTGAATATATTCAGGAAAAAACGCATACGCCCTTTTTGGCCAACCAAGCAACCTGGAAAGGCAAATCAGCGCTACAAAGAAGTCTCGCTTCCCATCGGTCAAAAGGGCCATGCGGAAAAAAGTGTCAAAACCAGAAATGCAGGACAGGCCATGGAGAAATGGGAGCCTTGCTACGCTGATGGGCGGGATGTAAATTGCCAACAGCCACTCTGGAGAAGTGTACGGTGTGTCCTGAAACGTCGAAAAAACACAGCTTAGAGCGCATAGGGCACTTCCACTCATGGGCGTATAAATTGGGAAAACTAAAAATCAGCAAGACACAGGCACCCCAAAGTTTAGGGCTGCTCTTTTGACAAGAACCTCCACTTCATGACACCTCAAATATCCCAGGAAAGAGAAAAATGGATAAAGAACTGGTGGTCCTTATGTACAATGGAATATCACTCAGCCATGAAATCAATGTCATAAGGCTAGTAGCAGCATGATGAGTGGCTTTAGCTACGACGATTCTAAGTGAAATAAGTCACACAGAAAAAGACACTTATCATAAGCTATCACTTATAGAGGGAATGTAAAAACCGCTACACTTGAACTGAATTACAAAACAGAACAGAGTCACAAGTTTACAAAACACACTATGGCTGCTTAACGGGAAAGGTGGGGTGGGGTGATGCATAAAACAAGGGTTTCAAATGAGCTCAGATACCGTTCCATAAACCCAATATGTAATAGAAAGACCTACTCCTTGCTCAGTGAACTGGACTCCACACCCCCTATTCACCGCACAAGAATATATCTGACTAGTAAGAATCTTAAAACCTATGTATTGATATCTCTCTGGAAGTGAGTCAAGTGGCTGTAAAGCGGCAGAAACACAGCCGTGAAAAGCAGCTAAACCCCATTATAAAAATAAATTACTTTTAAAAACCCGTGAAACACAGACAGTGAAAGAGAGAGAAATTCTTACAAAATTCGTTCAGGGGCTGTGATGCAACCTGGATTGACCATATCTAGACCCACAGCTGGATGAGACATAAGGGTGGACACTCTCGGGGCTGAGAGGTTTGGTGAGGTTGGGGGAGCAAACGCAGAGCCTTTAAAGTAATACTGCCTGTTACCCATCCCATGGGTCCCAAATCTCCAGGTTCAAGGGCATCTTCCTACCTCGAAAACATGCATGAGAAACCCAGAAGGTGGTACACCGTGTGATCGGGAAAGGTTTCTAAAACGCACCTCATTTCTCATCTCCTTGTGCTCGGGTTCGCCATTCCAGCCGCTTTACTAGCAATCTCCCTCCTTGGAGAATCAGCACCTGTAACCTCCCGTTCCGTACAGCTTGCAATTTGTCCTGAGGATGAACGGGAAGAGGGGGAGCCAATGAGAGACTAGCTCTAGGTGTTGGGACAGGCACAGGTCACTCTATTTTCCCATCAGGAAGAAGAATTAACCACAGGCTCAGCCTGCCGCCCGGAACCAGAATAGGGCCTGAGGCAATCCTGCGCTTTTGCGGCCAGCTCCCAAAAAAGCGAGTTGAAAAATGGAGCTCAGGGGCACTGCAATTCACAAACCTGCAGAGTTATAAATGATAACTCTCGTCCACAAATATATTGAGGGAAGGCAACGAAGAGGATCTGAAAGCAAGGCAGAATTGCAGGAAACAGATTTCAGGAGGTCGATTCGAATCGCCTTTAAAGCACATGAAAAGCGGCAAAACGTCGACAATGATGCCCTTGGCCAAAAAGGGCGTATGCGTTTTTTCCTGAATATATTCAGGAAAAAACGCATACGCCCTTTTTGGCCAACCAAGCAACCTGGAAAGGCAAATCAGCGCTACAAAGAAGTCTCGCTTCCCATCGGTCAAAAGGGCCATGCGGAAAAAAGTGTCAAAACCAGAAATGCAGGACAGGCCATGGAGAAATGGGAGCCTTGCTACGCTGATGGGCGGGATGTAAATTGCCAACAGCCACTCTGGAGAAGGGTACGGTGTGTCCTGAAACATCGAAAAAACACAGCTTAGAGCGCATAGGGCACTTCCACTCATGGGCGTATAAATTGGGAAAACTAAAAATCAGCAAGACACAGGCACCCCAAAGTTTAGGGCTGCTCTGTTGACAAGAACCTCCACTTCATGACACCTCAAATATCCCAGGAAAGAGAAAAATGGATAAAGAAGTGGTGGTCCTTATGTACAATGGAATATCACTCAGCCATGAAATCAATGTCATAAGGCTAGTAGCAGCATGATGAGTGGCTTTAGCTACGACGATTCTAAGTGAAATAAGTCACACAGAAAAAGACACTTATCATAAGCTATCACTTATAGAGGGAATGTAAAAACCGCTACACTTGAACTGAATTACAAAACAGAACAGAGTCACAAGTTTACAAAACACACTATGGCTGCTTAACGGGAAAGGTGGGGTGGGGTGATGCATAAAACAAGGGTTTCAAATGAGCTCAGATACCGTTCCATAAACCCAATATGTAATAGAAAGACCTACTCCTTGCTCAGTGAACTGGACTCCACACCCCCTATTCACCGCACAAGAATATATCTGACTAGTAAGAATCTTAAAACCTATGTATTGATATCTCTCTGGAAGTGAGTCAAGTGGGTGTAAAGCGGCAGAAACACAGCCGTGAAAAGCAGCTAAACCCCATTATAAAAATAAATTACTTTTAAAAACCCGTGAAACACAGACAGTGAAAGAGAGAGAAATTCTTACAAAATTCGTTCAGGGGCTGTGATGCAACCTGGATTGACCATATCTAGACCCACAGCTGGATGAGACATAAGGGTGGACACTCTCGGGGCTGAGAGGTTTGGTGAGGTTGGGGGAGCAAACGCAGAGCCTTTAAAGTAATACTGCCTGTTACCCATCCCATGGGTCCCAAATCTCCAGGTTCAAGGGCATCTTCCTACCTCGAAAACATGCATGAGAAACCCAGAAGGTGGTACACCGTGTGATCGGGAAAGGTTTCTAAAACGCACCTCATTTCTCATCTCCTTGTGCTCGGGTTCGCCATTCCAGCCGCTTTACTAGCAATCTCCCTCCTTGGAGAATCAGCACCTGTAACCTCCCGTTCCGTACAGCTTGCAATTTGTCCTGAGGATGAACGGGAAGAGGGGGAGCCAATGAGAGACTAGCTCTAGGTGTTGGGACAGGCACAGGTCACTCTATTTTCCCATCAGGAAGAAGAATTAACCACAGGCTCAGCCTGCCGCCCGGAACCAGAATAGGGCCTGAGGCAATCCTGCGCTTTTGCGGCCAGCTCCCAAAAAAGCGAGTTGAAAAATGGAGCTCAGGGGCACTGCAATTCACAAACCTGCAGAGTTATAAATGATAACTCTCGTCCACAAATATATTGAGGGAAGGCAACGAAGAGGATCTGAAAGCAAGGCAGAATTGCAGGAAACAGATTTCAGGAGGTCGATTCGAATCGCCTTTAAAGCACATGAAAAGCGGCAAAACGTCGACAATGATGCCCTTGGCCAAAAAGGGCGTATGCGTTTTTTCCTGAATATATTCAGGAAAAAACGCATACGCCCTTTTTGGCCAACCAAGCAACCTGGAAAGGCAAATCAGCGCTACAAAGAAGTCTCGCTTCCCATCGGTCAAAAGGGCCATGCGGAAAAAAGTGTCAAAACCAGAAATGCAGGACAGGCCATGGAGAAATGGGAGCCTTGCTACGCTGATGGGCGGGATGTAAATTGCCAACAGCCACTCTGGAGAAGGGTACGGTGTGTCCTGAAACATCGAAAAAACACAGCTTAGAGCGCATAGGGCACTTCCACTCATGGGCGTATAAATTGGGAAAACTAAAAATCAGCAAGACACAGGCACCCCAAAGTTTAGGGCTGCTCTGTTGACAAGAACCTCCACTTCATGACACCTCAAATATCCCAGGAAAGAGAAAAATGGATAAAGAAGTGGTGGTCCTTATGTACAATGGAATATCACTCAGCCATGAAATCAATGTCATAAGGCTAGTAGCAGCATGATGAGTGGCTTTAGCTACGGCGATTCTAAGTGAAATAAGTCACACAGAAAAAGACACTTATCATAACCTATCACTTATAGAGGGAATGTAAAAACCGCTACACTTGAACTGAATTACAAAACAGAACAGAGTCACAAGTTTACAAAACACACTATGGCTGCTTAACGGGAAAGGTGGGGTGGGGTGATGCATAAAACAAGGGTTTCAAATGAGCTCAGATACCGTTCCATAAACCCAATATGTAATAGAAAGACCTACTCCTTGCTCAGTGAACTGGACTCCACACCCCCTATTCACCGCACAAGAATATATCTGACTAGTAAGAATCTTAAAACCTATGTATTGATATCTCTCTGGAAGTGAGTCAAGTGGCTGTAAAGCGGCAGAAACACAGCCGTGAAAAGCAGCTAAACCCCATTATAAAAATAAATTACTTTTAAAAACCCGTGAAACAAAGACAGTGAAAGAGAGAGAAATTCTTACAAAATTCGTTCAGGGGCTGTGATGCAACCTGGATTGACCATATCTAGACCCACAGCTGGATGAGACATAAGGGTGGACACTCTCGGGGCTGAGAGGTTTGGTGAGGTTGGGGGAGCAAACGCAGAGCCTTTAAAGTAATACTGCCTGTTACCCATCCCATGGGTCCCAAATCTCCAGGTTCAAGGGCATCTTCCTACCTCGAAAACATGCATGAGAAACCCAGAAGGTGGTACACCGTGTGATCGGGAAAGGTTTCTAAAACGCACCTCATTTCTCATCTCCTTGTGCTCGGGTTCGCCATTCCAGCCGCTTTACTAGCAATCTCCCTCCTTGGAGAATCAGCACCTGTAACCTCCCGTTCCGTACAGCTTGCAATTTGTCCTGAGGATGAACGGGAAGAGGGGGAGCCAATGAGAGACTAGCTCTAGGTGTTGGGACAGGCACAGGTCACTCTATTTTCCCATCAGGAAGAAGAATTAACCACAGGCTCAGCCTGCCGCCCGGAAGCAGAATAGGGCCTGAGGCAATCCTGCGCTTTTGCGGCCAGCTCCCAAAAAAGCGAGTTGAAAAATGGAGCTCAGGGGCACTGCAATTCACAAACCTGCAGAGTTATAAATGATAACTCTCGTCCACAAATATATTGAGGGAAGGCAACGAAGAGGATTTGAAAGCAAGGCAGAATTGCAGGAAACAGATTTCAGGAGGTCGATTCCAATCGCCTTTAAAGCACATGAAAAGCGGCAAAACGTCGACAATGATGCCCTTGGCCAAAAAGGGCGTATGCGTTTTTTCCTGAATATATTCAGGAAAAAACGCATACGCCCTTTTTGGCCAACCAAGCAACCTGGAAAGGCAAATCAGCGCTACAAAGAAGTCTCGCTTCCCATCGGTCAAAAGGGCCATGCGGAAAAAAGTGTCAAAACCAGAAATGCAGGACAGGCCATGGAGAAATGGGAGCCTTGCTACGCTGATGGGCGGGATGTAAATTGCCAACAGCCACTCTGGAGAAGGGTACGGTGTGTCCTGAAACATCGAAAAAACACAGCTTAGAGCGCATAGGGCACTTCCACTCATGGGCGTATAAATTGGGAAAACTAAAAATCAGCAAGACACAGGCACCCCAAAGTTTAGGGCTGCTCTTTTGACAAGAACCTCCACTTCATGACACCTCAAATATCCCAGGAAAGAGAAAAATGGATAAAGAAGTGGTGGTCCTTATGTACAATGGAATATCACTCAGCCATGAAATCAATGTCATAAGGCTAGTAGCAGCATGATGAGTGGCTTTAGCTACGACGATTCTAAGTGAAATAAGTCACACAGAAAAAGACACTTATCATAAGCTATCACTTATAGAGGGAATGTAAAAACCGCTACACTTGAACTGAATTACAAAACAGAACAGAGTCACAAGTTTACAAAACACACTATGGCTGCTTAACGGGAAAGGTGGGGTGGGGTGATGCATAAAACAAGGGTTTCAAATGAGCTCAGATACCGTTCCATAAACCCAATATGTAATAGAAAGACCTACTCCTTGCTCAGTGAACTGGACTCCACACCCCCTATTCACCGCACAAGAATATATCTGACTAGTAAGAATCTTAAAACCTATGTATTGATATCTCTCTGGAAGTGAGTCAAGTGGCTGTAAAGCGGCAGAAACACAGCCGTGAAAAGCAGCTAAACCCCATTATAAAAATAAATTACTTTTAAAAACCCGTGAAACACAGACAGTGAAAGAGAGAGAAATTCTTACAAAATTCGTTCAGGGGCTGTGATGCAACCTGGATTGACCATATCTAGACCCACAGCTGGATGAGACATAAGGGTGGACACTCTCGGGGCTGAGAGGTTTGGTGAGGTTGGGGGAGCAAACGCAGAGCCTTTAAAGTAATACTGCCTGTTACCCATCCCATGGGTCCCAAATCTCCAGGTTCAAGGGCATCTTCCTACCTCGAAAACATGCATGAGAAACCCAGAAGGTGGTACACCGTGTGATCGGGAAAGGTTTCTAAAACGCACCTCATTTCTCATCTCCTTGTGCTCGGGTTCGCCATTCCAGCCGCTTTACTAGCAATCTCCCTCCTTGGAGAATCAGCACCTGTAACCTCCCGTTCCGTACAGCTTGCAATTTGTCCTGAGGATGAACGGGAAGAGGGGGAGCCAATGAGAGACTAGCTCTAGGTGTTGGGACAGGCACAGGTCACTCTATTTTCCCATCAGGAAGAAGAATTAACCACAGGCTCAGCCTGCCGCCCGGAACCAGAATAGGGCCTGAGGCAATCCTGCGCTTTTGCGGCCAGCTCCCAAAAAAGCGAGTTGAAAAATGGAGCTCAGGGGCACTGCAATTCACAAACCTGCAGAGTTATAAATGATAACTCTCGTCCACAAATATATTGAGGGAAGGCAACGAAGAGGATCTGAAAGCAAGGCAGAATTGCAGGAAACAGATTTCAGGAGGTCGATTCGAATCGCCTTTAAAGCACATGAAAAGCGGCAAAACGTCGACAATGATGCCCTTGGCCAAAAAGGGCGTATGCGTTTTTTCCTGAATATATTCAGGAAAAAACGCATACGCCCTTTTTGGCCAACCAAGCAACCTGGAAAGGCAAATCAGCGCTACAAAGAAGTCTCGCTTCCCATCGGTCAAAAGGGCCATGCGGAAAAAAGTGTCAAAACCAGAAATGCAGGACAGGCCATGGAGAAATGGGAGCCTTGCTACGCTGATGGGCGGGATGTAAATTGCCAACAGCCACTCTGGAGAAGGGTACGGTGTGTCCTGAAACATCGAAAAAACACAGCTTAGAGCGCATAGGGCACTTCCACTCATGGGCGTATAAATTGGGAAAACTAAAAATCAGCAAGACACAGGCACCCCAAAGTTTAGGGCTGCTCTGTTGACAAGAACCTCCACTTCATGACACCTCAAATATCCCAGGAAAGAGAAAAATGGATAAAGAAGTGGTGGTCCTTATGTACAATGGAATATCACTCAGCCATGAAATCAATGTCATAAGGCTAGTAGCAGCATGATGAGTGGCTTTAGCTACGACGATTCTAAGTGAAATAAGTCACACAGAAAAAGACACTTATCATAAGCTATCACTTATAGAGGGAATGTAAAAACCGCTACACTTGAACTGAATTACAAAACAGAACAGAGTCACAAGTTTACAAAACACACTATGGCTGCTTAACGGGAAAGGTGGCGTGGGGTGATGCATAAAACAAGGGTTTCAAATGAGCTCAGATACCGTTCCATAAACCCAATATGTAATAGAAAGACCTACTCCTTGCTCAGTGAACTGGACTCCACACCCCCTATTCACCGCACAAGAATATATCTGACTAGTAAGAATCTTAAAACCTATGTATTGATATCTCTCTGGAAGTGAGTCAAGTGGGTGTAAAGCGGCAGAAACACAGCCGTGAAAAGCAGCTAAACCCCATTATAAAAATAAATTACTTTTAAAAACCCGTGAAACACAGACAGTGAAAGAGAGAGAAATTCTTACAAAATTCGTTCAGGGGCTGTGATGCAACCTGGATTGACCATATCTAGACCCACAGCTGGATGAGACATAAGGGTGGACACTCTCGGGGCTGAGAGGTTTGGTGAGGTTGGGGGAGCAAACGCAGAGCCTTTAAAGTAATACTGCCTGTTACCCATCCCATGGGTCCCAAATCTCCAGGTTCAAGGGCATCTTCCTACCTCGAAAACATGCATGAGAAACCCAGAAGGTGGTACACCGTGTGATCGGGAAAGGTTTCTAAAACGCACCTCATTTCTCATCTCCTTGTGCTCGGGTTCGCCATTCCAGCCGCTTTACTAGCAATCTCCCTCCTTGGAGAATCAGCACCTGTAACCTCCCGTTCCGTACAGCTTGCAATTTGTCCTGAGGATGAACGGGAAGAGGGGGAGCCAATGAGAGACTAGCTCTAGGTGTTGGGACAGGCACAGGTCACTCTATTTTCCCATCAGGAAGAAGAATTAACCACAGGCTCAGCCTGCCGCCCGGAAGCAGAATAGGGCCTGAGGCAATCCTGCGCTTTTGCGGCCAGCTCCCAAAAAAGCGAGTTGAAAAATGGAGCTCAGGGGCACTGCAATTCACAAACCTGCAGAGTTATAAATGATAACTCTCGTCCACAAATATATTGAGGGAAGGCAACGAAGAGGATTTGAAAGCAAGGCAGAATTGCAGGAAACAGATTTCAGGAGGTCGATTCGAATCGCCTTTAAAGCACATGAAAAGCGGCAAAACGTCGACAATGATGCCCTTGGCCAAAAAGGGCGTATGCGTTTTTTCCTGAATATATTCAGGAAAAAACGCATACGCCCTTTTTGGCCAACCAAGCAACCTGGAAAGGCAAATCAGCGCTACAAAGAAGTCTCGCTTCCCATCGGTCAAAAGGGCCATGAGGAAAAAACTGTCAAAACCAGAAATGCAGGACAGGCCATGGAGAAATGGGAGCCTTGCTACGCTGATGGGCGGGATGTAAATTGCCAACAGCCACTCTGGAGAAGGGTACGGTGTGTCCTGAAACATCGAAAAAACACAGCTTAGAGCGCATAGGGCACTTCCACTCATGGGCGTATAAATTGGGAAAACTAAAAATCAGCAAGACACAGGCACCCCAAAGTTTAGGGCTGCTCTTTTGACAAGAACCTCCACTTCATGACACCTCAAATATCCCAGGAAAGAGAAAAATGGATAAAGAAGTGGTGGTCCTTATGTACAATGGAATATCACTCAGCCATGAAATCAATGTCATAAGGCTAGTAGCAGCATGATGAGTGGCTTTAGCTACGACGATTCTAAGTGAAATAAGTCACACAGAAAAAGACACTTATCATAAGCTATCACTTATAGAGGGAATGTAAAAACCGCTACACTTGAACTGAATTACAAAACAGAACAGAGTCACAAGTTTACAAAACACACTATGGCTGCTTAACGGGAAAGGTGGGGTGGGGTGATGCATAAAACAAGGGTTTCAAATGAGCTCAGATACCGTTCCATAAACCCAATATGTAATAGAAAGACCTACTCCTTGCTCAGTGAACTGGACTCCACACCCCCTATTCACCGCACAAGAATATATCTGACTAGTAAGAATCATAAAACCTATGTATTGATATCTCTCTGGAAGTGAGTCAAGTGGGTGTAAAGCGGCAGAAACACAGCCGTGAAAAGCAGCTAAACCCCATTATAAAAATAAATTACTTTTAAAAACCCGTGAAACACAGACAGTGAAAGAGAGAGAAATTCTTACAAAATTCGTTCAGGGGCTGTGATGCAACCTGGATTGACCATATCTAGACCCACAGCTGGATGAGACATAAGGGTGGACACTCTCGGGGCTGAGAGGTTTGGTGAGGTTGGGGGAGCAAACGCAGAGCCTTTAAAGTAATACTGCCTGTTACCCATCCCATGGGTCCCAAATCTCCAGGTTCAAGGGCATCTTCCTACCTCGAAAATATGCATGAGAAACCCAGAAGGTGGTACACCGTGTGATCGGGAAAGGTTTCTAAAACGCACCTCATTTCTCATCTCCTTGTGCTCGGGTTCGCCATTCCAGCCGCTTTACTAGCAATCTCCCTCCTTGGAGAATCAGCACCTGTAACCTCCCGTTCCGTACAGCTTGCAATTTGTCCTGAGGATGAACGGGAAGAGGGGGAGCCAATGAGAGACTAGCTCTAGGTGTTGGGACAGGCACAGGTCACTCTATTTTCCCATCAGGAAGAAGAATTAACCACAGGCTCAGCCTGCCGCCCGGAAGCAGAATAGGGCCTGAGGCAATCCTGCGCTTTTGCGGCCAGCTCCCAAAAAAGCGAGTTGAAAAATGGAGCTCAGGGGCACTGCAATTCACAAACCTGCAGAGTTATAAATGATAACTCTCGTCCACAAATATATTGAGGGAAGGCAACGAAGAGGATTTGAAAGCAAGGCAGAATTGCAGGAAACAGATTTCAGGAGGTCGATTCCAATCGCCTTTAAAGCACATGAAAAGCGGCAAAACGTCGACAATGATGCCCTTGGCCAAAAAGGGCGTATGCGTTTTTTCCTGAATATATTCAGGAAAAAACGCATACGCCCTTTTTGGCCAACCAAGCAACCTGGAAAGGCAAATCAGCGCTACAAAGAAGTCTCGCTTCCCATCGGTCAAAAGGGCCATGCGGAAAAAAGTGTCAAAACCAGAAATGCAGGACAGGCCATGGAGAAATGGGAGCCTTGCTACGCTGATGGGCGGGATGTAAATTGCCAACAGCCACTCTGGAGAAGGGTACGGTGTGTCCTGAAACATCGAAAAAACACAGCTTAGAGCGCATAGGGCACTTCCACTCATGGGCGTATAAATTGGGAAAACTAAAAATCAGCAAGACACAGGCACCCCAAAGTTTAGGGCTGCTCTTTTGACAAGAACCTCCACTTCATGACACCTCAAATATCCCAGGAAAGAGAAAAATGGATAAAGAAGTGGTGGTCCTTATGTACAATGGAATATCACTCAGCCATGAAATCAATGTCATAAGGCTAGTAGCAGCATGATGAGTGGCTTTAGCTACGACGATTCTAAGTGAAATAAGTCACACAGAAAAAGACACTTATCATAAGCTATCACTTATAGAGGGAATGTAAAAACCGCTACACTTGAACTGAATTACAAAACAGAACAGAGTCACAAGTTTACAAAACACACTATGGCTGCTTAACGGGAAAGGTGGGGTGGGGTGATGCATAAAACAAGGGTTTCAAATGAGCTCAGATACCGTTCCATAAACCCAATATGTAATAGAAAGACCTACTCCTTGCTCAGTGAACTGGACTCCACACCCCCTATTCACCGCACAAGAATATATCTGACTAGTAAGAATCTTAAAACCTATGTATTGATATCTCTCTGGAAGTGAGTCAAGTGGGTGTAAAGCGGCAGAAACACAGCCGTGAAAAGCAGCTAAACCCCATTATAAAAATAAATTACTTTTAAAAACCCGTGAAACACAGACAGTGAAAGAGAGAGAAATTCTTACAAAATTCGTTCAGGGGCTGTGATGCAACCTGGATTGACCATATCTAGACCCACAGCTGGATGAGACATAAGGGTGGACACTCTCGGGGCTGAGAGGTTTGGTGAGGTTGGGGGAGCAAACGCAGAGCCTTTAAAGTAATACTGCCTGTTACCCATCCCATGGGTCCCAAATCTCCAGGTTCAAGGGCATCTTCCTACCTCGAAAACATGCATGAGAAACCCAGAAGGTGGTACACCGTGTGATCGGGAAAGGTTTCTAAAACGCACCTCATTTCTCATCTCCTTGTGCTCGGGTTCGCCATTCCAGCCGCTTTACTAGCAATCTCCCTCCTTGGAGAATCAGCACCTGTAACCTCCCGTTCCGTACAGCTTGCAATTTGTCCTGAGGATGAACGGGAAGAGGGGGAGCCAATGAGAGACTAGCTCTAGGTGTTGGGACAGGCACAGGTCACTCTATTTTCCCATCAGGAAGAAGAATTAACCACAGGCTCAGCCTGCCGCCCGGAACCAGAATAGGGCCTGAGGCAATCCTGCGCTTTTGCGGCCAGCTCCCAAAAAAGCGAGTTGAAAAATGGAGCTCAGGGGCACTGCAATTCACAAACCTGCAGAGTTATAAATGATAACTCTCGTCCACAAATATATTGAGGGAAGGCAACGAAGAGGATCTGAAAGCAAGGCAGAATTGCAGGAAACAGATTTCAGGAGGTCGATTCGAATCGCCTTTAAAGCACATGAAAAGCGGCAAAACGTCGACAATGATGCCCTTGGCCAAAAAGGGCGTATGCGTTTTTTCCTGAATATATTCAGGAAAAAACGCATACGCCCTTTTTGGCCAACCAAGCAACCTGGAAAGGCAAATCAGCGCTACAAAGAAGTCTCGCTTCCCATCGGTCAAAAGGGCCATGCGGAAAAAAGTGTCAAAACCAGAAATGCAGGACAGGCCATGGAGAAATGGGAGCCTTGCTACGCTGATGGGCGGGATGTAAATTGCCAACAGCCACTCTGGAGAAGGGTACGGTGTGTCCTGAAACATCGAAAAAACACAGCTTAGAGCGCATAGGGCACTTCCACTCATGGGCGTATAAATTGGGAAAACTAAAAATCAGCAAGACACAGGCACCCCAAAGTTTAGGGCTGCTCTGTTGACAAGAACCTCCACTTCATGACACCTCAAATATCCCAGGAAAGAGAAAAATGGATAAAGAAGTGGTGGTCCTTATGTACAATGGAATATCACTCAGCCATGAAATCAATGTCATAAGGCTAGTAGCAGCATGATGAGTGGCTTTAGCTACGACGATTCTAAGTGAAATAAGTCACACAGAAAAAGACACTTATCATAAGCTATCACTTATAGAGGGAATGTAAAAACCGCTACACTTGAACTGAATTACAAAACAGAACAGAGTCACAAGTTTACAAAACACACTATGGCTGCTTAACGGGAAAGGTGGGGTGGGGTGATGCATAAAACAAGGGTTTCAAATGAGCTCAGATACCGTTCCATAAACCCAATATGTAATAGAAAGACCTACTCCTTGCTCAGTGAACTGGACTCCACACCCCCTATTCACCGCACAAGAATATATCTGACTAGTAAGAATCTTAAAACCTATGTATTGATATCTCTCTGGAAGTGAGTCAAGTGGGTGTAAAGCGGCAGAAACACAGCCGTGAAAAGCAGCTAAACCCCATTATAAAAATAAATTACTTTTAAAAACCTGTGAAACACAGACAGTGAAAGAGAGAGAAATTCTTACAAAATTCGTTCAGGGGCTGTGATGCAACCTGGATTGACCATATCTAGACCCACAGCTGGATGAGACATAAGGGTGGACACTCTCGGGGCTGAGAGGTTTGGTGAGGTTGGGGGAGCAAACGCAGAGCCTTTAAAGTAATACTGCCTGTTACCCATCCCATGGGTCCCAAATCTCCAGGTTCAAGGGCATCTTCCTACCTCGAAAACATGCATGAGAAACCCAGAAGGTGGTACACCGTGTGATCGGGAAAGGTTTCTAAAACGCACCTCATTTCTCATCTCCTTGTGCTCGGGTTCGCCATTCCAGCCGCTTTACTAGCAATCTCCCTCCTTGGAGAATCAGCACCTGTAACCTCCCGTTCCGTACAGCTTGCAATTTGTCCTGAGGATGAACGGGAAGAGGGGGAGCCAATGAGAGACTAGCTCTAGGTGTTGGGACAGGCACAGGTCACTCTATTTTCCCATCAGGAAGAAGAATTAACCACAGGCTCAGCCTGCCGCCCGGAAGCAGAATAGGGCCTGAGGCAATCCTGCGCTTTTGCGGCCAGCTCCCAAAAAAGCGAGTTGAAAAATGGAGCTCAGGGGCACTGCAATTCACAAACCTGCAGAGTTATAAATGATAACTCTCGTCCACAAATATATTGAGGGAAGGCAACGAAGAGGATCTGAAAGCAAGGCAGAATTGCAGGAAACAGATTTCAGGAGGTCGATTCGAATCGCCTTTAAAGCACATGAAAAGCGGCAAAACGTCGACAATGATGCCCTTGGCCAAAAAGGGCGTATGCGTTTTTTCCTGAATATATTCAGGAAAAAACGCATACGCCCTTTTTGGCCAACCAAGCAACCTGGAAAGGCAAATCAGCGCTACAAAGAAGTCTCGCTTCCCACCGGTCAAAAGGGCCATGCGGAAAAAAGTGTCAAAACCAGAAATGCAGGACAGGCCATGGAGAAATGGGAGCCTTGCTACGCTGATGGGCGGGATGTAAATTGCCAACAGCCACTCTGGAGAAGTGTACGGTGTGTCCTGAAACATCGAAAAAACACAGCTTAGAGCGCATAGGGCACTTCCACTCATGGGCGTATAAATTGGGAAAAATAAAAATCAGCAAGACACAGGCACCACAAAGTTTAGGGCTGCTCTGTTGACAAGAACCTCCACTTCATGACACCTCAAATATCCCAGGAAAGAGAAAAATGGATAAAGAAGTGGTGGTCCTTATGTACAATGGAATATCACTCAGCCATGAAATCAATGTCATAAGGCTAGTAGCAGCATGATGAGTGGCTTTAGCTACGACGATTCTAAGTGAAATAAGTCACACAGAAAAAGACACTTATCATAAGCTATCACTTATAGAGGGAATGTAAAAACCGCTACACTTGAACTGAATTACAAAACAGAACAGAGTCACAAGTTTACAAAACACACTATGGCTGCTTAACGGGAAAGGTGGGGTGGGGTGATGCATAAAACAAGGGTTTCAAATGAGCTCAGATACCGTTCCATAAACCCAATATGTAATAGAAAGACCTACTCCTTGCTCAGTGAACTGGACTCCACACCCCCTATTCACCGCACAAGAATATATCTGACTAGTAAGAATCTTAAAACCTATGTATTGATATCTCTCTGGAAGTGAGTCAAGTGGCTGTAAAGCGGCAGAAACACAGCCGTGAAAAGCAGCTAAACCCCATTATAAAAATAAATTACTTTTAAAAACCCGTGAAACACAGACAGTGAAAGAGAGAGAAATTCTTACAAAATTCGTTCAGGGGCTGTGATGCAACCTGGATTGACCATATCTAGACCCACAGCTGGATGAGACATAAGGGTGGACACTCTCGGGGCTGAGAGGTTTGGTGAGGTTGGGGGAGCAAACGCAGAGCCTTTAAAGTAATACTGCCTGTTACCCATCCCATGGGTCCCAAATCTCCAGGTTCAAGGGCATCTTCCTACCTCGAAAACATGCATGAGAAACCCAGAAGGTGGTACACCGTGTGATCGGGAAAGGTTTCTAAAACGCACCTCATTTCTCATCTCCTTGTGCTCGGGTTCGCCATTCCAGCCGCTTTACTAGCAATCTCCCTCCTTGGAGAATCAGCACCTGTAACCTCCCGTTCCGTACAGCTTGCAATTTGTCCTGAGGATGAACGGGAAGAGGGGGAGCCAATGAGAGACTAGCTCTAGGTGTTGGGACAGGCACAGGTCACTCTATTTTCCCATCAGGAAGAAGAATTAACCACAGGCTCAGCCTGCCGCCCGGAAGCAGAATAGGGCCTGAGGCAATCCTGCGCTTTTGCGGCCAGCTCCCAAAAAAGCGAGTTGAAAAATGGAGCTCAGGGGCACTGCAATTCACAAACCTGCAGAGTTATAAATGATAACTCTCGTCCACAAATATATTGAGGGAAGGCAACGAAGAGGATCTGAAAGCAAGGCAGAATTGCAGGAAACAGATTTCAGGAGGTCGATTCGAATCGCCTTTAAAGCACATGAAAAGCGGCAAAACGTCGACAATGATGCCCTTGGCCAAAAAGGGCGTATGCGTTTTTTCCTGAATATATTCAGGAAAAAACGCATACGCCCTTTTTGGCCAACCAAGCAACCTGGAAAGGCAAATCAGCGCTACAAAGAAGTCTCGCTTCCCATCGGTCAAAAGGGCCATGCGGAAAAAAGTGTCAAAACCAGAAATGCAGGACAGGCCATGGAGAAATGGGAGCCTTGCTACGCTGATGGGCGGGATGTAAATTGCCAACAGCCACTCTGGAGAAGGGTACGGTGTGTCCTGAAACATCGAAAAAACACAGCTTAGAGCGCATAGGGCACTTCCACTCATGGGCGTATAAATTGGGAAAACTAAAAATCAGCAAGACACAGGCACCCCAAAGTTTAGGGCTGCTCTGTTGACAAGAACCTCCACTTCATGACACCTCAAATATCCCAGGAAAGAGAAAAATGGATAAAGAAGTGGTGGTCCTTATGTACAATGGAATATCACTCAGCCATGAAATCAATGTCATAAGGCTAGTAGCAGCATGATGAGTGGCTTTAGCTACGACGATTCTAAGTGAAATAAGTCACACAGAAAAAGACACTTATCATAAGCTATCACTTATAGAGGGAATGTAAAAACCGCTACACTTGAACTGAATTACAAAACAGAACAGAGTCACAAGTTTACAAAACACACTATGGCTGCTTAACGGGAAAGGTGGGGTGGGGTGATGCATAAAACAAGGGTTTCAAATGAGCTCAGATACCGTTCCATAAACCCAATATGTAATAGAAAGACCTACTCCTTGCTCAGTGAACTGGACTCCACACCCCCTATTCACCGCACAAGAATATATCTGACTAGTAAGAATCTTAAAACCTATGTATTGATATCTCTCTGGAAGTGAGTCAAGTGGGTGTAAAGCGGCAGAAACACAGCCGTGAAAAGCAGCTAAACCCCATTATAAAAATAAATTACTTTTAAAAACCCGTGAAACACAGACAGTGAAAGAGAGAGAAATTCTTACAAAATTCGTTCAGGGGCTGTGATGCAACCTGGATTGACCATATCTAGACCCACAGCTGGATGAGACATAAGGGTGGACACTCTCGGGGCTGAGAGGTTTGGTGAGGTTGGGGGAGCAAACGCAGAGCCTTTAAAGTAATACTGCCTGTTACCCATCCCATGGGTCCCAAATCTCCAGGTTCAAGGGCATCTTCCTACCTCGAAAACATGCATGAGAAACCCAGAAGGTGGTACACCGTGTGATCGGGAAAGGTTTCTAAAACGCACCTCATTTCTCATCTCCTTGTGCTCGGGTTCGCCATTCCAGCCGCTTTACTAGCAATCTCCCTCCTTGGAGAATCAGCACCTGTAACCTCCCGTTCCGTACAGCTTGCAATTTGTCCTGAGGATGAACGGGAAGAGGGGGAGCCAATGAGAGACTAGCTCTAGGTGTTGGGACAGGCACAGGTCACTCTATTTTCCCATCAGGAAGAAGAATTAACCACAGGCTCAGCCTGCCGCCCGGAACCAGAATAGGGCCTGAGGCAATCCTGCGCTTTTGCGGCCAGCTCCCAAAAAAGCGAGTTGAAAAATGGAGCTCAGGGGCACTGCAATTCACAAACCTGCAGAGTTATAAATGATAACTCTCGTCCACAAATATATTGAGGGAAGGCAACGAAGAGGATCTGAAAGCAAGGCAGAATTGCAGGAAACAGATTTCAGGAGGTCGATTCGAATCGCCTTTAAAGCACATGAAAAGCGGCAAAACGTCGACAATGATGCCCTTGGCCAAAAAGGGCGTATGCGTTTTTTCCTGAATATATTCAGGAAAAAACGCATACGCCCTTTTTGGCCAACCAAGCAACCTGGAAAGGCAAATCAGCGCTACAAAGAAGTCTCGCTTCCCATCGGTCAAAAGGGCCATGCGGAAAAAAGTGTCAAAACCAGAAATGCAGGACAGGCCATGGAGAAATGGGAGCCTTGCTACGCTGATGGGCGGGATGTAAATTGCCAACAGCCACTCTGGAGAAGGGTACGGTGTGTCCTGAAACATCGAAAAAACACAGCTTAGAGCGCATAGGGCACTTCCACTCATGGGCGTATAAATTGGGAAAACTAAAAATCAGCAAGACACAGGCACCCCAAAGTTTAGGGCTGCTCTGTTGACAAGAACCTCCACTTCATGACACCTCAAATATCCCAGGAAAGAGAAAAATGGATAAAGAAGTGGTGGTCCTTATGTACAATGGAATATCACTCAGCCATGAAATCAATGTCATAAGGCTAGTAGCAGCATGATGAGTGGCTTTAGCTACGACGATTCTAAGTGAAATAAGTCACACAGAAAAAGACACTTATCATAAGCTATCACTTATAGAGGGAATGTAAAAACCGCTACACTTGAACTGAATTACAAAACAGAACAGAGTCACAAGTTTACAAAACACACTATGGCTGCTTAACGGGAAAGGTGGGGTGGGGTGATGCATAAAACAAGGGTTTCAAATGAGCTCAGATACCGTTCCATAAACCCAATATGTAATAGAAAGACCTACTCCTTGCTCAGTGAACTGGACTCCACACCCCCTATTCACCGCACAAGAATATATCTGACTAGTAAGAATCTTAAAACCTATGTATTGATATCTCTCTGGAAGTGAGTCAAGTGGGTGTAAAGCGGCAGAAACACAGCCGTGAAAAGCAGCTAAACCCCATTATAAAAATAAATTACTTTTAAAAACCCGTGAAACACAGACAGTGAAAGAGAGAGAAATTCTTACAAAATTCGTTCAGGGGCTGTGATGCAACCTGGATTGACCATATCTAGACCCACAGCTGGATGAGACATAAGGGTGGACACTCTCGGGGCTGAGAGGTTTGGTGAGGTTGGGGGAGCAAACGCAGAGCCTTTAAAGTAATACTGCCTGTTACCCATCCCATGGGTCCCAAATCTCCAGGTTCAAGGGCATCTTCCTACCTCGAAAACATGCATGAGAAACCCAGAAGGTGGTACACCGTGTGATCGGGAAAGGTTTCTAAAACGCACCTCATTTCTCATCTCCTTGTGCTCGGGTTCGCCATTCCAGCCGCTTTACTAGCAATCTCCCTCCTTGGAGAATCAGCACCTGTAACCTCCCGTTCCGTACAGCTTGCAATTTGTCCTGAGGATGAACGGGAAGAGGGGGAGCCAATGAGAGACTAGCTCTAGGTGTTGGGACAGGCACAGGTCACTCTATTTTCCCATCAGGAAGAAGAATTAACCACAGGCTCAGCCTGCCGCCCGGAAGCAGAATAGGGCCTGAGGCAATCCTGCGCTTTTGCGGCCAGCTCCCAAAAAAGCGAGTTGAAAAATGGAGCTCAGGGGCACTGCAATTCACAAACCTGCAGAGTTATAAATGATAACTCTCGTCCACAAATATATTGAGGGAAGGCAACGAAGAGGATCTGAAAGCAAGGCAGAATTGCAGGAAACAGATTTCAGGAGGTCGATTCGAATCGCCTTTAAAGCACATGAAAAGCGGCAAAACGTCGACAATGATGCCCTTGGCCAAAAAGGGCGTATGCGTTTTTTCCTGAATATATTCAGGAAAAAACGCATACGCCCTTTTTGGCCAACCAAGCAACCTGGAAAGGCAAATCAGCGCTACAAAGAAGTCTCGCTTCCCACCGGTCAAAAGGGCCATGCGGAAAAAACTGTCAAAACCAGAAATGCAGGACAGGCCATGGAGAAATGGGAGCCTTGCTACGCTGATGGGCGGGATGTAAATTGCCAACAGCCACTCTGGAGAAGTGTACGGTGTGTCCTGAAACATCGAAAAAACACAGCTTAGAGCGCATAGGGCACTTCCACTCATGGGCGTATAAATTGGGAAAACTAAAAATCAGCAAGACACAGGCACCCCAAAGTTTAGGGCTGCTCTGTTGACAAGAACCTCCACTTCATGACACCTCAAATATCCCAGGAAAGAGAAAAATGGATAAAGAAGTGGTGGTCCTTATGTACAATGGAATATCACTCAGCCATGAAATCAATGTCATAAGGCTAGTAGCAGCATGATGAGTGGCTTTAGCTACGACGATTCTAAGTGAAATAAGTCACACAGAAAAAGACACTTATCATAAGCTATCACTTATAGAGGGAATGTAAAAACCGCTACACTTGAACTGAATTACAAAACAGAACAGAGTCACACGTTTACAAAACACACTATGGCTGCTTAACGGGAAAGGTGGGGTGGGGTGATGCATAAAACAAGGGTTTCAAATGAGCTCAGATACCGTTCCATAAACCCAATATGTAATAGAAAGACCTACTCCTTGCTCAGTGAACTGGACTCCACACCCCCTATTCACCGCACAAGAATATATCTGACTAGTAAGAATCTTAAAACCTATGTATTGATATCTCTCTGGAAGTGAGTCAAGTGGGTGTAAAGCGGCAGAAACACAGCCGTGAAAAGCAGCTAAACCCCATTATAAAAATAAATTACTTTTAAAAACCCGTGAAACACAGACAGTGAAAGAGAGAGAAATTCTTACAAAATTCGTTCAGGGGCTGTGATGCAACCTGGATTGACCATATCTAGACCCACAGCTGGATGAGACATAAGGGTGGACACTCTCGGGGCTGAGAGGTTTGGTGAGGTTGGGGGAGCAAACGCAGAGCCTTTAAAGTAATACTGCCTGTTACCCATCCCATGGGTCCCAAATCTCCAGGTTCAAGGGCATCTTCCTACCTCGAAAACATGCATGAGAAACCCAGAAGGTGGTACACCGTGTGATCGGGAAAGGTTTCTAAAACGCACCTCATTTCTCATCTCCTTGTGCTCGGGTTCGCCATTCCAGCCGCTTTACTAGCAATCTCCCTCCTTGGAGAATCAGCACCTGTAACCTCCCGTTCCGTACAGCTTGCAATTTGTCCTGAGGATGAACGGGAAGAGGGGGAGCCAATGAGAGACTAGCTCTAGGTGTTGGGACAGGCACAGGTCACTCTATTTTCCCATCAGGAAGAAGAATTAACCACAGGCTCAGCCTGCCGCCCGGAAGCAGAATAGGGCCTGAGGCAATCCTGCGCTTTTGCGGCCAGCTCCCAAAAAAGCGAGTTGAAAAATGGAGCTCAGGGGCACTGCAATTCACAAACCTGCAGAGTTATAAATGATAACTCTCGTCCACAAATATATTGAGGGAAGGCAACGAAGAGGATCTGAAAGCAAGGCAGAATTGCAGGAAACAGATTTCAGGAGGTCGATTCGAATCGCCTTTAAAGCACATGAAAAGCGGCAAAACGTCGACAATGATGCCCTTGGCCAAAAAGGGCGTATGCGTTTTTTCCTGAATATATTCAGGAAAAAACGCATACGCCCTTTTTGGCCAACCAAGCAACCTGGAAAGGCAAATCAGCGCTACAAAGAAGTCTCGCTTCCCATCGGTCAAAAGGGCCATGCGGAAAAAAGTGTCAAAACCAGAAATGCAGGACAGGCCATGGAGAAATGGGAGCCTTGCTACGCTGATGGGCGGGATGTAAATTGCCAACAGCCACTCTGGAGAAGGGTACGGTGTGTCCTGAAACATCGAAAAAACACAGCTTAGAGCGCATAGGGCACTTCCACTCATGGGCGTATAAATTGGGAAAACTAAAAATCAGCAAGACACAGGCACCCCAAAGTTTAGGGCTGCTCTGTTGACAAGAACCTCCACTTCATGACACCTCAAATATCCCAGGAAAGAGAAAAATGGATAAAGAACTGGTGGTCCTTATGTACAATGGAATATCACTCAGCCATGAAATCAATGTCATAAGGCTAGTAGCAGCATGATGAGTGGCTTTAGCTACGACGATTCTAAGTGAAATAAGTCACACAGAAAAAGACACTTATCATAAGCTATCACTTATAGAGGGAATGTAAAAACCGCTACACTTGAACTGAATTACAAAACAGAACAGAGTCACAAGTTTACAAAACACACTATGGCTGCTTAACGGGAAAGGTGGGGTGGGGTGATGCATAAAACAAGGGTTTCAAATGAGCTCAGATACCGTTCCATAAACCCAATATGTAATAGAAAGACCTACTCCTTGCTCAGTGAACTGGACTCCACACCCCCTATTCACCGCACAAGAATATATCTGACTAGTAAGAATCTTAAAACCTATGTATTGATATCTCTCTGGAAGTGAGTCAAGTGGCTGTAAAGCGGCAGAAACACAGCCGTGAAAAGCAGCTAAACCCCATTATAAAAATAAATTACTTTTAAAAACCCGTGAAACACAGACAGTGAAAGAGAGAGAAATTCTTACAAAATTCGTTCAGGGGCTGTGATGCAACCTGGATTGACCATATCTAGACCCACAGCTGGATGAGACATAAGGGTGGACACTCTCGGGGCTGAGAGGTTTGGTGAGGTTGGGGGAGCAAACGCAGAGCCTTTAAAGTAATACTGCCTGTTACCCATCCCATGGGTCCCAAATCTCCAGGTTCAAGGGCATCTTCCTACCTCGAAAACATGCATGAGAAACCCAGAAGGTGGTACACCGTGTGATCGGGAAAGGTTTCTAAAACGCACCTCATTTCTCATCTCCTTGTGCTCGGGTTCGCCATTCCAGCCGCTTTACTAGCAATCTCCCTCCTTGGAGAATCAGCACCTGTAACCTCCCGTTCCGTACAGCTTGCAATTTGTCCTGAGGATGAACGGGAAGAGGGGGAGCCAATGAGAGACTAGCTCTAGGTGTTGGGACAGGCACAGGTCACTCTATTTTCCCATCAGGAAGAAGAATTAACCACAGGCTCAGCCTGCCGCCCGGAAGCAGAATAGGGCCTGAGGCAATCCTGCGCTTTTGCGGCCAGCTCCCAAAAAAGCGAGTTGAAAAATGGAGCTCAGGGGCACTGCAATTCACAAACCTGCAGAGTTATAAATGATAACTCTCGTCCACAAATATATTGAGGGAAGGCAACGAAGAGGATCTGAAAGCAAGGCAGAATTGCAGGAAACAGATTTCAGGAGGTCGATTCGAATCGCCTTTAAAGCACATGAAAAGCGGCAAAACGTCGACAATGATGCCCTTGGCCAAAAAGGGCGTATGCGTTTTTTCCTGAATATATTCAGGAAAAAACGCATACGCCCTTTTTGGCCAACCAAGCAACCTGGAAAGGCAAATCAGCGCTACAAAGAAGTCTCGCTTCCCATCGGTCAAAAGGGCCATGCGGAAAAAAGTGTCAAAACCAGAAATGCAGGACAGGCCATGGAGAAATGGGAGCCTTGCTACGCTGATGGGCGGGATGTAAATTGCCAACAGCCACTCTGGAGAAGTGTACGGTGTGTCCTGAAACATCGAAAAAACACAGCTTAGAGCGCATAGGGCACTTCCACTCATGGGCGTATAAATTGGGAAAACTAAAAATCAGCAAGACACAGGCACCCCAAAGTTTAGGGCTGCTCTGTTGACAAGAACCTCCACTTCATGACACCTCAAATATCCCAGGAAAGAGAAAAATGGATAAAGAAGTGGTGGTCCTTATGTACAATGGAATATCACTCAGCCATGAAATCAATGTCATAAGGCTAGTAGCAGCATGATGAGTGGCTTTAGCTACGACGATTCTAAGTGAAATAAGTCACACAGAAAAAGACACTTATCATAAGCTATCACTTATAGAGGGAATGTAAAAACCGCTACACTTGAACTGAATTACAAAACAGAACAGAGTCACACGTTTACAAAACACACTATGGCTGCTTAACGGGAAAGGTGGGGTGGGGTGATGCATAAAACAAGGGTTTCAAATGAGCTCAGATACCGTTCCATAAACCCAATATGTAATAGAAAGACCTACTCCTTGCTCAGTGAACTGGACTCCACACCCCCTATTCACCGCACAAGAATATATCTGACTAGTAAGAATCATAAAACCTATGTATTGATATCTCTCTGGAAGTGAGTCAAGTGGCTGTAAAGCGGCAGAAACACAGCCGTGAAAAGCAGCTAAACCCCATTATAAAAATAAATTACTTTTAAAAACCCGTGAAACACAGACAGTGAAAGAGAGAGAAATTCTTACAAAATTCGTTCAGGGGCTGTGATGCAACCTGGATTGACCATATCTAGACCCACAGCTGGATGAGACATAAGGATGGACACTCTCGGGGCTGAGAGGTTTGGTGAGGTTGGGGGAGCAAACGCAGAGCCTTTAAAGTAATACTGCCTGTTACCCATCCCATGGGTCCCAAATCTCCAGGTTCAAGGGCATCTTCCTACCTCGAAAACATGCATGAGAAACCCAGAAGGTGGTACACCGTGTGATCGGGAAAGGTTTCTAAAACGCACCTCATTTCTCATCTCCTTGTGCTCGGGTTCGCCATTCCAGCCGCTTTACTAGCAATCTCCCTCCTTGGAGAATCAGCACCTGTAACCTCCCGTTCCGTACAGCTTGCAATTTGTCCTGAGGATGAACGGGAAGAGGGGGAGCCAATGAGAGACTAGCTCTAGGTGTTGGGACAGGCACAGGTCACTCTATTTTCCCATCAGGAAGAAGAATTAACCACAGGCTCAGCCTGCCGCCCGGAAGCAGAATAGGGCCTGAGGCAATCCTGCGCTTTTGCGGCCAGCTCCCAAAAAAGCGAGTTGAAAAATGGAGCTCAGGGGCACTGCAATTCACAAACCTGCAGAGTTATAAATGATAACTCTCGTCCACAAATATATTGAGGGAAGGCAACGAAGAGGATCTGAAAGCAAGGCAGAATTGCAGGAAACAGATTTCAGGAGGTCGATTCGAATCGCCTTTAAAGCACATGAAAAGCGGCAAAACGTCGACAATGATGCCCTTGGCCAAAAAGGGCGTATGCGTTTTTTCCTGAATATATTCAGGAAAAAACGCATACGCCCTTTTTGGCCAACCAAGCAACCTGGAAAGGCAAATCAGCGCTACAAAGAAGTCTCGCTTCCCATCGGTCAAAAGGGCCATGCGGAAAAAACTGTCAAAACCAGAAATGCAGGACAGGCCATGGAGAAATGGGAGCCTTGCTACGCTGATGGGCGGGATGTAAATTGCCAACAGCCACTCTGGAGAAGGGTACGGTGTGTCCTGAAACATCGAAAAAACACAGCTTAGAGCGCATAGGGCACTTCCACTCATGGGCGTATAAATTGGGAAAACTAAAAATCAGCAAGACACAGGCACCCCAAAGTTTAGGGCTGCTCTGTTGACAAGAACCTCCACTTCATGACACCTCAAATATCCCAGGAAAGAGAAAAATGGATAAAGAAGTGGTGGTCCTTATGTACAATGGAATATCACTCAGCCATGAAATCAATGTCATAAGGCTAGTAGCAGCATGATGAGTGGCTTTAGCTACGACGATTCTAAGTGAAATAAGTCACACAGAAAAAGACACTTATCATAAGCTATCACTTATAGAGGGAATGTAAAAACCGCTACACTTGAACTGAATTACAAAACAGAACAGAGTCACACGTTTACAAAACACACTATGGCTGCTTAACGGGAAAGGTGGGGTGGGGTGATGCATAAAACAAGGGTTTCAAATGAGCTCAGATACCGTTCCATAAACCCAATATGTAATAGAAAGACCTACTCCTTGCTCAGTGAACTGGACTCCACACCCCCTATTCACCGCACAAGAATATATCTGACTAGTAAGAATCTTAAAACCTATGTATTGATATCTCTCTGGAAGTGAGTCAAGTGGCTGTAAAGCGGCAGAAACACAGCCGTGAAAAGCAGCTAAACCCCATTATAAAAATAAATTACTTTTAAAAACCCGTGAAACACAGACAGTGAAAGAGAGAGAAATTCTTACAAAATTCGTTCAGGGGCTGTGATGCAACCTGGATTGACCATATCTAGACCCACAGCTGGATGAGACATAAGGGTGGACACTCTCGGGGCTGAGAGGTTTGGTGAGGTTGGGGGAGCAAACGCAGAGCCTTTAAAGTAATACTGCCTGTTACCCATCCCATGGGTCCCAAATCTCCAGGTTCAAGGGCATCTTCCTACCTCGAAAACATGCATGAGAAACCCAGAAGGTGGTACACCGTGTGATCGGGAAAGGTTTCTAAAACGCACCTCATTTCTCATCTCCTTGTGCTCGGGTTCGCCATTCCAGCCGCTTTACTAGCAATCTCCCTCCTTGGAGAATCAGCACCTGTAACCTCCCGTTCCGTACAGCTTGCAATTTGTCCTGAGGATGAACGGGAAGAGGGGGAGCCAATGAGAGACTAGCTCTAGGTGTTGGGACAGGCACAGGTCACTCTATTTTCCCATCAGGAAGAAGAATTAACCACAGGCTCAGCCTGCCGCCCGGAAGCAGAATAGGGCCTGAGGCAATCCTGCGCTTTTGCGGCCAGCTCCCAAAAAAGCGAGTTGAAAAATGGAGCTCAGGGGCACTGCAATTCACAAACCTGCAGAGTTATAAATGATAACTCTCGTCCACAAATATATTGAGGGAAGGCAACGAAGAGGATCTGAAAGCAAGGCAGAATTGCAGGAAACAGATTTCAGGAGGTCGATTCGAATCGCCTTTAAAGCACATGAAAAGCGGCAAAACGTCGACAATGATGCCCTTGGCCAAAAAGGGCGTATGCGTTTTTTCCTGAATATATTCAGGAAAAAACGCATACGCCCTTTTTGGCCAACCAAGCAACCTGGAAAGGCAAATCAGCGCTACAAAGAAGTCTCGCTTCCCATCGGTCAAAAGGGCCATGCGGAAAAAAGTGTCAAAACCAGAAATGCAGGACAGGCCATGGAGAAATGGGAGCCTTGCTACGCTGATGGGCGGGATGTAAATTGCCAACAGCCACTCTGGAGAAGGGTACGGTGTGTCCTGAAACATCGAAAAAACACAGCTTAGAGCGCATAGGGCACTTCCACTCATGGGCGTATAAATTGGGAAAACTAAAAATCAGCAAGACACAGGCACCCCAAAGTTTAGGGCTGCTCTTTTGAGAAGAACCTCCACTTCATGACACCTCAAATATCCCAGGAAAGAGAAAAATGGATAAAGAAGTGGTGGTCCTTATGTACAATGGAATATCACTCAGCCATGAAATCAATGTCATAAGGCTAGTAGCAGCATGATGAGTGGCTTTAGCTACGACGATTCTAAGTGAAATAAGTCACACAGAAAAAGACACTTATCATAAGCTATCACTTATAGAGGGAATGTAAAAACCGCTACACTTGAACTGAATTACAAAACAGAACAGAGTCACAAGTTTACAAAACACACTATGGCTGCTTAACGGGAAAGGTGGGGTGGGGTGATGCATAAAACAAGGGTTTCAAATGAGCTCAGATACCGTTCCATAAACCCAATATGTAATAGAAAGACCTACTCCTTGCTCAGTGAACTGGACTCCACACCCCCTATTCACCGCACAAGAATATATCTGACTAGTAAGAATCTTAAAACCTATGTATTGATATCTCTCTGGAAGTGAGTCAAGTGGCTGTAAAGCGGCAGAAACACAGCCGTGAAAAGCAGCTAAACCCCATTATAAAAATAAATTACTTTTAAAAACCCGTGAAACACAGACAGTGAAAGAGAGAGAAATTCTTACAAAATTCGTTCAGGGGCTGTGATGCAACCTGGATTGACCATATCTAGACCCACAGCTGGATGAGACATAAGGGTGGACACTCTCGGGGCTGAGAGGTTTGGTGAGGTTGGGGGAGCAAACGCAGAGCCTTTAAAGTAATACTGCCTGTTACCCATCCCATGGGTCCCAAATCTCCAGGTTCAAGGGCATCTTCCTACCTCGAAAACATGCATGAGAAACCCAGAAGGTGGTACACCGTGTGATCGGGAAAGGTTTCTAAAACGCACCTCATTTCTCATCTCCTTGTGCTCGGGTTCGCCATTCCAGCCGCTTTACTAGCAATCTCCCTCCTTGGAGAATCAGCACCTGTAACCTCCCGTTCCGTACAGCTTGCAATTTGTCCTGAGGATGAACGGGAAGAGGGGGAGCCAATGAGAGACTAGCTCTAGGTGTTGGGACAGGCACAGGTCACTCTATTTTCCCATCAGGAAGAAGAATTAACCACAGGCTCAGCCTGCCGCCCGGAACCAGAATAGGGCCTGAGGCAATCCTGCGCTTTTGCGGCCAGCTCCCAAAAAAGCGAGTTGAAAAATGGAGCTCAGGGGCACTGCAATTCACAAACCTGCAGAGTTATAAATGATAACTCTCGTCCACAAATATATTGAGGGAAGGCAACGAAGAGGATCTGAAAGCAAGGCAGAATTGCAGGAAACAGATTTCAGGAGGTCGATTCGAATCGCCTTTAAAGCACATGAAAAGCGGCAAAACGTCGACAATGATGCCCTTGGCCAAAAAGGGCGTATGCGTTTTTTCCTGAATATATTCAGGAAAAAACGCATACGCCCTTTTTGGCCAACCAAGCAACCTGGAAAGGCAAATCAGCGCTACAAAGAAGTCTCGCTTCCCATCGGTCAAAAGGGCCATGCGGAAAAAAGTGTCAAAACCAGAAATGCAGGACAGGCCATGGAGAAATGGGAGCCTTGCTACGCTGATGGGCGGGATGTAAATTGCCAACAGCCACTCTGGAGAAGGGTACGGTGTGTCCTGAAACATCGAAAAAACACAGCTTAGAGCGCATAGGGCACTTCCACTCATGGGCGTATAAATTGGGAAAACTAAAAATCAGCAAGACACAGGCACCCCAAAGTTTAGGGCTGCTCTGTTGACAAGAACCTCCACTTCATGACACCTCAAATATCCCAGGAAAGAGAAAAATGGATAAAGAAGTGGTGGTCCTTATGTACAATGGAATATCACTCAGCCATGAAATCAATGTCATAAGGCTAGTAGCAGCATGATGAGTGGCTTTAGCTACGACGATTCTAAGTGAAATAAGTCACACAGAAAAAGACACTTATCATAAGCTATCACTTATAGAGGGAATGTAAAAACCGCTACACTTGAACTGAATTACAAAACAGAACAGAGTCACAAGTTTACAAAACACACTATGGCTGCTTAACGGGAAAGGTGGGGTGGGGTGATGCATAAAACAAGGGTTTCAAATGAGCTCAGATACCGTTCCATAAACCCAATATGTAATAGAAAGACCTACTCCTTGCTCAGTGAACTGGACTCCACACCCCCTATTCACCGCACAAGAATATATCTGACTAGTAAGAATCTTAAAACCTATGTATTGATATCTCTCTGGAAGTGAGTCAAGTGGGTGTAAAGCGGCAGAAACACAGCCGTGAAAAGCAGCTAAACCCCATTATAAAAATAAATTACTTTTAAAAACCCGTGAAACACAGACAGTGAAAGAGAGAGAAATTCTTACAAAATTCGTTCAGGGGCTGTGATGCAACCTGGATTGACCATATCTAGACCCACAGCTGGATGAGACATAAGGGTGGACACTCTCGGGGCTGAGAGGTTTGGTGAGGTTGGGGGAGCAAACGCAGAGCCTTTAAAGTAATACTGCCTGTTACCCATCCCATGGGTCCCAAATCTCCAGGTTCAAGGGCATCTTCCTACCTCGAAAACATGCATGAGAAACCCAGAAGGTGGTACACCGTGTGATCGGGAAAGGTTTCTAAAACGCACCTCATTTCTCATCTCCTTGTGCTCGGGTTCGCCATTCCAGCCGCTTTACTAGCAATCTCCCTCCTTGGAGAATCAGCACCTGTAACCTCCCGTTCCGTACAGCTTGCAATTTGTCCTGAGGATGAACGGGAAGAGGGGGAGCCAATGAGAGACTAGCTCTAGGTGTTGGGACAGGCACAGGTCACTCTATTTTCCCATCAGGAAGAAGAATTAACCACAGGCTCAGCCTGCCGCCCGGAAGCAGAATAGGGCCTGAGGCAATCCTGCGCTTTTGCGGCCAGCTCCCAAAAAAGCGAGTTGAAAAATGGAGCTCAGGGGCACTGCAATTCACAAACCTGCAGAGTTATAAATGATAACTCTCGTCCACAAATATATTGAGGGAAGGCAACGAAGAGGATCTGAAAGCAAGGCAGAATTGCAGGAAACAGATTTCAGGAGGTCGATTCGAATCGCCTTTAAAGCACATGAAAAGCGGCAAAACGTCGACAATGATGCCCTTGGCCAAAAAGGGCGTATGCGTTTTTTCCTGAATATATTCAGGAAAAAACGCATACGCCCTTTTTGGCCAACCAAGCAACCTGGAAAGGCAAATCAGCGCTACAAAGAAGTCTCGCTTCCCATCGGTCAAAAGGGCCATGAGGAAAAAACTGTCAAAACCAGAAATGCAGGACAGGCCATGGAGAAATGGGAGCCTTGCTACGCTGATGGGCGGGATGTAAATTGCCAACAGCCACTCTGGAGAAGGGTACGGTGTGTCCTGAAACATCGAAAAAACACAGCTTAGAGCGCATAGGGCACTTCCACTCATGGGCGTATAAATTGGGAAAACTAAAAATCAGCAAGACACAGGCACCCCAAAGTTTAGGGCTGCTCTTTTGACAAGAACCTCCACTTCATGACACCTCAAATATCCCAGGAAAGAGAAAAATGGATAAAGAAGTGGTGGTCCTTATGTACAATGGAATATCACTCAGCCATGAAATCAATGTCATAAGGCTAGTAGCAGCATGATGAGTGGCTTTAGCTACGGCGATTCTAAGTGAAATAAGTCACACAGAAAAAGACACTTATCATAACCTATCACTTATAGAGGGAATGTAAAAACCGCTACACTTGAACTGAATTACAAAACAGAACAGAGTCACAAGTTTACAAAACACACTATGGCTGCTTAACGGGAAAGGTGGGGTGGGGTGATGCATAAAACAAGGGTTTCAAATGAGCTCAGATACCGTTCCATAAACCCAATATGTAATAGAAAGACCTACTCCTTGCTCAGTGAACTGGACTCCACACCCCCTATTCACCGCACAAGAATATATCTGACTAGTAAGAATCTTAAAACCTATGTATTGATATCTCTCTGGAAGTGAGTCAAGTGGCTGTAAAGCGGCAGAAACACAGCCGTGAAAAGCAGCTAAACCCCATTATAAAAATAAATTACTTTTAAAAACCCGTGAAACAAAGACAGTGAAAGAGAGAGAAATTCTTACAAAATTCGTTCAGGGGCTGTGATGCAACCTGGATTGACCATATCTAGACCCACAGCTGGATGAGACATAAGGGTGGACACTCTCGGGGCTGAGAGGTTTGGTGAGGTTGGGGGAGCAAACGCAGAGCCTTTAAAGTAATACTGCCTGTTACCCATCCCATGGGTCCCAAATCTCCAGGTTCAAGGGCATCTTCCTACCTCGAAAACATGCATGAGAAACCCAGAAGGTGGTACACCGTGTGATCGGGAAAGGTTTCTAAAACGCACCTCATTTCTCATCTCCTTGTGCTCGGGTTCGCCATTCCAGCCGCTTTACTAGCAATCTCCCTCCTTGGAGAATCAGCACCTGTAACCTCCCGTTCCGTACAGCTTGCAATTTGTCCTGAGGATGAACGGGAAGAGGGGGAGCCAATGAGAGACTAGCTCTAGGTGTTGGGACAGGCACAGGTCACTCTATTTTCCCATCAGGAAGAAGAATTAACCACAGGCTCAGCCTGCCGCCCGGAAGCAGAATAGGGCCTGAGGCAATCCTGCGCTTTTGCGGCCAGCTCCCAAAAAAGCGAGTTGAAAAATGGAGCTCAGGGGCACTGCAATTCACAAACCTGCAGAGTTATAAATGATAACTCTCGTCCACAAATATATTGAGGGAAGGCAACGAAGAGGATTTGAAAGCAAGGCAGAATTGCAGGAAACAGATTTCAGGAGGTCGATTCGAATCGCCTTTAAAGCACATGAAAAGCGGCAAAACGTCGACAATGATGCCCTTGGCCAAAAAGGGCGTATGCGTTTTTTCCTGAATATATTCAGGAAAAAACGCATACGCCCTTTTTGGCCAACCAAGCAACCTGGAAAGGCAAATCAGCGCTACAAAGAAGTCTCGCTTCCCATCGGTCAAAAGGGCCATGCGGAAAAAAGTGTCAAAACCAGAAATGCAGGACAGGCCATGGAGAAATGGGAGCCTTGCTACGCTGATGGGCGGGATGTAAATTGCCAACAGCCACTCTGGAGAAGGGTACGGTGTGTCCTGAAACATCGAAAAAACACAGCTTAGAGCGCATAGGGCACTTCCACTCATGGGCGTATAAATTGGGAAAACTAAAAATCAGCAAGACACAGGCACCCCAAAGTTTAGGGCTGCTCTTTTGAGAAGAACCTCCACTTCATGACACCTCAAATATCCCAGGAAAGAGAAAAATGGATAAAGAAGTGGTGGTCCTTATGTACAATGGAATATCACTCAGCCATGAAATCAATGTCATAAGGCTAGTAGCAGCATGATGAGTGGCTTTAGCTACGACGATTCTAAGTGAAATAAGTCACACAGAAAAAGACACTTATCATAAGCTATCACTTATAGAGGGAATGTAAAAACCGCTACACTTGAACTGAATTACAAAACAGAACAGAGTCACAAGTTTACAAAACACACTATGGCTGCTTAACGGGAAAGGTGGGGTGGGGTGATGCATAAAACAAGGGTTTCAAATGAGCTCAGATACCGTTCCATAAACCCAATATGTAATAGAAAGACCTACTCCTTGCTCAGTGAACTGGACTCCACACCCCCTATTCACCGCACAAGAATATATCTGACTAGTAAGAATCTTAAAACCTATGTATTGATATCTCTCTGGAAGTGAGTCAAGTGGCTGTAAAGCGGCAGAAACACAGCCGTGAAAAGCAGCTAAACCCCATTATAAAAATAAATTACTTTTAAAAACCCGTGAAACACAGACAGTGAAAGAGAGAGAAATTCTTACAAAATTCGTTCAGGGGCTGTGATGCAACCTGGATTGACCATATCTAGACCCACAGCTGGATGAGACATAAGGGTGGACACTCTCGGGGCTGAGAGGTTTGGTGAGGTTGGGGGAGCAAACGCAGAGCCTTTAAAGTAATACTGCCTGTTACCCATCCCATGGGTCCCAAATCTCCAGGTTCAAGGGCATCTTCCTACCTCGAAAACATGCATGAGAAACCCAGAAGGTGGTACACCGTGTGATCGGGAAAGGTTTCTAAAACGCACCTCATTTCTCATCTCCTTGTGCTCGGGTTCGCCATTCCAGCCGCTTTACTAGCAATCTCCCTCCTTGGAGAATCAGCACCTGTAACCTCCCGTTCCGTACAGCTTGCAATTTGTCCTGAGGATGAACGGGAAGAGGGGGAGCCAATGAGAGACTAGCTCTAGGTGTTGGGACAGGCACAGGTCACTCTATTTTCCCATCAGGAAGAAGAATTAACCACAGGCTCAGCCTGCCGCCCGGAACCAGAATAGGGCCTGAGGCAATCCTGCGCTTTTGCGGCCAGCTCCCAAAAAAGCGAGTTGAAAAATGGAGCTCAGGGGCACTGCAATTCACAAACCTGCAGAGTTATAAATGATAACTCTCGTCCACAAATATATTGAGGGAAGGCAACGAAGAGGATCTGAAAGCAAGGCAGAATTGCAGGAAACAGATTTCAGGAGGTCGATTCGAATCGCCTTTAAAGCACATGAAAAGCGGCAAAACGTCGACAATGATGCCCTTGGCCAAAAAGGGCGTATGCGTTTTTTCCTGAATATATTCAGGAAAAAACGCATACGCCCTTTTTGGCCAACCAAGCAACCTGGAAAGGCAAATCAGCGCTACAAAGAAGTCTCGCTTCCCATCGGTCAAAAGGGCCATGCGGAAAAAAGTGTCAAAACCAGAAATGCAGGACAGGCCATGGAGAAATGGGAGCCTTGCTACGCTGATGGGCGGGATGTAAATTGCCAACAGCCACTCTGGAGAAGGGTACGGTGTGTCCTGAAACATCGAAAAAACACAGCTTAGAGCGCATAGGGCACTTCCACTCATGGGCGTATAAATTGGGAAAACTAAAAATCAGCAAGACACAGGCACCCCAAAGTTTAGGGCTGCTCTGTTGACAAGAACCTCCACTTCATGACACCTCAAATATCCCAGGAAAGAGAAAAATGGATAAAGAAGTGGTGGTCCTTATGTACAATGGAATATCACTCAGCCATGAAATCAATGTCATAAGGCTAGTAGCAGCATGATGAGTGGCTTTAGCTACGACGATTCTAAGTGAAATAAGTCACACAGAAAAAGACACTTATCATAAGCTATCACTTATAGAGGGAATGTAAAAACCGCTACACTTGAACTGAATTACAAAACAGAACAGAGTCACAAGTTTACAAAACACACTATGGCTGCTTAACGGGAAAGGTGGGGTGGGGTGATGCATAAAACAAGGGTTTCAAATGAGCTCAGATACCGTTCCATAAACCCAATATGTAATAGAAAGACCTACTCCTTGCTCAGTGAACTGGACTCCACACCCCCTATTCACCGCACAAGAATATATCTGACTAGTAAGAATCTTAAAACCTATGTATTGATATCTCTCTGGAAGTGAGTCAAGTGGGTGTAAAGCGGCAGAAACACAGCCGTGAAAAGCAGCTAAACCCCATTATAAAAATAAATTACTTTTAAAAACCCGTGAAACACAGACAGTGAAAGAGAGAGAAATTCTTACAAAATTCGTTCAGGGGCTGTGATGCAACCTGGATTGACCATATCTAGACCCACAGCTGGATGAGACATAAGGGTGGACACTCTCGGGGCTGAGAGGTTTGGTGAGGTTGGGGGAGCAAACGCAGAGCCTTTAAAGTAATACTGCCTGTTACCCATCCCATGGGTCCCAAATCTCCAGGTTCAAGGGCATCTTCCTACCTCGAAAACATGCATGAGAAACCCAGAAGGTGGTACACCGTGTGATCGGGAAAGGTTTCTAAAACGCACCTCATTTCTCATCTCCTTGTGCTCGGGTTCGCCATTCCAGCCGCTTTACTAGCAATCTCCCTCCTTGGAGAATCAGCACCTGTAACCTCCCGTTCCGTACAGCTTGCAATTTGTCCTGAGGATGAACGGGAAGAGGGGGAGCCAATGAGAGACTAGCTCTAGGTGTTGGGACAGGCACAGGTCACTCTATTTTCCCATCAGGAAGAAGAATTAACCACAGGCTCAGCCTGCCGCCCGGAAGCAGAATAGGGCCTGAGGCAATCCTGCGCTTTTGCGGCCAGCTCCCAAAAAAGCGAGTTGAAAAATGGAGCTCAGGGGCACTGCAATTCACAAACCTGCAGAGTTATAAATGATAACTCTCGTCCACAAATATATTGAGGGAAGGCAACGAAGAGGATTTGAAAGCAAGGCAGAATTGCAGGAAACAGATTTCAGGAGGTCGATTCGAATCGCCTTTAAAGCACATGAAAAGCGGCAAAACGTCGACAATGATGCCCTTGGCCAAAAAGGGCGTATGCGTTTTTTCCTGAATATATTCAGGAAAAAACGCATACGCCCTTTTTGGCCAACCAAGCAACCTGGAAAGGCAAATCAGCGCTACAAAGAAGTCTCGCTTCCCATCGGTCAAAAGGGCCATGAGGAAAAAACTGTCAAAACCAGAAATGCAGGACAGGCCATGGAGAAATGGGAGCCTTGCTACGCTGATGGGCGGGATGTAAATTGCCAACAGCCACTCTGGAGAAGGGTACGGTGTGTCCTGAAACATCGAAAAAACACAGCTTAGAGCGCATAGGGCACTTCCACTCATGGGCGTATAAATTGGGAAAACTAAAAATCAGCAAGACACAGGCACCCCAAAGTTTAGGGCTGCTCTTTTGACAAGAACCTCCACTTCATGACACCTCAAATATCCCAGGAAAGAGAAAAATGGATAAAGAAGTGGTGGTCCTTATGTACAATGGAATATCACTCAGCCATGAAATCAATGTCATAAGGCTAGTAGCAGCATGATGAGTGGCTTTAGCTACGACGATTCTAAGTGAAATAAGTCACACAGAAAAAGACACTTATCATAAGCTATCACTTATAGAGGGAATGTAAAAACCGCTACACTTGAACTGAATTACAAAACAGAACAGAGTCACAAGTTTACAAAACACACTATGGCTGCTTAACGGGAAAGGTGGGGTGGGGTGATGCATAAAACAAGGGTTTCAAATGAGCTCAGATACCGTTCCATAAACCCAATATGTAATAGAAAGACCTACTCCTTGCTCAGTGAACTGGACTCCACACCCCCTATTCACCGCACAAGAATATATCTGACTAGTAAGAATCATAAAACCTATGTATTGATATCTCTCTGGAAGTGAGTCAAGTGGGTGTAAAGCGGCAGAAACACAGCCGTGAAAAGCAGCTAAACCCCATTATAAAAATAAATTACTTTTAAAAACCCGTGAAACACAGACAGTGAAAGAGAGAGAAATTCTTACAAAATTCGTTCAGGGGCTGTGATGCAACCTGGATTGACCATATCTAGACCCACAGCTGGATGAGACATAAGGGTGGACACTCTCGGGGCTGAGAGGTTTGGTGAGGTTGGGGGAGCAAACGCAGAGCCTTTAAAGTAATACTGCCTGTTACCCATCCCATGGGTCCCAAATCTCCAGGTTCAAGGGCATCTTCCTACCTCGAAAATATGCATGAGAAACCCAGAAGGTGGTACACCGTGTGATCGGGAAAGGTTTCTAAAACGCACCTCATTTCTCATCTCCTTGTGCTCGGGTTCGCCATTCCAGCCGCTTTACTAGCAATCTCCCTCCTTGGAGAATCAGCACCTGTAACCTCCCGTTCCGTACAGCTTGCAATTTGTCCTGAGGATGAACGGGAAGAGGGGGAGCCAATGAGAGACTAGCTCTAGGTGTTGGGACAGGCACAGGTCACTCTATTTTCCCATCAGGAAGAAGAATTAACCACAGGCTCAGCCTGCCGCCCGGAAGCAGAATAGGGCCTGAGGCAATCCTGCGCTTTTGCGGCCAGCTCCCAAAAAAGCGAGTTGAAAAATGGAGCTCAGGGGCACTGCAATTCACAAACCTGCAGAGTTATAAATGATAACTCTCGTCCACAAATATATTGAGGGAAGGCAACGAAGAGGATTTGAAAGCAAGGCAGAATTGCAGGAAACAGATTTCAGGAGGTCGATTCCAATCGCCTTTAAAGCACATGAAAAGCGGCAAAACGTCGACAATGATGCCCTTGGCCAAAAAGGGCGTATGCGTTTTTTCCTGAATATATTCAGGAAAAAACGCATACGCCCTTTTTGGCCAACCAAGCAACCTGGAAAGGCAAATCAGCGCTACAAAGAAGTCTCGCTTCCCATCGGTCAAAAGGGCCATGCGGAAAAAAGTGTCAAAACCAGAAATGCAGGACAGGCCATGGAGAAATGGGAGCCTTGCTACGCTGATGGGCGGGATGTAAATTGCCAACAGCCACTCTGGAGAAGGGTACGGTGTGTCCTGAAACATCGAAAAAACACAGCTTAGAGCGCATAGGGCACTTCCACTCATGGGCGTATAAATTGGGAAAACTAAAAATCAGCAAGACACAGGCACCCCAAAGTTTAGGGCTGCTCTTTTGACAAGAACCTCCACTTCATGACACCTCAAATATCCCAGGAAAGAGAAAAATGGATAAAGAAGTGGTGGTCCTTATGTACAATGGAATATCACTCAGCCATGAAATCAATGTCATAAGGCTAGTAGCAGCATGATGAGTGGCTTTAGCTACGACGATTCTAAGTGAAATAAGTCACACAGAAAAAGACACTTATCATAAGCTATCACTTATAGAGGGAATGTAAAAACCGCTACACTTGAACTGAATTACAAAACAGAACAGAGTCACAAGTTTACAAAACACACTATGGCTGCTTAACGGGAAAGGTGGGGTGGGGTGATGCATAAAACAAGGGTTTCAAATGAGCTCAGATACCGTTCCATAAACCCAATATGTAATAGAAAGACCTACTCCTTGCTCAGTGAACTGGACTCCACACCCCCTATTCACCGCACAAGAATATATCTGACTAGTAAGAATCTTAAAACCTATGTATTGATATCTCTCTGGAAGTGAGTCAAGTGGCTGTAAAGCGGCAGAAACACAGCCGTGAAAAGCAGCTAAACCCCATTATAAAAATAAATTACTTTTAAAAACCCGTGAAACACAGACAGTGAAAGAGAGAGAAATTCTTACAAAATTCGTTCAGGGGCTGTGATGCAACCTGGATTGACCATATCTAGACCCACAGCTGGATGAGACATAAGGGTGGACACTCTCGGGGCTGAGAGGTTTGGTGAGGTTGGGGGAGCAAACGCAGAGCCTTTAAAGTAATACTGCCTGTTACCCATCCCATGGGTCCCAAATCTCCAGGTTCAAGGGCATCTTCCTACCTCGAAAACATGCATGAGAAACCCAGAAGGTGGTACACCGTGTGATCGGGAAAGGTTTCTAAAACGCACCTCATTTCTCATCTCCTTGTGCTCGGGTTCGCCATTCCAGCCGCTTTACTAGCAATCTCCCTCCTTGGAGAATCAGCACCTGTAACCTCCCGTTCCGTACAGCTTGCAATTTGTCCTGAGGATGAACGGGAAGAGGGGGAGCCAATGAGAGACTAGCTCTAGGTGTTGGGACAGGCACAGGTCACTCTATTTTCCCATCAGGAAGAAGAATTAACCACAGGCTCAGCCTGCCGCCCGGAAGCAGAATAGGGCCTGAGGCAATCCTGCGCTTTTGCGGCCAGCTCCCAAAAAAGCGAGTTGAAAAATGGAGCTCAGGGGCACTGCAATTCACAAACCTGCAGAGTTATAAATGATAACTCTCGTCCACAAATATATTGAGGGAAGGCAACGAAGAGGATCTGAAAGCAAGGCAGAATTGCAGGAAACAGATTTCAGGAGGTCGATTCGAATCGCCTTTAAAGCACATGAAAAGCGGCAAAACGTCGACAATGATGCCCTTGGCCAAAAAGGGCGTATGCGTTTTTTCCTGAATATATTCAGGAAAAAACGCATACGCCCTTTTTGGCCAACCAAGCAACCTGGAAAGGCAAATCAGCGCTACAAAGAAGTCTCGCTTCCCATCGGTCAAAAGGGCCATGCGGAAAAAAGTGTCAAAACCAGAAATGCAGGACAGGCCATGGAGAAATGGGAGCCTTGCTACGCTGATGGGCGGGATGTAAATTGCCAACAGCCACTCTGGAGAAGGGTACGGTGTGTCCTGAAACATCGAAAAAACACAGCTTAGAGCGCATAGGGCACTTCCACTCATGGGCGTATAAATTGGGAAAACTAAAAATCAGCAAGACACAGGCACCCCAAAGTTTAGGGCTGCTCTGTTGACAAGAACCTCCACTTCATGACACCTCAAATATCCCAGGAAAGAGAAAAATGGATAAAGAAGTGGTGGTCCTTATGTACAATGGAATATCACTCAGCCATGAAATCAATGTCATAAGGCTAGTAGCAGCATGATGAGTGGCTTTAGCTACGACGATTCTAAGTGAAATAAGTCACACAGAAAAAGACACTTATCATAAGCTATCACTTATAGAGGGAATGTAAAAACCGCTACACTTGAACTGAATTACAAAACAGAACAGAGTCACAAGTTTACAAAACACACTATGGCTGCTTAACGGGAAAGGTGGGGTGGGGTGATGCATAAAACAAGGGTTTCAAATGAGCTCAGATACCGTTCCATAAACCCAATATGTAATAGAAAGACCTACTCCTTGCTCAGTGAACTGGACTCCACACCCCCTATTCACCGCACAAGAATATATCTGACTAGTAAGAATCTTAAAACCTATGTATTGATATCTCTCTGGAAGTGAGTCAAGTGGCTGTAAAGCGGCAGAAACACAGCCGTGAAAAGCAGCTAAACCCCATTATAAAAATAAATTACTTTTAAAAACCCGTGAAACACAGACAGTGAAAGAGAGAGAAATTCTTACAAAATTCGTTCAGGGGCTGTGATGCAACCTGGATTGACCATATCTAGACCCACAGCTGGATGAGACATAAGGGTGGACACTCTCGGGGCTGAGAGGTTTGGTGAGGTTGGGGGAGCAAACGCAGAGCCTTTAAAGTAATACTGCCTGTTACCCATCCCATGGGTCCCAAATCTCCAGGTTCAAGGGCATCTTCCTACCTCGAAAACATGCATGAGAAACCCAGAAGGTGGTACACCGTGTGATCGGGAAAGGTTTCTAAAACGCACCTCATTTCTCATCTCCTTGTGCTCGGGTTCGCCATTCCAGCCGCTTTACTAGCAATCTCCCTCCTTGGAGAATCAGCACCTGTAACCTCCCGTTCCGTACAGCTTGCAATTTGTCCTGAGGATGAACGGGAAGAGGGGGAGCCAATGAGAGACTAGCTCTAGGTGTTGGGACAGGCACAGGTCACTCTATTTTCCCATCAGGAAGAAGAATTAACCACAGGCTCAGCCTGCCGCCCGGAAGCAGAATAGGGCCTGAGGCAATCCTGCGCTTTTGCGGCCAGCTCCCAAAAAAGCGAGTTGAAAAATGGAGCTCAGGGGCACTGCAATTCACAAACCTGCAGAGTTATAAATGATAACTCTCGTCCACAAATATATTGAGGGAAGGCAACGAAGAGGATCTGAAAGCAAGGCAGAATTGCAGGAAACAGATTTCAGGAGGTCGATTCGAATCGCCTTTAAAGCACATGAAAAGCGGCAAAACGTCGACAATGATGCCCTTGGCCAAAAAGGGCGTATGCGTTTTTTCCTGAATATATTCAGGAAAAAACGCATACGCCCTTTTTGGCCAACCAAGCAACCTGGAAAGGCAAATCAGCGCTACAAAGAAGTCTCGCTTCCCACCGGTCAAAAGGGCCATGCGGAAAAAAGTGTCAAAACCAGAAATGCAGGACAGGCCATGGAGAAATGGGAGCCTTGCTACGCTGATGGGCGGGATGTAAATTGCCAACAGCCACTCTGGAGAAGTGTACGGTGTGTCCTGAAACATCGAAAAAACACAGCTTAGAGCGCATAGGGCACTTCCACTCATGGGCGTATAAATTGGGAAAACTAAAAATCAGCAAGACACAGGCACCCCAAAGTTTAGGGCTGCTCTTTTGACAAGAACCTCCACTTCATGACACCTCAAATATCCCAGGAAAGAGAAAAATGGATAAAGAAGTGGTGGTCCTTATGTACAATGGAATATCACTCAGCCATGAAATCAATGTCATAAGGCTAGTAGCAGCATGATGAGTGGCTTTAGCTACGACGATTCTAAGTGAAATAAGTCACACAGAAAAAGACACTTATCATAAGCTATCACTTATAGAGGGAATGTAAAAACCGCTACACTTGAACTGAATTACAAAACAGAACAGAGTCACAAGTTTACAAAACACACTATGGCTGCTTAACGGGAAAGGTGGGGTGGGGTGATGCATAAAACAAGGGTTTCAAATGAGCTCAGATACCGTTCCATAAACCCAATATGTAATAGAAAGACCTACTCCTTGCTCAGTGAACTGGACTCCACACCCCCTATTCACCGCACAAGAATATATCTGACTAGTAAGAATCTTAAAACCTATGTATTGATATCTCTCTGGAAGTGAGTCAAGTGGCTGTAAAGCGGCAGAAACACAGCCGTGAAAAGCAGCTAAACCCCATTATAAAAATAAATTACTTTTAAAAACCCGTGAAACACAGACAGTGAAAGAGAGAGAAATTCTTACAAAATTCGTTCAGGGGCTGTGATGCAACCTGGATTGACCATATCTAGACCCACAGCTGGATGAGACATAAGGGTGGACACTCTCGGGGCTGAGAGGTTTGGTGAGGTTGGGGGAGCAAACGCAGAGCCTTTAAAGTAATACTGCCTGTTACCCATCCCATGGGTCCCAAATCTCCAGGTTCAAGGGCATCTTCCTACCTCGAAAACATGCATGAGAAACCCAGAAGGTGGTACACCGTGTGATCGGGAAAGGTTTCTAAAACGCACCTCATTTCTCATCTCCTTGTGCTCGGGTTCGCCATTCCAGCCGCTTTACTAGCAATCTCCCTCCTTGGAGAATCAGCACCTGTAACCTCCCGTTCCGTACAGCTTGCAATTTGTCCTGAGGATGAACGGGAAGAGGGGGAGCCAATGAGAGACTAGCTCTAGGTGTTGGGACAGGCACAGGTCACTCTATTTTCCCATCAGGAAGAAGAATTAACCACAGGCTCAGCCTGCCGCCCGGAAGCAGAATAGGGCCTGAGGCAATCCTGCGCTTTTGCGGCCAGCTCCCAAAAAAGCGAGTTGAAAAATGGAGCTCAGGGGCACTGCAATTCACAAACCTGCAGAGTTATAAATGATAACTCTCGTCCACAAATATATTGAGGGAAGGCAACGAAGAGGATCTGAAAGCAAGGCAGAATTGCAGGAAACAGATTTCAGGAGGTCGATTCGAATCGCCTTTAAAGCACATGAAAAGCGGCAAAACGTCGACAATGATGCCCTTGGCCAAAAAGGGCGTATGCGTTTTTTCCTGAATATATTCAGGAAAAAACGCATACGCCCTTTTTGGCCAACCAAGCAACCTGGAAAGGCAAATCAGCGCTACAAAGAAGTCTCGCTTCCCATCGGTCAAAAGGGCCATGCGGAAAAAAGTGTCAAAACCAGAAATGCAGGACAGGCCATGGAGAAATGGGAGCCTTGCTACGCTGATGGGCGGGATGTAAATTGCCAACAGCCACTCTGGAGAAGGGTACGGTGTGTCCTGAAACATCGAAAAAACACAGCTTAGAGCGCATAGGGCACTTCCACTCATGGGCGTATAAATTGGGAAAACTAAAAATCAGCAAGACACAGGCACCCCAAAGTTTAGGGCTGCTCTGTTGACAAGAACCTCCACTTCATGACACCTCAAATATCCCAGGAAAGAGAAAAATGGATAAAGAAGTGGTGGTCCTTATGTACAATGGAATATCACTCAGCCATGAAATCAATGTCATAAGGCTAGTAGCAGCATGATGAGTGGCTTTAGCTACGACGATTCTAAGTGAAATAAGTCACACAGAAAAAGACACTTATCATAAGCTATCACTTATAGAGGGAATGTAAAAACCGCTACACTTGAACTGAATTACAAAACAGAACAGAGTCACAAGTTTACAAAACACACTATGGCTGCTTAACGGGAAAGGTGGGGTGGGGTGATGCATAAAACAAGGGTTTCAAATGAGCTCAGATACCGTTCCATAAACCCAATATGTAATAGAAAGACCTACTCCTTGCTCAGTGAACTGGACTCCACACCCCCTATTCACCGCACAAGAATATATCTGACTAGTAAGAATCTTAAAACCTATGTATTGATATCTCTCTGGAAGTGAGTCAAGTGGGTGTAAAGCGGCAGAAACACAGCCGTGAAAAGCAGCTAAACCCCATTATAAAAATAAATTACTTTTAAAAACCCGTGAAACACAGACAGTGAAAGAGAGAGAAATTCTTACAAAATTCGTTCAGGGGCTGTGATGCAACCTGGATTGACCATATCTAGACCCACAGCTGGATGAGACATAAGGGTGGACACTCTCGGGGCTGAGAGGTTTGGTGAGGTTGGGGGAGCAAACGCAGAGCCTTTAAAGTAATACTGCCTGTTACCCATCCCATGGGTCCCAAATCTCCAGGTTCAAGGGCATCTTCCTACCTCGAAAACATGCATGAGAAACCCAGAAGGTGGTACACCGTGTGATCGGGAAAGGTTTCTAAAACGCACCTCATTTCTCATCTCCTTGTGCTCGGGTTCGCCATTCCAGCCGCTTTACTAGCAATCTCCCTCCTTGGAGAATCAGCACCTGTAACCTCCCGTTCCGTACAGCTTGCAATTTGTCCTGAGGATGAACGGGAAGAGGGGGAGCCAATGAGAGACTAGCTCTAGGTGTTGGGACAGGCACAGGTCACTCTATTTTCCCATCAGGAAGAAGAATTAACCACAGGCTCAGCCTGCCGCCCGGAACCAGAATAGGGCCTGAGGCAATCCTGCGCTTTTGCGGCCAGCTCCCAAAAAAGCGAGTTGAAAAATGGAGCTCAGGGGCACTGCAATTCACAAACCTGCAGAGTTATAAATGATAACTCTCGTCCACAAATATATTGAGGGAAGGCAACGAAGAGGATCTGAAAGCAAGGCAGAATTGCAGGAAACAGATTTCAGGAGGTCGATTCGAATCGCCTTTAAAGCACATGAAAAGCGGCAAAACGTCGACAATGATGCCCTTGGCCAAAAAGGGCGTATGCGTTTTTTCCTGAATATATTCAGGAAAAAACGCATACGCCCTTTTTGGCCAACCAAGCAACCTGGAAAGGCAAATCAGCGCTACAAAGAAGTCTCGCTTCCCATCGGTCAAAAGGGCCATGCGGAAAAAAGTGTCAAAACCAGAAATGCAGGACAGGCCATGGAGAAATGGGAGCCTTGCTACGCTGATGGGCGGGATGTAAATTGCCAACAGCCACTCTGGAGAAGGGTACGGTGTGTCCTGAAACATCGAAAAAACACAGCTTAGAGCGCATAGGGCACTTCCACTCATGGGCGTATAAATTGGGAAAACTAAAAATCAGCAAGACAGGCACCCCAAAGTTTAGGGCTGCTCTGTTGACAAGAACCTCCACTTCATGACACCTCAAATATCCCAGGAAAGAGAAAAATGGATAAAGAAGTGGTGGTCCTTATGTACAATGGAATATCACTCAGCCATGAAATCAATGTCATAAGGCTAGTAGCAGCATGATGAGTGGCTTTAGCTACGACGATTCTAAGTGAAATAAGTCACACAGAAAAAGACACTTATCATAAGCTATCACTTATAGAGGGAATGTAAAAACCGCTACACTTGAACTGAATTACAAAACAGAACAGAGTCACAAGTTTACAAAACACACTATGGCTGCTTAACGGGAAAGGTGGGGTGGGGTGATGCATAAAACAAGGGTTTCAAATGAGCTCAGATACCGTTCCATAAACCCAATATGTAATAGAAAGACCTACTCCTTGCTCAGTGAACTGGACTCCACACCCCCTATTCACCGCACAAGAATATATCTGACTAGTAAGAATCTTAAAACCTATGTATTGATATCTCTCTGGAAGTGAGTCAAGTGGGTGTAAAGCGGCAGAAACACAGCCGTGAAAAGCAGCTAAACCCCATTATAAAAATAAATTACTTTTAAAAACCCGTGAAACACAGACAGTGAAAGAGAGAGAAATTCTTACAAAATTCGTTCAGGGGCTGTGATGCAACCTGGATTGACCATATCTAGACCCACAGCTGGATGAGACATAAGGGTGGACACTCTCGGGGCTGAGAGGTTTGGTGAGGTTGGGGGAGCAAACGCAGAGCCTTTAAAGTAATACTGCCTGTTACCCATCCCATGGGTCCCAAATCTCCAGGTTCAAGGGCATCTTCCTACCTCGAAAACATGCATGAGAAACCCAGAAGGTGGTACACCGTGTGATCGGGAAAGGTTTCTAAAACGCACCTCATTTCTCATCTCCTTGTGCTCGGGTTCGCCATTCCAGCCGCTTTACTAGCAATCTCCCTCCTTGGAGAATCAGCACCTGTAACCTCCCGTTCCGTACAGCTTGCAATTTGTCCTGAGGATGAACGGGAAGAGGGGGAGCCAATGAGAGACTAGCTCTAGGTGTTGGGACAGGCACAGGTCACTCTATTTTCCCATCAGGAAGAAGAATTAACCACAGGCTCAGCCTGCCGCCCGGAAGCAGAATAGGGCCTGAGGCAATCCTGCGCTTTTGCGGCCAGCTCCCAAAAAAGCGAGTTGAAAAATGGAGCTCAGGGGCACTGCAATTCACAAACCTGCAGAGTTATAAATGATAACTCTCGTCCACAAATATATTGAGGGAAGGCAACGAAGAGGATCTGAAAGCAAGGCAGAATTGCAGGAAACAGATTTCAGGAGGTCGATTCGAATCGCCTTTAAAGCACATGAAAAGCGGCAAAACGTCGACAATGATGCCCTTGGCCAAAAAGGGCGTATGCGTTTTTTCCTGAATATATTCAGGAAAAAACGCATACGCCCTTTTTGGCCAACCAAGCAACCTGGAAAGGCAAATCAGCG